>NC_030822.1:25079916-25809916 GCF_001704415.2 Capra hircus | reverse complement strand
GATCTTATTTCTCAAAACAGTTACGTTCAAATGTAATGATGTATGTATGTAATGATTTTGCTGTCTTTCTGTAATATTAATCTCCACTAATTTTCATCATTTTTTCCAACAGTTTCATGTTAAAATGGTATAAAAATAACTTTTCCACTGATACCAATTTACTTACAATTACAAAAAAAAAAAAAAAGGAATTACAGGGAAAGACATTGTTCTTTAGTTTTGAAAGCCTCACAGTCGCTGTAAATCTTTTCAGCTTTTTATTAAGCACATTACATAAGTCATCTTGTCTCACTTTTCGAGTTATATTCAGAATGTAACACTGTTCACCATTGCTCTATTTGTTGCTACAACCTAATCCACTCTGCCACCATTTCTTGGGAGATAGTGTAATAACCTCCTAATTGGTCTTTCTGCTCCACCTCTTGCTTCCTTATAATCTATTTTCTACACAGCAATTATAGGAAGCTTTAATAAAAGAAATTAAATCTCATCATTTTTCTCCTCATATTCCTCCAGCTTTCCCATTACATTTAAAATGTAAATCTCCTACTTGGCCTTCAGAGGCCATATGAGATATCTGGGCATGGCCTCTTTAGGCCATTTCCTATTGCCTCTTCCCCCTTGTTGTTTTTCAGTTGCTCAGTCATGTCTGGGTCTTTTGTGACCCCATAGGGTAGCCACCAGGCTCCTCTGTCCATGGGATTTCCCAAGCAAGAATACTGGAGTGAGTTGCCACTTCTTTTTCCAGGGGATCTTCTGGACCCAGGGATTGAACCCATGTCTCCTGTATCTCTTGCATGGTAACAGGCAGATTCTTTACCACTGAGCCACCTGGGAAACCAATGCTGTAGCCAATTCAAGCTTCTGTTGCCTGTTGTTCTGATCCCAGGGCCTTCCATTGAGAGAAACCAGATTGACACAAACTTCACTTTATGTGCTCTAATCTTGATTTATTTTTCTTTTGAATACATAGAAAGTATTGCCTGAAATTCTGTGGGTTTTTTTCTCTCTCTTGCTGTTTCCAGAACACAGAGGCTTTGTTAACTTTCTTGATTCCTGTAGCCCAGAATCAAGAACATTATTTGGCACATAGTAGGGGCTCCAACAGATTCGGACACGATTGAAGTGACTTAGCAGCAGCAGCAGCAGCAGCAGCAGCAGCAGGGGCTCCAATAATATATTTAGAATCTGAAAAATGGATAAACGACACAGAGGCTATTGACATGCATATCTTTGGAGAGTTTGCTGTAGGATTTGCCCATTACTTTTCTCACCGTGATGTGATCCCTCAGTGTGATTTTCCTCACCTGTTAGAAATCATTACTGTGTTATTTTTCTCACTGATGACCTAATCTGAGTATATTCCTCTTTTTCATTTGGGTTGACAAACCTTCTGGGAGAGCATTTAAAGAACGGATAGTCACCATTCTCCTTAAGGAGGAAGACTATGACTTTCTAACATTACTCTTCTGTGAAGTCCTCCCTAACATTCAGAAGTTGAGATGAGGCCTTCTTTCTATTATTATAGCACTTTGAATATGGCTTTATGTACTCTTGGGCTTCCCGGATGGCTCAAAAGGTAAAAAATCTGCCTGCAGTGTGGAAGACCTCGGTTCAGTCCCTGCACTGGGAAGATCCCCTAGAGAAGGGAACAGCTACTTACTCCAGTATTTTGGCTTGGAGAAGTCCATGGACAGAGGAGCCTGGCAGGGTACAGTCCATGGGGTCACAAAGAACTGGACATAATTAAGCGACTTTCAGTTTTGGATTCCCTGGTGGCTCAAATGGTAGAGTCTGCCTACAATGCAGGAGACCTTGGTTTGATCCCTGGGTCAAGAAGTTCCCCTGGAAAAGGAAACGGCAACCTGCTCCAGTATTCTTGCCTGGAAAATCCCAGGAATGGAGGAGCTTGGCAGGCTACAGTCCATGGGGTTGAAGAGTCGGACAAGACTGAGCGACTTCACTTTCTTTCTACTTTCTATGTGTACTTATTTTGCTGCCCCTGCTGCTAAGTCGCTTCAGTCGTGTCCGACCCTGTGCGACCCCATAGACGGCAGCCCGCCAGGCTCCCCGTCCCTGGGACTCTCCAGGCAAGAACACTGGAGTGGCTTGCCATTTCCTTCTCCAATGCATGAAAGTGAAAAGTGAAAGTGAAGTCGCTTAGTCATGCCCGACTCTTAGCGACCCCATGGACTGCAGCCTACCAGGCTCCTCCATCCGTGAGATTCTCCAGGCAAGAGTACTGGAGTGGGGTGCCATTGCCTTCTCCACTCATTTTGCTAGATGATAACAATTGCTGTTTATATCTGTCCTATTCATTTTGCCTAGCATGTACCCTGTTTTCAGTGACAGATAGCTAGACAAATGATGATTGATTGAGTGAATATATGGAAAGATAGATGTGGGTAGAATAAACGCCAACACATTGACACGATGGAAAGTAGTTTATCCACAGAATTTCCTCAGTTGGGGGGTTGACTCAGTATAGCTCCAGCAGTACCTGTGCTGTGACTGGTTAGTGTCAGGACTTTAGAACATTGATACTGTTAGGGAGAAGCAGACAGCAAAAGAACAGCAAAGAATCAGTAAATCTGGGTCTTCTGCGTGTGTATGTATGTTCCTTCATTGTTCCCCTGAAACTATCATAGCATTGTAAAATGGCTATGTGTGTGAGTTTTAGTAACTCAGTCGTGTCTGACTCTTTGCAATCCTATGGACTGTAGCCTGCCAGACTCATCTGTCCATGGAATTTTCCAAACAAGTATACTGGAGTGGATTGCCATGCCCTTCTCTCGGGGAACTTCCTGACCCAGGGATAGAACCAGGGTCTCCCGCATTGCAGGTAGATTCTTTACCATCTGAGCCACCTGGGAAGTTAACCAGCTATATCCCGATACAAAATAAAAAAAATGTAAAAAAGACTGGGTCTGGATCTTTACCAGTACCAAACCTCTACATTTTTACTCCATTTTGTGTGTTTTTTTTTTTTATGTCAAATTTTGTATCTTTTCATTTTATGTATTTCTAAACTGATTTTTGTAGTTTTAGTTGATTTTACTACTTTTGTCTTTTAACTTCCTTGAAGTGAAGTGAAGTGAAGTCGCTCGGTCGTGTCTGACTCTTTGCGACCCGGTGGACTGTAGCCCACAAAGCTTCTCTGTCCATGGGATTCTGCAGGCAACAGTACCGGAGTGGGTTGCCATTAACTTCCTTACTAGATTTATAAGTAATTAATTCACTACCTTTTCTCTGTATTTACCTTTGGCAGTGAGATTCTTACTTACCTATTGTCTCCAAGGGAAGAAATCTCATTTAGCACCGAGTTTCAGGTTGATTGGAGACCATGGCCTCAGACAGTCTCTGTTAAAGTATGCAAATACATACAGTTTCTGTGGGGCTGCAATCCCAAACCCTACAGTCTTCAGAAAGGAAATCTGAGGGTGGCCTTGGGAGACTGTTAACAAAAATCAGAGCTCCAGATCAGTGTGTAAGCTATTATCAAGTTGAAGTGAAGCAAAGGGGTTGGATAGGATGCTCTCTCTCTACTTCACTGGAAGTACCTCCATAGACTCTAGATGTGTGAGAAACCTTAAGCCTATCCCTCAGGCTGGAGCTCCAACATAAATAAAGAGGCTTTTCACAGGAAGGTGGGGATGTGTTTCAGTCTGTGGTCTGTGCATTGCTCTGAGGGTAGTAGCCTGCCAAGAACTGTCTCTGATTGTAACAGTCTGGTGGAGACCAGAAACTAGCCTCTTTGGCTGCCAGGGTTACCTGATCAATAAATACCACCAGTGTTCCTGTTGGCTTTCCTGAGTCAGCTGCAAGCTGGGCAGTCTTGCAGGAAAATGCCTTGCCTGTGCTCGCCTGCAGGTCTCCGTGATGCAATGAGAGAGTTCCTTGAAGAGCTTTGGAACACGTTCACATTTAAGTTGCTAACATGGGATGTTATATTTGAGCCTCTTGATTACCACAAAGCAAAAATGCATAACACTAAAGACCATCATTGAGCCACAAGGGGAGAATGCTCTTGTTCCCTGGACCCAGACAGCAGGTGAGGGAGTGTCACACTGCATGAGCTTTTTGGTTTCAGCAAGGCAGTGGGACAGTGCAGTTTCAGCAAGGCAGTGAGGCAGTGCAGAGACTGCTTTCCCCACCTGTCCTAGCAAGGCAGCAAGAGGGTTTAGCTTGCCTGCTTGTGCTAGCTTCTCTGGTAGCTCAGACGGTAAAGAATCTGGCTGCAATGCCAGAGACACAGGAGACATGAGTTCGATCTCTGGGTTGGGAAAATCCGCTGGAGAAGGGAATGGCAACCCACTGCGATATTCTTGCCTGGAGAATTCCATAGACAGTCCATGGGGTCGCAGAGTCAGACACAACTGAGTGACTAACACTTGCACTTTCACTTGTGCTATCAGGGTGGGTAGAGAGTGCAAAAACCGTGCCCACTAACACCTCTGCCTCTGGAGAGAGTTTCGGCTGTTTCTGCAGATGCTTTAAAATTAGCAGGTGAATCTCCTTCACATATAGGCTAGGCACTTTTTAAACTGCTGCTGACATGAATGAGACCACATGCAAGCCCTTTAAAAGGTGAATCTCAGTTCCCTTTGGGTCCTTTGAATGTCTTCCCATTTATTTCCTTGCCAGGTGTTTTGGGGCCTTTTCTTCTGCTGCAGATCCCAAGGGCTGAGGTGCCTCGTGTAAGGCACAAATCCCTTGCTCCTCTGAGAAAAATACTGAACTGAGGAGATCCCTCCCTGTTGTGTGTCACTACGCTGAGAGTGGGGTTTTGGAAGGACTGTCAAATACGGTCTCTCCTACCTTTCTTGATGTGGTCCTTTTATCTTTTGTCATGGAGGAGCAGTTCATCTGGTTTACAGCTATTTCTCAGAAGAAACTGATGCATATGTAACTACCCCAGAAAGAGGTGGGTCCATCTTCCTATGCTGCCTTCTTGAACCTAATAACTGTTGTTTTAATCTTCAGCCTCAGCTACTCTGGCAGTCCTAAAACATGCTGACATTAGTAATGAATGGGAAGGTTACACAGTTGAAACACTAATATGATCATTTACACATACTGAAAATTGTTCGAAAGTTTCACCACCCATTTCCAGATGCTTAAGCAAGTATAATACAATGTAACAACATAATGAAATAAAATAGCATTATAATAAAGAAAAGTGGCTGAGATGGAATAACTTGGTTATTAAAATTACACTCCTAGAGATGGCTCTAAAGTTTATGTTGCAATCTTAGTAGCCTCCTATATTGATCAGTCCCTTTTGTTTTGGTGCTGGTTTACAAGCAAAATTTAGAAGACTTACTGGATTCCCACTTGACTCAACAAAAGTTTTTTTTCATAAATCATATTATTGGTGATTGGAAAAAAGATATTTAGATTAAATTTTAAATTGTCCATTGGCATACTTAAGGTAATTACATTGTTTCTTCCCCATTTAGGCTTTAAAAGGGAAGATAAGGTTTTTTTGTTTGTTCCAAATTACATAATTTGTTTTGTTGATTCTAAATATTTGAGTTGCGAATTTAAGAAAAACCAAAGGAAGGAAATATATTCAATACTTCAATATTTATGTATACAAGTCACATTTTTAAATTGTCCTTCAGTTACTCAGTCATGTACAATTCTTTGCAACCCCATGGACTGTAGCACGCCAGGCTTCCCTGTCCTTCACTGTCTCCAAGAGTTTGTTCAAACTCATGTCCATTGAGTCAATGATGCTGTTCAACCATCTGGGTTGCCCCCTTCTCCTCCTGCTCTTGATCTTTACCTGCATCAGGGTCTTTTCCAGTGATTTAGCACTTCACATCAGGTAGCCAAAGAATGGAGTTTCAGCTTCAGCATCAGTCCTTCCAATGAATATTCAGGACTGATTTCCTTTAGGATTGACTGGTTTGATCTCCTTGCAGTCCAAGAGAGTCTCAAGAGTCTTCTCCAGAACCATGGTTTGAAAGCATCAATTCTTCAGCACTCTGCCCTCTTTATGGTCCAACTCTCACATCCATATATGACTACTGGAAAAACCATAGCTTTGACTAGATGGACCTTTGTTGGCAAAGTGATGTCTCTGCTTTTTAATACACTGTCTAGGTTTGTCATAGATTTTCTTCCAAGAAGCAAGCATCTTTTCAATTTATAGCTACAGTTACCATCTGCATTGATTTTGGAGCCTAAGAAAACAAAGTCTGTCACTGTTTCCATTGTTTCCCCAACTATTTGCCATGAAGTGGTGGGACTGGATGTTATGATCTTAGTTTTTTAATGTTGAGTTTTAAGCCAGCTTTTTCACTCTCCTCTTTTACCTTCATCAAGAGACTCTTTTGTACCTCTTCACTTTAGATTATTCTGTTTAATCCTTGGAATGAAAAGATTTTATTACCCCAAATTTTCATATTAAGAAACTGACTCACTGCCACTCAGCTAATAAATGGCATAACCAGAATTTAAACTTGGCTTTTATGGAGCCAGTATTAGTTATCTTTCCATTACATCAGACTCTCTGCTTAACATACTAAGTGATTTTCTTAAGCTTGAAGAATCTTGATTTTTGTTTGTTTGTATTTTATTATAATGGATTTATCGAGTTCCAATTCACCTTGACCATAAAATTCACCTACTTTAAGTAGTGGGTGAAAACTCAGTGGTTTTTAACATATTCTCAAAGATATGTACCCATCACCACAGTCCATTTTAGATCATTCCTGTCACCTCAAAAAACATGTACACCCCTGGTGGATTCATGTTGATGTATGGCAAGACCAACACAATATTGTAAAGTAATTAACCTCCAATTAAAATAAATAAATTTATATTTAAAAATAAAAAGAAATTCCATACCTATTAGCAGTCCAGGTTTTGCTGGACTGGTTTTTGCTGGGTCAGGTTTTGCTGTAATTCAGTAATTCAGCTGAACAAAATTCAATTCTATTGATTAAACCATATTTTATTTATCCATTCATGAGATTGTGGACATTTGTATTGTTTTGACTTTTTGGCTATTATGAACAATGCTTCTAGGAGCATTCATGCACAATTTTTTGGTGAAATTATGTTTTCATTTCTCTTGAGTATTATCCCTAGAAGTAGAATGCAAGATCATGTGGTGACTCTGTTAAAAATTTTGAAGACCTGCCAGACTGTTTTCCACAACAGCTTCACCATTTTTCATCCTCATCAGCAGTATATAAAGATTCAGTTTCTCAACATTCTCATCAACACTCTTTTTTATTACATGCTGCTGCTGCTAAGTCGCTTCAGTCGTGTCCGACTCTGTGCGACCCCATAGACAGCAGCCTACCAGGCTCTGCCGTCCCTGGGATTCTCCAGGCAAGAACGCTGGAGTGGGTTGCCATTTCCTTCCCCATGCATGAAAGTGAAAAGCCAAAGTGAAGTCACTGAGTCGTGTCCACCTCTCAGCGACCCCATGGACTGCAGCACACTACATCCTAGTGAATATGAAGTGTCTCATTGTGGCTTAGATTTGCATTTCCCTGAGCAGGAATCATGTTGAACACCTTTTCATGTTATTTTTTCCTTTGAACCTCTTGTATATTTTTTCAAAGAAATGTCTGTTCAGATTTTTTGCCCATTTTCAAACAGGGTTGTTTGTCTATTATTCAGTTGTAAGAGTTGTATATACATATATACAAGTCCCTTATTCGATATATAAATTGCAAACATCTTCTCATATTCTGAAGGGTGTCTCTCTTTCTTGATGGTATTCTTTAAAGTACAGATTTTTAATTTTGATAAAATCTAATTATCTATTTTTTAAGAGTGTATGTCTTTCTAGCAGTCAGTTACTGGAGAGCAACAGTAGTTTCATTTGTCATAATCAAAATTACCTGTTTCTACTATACCAGACAGAAATGTTTTTGTTTTTTGAAAGTCTGTTTTTCTTAATTATCAAATTTACTGGATTTTAAGACACTAGCAATTGTGAAAAGCATCATCAAATTAATAATCACTTTTAAGAAATATGGATTGTTGCTCTTGTTCAGTTGCTCAGTCATGTCTGACTCGTGACCCCATAGACTGCAGCATGCCACGCTTCCCGGTCCTTCACTGTCTCCCGGAGTTTTCTCAAACTCATGTCCATTGAGCTGATGATGCCATCCAACTATCTTATCCTCTGTTTTCCCCTTCTCTTCCGGCACTCAATTTTTCCCAGAATCAGGGTCTTCTCCAGTGACTTGGCTGTTTGCATCAGGTGGCCAGAGTATTGGAGCTTCAGTTTCATCATCAGTCCTCCCAATGAATATTCAGGGTAGATTTTCTTTAGGCTTGACTGGTTTGATCTCCTTGCTGTCCAAGGGACTCTCAAGGGTCTTCTTCAGCATCACAATCCAAAAGCATCAATTCCTTGGTGCTCAGTCTTCTTTATGGTCCAACATGGACTGTTGACCCCATCCTGATTTCAGAAATGCTAAAATGTGGGGGAAAAGCATCTTAAGACAATGAAATATGTAATTGGTTTTGTAATTTAGTGTTGTTGAAATTATTCAATTTGTTTGAATTTTAAATGATCTTTACCACGTGGGGCATATTTCACACAAACAAGGGTCTGTGTCCTCGATAAGAACCAAAACACATTAATAGGTTTTGCTTATATTTCAGATAATTCTTCTAATGGAAGAGGGATTCACTTTATTAATCATATGCAATGTGGTCCTCTTAACTGTCACAGATGTTTATTGGTGTTAATACCAACTGCAGTTTTTTCTTTAATTATGCTATTTATGATACACATAAACTTCTGGCAAGAATAGTAGAAAAAGGTCTAGGGTGAGGGGAAAACTACCATTCTTCTGTCAAAATAGGAAAATGTTTCACATTCTTAACATACTGCAGTTGTCACTCTTTGTCCTTAAGTTTGCATAGTATCACAAAAGTTTCATTCATAAGGGAAAGTATATTTGAAATGAAATACATCAAAATTAAGAGAAACAGAAGTTTAGCTTAATATTGTGTTTTAAACATTTCTATACGTTTTCAGTCTGTAAAATTAGCAATTTAACAGATGGAAAATATTCCCACATCTATTCATCAATTTATTCAACAGATACTAAATGCTTACAAGATGCTAAACAGTAAGCTAAATAATCGGTGTGAAAGAGTGAACAAAACAGTCACCTCACCAATAGCACTTACAGTGGAAGAGATAGATGACCATCTATCAGTACTCTCTCTCTCTACATATACACTTTTTTCTTTGTCCTTTATATGAACACCAACACAAATATATGCATGTAGAACTTGTACATATTCATTATGTATATATACACACACATATATGCATATGCACATGATATATATTCATATGTATATAGGATAAACGTATACCACGTTATGTATCTATATCATAACAATGTCAGTTGCTGATATATATGTACATATATAGTATGTATGTTTTGCATATGTGTGTTATCATGTTATGTCAGGTGCTAATAAAAGTAATAAAACTTTATGAGAAGACAGAGAACTATGGAAAGTTCTACTTTAGAAACAGTGGTCAACAAGAGGTTCTCTCACGTGATGATGTGAGCAGAACTCTGGATGAAAAAAGTATTGAGCATTCTTGCAGAGAGAGGAGCAAGTGCAAAGGTCCTGTGGTGAGAGTATATTTTTCATCAGGGAACGGGGCAGCTGGATTGGAGGGAGGGAGGGTCGGGTTTAGGACAGGGACAAGATGTGGTAGGAAGAAGACTAATATTTCATACATGTCCTAATGGGACCATGGCTTTTACTTAGAGCTACAAAATTATTGGAGAGTTTTGAGTAAAGGTTAATGTAATTTAACCTAGGTTGTAAAAGAGCTACTCTGCCATGTAATAGAGACAAGAGATAGAAATGGGAAGATCAGTAAGGGAGGCTCTTACAGACTCAAGAGAGACTGACAGCTTGGATTAAGAAACTATTATCAGATATCGGCAAAGGATCAGTTTCTAGATATAATTTGAAGATGTTTCAGATAAGATTTGTTGAACATGTAAATCCATTTATTCAGCAAATATATAGTCAATGACAGCTAAATGTCCTTAGTTGTTCTGGATGTTAGGGATGAAGCAGTGAACAGAAAGACAACAAAGGTGAAAAAGTAAAAACTCAGTGCACAAATACCTTACTGAGGGAAACAGATCATAAATGAAGATAAATAAGGGAAATTATACAGCCATTTAGGCAGTTATATGTGCTAAAGAAGTGAGGCATAGTAGAAAAATTATGTTTTGTGCTAAATCAACACAGTTTGCTTAAGGAACAGACATGGTGATAAGAGAAAATGAGGAGTCAGGATTCTGGCCTGTGTTGATGGAAGAATTGAGTTGCTGTTTATTAAGGTGGCAATGGTTTCTATACTGTAGTGCCCATAGGCTTGTTGAACATGCTTGTGAAAATAGATTTTCTTTCTTTCAGATTATAGCTTTAGGATTACCCTCCAGTCTTTCTGTTAAAACATATTGACACATTTTGTTCCAAAAGTTTACTAACTTATTATGTTGGTATTATGTTGGATCAAACCCATGTCTCCTGCATCTCCTGCACTGGCAAATTCTTTACCACTGCACCACCTGAGAAGCTCGTACCTAAGTCTTGGGAAACATTATAGCATGTTCACAAACATCAGCTTTGGCACCAACTGGGATGTGTTTGATGTACCCCTTAATGGTTCAGCAACTTTGCCATGCTACTTAATTTGCATATGCCTTAGTTTATGTATTATTGTGTAGATAAAAATCATACACACTGCTAGAGTTGTTATAAGGATTAAAGGAAATTATATGTGTAAAGTTTCTGGCTCTTAGTATACGCTCAGCAAATATTAGTCATCCATGAGTGATAGCTATTATTAATAGGTATATAGGTGTAGGTCAAATGCCTAGAGCATGTTAATGTAATTGGTAGTTAATTATATCCTAAGGTGTATAATGATCTGTTCATTCTTAGTTCATACTGCTGCTAATAACTTGATACTGCTAGCTATGCATCACATGCCATATGTTATAGTAGATTTTAAGCATTACTAATAAAAGAACATTCAGAAAATGAAGATCATGGCATCTGGTCCCATCACTTCATGGGAAATAGATGGGGAAACAGTGAAAACATTATCAGACTTTATTTTGGCGGGCTCCAAAATCACTGCAGATGGTGATTGCAGCCATGAAATTAAAAGATGCTTATTCCTTGGAAGAAAAGTTATGACCAACCTAGATAGCATATTGAAAAGCAGAGATATTACTTTGCCAACAAAGGTCCATCTAGTGGAGGCTATGGTTTTTCCAGTGGTCATGTATGGATGTGGGAGTTGGACTGTGAAGAAAGCTGAGTGCTGAAGAATTAATGCTTTTGAACTTTGGTGTTGGAGAAGACTCTTGAGAGTCCCTTGGACTGCAAGGAGATCCAACCAGTCCATTCTGAAGGAGATCAGCCCTGGGATTTCTTTGGAAGGAATGATGCTAAAGCTGAAACTCCAATACTTTGGCCACCTCATGCGAAGAGTTGACTCATTGGAAAAGACTCTGATGCTGGGAGGGATTGGGGGCAGGAGGAGAAGGGGACGACAGAGGATGAGATGGCTGGATGGCATCACCGACTCGATGGACGTGAGTTTGTGTGAACTCTGGGACTTGGTGATGGACAGGGAGGTGTGGCGTGCTGCGATTCATGGGGTCGCAGAGTCGGACACGACTGAGTGACTGGACTGAACTGAATAAAAGAAACTAATGCATGTAGTATAAATAAAATTTTTTATTTTGTTACAATACTGAGTCACATGACTGAACTCTTGAAAGAAGTATGGATGGTTTTCTGTGTCAAAATTTGTTGTTGACAGGTTAAGGACAGATTGAATAAAATAATTACAATAATTCCATTTGATTTATTTGAAAAAACTAAATATTTAGGAATCTGTGTTTTTTTTTTTACTGGTTTAAATGCAATTTATTATTAAGATTCATTTCACTTGCTTTTTACTTTTTAATGTAGATACTAGAACATTTAAATTACATTTCTAGTTCATTGTTATGTCTTGCAAAATAGTGATATCATATAGTAATGCCATAAAGAACATTAGAAGTATAATTAGTGTACTTTGAACAAGGTATGAAGATTAGAAAATAGTATTTTTACCAATATTAAAGATAAATGTACTGTAATTTTGTAAGAGAATGCCCTTATTTTTTATATATAAATTCATTTATTTTAATTGGAGGTTAATTACTTTACAATACTGTATTGGTTTTGCCATACATCAACATGAATCTGCCACAGGTATACATGTGTTCTCCATCTTGAACCCCCCTCCCTCCTCCCTCCCCTTACCATCCCTCTGGGTTGTCCCAGTGCACCAGCCCCAAGCATCCAATAACATGCATCGAACCTGGACTGGCGATTCATTTCATATATGATATTATACATGTTTCAATGCCATTCTCCCAAATCATCCCACCCTCTCCCTCTCCCACAGAGTCCGAAAGACTGTTCTATACATCTGTGTCTCTTTGAATCTGTTTTTTACTTTGGAGAGAGATTTGTATCACCTAGAACACAAACTTTGTGAAATGTGTCACTAGTTCTTAGTGATGTTTGCAACCATCAGGATATTTTCTATTTTATACTCTTTTACATTGATTATATCTTGCTCATTATTCATATAATGTGCACATATAATTTCTTGTATGTGTTACCCTTTTTGATTTTTCCAGTGGTAATTACCATATTTCAATGTTCTTGCTCCTTTTTTACTGTTGTGGTTTCATTTCAATCTCCCAATACTTTTTAATCTTTCTTATAAAGTTTGTTAGCATTTCTTATATGATTTCTTAGACTTCTTATTCTTTTAAGTCAAGTTCATATTTATGAAGCAGCTTTTTAAAAAAATGACCAAAATCTGTAGTCTTTTAAATTAAGCAGATAAATGTGTAAAATTTGCCTTAAAAAGTAAAATTGTATTGAATTCTTACAAATATCTCCATTTTCAAGTTCAAAAGAGATAACATCCAGTTGCATTTGCATGACTTTAACTTTGTTTTCAAATGTTTAAGTACACTAAATGACAGAGATGCATTTCATTTTTTTCTGAAAGTTACTGGCAAGATTCTATATTATTACCTTTTTTTGCTTATTTATTGGATATATGGGTCCTATGAAAATTATACTTGGTTAAACCTTGAGAAAACATGGAAGAAAAGAGATTATTATATTTAAGGAGAAATAAAAGAAAGAAGGATAAAAATGGATGTAATTTTCTCTTTCTCTTTTCTAGACCTAGGAAAAGATAAGGATTACACGGATGAATCAGAGCATGCTAATTATGACCGATCTCGCCTCATTAAAGACTTTGTTCCTAAAAATAATTCTGAACCGAAGCCCAGATTGCCTAAGGTAATGCAAACTAAACAGTCTATAAGTCATTGAGGACTCTAACATCTAAATCCACACAGTTCTTTTTAATTTCAGTTGATATTTCCTGGAGAGAATGAGGCTGCACAGGACTCAAAACTGAGAAGTTATGTGTAGACATCATATCCATTTATATTATCAAACAGAAATTTATAAATATTCTGAAGCATAAAATTATTCAGTAATTTTTTAGAGGTTTATTCCATCTTCTTTCTTGTTTTATGAAAGACACCATGGTTTGGTGAGAACATGAATTTTATTATCAAGTGGGCCAATATTTGAATTGCAGTTCCAATACTTATACTTGTGGTAACTTGAGCAAGTCAATCAAACTCACTTAGCCTTGTTTTCATTGTTTGTAAAATTAGAATCATGTTGTCAGCTTGACAAGTTTTTTGTTTTTCTTCAAGTTTTGTTGAGATATAATTGATACAGCGCTTTATAAGTTTAAGGTATACAGTATAATTATTTGACTTACATATATCATGAAATGATTACCAGAATTATTTGAGTGAACATTCATCGTCTCATATAGATGCAAAATCAAAGAAACAGAAATATATATATATTTCTTATAATAGGAACTCTTAGAATTTACTCTTAGCAACTTCCACATTCAGCATACAGCAGTGTTCATTATATTTATCATGTGTATAGTCCATGGGGTCGCGAAGAGTCAGACATGATTGAGTCACTTTCATTTTTCACCATGTAAAGATATAATGTAGTTATTGACTCTATTCCCCACACTGTGTATTTCATACCCATGACTCAGTTATTTCGCAACTGGAAGTCTGTACCTTTTAATCTCCCTTACTTCTTTCCTCCCCTCCTCCCCCTCCCCTGTGGCCATCACCTGTTCACTTGTCTGTCCTATCTGTCTATAATTCGGTTTTATATTTATCCTTTTATTCCATTTTTAGATTCGACATGTCAGAGAAATCATACAGTGTTTTTCTTTCTCTGCCTGACTTACTTCAGTAAGCATAATGCCCTCTAGGTCTCTAGGTCCTTCCGTGTTGTCACAAACGGCAAGATTTTACTTTTTATGGCTGAGTAATATTCTGTATGGGCTTCCCTGGTGGCTCAGAAGTAAGAAATCTGCCTACCAATGCAAGAGATGTGGGTTCAGGCCCTCAGTTGAAAAGATCCCCTGGAGAACCTTTTTAGTTTATTGATAGTTTCTTTCACTGTGCAAAGGATTTTTAATGTAATGTAGTCCCATTTGTTTATGTTTTGCTTTTGTTTCCCTTGTCTAAGGAGACATATGTAGAAAATATCATTGAGATTAATGTCAAAGAGCATGCTGCCCATATTATCTCCTAGAAGTTTCATGGTTTTGGGTTTGCCTTTACATCTTTAATCCATTTCTAATTTACTTTTGTGAATGGTGTGAGAAAGTAGTCCAGTCTGATCTTTTTGTGCATAGCTGTTTGGTTTTACCAACATCACTCCCTGAAGAGAATGTCTTTCCCATTGTGCGTTGCAGCCTCCTTTGTCACAGGTTCATTGTTCTGTGTTGCAGCCTCCTTTGTCACAGGTTCATTGTTCTGTGTTGCAGCCTCCTTTGTCGCAGGTTCATTGTTCTGTCCCGCTGATGTGTGTGTTTGTTTCTGAGCCAGCATATGGTTCTGATTACTTTAACTTGTAGTGTAGTTTGAAATCACAAAGCACGATTCCTCTAGGTTTGTTCTTTCTCAAGATTGTTTCTGGCTATTTGGGCGTCTTTTGTATTTCCATACAAATTTTAGAATTATTTGTGCTAGTTCTCTGAAAAATGCCATTGGTATTTTGATAGCGATTGTGTTGAATCTGTGGGAAGCCTTGGGTAGTACTATCATTTTAACATTATTAATTCTTTCGGTCCATAAGTACGGTACTAATGTATCTTTCCTTCTGTGCATCTGGTCTTTAGTTGCTTTCCTCATGTCAGTTTTGCAAGTATGTCTTTTACCTCCTTAGATAGACTTATTCCTAGATGTTTAATTTTTTTTTGATGCAACTGCAGATGTGATTTTTAAAAAAAATTTCTGTTTCTTTTAGTTGATTTGTTGTTAGTATGTAGAAATACAACATATTTCTGTATATTAAGTTGTAGCCTACAGCTTTACAAAATTTCATATCATCTGCAAATATTGACAGTTTTATTTCTTCATTCCCATTTTGGATTCTTTAAGCCTATTTTTATTGTCCGATTGTTGCGGCTAGAACTTCCAATACCGTGTTAAATAAAAGTGGTGAGAATAATCAGCCTTCTCTTGTCCCTTAACAAATGCTTTCAGCTTTCCACTGTTGAGTATGATGTTAACTGTGGGTTTGGCATATATGTTGAAATATGTTCCCTGTATACTTGTTTTGATGGGAGTTTTTATCATAAATGGATGTTGAATTTTGTCAAAGAACTTTTTCTGCATCTATGGAGCTGATTATATAATCCTTATTTTTCAGTTTGTTAATGTGGTGTATCACACTGCTTTGCAGATTTTGAAACATTATGAAAGGTTTCCATAACAACTTGGATGTTGAGAATACTGTGTTGAAACTATAATTCATCAACAAATCACTGGGTTGGGGTTCAGTTTTAAAAATCTCTGGTTCCAGAAATCCCACCATCCCTCAAAATTCTTTTGTGGGTTCTTCAAAGTATCTGAATAAAGTCATCCAGCACCAAATACCATCATCCCCTTTGATGCTTTCCAAGATAAATATTGACTCAGTCCAAATTCACTTCATTTTTTTCTTAAATTGCTTATTGATTAAAGTGGGAATACCTTAGTAAAAGAAATTTGGATGTTAACATAAGGAATGACTTAACTTTTAGTTGTCACTGCATGGACAATAACCAATAATCATTTCCTTGAAAATATCTTTTTCTGTGATATTTGATTTGGTTTGACCTGGATTGACTTTACAAATCCCTTCATTACTACAAGTGTGTTAGTAACGAAATATGGCACAATTTAAATCTTACTGTTATAATGATTCTGAGTTGAAATATTTGTGCCAGTTTTATTCATTCATCTCTGGTTTGATTTTGTTAGGTAAGGATGCTATTTTGTGCTGATATTTCTTAGATTGTCTTCACAAATCGGTAGTTTATCTCCCGATGTTTACTTCATCTGCCTCTCTATGTACTATCTGATTGGCCCTGTGGATGTTTGGAGGGTCGAGTGGCTCAGTGGTCAAGAATCCACTTGCCAATGCAGGAGACACAGGTTCAACCTCTGGGTTGGGAGGATTCCCTGGAGAAGGAACTGGCAATCCACTCCAGTATTCTTGCCTGGGAAATCCCCTGGACAGGGGAGCCTGGTGGGCTATAGTCCATGAGGTCACAAAGAGTTGGACATGATTTAGCAACTGAACAATAACAAACAACAACTATCTCTAAAGCATTGTTCCAAGAGACTTGAGCCTGAGAGAAGCCATAAGAAAAATTGAGGAAAAGCAGATATTCTACTTTAAGATACTTTTAGCACCACTGAGTAGGAACACAAACATGATATGCTTAAAATAATAAAAAAATGCATTAAGATTAAATAAAATTTGTGTTATCTGCTGCTTTAAAAATTAGCACGTGCCACCATGTTTTCTTCCCTCTATGATTTCAGTCTCTTTCCATTCTAATGCCTTCCTTCCCACCTCTTTGGCTTCCTGGTAGCTCAGTCAGTAAAAAATCTGCCTGCAGTGCAGGAGACCTAGGTTTGATCCCTGGATGGGGAAGATCCACTGGAGAAGGAAAAAGCAAATCACTCCAGTATTCTTGCCTGGAAAATCCCATGGAAAGAGGAGCCTGGTGGGATATATAGTCCATGGGATCACAAGAGTTGGACATGACTTAGCAACTAAACCACCACCACCAATGATACCTTCCACTCCATTTCTGCTCAACAGTCACCAGTTCCCAAATCTCTAAACTTGACTGGCTGCTACTGCTAAGTTGCTTCAGTTGTGTCTGACTCTGTGCGACCCCAGAGATGGCAGCCCACCAGGCTCCCCTGCCCCTGGGATTCTCCAGGCAAGAACACTGGAGTGGGTTGCCATTTCCTTCTCCGATGCATGAAAGTGAAAAGTGAAAGTGAAGTCGCTCAGTCGTGTCTGACTCCTAGCGACCCCATGGACTACAGCCCACCAGGCTCCTCCATCCATGGGATTTTCCAGGCAAGAGTACTGCAGTGGGGTGCCATTGCCTTCTCAAACTTGACTTGAACTTTAGAATATTCAAGTTAAGAAGCAATAATTAAACCTGCATACATCTTTTGTTTTTTTGACAGCAAAATAAAGAGAATGATGTGTGATGATGGTCGTCCAGTCCAGTCATCCTAACCTAATGTCCCGTTAGTTCTATTACACTTCTATTTAAATTTGAAAATGTGCATCACCTGGAAGTTTTTGGATTCACTCTTCTATCTTCTATGAAAATATGTCCACTTTCATCCTTTGTATAGGTTAAGGCGTAGCACAAATCCAACTTGAATAAATAGTTCTATTCCAAAAGAAGAAAAAAGATGTTTAAAATACATTTAGCTAGGCTACTTGCTTGCAAAGCTTATCTATAAATGAAAGGCAAAATAATCTTCTTAGGTGTATTCTTTGTGTACGTTTATCAGAGAGAACCTCAAAAAAGCAATGACCTATATATCTAGTGTTTGAACAAGCATCTGAGCAACCTTAGTTTATAACTCTGCTGTTGTAGTTCAGTCACTCAGTCATGTCTGACTCTTTAAGACCCCAAGCACTGCAGCATGCCAGGCTTCCCTGTCCTTCAGTATTTACCAGGAGTTTGGTCCAACCCATGTCCATTCCGTCGGTGATGCCATCCAACCATCTCATCCTCTGTCGTCCCCTTCTCCTCCTGCCCTCAATCTTTCCCAGCATCAGGGTCTTTTCTAATGAGTCAGCACTTTGCAATAGGTGGCCAAAGTATTGGAGCTTCAGCTTCAGCATCAGTCCTTCCAATGAATATTCAGGACTGATTTTCTTTAGGACTGACTGGTTGAATCTCCTTGCAGTCTGGACTCTCAAGACTCCAGCACTACAGTTTGAAGTCATCAATTCTTTGGTGCTCAGCTTTTTTATTTTTCAGCTCTCACATCCATGCATGACTACTGGAGAAACAATAGCTTTGACTATACAGACCTTTGTAGGCAAAGTAATGTCTCTGCTTTTTAATACGCTGTCTAGGTTTGTCACTGCTTTTATTCCAAGGAGCAAACGTGTCTTAACCTCATCTTTAACCTTCAACAAGAGGCTCTTTAATTCCTCTTCACTTTCTGCCACAAGGATGGTGTCATCTGCATATCTGAGGTTACTGATATTTCATCCCATCATCAAATGATATGCATATATATGTGTGTACGTGTATGTACATATATTTTAAGTTGGCTCTTAGGAAATTGACAACATTCATTCACTTGTGACCTACAAAATAGCAACTTTCATATGGTTCAAATGAGCACATATTGATCTCTATGTATCTAGTTGTATGGCTGAAGATCTGTGCATTGTGTTATTTGCTTGGGATAACTGTACTGGTTGCAACCTGTCCCATGGATGTTATACAGTGTAACTGATATTTTATTTCTTCACAAAAGTTATTCAATTGCATTTTAGAGATGAAAAAACAAGTTTATACAGAGTCAGCAGAAAGAGAACAAAGATTCACAGAGGAAAATGACTCCTAATGTAAACTACATTGTAAATCATGACAAGTGTTAGGTTACAGAAAACAAATAAAAATTTCTAACAGGATTTGCCATCATCTATAAAACTAGGTTCTAGGAAATAACTCTAAATATGTCAAAGTGGTGTCTTACATTGAATTTATGAAGACGCCCTGTTGAGTTTATCAATAGTAAGAAAAAAATAGATAAATGTAGAAATCCATCTGGCTAGTTTGCTAGTTATTGTATAGGTAGACTATGCATCTGCTTGAGAATTTGTTTTGAGAGCCATTGTACAAATATTTCCTGAATGATCTTGAGTCAGTGTGGTGAATTTTGCTTTGACCATATATCCACTGCTTCTGATAATTTTGTAAGTCAAATATATTTGTAAGATACTATAGGTTGCTCTAGAATTATCTTCAGTAAGATGAATTATTTCTTTAGAATGTTTTCTTCAAGTTATTAACTTTAGGCACATATCATTTACACTAAAATTCCTTAATGTTTCAGAGATTAAACTCATGTGATACTGATATCTACTATGATAAAATGACATTGATAAGTTAATAGGATATATTTTTATTTATTTTTAACCCACTGTGAGCAGAGTTTGACACCACAGGACAGAGGACAGATAAAGATGGCAAACATGGACAGGTCTTGCTGTCCATGTAGTGGGATACAGTTCAGGAGGTGGGCATGCATACACATGGAGAAAGCTAAGAGGCTCTAGAAATTAGAGATGATATTAGATATGGGATAAGTCTAGATTTAACTAGCCTCAAGCTCTATAATAAAAGCCGTATTTAAATATCTCTGGGGCATTGCAGTAGATAGAAAATTGGCCACAGCCCTTCCCTCTTCCCTATACCTACAATATTTTCCATGGAACTTGCAGGTTCTCCCATCCAAGAGGTACACTCTTATTGGACTTGCCTCAGGCTTTGCTCTGATCAATAGATTGCCTGCAAAGTGACCATGTCCTGGTGCTGAACCTTGAACTCGGAAGATCGTGCACTCCCATTATTCCTCTTGGGACTCTGCCTCCATCATAGGAATGTCAGAGCCACCCTGCAAGAGCATAGTAAGGCCATGTGGACTGAAGCCTAGTGAGTCCAGCTGTCCCAGCTGACACAGAGGTGTGCAAGAATCCAGCTAGAACCCACAGAAGGTCTAGCTGAGACCGGGAGAACTGCACAACTGGGCCCGGCCTGCTCACAGATTCCTGAGCTAAATAAAAGTTATTTGGGGATGGTTTATTTCTCCACAATAGATATTGGAGCCATCAATGTTAGAGGGTAGTGTATTTGCTGACACCAATGATTGTAAATGTACAGTGAATTCTTTCTCATTGGAAAGGAAACATTTGCAAAATTGTCCCTGAGTTTTCCACATATACCCATGCTATCCATTTAATTCTATAGAGCCCAAGAATATCTTAATGTCATAACCTAAATCACGAGAAATCTAGGAATCTAACATTTTCTTAAATTATCTTTTCTTAATAAAACTTTATTTACAAAAGTAGTTTTTTTATACCTTTGAATCAGTGCAGAATTCCAAGATTACCTTCCATGAAACCATATGTGTATTGTTAGCAATGTTCCAAACACCCATTGAAATTGGTGAAGAGCTAGCTTTTTTAAAAGCAAGTTTATTTCCTGACAAAAAGACTCTGTCGCACATGTGTAGACAAGAAAATTGAGGGAGAAAATTAATAATGTAATCTGAGTAAAGTAGCAATTCTATGGATTTATAGACTGGAGCACCTGGGCAGATTGCAAGCAAAGTTTTAGAGGAGAGAGGGATTCTTTTTGAGATGATTTCAGTAAATATTTCCTATCTCTGTCTCATTAGTATAGAGAGAACTATGAATAACGCATGATGATGAGGTCCTACAACCAACTGGATGGTTCTGAGAAACAAAATCCCTTTCTCCATCAAGGAATCATAGACTTCATACCAGCTGAGACTTCTAGATGTGGACAGTATACAGAGAATGCCTGTGATTAATCTAGGTTAAAAGGAATGAAGTTGTGAAGCAGAATCAGTGGCTTGTGTCCTAGGCATTCATTAATGAAGAGTTTACTGCTGCTACTGTCCCTCAGGATGCCAAAAATAACTATAGAAGTTGCTAATAATGTCTGAGAATATAAATCTATATTTCAAATTATAGTGACCCCTCCTCTTAAGAGACTTTGGGGATCATATTAGATGGAAAAGGGGTTATAGATCAGGAAAATCTTGATATGAATATTTTAGCAGTTCATTAAATTTGAATCACAAGGCCATTCATTTTGACTGTGTCTATTGGCATTGGCAGATGGTGTTCATCTTTAACTAAATTGGTCACAGAAATAATTTTCTGTTAAGGCTGGAGAAGCACAGATCATATAATGGTGGGGTGCAGGCAGATGGTCTCTGTGGTCTCTACAGTGTACCTTTCCTGTGGACGCTGGCAGTTGTTTAATTCAATTCAATGGTTCTTTGTCTCCAAATAATCTATAGGTGTTACTATTCTGAATTTGCACACTATGCCCCAGTAGTTGTTAAATAATATTAATTTAAAATATAAGGTAAATGACTAAACTTGACCCAGTGTGGCTGCTTCAGCTAATGAGTATACATGAATTTAAATACTAATTATTTGCATTTATAGAGATAGTCTCTAAAAAAATGCTAATATTTCCCAAACTTAGGACCTGAGATAATACTTGTTTATATTTAATAATTTCATTGTGGAAACTGTACCCTAAATATTTAATTATTATTTAAACCATGGGACATGCAGGAAATCATTTTGGTTTCTTTATGTTTTTGCCAGTATTTTAAATTTATCTTCTTCCCTAGTTTTAAAAAGACTCCTTTTTAATCAGTCTAACAAATACCTGATCTTGTTTGCAGACTCTTTGATACTGAGGAGAGCGTTATCTTCCCTGTGGCCATAGAAGGCATGTCCCTCCATTGTGCTGTTTAATCACTTACCTTGACCCTCAGAAGCCCTCATCAGAAAATGATGAGGCTGTGTTCTATACTTGCTAATTGCCAGTGTATATTTTCCCTAAGATTTATCATAAGATTTTTATAGAACCCCTCCACATTATCTATGAGTTGTTTAAACCCAAATGTGTTCATGTGTTCGTGTATGTATTGTGATAAAAGTAGCGTTTCAAATTGTAAAGACATCAATCTTTTAAAAAATGTGCAAATATTCTCACAGTAACTGATCAGTAATTTAGAAGAGGTTAAAATGGTTTCAGGCTTCCCACGTGGTGCTAGTGGTAAAGACCCTTTCTGCCAACACAGGAGACATAAGAGATATGGGTTCGATCCCTGGGTCGGGAAGATCCTCTGGAGAAGGGCATGGCAACCGATCCAGTATTCTTGCCTGGAGAATCCCACGGACAGAGGAGCCCGGTGGGCTACAGTCCATAGGGTGGCATAGAATCAGACACGACTCAGTAGGCACACAAAATGTTTTCAGACGCCTACCTCACATCTTACACCAAAATGAATCGAAGAACCAAATAGCTAACCAATTCAAAATTGTATGTGTAAAAATAAAACAGGCATTTTTTTTTTTTCTAATCACAGACTGGAAAGATGGCTTCTCTAAAGGGATTTTCTACACAAGCAACAAAATTAATCATGGAAATCTTGATGGAGTTGACTAGATACTTACTAGTATTAAAATTACAATAGCGTTAAGAAGAAAGAGATAAACTTAAAATTCTACATATAGAATATAGTAGAATAAAGCAAAGGTTGGTTCATATTCTTAGTCTACAAAGACATCATAGCAATATAATTGATAAATGTACAAGTAAAAAAAATCATTGAAAAACAATACAGTTTTAACATGTAAAGTGATTAGCAGAACTAGTAATTGCAGAAATACAAAAGTAAGCAATTTTTAAAACCAAATTATAATTTAAAAAATAAAACTCAGGATTGATACTATAAACTGTCACTTTTATTTTATATTTTGTTGGTAGATATGTACGTTGATCCAGATTTTCTGGAAAGTAATTTGACAATAAGGATTAAAAACCTTAAAATAATCTTTCCTTTGACCCACTTCTAGGAACTTATTCAGAGAATGTAATTAGATGTTAGCCTAAATAATTATTTAAAGATGTTTCTCACACTGTAATTTGTAAGGGAATTGTGGGGGAGGGAATATAAAGCGTTTAAATGTTCAAGAGTAAAAAATGAAATTAAAAGTAGTGATGCCTTTAAATAAGGTGATACAAAATAAGTCCCCAGTTATTTAAGGATGATGTGAAATGATCACAGTGTATACTTATGTAATAAGAAAATGGTTTTAAAAAACAATATATGCAGTTTGATACCATCTATATAAAAGTAATATAGCTCTTTTTCATAAATAAGACTATATTAGCATTGTGTGCAAAAAATTAAACTGACTGGTCAAATTCACATGAAGTTTATTTCACATATTCTTATATGTAAGCTGTTAAGTATTACACTATTATAATTCCTATTTTAAAAAATCTCACACAACTAGTAAATGGGCAGATGCAGAATTTATTTATTTATTTATTATTATTATTTTTTTGTTTAGAAGTTACTTACATTTTATTTAATTCGCAAAACAGAATTTAAGACAGTCTGAATATTTTCTGCATATGTTAATTTTTTCTAGACAATTTAACATTTAATTTTCAACAGAAATATCAATTATTTCACTTTATGATGGAAACACAGCGTGAAGAAATTTTCACTTTTGGACAGATCTTTATACATGACCTTAACCAGATTAATATATGTTTTTAAATGATTGAGGTATTATATACCACCTTTTAAGAAAGAAATTCAAATGTCATGTATACAGTCAAGTAGCATCAAAAATACCAGAGTAAAATCAAATATGAAAGCATATAGCATTATAGTTGGAAATTGAGTACTTTAAAGAAGACAGGATAGATTTTCTGGTGATATATTTATCTCATCCTCCATATCTCTAATTACTTTTGATTAAGTTCTTCAAATCAGTTCAGGGATAATACATAAGAAACACCACTTAAGAAAGAACTGATTAAATGCTATTTGAAAAAACATGTCTTTAGAGCAGAACTATTTTTTAAAACATTCTAGAAATTTATTTATTAAGACAAAATTGTCTAATAGATAACTCTGAAGTAGATGAAACCCTTTATGGCAGAAATTTTATAATGCTGAGTAGAATTATCAGACATTCTTGAGTCTTCTTTTTTTTTTTTTTTGATTTTGTTTTTTTTTTAAATAAGATGCTTCTGTTTCCTACAACTGCTTTTCCACTTTGCTATACTGGTGAGATAAGAGCAATTCAGGACTTCAGCTTTTCAATATGTTAACTGTCATTAAACAGAAGTGCACTGTCTCTCTCTCTATATATATACACACACACACATATATATATATAATCTAATTATCATAATAATGAAAGTGAGTAGTAGTCTCATTTTACTAATGAAGAAAATAAGATTTAAAGAGGTAAGTTTTTTGCCCAGTCTCTGAACTAGGCAGGAGCAGAGTTGGACTGTAGCATCTCTTTATCTTCAGTACTCTATGCTTTTCTGACTTCACCTTAATAGTTAACTATAATAAACATACTCATATATTAATCATATCTTTCAAAAATCCTAAAATGTTGCTCTGAAGGAGGTAGTTCTGTATTTTAATATTGTGTGACTAACCCTCTACATCCCAGGAGTGGACTGACCTGTTTGTAATTTACTCTTGTATCAACAAAATAAAAATTTATAGGGAGTTTGTTACAGACTTAATATTTCTAGAAAAAGTAGCCACAGAGGAGGATGTGTATACTCCTTGGTGTTACATAATAATCAGTGATCTAAATGTTTTCAAATGCATCTGCTACACAGTATGGGAACTACCCTCGTAAATGAGGGAAAAAAATAAACTACACAAAACTCTCCTCCTCCACAAAGGCCCCTACAGCTATGTCTAGAGCAGGAGGCTAGGAGATCAAGAGACATTTAATTATGAGAGTAGATTCAAGTGAGGGATGGCTTTGTTGGGACTGTTGTCTTTTTGTTCCCTTAGAGACTATATGGGGAAAATGTGCCTATTTAGAAAGTCGTCTTATTTCATAAGCTATACAAGAAAACAAACAAAATGCCATAGATGTTTGCTCTATCCTGGAACTAATGTCTCGGTAATTAGACACAGAACAGGCTTCCTCAATCACCAGCTTACTGTTTGTCCCCACGAGTATTTAGCTCATCTTGGGAGATCTCCTAAGCCTCCCTGGAGGACTTTAGCTCTAAAATGAAAGCTGTAATAACTTGTCTGCAGAATTTTATATACGTTTATGGGACATGAAAGCAAATTTAACAAATTAATGTGTGGGCACACCAGTTAAATGGTGCAGAGAATTCTTCTGCTTGGGTCAGTCAATGATAGACTCACATCAAACTCTTTCTCTACCTGCTGAGATGTGAGGGCAGCCAGTGAAATCAGATAAAAACTAATGCTATTTGAACACAGCTGAAGTCAAGTCTACTTCATTAATCTCCTAATTTGAGGCTCTCCAGGTTGTGTGTGTAGCAGAAGGAACACTGGACCGGGAATTGGAACATTAATAAAAATAACATTAAATAATTACAACAGCTAACGTCTATTAAGGATCCTTCAGAGATTTTGTTGATGACCTACCTCCATTTTATACTTGCAACTCTTAAAAAGTTGGGTATATTTTTACCCCATTTTCAGAGGTGAGGAAATGGAAGTTGGGAATGGCTAAGTATCCTTTTATCATATAGCTAGGTAAGCAGTCGGCAGGAAGTTTATAGATGCCACCTCACTGCTAAGCTCTGTGCTATGCTGAACAGCGTACTGGAGGTGTGCACAAGGGCCTGTAGAACCCATGAGACAATTAGAGATCATGTTCACCTCACTCAGGAATTTTCATGTTCACTAGGGACCATGGATATTGTGCTTTCATCAATGTTTTCTGTTTAAGAAGAAAGTATGAAATTGAGGTTCCTATGCTCAGATCCTCGGAGAAGGCAATGGCACCCCACTCCAGTACTCTTGCCTGGAAAATCCATGGATGGAGGAGCCTGGTAGGCTGTAGTCCATGGGGTCGCTAAGAGTCGGACACGACTGAGCGACTTTACTTTCATTTTTTACTTTCATGCATTGGAGAAGGAAATGGTAACCTACTCCAGTGTTCTTGCCTGGAGAATCCCAGGGACGGGGAAGCCTGGTGGGCTGCTGTCTGTGGGATCGCATAGAGTCGGACACGACTGAAGCAAATTAGCAGCAGCAGCAGCATGCTCAAATCCTAATAAACTGAAATACTCACCCCTTTTCTGCTGCTCAGAGCCCTTCACTGCCCCATGCCCTTTGCCTCCATTCACATCACACTCCTTCCTGCCACCAAATGTGTCCATCAAAATATGACCATTATGAGCCACTATCACTATTTGAAAAGGGAAGAAAATATCAACAAAATTAAGTACTCTCGTGTTTATTAAATAACTTCTGAAACTTGTAGAATTAAAAAAAAATTGTCTTGTGACTGTTGACTTCTTTGCAAGGTGCAATTCAAGATTCCAGGTGAGGATCCCAGTCATGGAGACCTGCATGATTTTATTAACCCCTTGATGACACAGACAGTGTAGACATCGGGATTACAGTAATCTTCCATTTGTTGTTTAAAGGTTTCAAACTCTTGAGTGACATTAAAATGATCTGTTATGTGGGATTAACTGGAAAATCCATTTTTAGCATGCTGATTAATTCAGGGCTATATCCATTAAGTGGCTGATTCTTAGTTCACTGTCTTGTCAGTCTCAATGACAAACTATCCTGTGGAGGTTTTCTTGACAGAAATAAGTGTAACCTTCTGTTGCATCTCAACCTGTCAGTGTTTATCACAGAGGGGCAAAATTTTTCAATTCTATTTATTCATTTATTTTTTTTTAGGTAACAATTACTTCTGTTGCTTTCGGGTTACGATCACTTCATCATTTTCATCCCAGAGCCAATATAATACAATGTCAAGTAATAGATATAGGATTTTTCAAAAACTACAAATGGTTCTGTTGTAATTTTCTCTAGTGAAAAAGAAAATGTGGCCATTCACATGAACTGGAAAAGAATATATAGCCCCACTTGGCTATCAAAAAATTACCTATAAAAAAAAAGTTCACTAATAAAAAAAGTTTTTGTTTGTCAGACCACTATTATTCAGGCTGAAATATACCTCCCACCTTTTATGTTAATCTGCCCAACTAATTCAAATAACCTAAGAATATGCAATAGATCATTAAAAATTGACAGTAAAATCATCAAAATGTCACTGACATTATATAACTAAATGCCATTTAGATGAATCATACGTAGACACTGTTAAGCAATGAGACACAAAGGCAGCCCCCTACTCCACCCCATAACCACTCCCCCTTAAAATAAAGTAATAAAAAAACACAGAAGTTCTTATAAAGAGATGATGTGTTATCTTTTTCCCCCTTTTAATCATTATTCAGATTCAGGCATCTAAAGAGTTGTCTAAAAACCCTCCAGTCAAATGCTTTGTGCAGCATTCAATATGTAACACTCTAGCTAATGGAAAAAGCAGGCGGTGGAAGGGAGAACTTTCTGTTGTTAAGCTGAAGAGTGCTTCAAAGAAGATTGTCATTTGAAACTCTGTTGTCAGCAATGAAGGATTCCAAATGCAGCTGAACCCAGAACTCTGACTGTGGTATGTTTAAATAAGTATATCAATCTAGGAATTCTATTTTCCTTTTCTGTTTCCTTAAAAATATGTAAGAAGCCAACTAAGAATTATAGACATTGATTTCAGAATTGTAAATGAGTGTATCTGTTCTTTCAAATACTAGAAATGTATTTTTGAAAATAAGAAATATATGATCTAAATAGATATATTTTAAGCATCAGAGTTTATCTCACATAACAGATGCTGCCTCTCTGAAGTTTTGACTATTTTTAAATGCATTTGATTTTTGGTTTCAATGAAATAGGTACTCATAAGTTCTACTCTAACATTTGTTCTTCATTCAAAATATTTATAAAGTATAATCACTTACAAAAGTATGTCTTTTTAAGATGTTCTTAAATTATTTTTTATACAAGATATTTTATTAAATAATATCAGTCGAAGTAGTGTCTGAGAAAAAAATCTGAATTTAAAGAAGCATGTCTTGTAACATTAAATGTTAAAAAAGTGACACAACTATGAAATTAATTTTGTTTTAAACTAGAGAACAAAATGTTTTTCAACCTACTGTATTTTCTCATGCATTTAAAGGTGATAAAATTAATTTTGTCCCATTCTGAAGGCTTTCATTTCTTTGTTTAAAAATGTCAGCTACTTCCCTTTGGAGATAAGAGGTTCAACTTCTAAATCTGCATTCAAGGTTAGATCATCTACAATAGATAATCACTGATATGTAAATAAGTGTTCTTTTTTAAAAAATAAATACTTAAAAGATTCATTTTATAGTGTATGAAATATAAAAATCAATGGGGAAGAAAAGTATGCTCAAATGTATTCTCTGTCAATTATTCCCACTAAGATTATATTTAAAGCTATATGTTAAAAAACAAATGTTTATTTCATTGAGAACCCAGTGGAAAAACCATAGTCTACCCATCATAATCTGCTTAGAAAGGTTTGGCTTTTGGTTTTCATTAGAAAAACCAGAAAACCTTTGATTTTGGCAAATAAAAATGGGTGGAAAGAGAATAATATGATAGTCTTAAAAAATAGCACTTAGTATAATATAGTGCCTGTAACATTATAGAAATTCAATCAGTATTTTGTTTCTCTCTTCCTTTTGGTTCCTTTTTAACTTTTACAAAGAATACTTACAACTGCTTCATAATCTTTATTCTTTCTATGGATATATGTCTTATTCTATGGCATTCAGAGTCACACTTAATCCAGTGATAGCAGGCCAGGTAATTCAAGTGTTTTGAATCCAACCTGAAGTTCCACCTTCAGTGATTAATTTTCTATCTTCTTTGTAATTCTACTGATACTGTGTTTCTCAGTGAACCAGCTCCATTTCATAGGATACTCCAAATGTAAAAAACTGATTCCCCTTAAATAAAATAACTAAGTCACTAATGGAAAATTCACCTCAAAGACCAAGTGTTTGATACATTATTCAGAACAATTAATTGTATGAACCATCTTGAGAAAAGTAGGAAATATGTTCTTCCATAATTATACCTGATTTTAACTGAATTAGTACTCAGGCATCAGTAGGAAAGTAGCTTTACATTTGAGGACTCTTTTCAGAGAAGAGTATGTGCTGCATAAGTTTACTTGATTTTATAAGAATTATCTGTATTTTATAACCTTAAAAGCAAAATTATAAGCAAAACTTCACTAATTGTCAGGTTAAAATATTTTTTAAAAATTATCTTTCAGCAATTTTTTTCAATAAGTGAAAGATGATATTTGGTGATATTAAAGTTTAAAATTGCAGAAGGAAATGGCAATCCACTCCAGTATTCTTGCCTGGGAAATCCTATGGACAGAGGAGCCTGGTGAGCTATAGTTCACGGGGTCGCAAAGAGTCAGACAGTATTGAGCACATACACACACACAGAGGTTCAGATTTCACATTCTAGGAAATTTTAGCTGTGGCAACTTTCAAACAAAATATGTTTCTTTTTCTAAACAGATACCTTGCAGCAGTGGTTGTCAAGCTGGAAACATCAAAATCACCTGTAGGTTTTGTTAAAAAAACAGGTAACAAAGCTCTATACCAGAGCTTCTGATAACAATAATTCTAGTTGAGGCTGGAGAATTTGTTTTCCTAAGAAATTCTCAGATGATATTGGTGTTGCTGATACTGGTACCACATTTGAGAACCATTCCCTGACATCTTCCCTTAATATCTCCAGTGTACTCTATATTTTGAGAGCCTGCCATATGCCAGACCTTATACTAAGTCTGGATATTTCTTGATGAATAAAACAGGCAGAATCCCTACCCTTGCAAAGCTTGTAGATGTCTAATGGAGGAGTCAGGAAATAGATAATAAACTAACAAGTTAAATAACTATTTACAAGTTGTTATTAAGTGGGTTATTAAATAGTGGGAGAGGAGCTACACAGGGCAATCAGGGAGGTATTAACCTCTCAGAAGGTATTAACGCCAAGAACTGAAAGATGAGAAGTCAGCCGAAGGAAGAGTGGGAGAAAGAGGCATTCCAGGCAGAGAGGTGCCTCTTATGAGGGCCCTGGAATGGGAAAGAGCTTGGTGTGTTTGAGAAACTGATATATAGCCTGTGTGGCAGGAACACAGAGGCTGAACATCAGGATGGCTGAACCGAGAGGAGAGAGAGAGGTAAGCAAGCGCACCATTACAGGGCCCTTATGCCGGGAGTCTGGATTTCATTCTAAGTTCAGAATTTTCAACAGATTTCTGTTTTCCTAAGATCACTTTATATGAGAATGGGTAAACACTGATGAAAGTAAGGTGGTGTTAGAGCAGTTCCGTTGAAAGCTGATGGTGGTGTAGCCAGGAGTGCTGGCAGTTGGGATAGATACGTGAGTTTCCAACATCAGACTATATGTATATATATAACAATAGAGATGATAGCTATTAAAAAATCACAGTGATGTTGGTTATAGCGACATGGGAACATGCCAAAGAGGGGGAAAAAAACAAAATAATTTTGTTTGAAAGCAAAATTATACTTGCATGTGTGTAAAAAGAGTGTTCAAGTATCGTACTGGGATTATAGGTGATTTTTTATTCCCTTTATTTTTTATACAATAGAAATGCATATTATTATAGAATTTCTAAATTCACATGTATCAGTGAAAAGAAAACACTGTGACTTTGAGAAGACAGCCAACAAGGTTGAATGACTGAGTCATGGGTGTGTGTGTATGTGTGCACATACATATACACTCCAAGCATTATACAAAATATAGTGGCTACAAAAAGAATAAGGTATAGTTCTAGTCATCAAAAGGCTTGTAGTTAGTTGGGAAAGATAAGAATAGGGACATAAGTGCAACTCTGATGGAAATGTTAGAGTGCATAAGTACCGTCCTTTCTGTTCTTTGACAGCCTTTTTAGATACCAGTTTCTTCCCAACACAATCACAACCAACACCCTAATGGGTCTTGAAGAACTCCCCCACTTCCATGACCTGTCCCTTTACCTGCAGAGTTTTCCCCCCTTTCTTCTGTTCATTTTTCAGGAATCAAATCACATACCACTTTTTAAAGACTATATTTAGAGCAATTTAAGATTTACAAGATTAAAAGTGAGGGACAGAGATTTTTCATATCTCCCTACCCTCACACATGCACAGTCTTCCTCATTACCAGCATCACTCACCAGAATGGTACATTTTTCACTAATGATAAACCTACAGTGACACTTCACAATCATCCAAAGTCCACAGTTTGCCTTAGGGTTCACTCTTAGTATTGTACATTCTATGGGCTGAATAAATGCATCATGATGTATGTACATCATTATAATAACATACAGAGCATTTTCGCTGTTCTAAAAATCCTCTGTGCTCTGACTGTTTCTCTCTACCTTACTTCGGCCCCTTGCCAGCAACCAATTTTTTATTAATATTTCTGTTGTTTCCATAGTTTTGTCTTCTGCAGAATGTCATATAGTTGGGAATCATACATCATATAGCCTTTCCAGATTGTTTTGTTTTACTGAGCAATATCCATTTTAAGATTCCTCTAGCAGTCCATGAGGTCGCGAAGAGTCAGACACGACTGAGTGACTGAATTGAACTGATGTCTTTTCATAGCTGTATAACCCACTTACTTTTAGTGCTGAATATTGTTGCATTGTCTGGCTGTGCCACAGTTTATCCACTGACCTGCTGAAGGACATCTTGGTTGCTTTCAAGTTGGAGCAATTATTCATAAAGCTGCTGTGAACATGCATGTGCAGGTTTTTATGTGGACATAGATTTTCAACTCTTTTGGGTAAATACTCAGGAACACAATTTCTGAATCATATAGTAAGAGTATGTTTAGTTTTATAACGCATCCCCAAATTGTCTTCCAAAGGAGCTATACCATTTTGCATTGTCACCAGCAATGAGTGAGAATTCATGTTGCTCCACATCCTCACCAGCAATTATTGTTATTAGTGTACTAGGTTTTGGCCATTCTAATATATTTGTAATGGTACCTCCCTGTTGTTTTCATTTGCACTTCCCTGATTGCATACAGTGTGGAGCATCTTTACATGTACTTATTTACCATCTTCTTTGAAGAAGTATATTTTCAGTGACCACATGCCATTTTTAACTGATTTTTTAATATTGAGTTTTAGGATTTCTTTGTTTACTTAGGATAACAGTTCTTTATCAGATATATCTTTTAAAAATGTTTTCTTTTAGTCTATGCTTTGTCTTCTAATTCTCTTGATATTGTCTATTTCTAAAGCAAAATTTTAATCAGGTCTAGCTATACATTATTTCTTTCAGGGATCATGACTTTGTTATTGTATCTAAAACATCATCATTATTTCAGAGGTCATCTAGGTTTCTTTCCAGCAGTTTTATAGTTTTATACTTCATATTTAAGTCTTTGATCCAGTTTGAATTATTTTCGTGAAGAGTGTAGTCCATCTAGATTAGTTGTTTTGTTCTGTTCTGCATTTGACTGTCTACTTGTTCTAGTGCCATTTGTTAAAGAGAAGACTTTTCCTTCCTTCTCCAGACAGTCACTTTATCTTTCTTCTCAGCTCTTGCACTCACCCCTCATAGAGCCCAAATCACACCAAATTGTAATTAACTTGTCCTGCTATCTGTCTACTTGACTAAATTACTCTCTCAAGGATGGGGATCATGGTCTATTTTTCTTTGTAATTACATCAGCACCTTGCACAGAGCCTGCCTCATAACAAGAACACACAATAAACTTGTTAAATAAGTGAACATGAAGAATATTAGGAAAACATTACAACTTTCAGTCTAATAGAGTTATGATTGTGACCTTAAGAGTTAAGATAAAGTTTATGAAAAAGTAGGAAATCAAGTTTATCTTTGAAATTGGATAAAAGTTTTGAGTAATTTTACTTCTAGGATTTATATGAATAAAACAATTAGAGAGGTTAATAGGAATGTATGAACAGGGATATTCACTGAATCATGATGAATCATGCCAAAGAATAATTTAGCAAACATAGCCAAAATATTCTTCAATGAATCATTACCATTCACAATAAGTGTTAGGTGCTCAGTTGCGTGCTGGCTCCTCTGTCTATGGGATTCTCCAGGCAAGAATATTGTAGTGGGTTGCTATTCCCTTCTCCAGGTGATCTTCCCAACCCAGGGATTGAACTCAGGTCTCCTGCACTGCAGGCAGATTCTTTATCATCTGAGTCATCAGGAAAGCCTATTCTTCACTAGAATAGGCTAGAAGAATAGGCCTATTCTTCACTGGAAGGTAAATAAATGAAAGAACTGTAAAACTGAATACTGTTTGGGTATTTAACAGTGCAATAGGACATGGCCACCTTGCATATTATATATCATAGAAGTGTATATGCATCACACACAGTTGCATCTATGTCTGTGGGTCAAGAGAGGAGAGAATGAAAGATAACTATGAATTTGAAACAGCAGGCACCTCTGAGCAATGTTTAACTTTGTCTTCATTTTGTAGCAGGCATGCAGATTAGGGGGAAAATGGAAGCAGACTTGGAAAAAACGAAAAGCGCCATTGGAGCAGATGAAGGCTGGGGCATGAACAAAAGCAGGGTCTAGACTAGGTCATATGTGTGCAGTGACCAAGATAAGAGACGCACGTAGCCATAGCACAGAGTGTGGCAGAAAGGGCCTGTAGAGAGACAACAGGTAAGGAGGCAATATGGTTTTATATAACAAGTCTTATTGAAGAGCCTTTGTTGCCTAATACCCATAAATGCAAATGTTTGTGATATCAAACAGATTTACAAAACACATCCACACACAGAGTGGATTAATTGACCACTGTGCATTCAAACAAATGGACTCTGTATTGTCACTTAACTGGACAACACATGTAACTCCTTAAATAAATGACAGTATAGACATTTCAATTTATGTAATAAGCTCCTCAGTTTGATTCTGAAGGGCAGATATGGCATTGGAGGTGCTCTTGTGTAGGGATGTTGGTCTTTTATATACTTGATAGTAGTACTAAAAATAAAAATTGAAAATAGTAACAGTAATTGTAAAAGTAACAAATAATATGTGCTAAAGAGTACATGGGACTCTACATAATAAGTGTATGTGAAATAGGTATGATTCTTGTAACTTTATAGATATGCATCTTAACAATATAATAGTTAAGAACTTAGCTCCTGAATTTAAGACACGTGAATTTGGATTTGGTGCTGCTTTTTACTTGCTGTGTTGGAAAAGCTGTTTCAATTTTCTTTGCCTCAGATTTCCTCTCTGTAAAATAAGGTGGGAGAGCAGTAACAGTCAATGATACCTACCTACTACATAGGATATTTATAAGGAATCAATGAATGGATATTCATATGAAATTTAGAATTATGCTGGTGCATAGTGATTTATCAATAAGACATTCATATTATTATTGATGGGAAAATTGACGACTTGTGGGATCAAATCACTGTTTCAAGGATTCACAGTCATAGTAAGTGGCAAGATTGACTTTATCCCTTTCATGGTCTAATTCTGTGCTGAGAAAGGGAGGTAGATTGAGATTAAGGGAAAAAAAATCCAAGAGGAGGAGCAGGTACTTAGAGGTTTTAGGACTGTAGGAAAAATAAAAGAAACTTAGAAAAAATGTTCCAGAAGAAGAGCCTTGTCTAATGCACAGTGTGATATGCAATGTCTCATTTTCTTCTACAGTATGTGACAAATTTCTACCTTGCTTACTAATTGTCTCCACAAATGGGATTTTGTGGGGGAGGGAGAGAAGTAAAGAACAAGATGAGAAATTCTTAAATGTTGTGTTACATGTTTATAACCTAAGGGAAAAAGTAGACCTTGAATGTTGAATCTGGAAAACTAGTCTCTCCCTACACCACTGAACAAGTGGTAATGAATCATGGGAACTTCATGGGGATTATGCTTGTGACTTGGGATCAATTTTATAGAATACTTACCAGTCTGTTTTTTACCTTGTATTTTCCCCACTTAACAAGAGATAGGTTATGTGCATGTTAGTTGCTCAGTCGTGTCCAACTCTTTGCAACCCCATGGACTATATAGCTCACCAGGCTCCTCTGTCCATGGAATTCTCCAGGCAAGAATACTAGAGTGTGTTGTCATTTCCTTCTTCAGGAGATCTTCCCAAACCAGGGATCGAATCCAGGTCTCCTAGACTCCTGGCAGATTTTTTACTGAATGAGCTACCAGGGTAGCATACACACACACACACACACACACACACACACACACACACACACACACACGCACACGCACATATGTAAACTTTCCTACTTAGAAATTATCTGACTTCAGGTATATTCATATGTGTTCAATTCAGTTCAGTTCAATTACTCAGTCATGTCTGACTCTGCAATCCCATGGACTGAAAAATGTCAGGCTTCCCTGTCCATTACCAACTCCTGGAGCTTACTCAAACTCATGTCCATTGAGTCAGTGATGCCATCCAACCAGCTCATCCTCTGTCATCCTCTTCTCCTCCTGCCTTCAACCTTTCCCAGTATCAGGGTATTTTCAAATGAGTCAATTCTTCACATCAGGTGGCCAAAGTATTGGAGTTTCAGCTTCAGCATCAGTCCTTCCAAAGAATATTCAGGTCTGTATATGTATATAAGTAAAATTCACATATGCATATAATTGAGTTCCATTTTGTGTTTATTTCATTTATGGTCTCAAACATTTAACTGCCTTTAAAAAAGTAAACATGTACATCAATAAAGCAAATGTAGTTTAGGAGACATATTTTGTTACAAAATCATGAGCAGGATTAAATGCTTAGAAGAGATTGTTTTTAGAGTTCCTAGGTAGAGGTTTCTAGACTGACATTATTTATACCTGCTTTTCTTAGGGATATCACTGCTTTGGAAAGCAGTGCTTTCCAAACTTTCCAGGGTGCTAAAAATGCTTATGTGTTTATAGCTACAGATTTTCTTTAGTCCTTCTTAGATAAGCTATTCTTCCTTTGGTAACAAGGAGACATTCAAGATCCTGCCTTCAAAGGATTTCTGTTCCTGACATGAGATCATAGAGTTTAGCAGATGCTACTGGCATTTTTGACACTGAAATAAAATGTTTTTTCATTAGTGAATAAAAAAAACAGCCATCTGTAAAAAGAAAGGGATCCTGGGGCAGGGACAAAGATTAAAGAAACTACTACTCTTATATAACCTAGAACTTGGGACCTGTCATCTTTGTTTGACAGGGTCTTAAAGTGGTACTGGGTCAAAATAGGCAGACAAGAGGGGAGGCTTTTAGTGGAAAAAATAGCATCATCTAGCCATTTGTTAAATACTGCTATTAAGAATCATCTCCGATGTGTGCTTTTTGTTATTACCTAATGCAGTTTCCACTGCCCTGCAGATGCCGACCTGATTCGCAGGGACTCTTTCATGACTCACAATTGTTTGGCTTTTAAAGTCTCCAAAAAGTCAGTCACAACAATCCTTTTTTCCCCACACACCATTGCATTCTCTATTCCTAAATCATGGTGATTCTTAGAAGCAGAAGGTTAAAAAACATCAAAACTATAGCTCTTTAAAACTCTGCCTGTGAAACTCAGATTATTTAGGCTATTTAAACTTATTTGTTGTGAGTAGCTCCATTCCCCTCAGTCAGGAGATATTCTGCCTTGAAGTGACAGAAACTTTACAAAATTCATGATTTATTCTGCCTTCCTGTTGTTGCTGTTGTTCAGTCGGTAAGTAGGGCCCTACTCTTTGTGACACTATGGACTGCAGCACGCCAGGTTTCCCTGTCTTTCACCATCTCCTGGAATTTGCTCAAACTCATGTTCACTGAGTTGGTGATGCCATCCAACCATATCATCCTCTGTCTTCCCCTTTTCCTCCTGCCCTTAATCTTTCCTAGCATCAGGGTCTTTTCCAATGAGTTGGCTCTTCGCATCGGGTGGCCAGAGTATTGGAGTTTCAGCTTCAGCATCAGTCTTTCCAATGAATATTCTGAGTTGATTTACTTTAGGATTGACTGGTTTGATCTCCTTGCTGTCCAAGGGGCTCTCAATGGTTGTCTTCCTCCATACATATAACTTGTTTCTGAGCATCTCCTCTCTATCGTAAGAGAATTACGGAAATGGTTGAACAGAGTTCATACACAGCTGGGGATTTTTGTGACACTGTTATGATTTTAAAGGTCATATGTAAGTTTTGAGAATGAATGAATGAATGGACATGCTAAGTCTCCTATCTGATCTGTCTAGTTCATTTATACCCACAATATAGCAGACACTAGACTAAGCACCACAGAGATGTTGTAAAGAACAAAGATATGGTCTCTGCCTTCCTGCAGTCGACATGTATAAGCATTGGTGGTAAAGGTCTCAAAATAATTATTTTTGCTGATTTCCATGGTGAAAAAGCAGCAAGCTCCCAGCGGCCTATTTCAGACTGTCAATGAGGTCAGCTAATTTATAAAATTTCCCCAAATTTAAAAGTTGGCTCTTGTGAGTAGGTACAGCTGCTGTTGCTGCTGCTAAGTCGCTTCAGTCGCGTCCAACTCTGTGCGACTCCATAGATGGCAGTTCACCAGGCTCTGCCATCCCTGGGATTCTTCAGGCAAGAATGCTGGAGTGCGTTGCCATTTCCTTCTCCAATGCATGCATGCATGCTAAGTCACTTCAGTCGGTACTAGTGGGTGAGAAGTGAGGGAAAGATCTCAGTGTAGGGAAAGGTACACAAAAAATGGAGGCAATGCGTCAAAGGACTTCATTACCAGGAGACCATACGATGCCTCAGAACAGAAGCAACTGTTCTTTATTCTCCATCACCAGTTTGTTTTTCCTTCTGACTATGAAAAGATAACCGTAAGAAAATGTTGACACAATTCATCTATACACTCTCCACACTCAGAGGGGAAACAGATGAATTTTAACCAACTCTTCCCACGTAGCCTCCACCTCCATCATCACTTCTGTCTTCTACCAAACATCGTTAGATTTAGAGAAACCCTATTATTTACAATTTTCTGAAGTTAAAAAAAACCCAAATTATAAAAAACTCAAAACCAAAACATTTAATTACCTGTACCTTATTTAGCAAGTGGTAACTTGTACCACTTGTGAAGAAGAAGAGTGAAAGAGCCGACTTAAAACTGAATATTAAAAAGCTAAGATCATGACATCTGACCCGTTGCTTAATGACAAATAGAAGGGAAAAAGGTGGAAGTAGTGACAGGTTTCCTCTTCTTGGGCTCTAAAATCACTGCAGATGGTAAATCAGAAGATGTTTGCTTCTTGGCAGGAAAGCTATGACAAACCTAGACAGTGTGCTGAAAAGTAGAGACATTACTTTGCTGATAAGATCTGTATAGTCAAGGCTGTGGTCTTCCCAGTGGTCACGTTTGGTTGTGAGAGCTGGACCATAAAGAAGGCAGAACCCCAAAGAATTGATGTCTTTGAACTATGGTGCTGGAGAAGACGGAGAGCCCCTTGGACATCAAAGAGATCAAACCAGTCAATATTAAGGGGAATCAACCCTGAATACTTGTTGGAGGGACTGATCCTGAAATTGGAACTCCAGTATTTTGTCATCTGATGTGAATAGCTGACTCATTGGGAAAGTCCCTGATGCTAGGAGAGATTGAGGGCAGAAGGAGAAGAGGGCATCAGAAGATGAGGTGGCTGGATGGCATCACTGATGGAATGGACATGAACTTGGACAAATTTCAGGAGATGGTGAAGGATAGGGAAGCCTGGCGTGCTGCAATCCATGGGGTCACAGAGTCATACACAACTGGTTGAATGAACAACAGAACAATTCGTACTAAGGTTATTTAATGTGTTCATAGGTACAGTTTAATATCTCCTCTAAATATTGTTTAAAGCCAAAATCAAAGAATGTCATGTTTGAATTAGTCATTACAAAGACATTGTCTGCTTCCCTGTGGCTCAGATGGTAAGGAATCTGCCTGCAATGTGGGAGACCCAGGTTTGATCCCTTGGTGGGAAAGATCCCCTGGAGAAGGAAATGGCAATTCACTCCAGTATTCTTGCCTAGAGAATTCCATGGACAGGGGAGCCTGGTGGGCTACAGTACATGAGTCTCAATGAGTTGGACACAGCTGAGCAAGTACACGTTCTTTCTTTCCTTTCTTTACAAAGACAAGAGTTCATCTGTTATTTAGAGTTTCCTGTGCCAACGTAGATAAGGAGAAATGTATTGATTGTGGGCCCTGGACCCTGGACCTTGCACCGTATCATAGGAAAAACTTAGTTATCTAGAATTAAAATTGTGTTCAATAGAATTGGTGTTCTCTCAAGGCATTAGGATGAGATTAACCATTAGTGTCTTATTAATGAATTAGGGAGCTGAGATGTGTATATCTTTTGCTCTATCTCAAAGCTGCTGTTACACTTCAAGAATATTCATAGGTGCCTTTGCCTAAATGGTTATGTGATTATCTGATCTTTTTTACTTATTGTCTGGTTAGGAAAACCTATCTTCTCAGTAAAGCTGCCCTTGATCAGCACCATCTGCCATGTTAGCTTCCCATATTTAACTTCTAGGGCAGCATATAATTTAAAATGCTTATTATTTTCCAGACAGTCATTTGTCATCTAATACCTGCCACTTATTTTATCAAAATACTTTTCTTTTATGGGCATGTATTTGTCATCCTGTCCTCCATTCAAAATGCCAGTATTTAATAATCATACCAGTAAGTCCACTGCACCAACTTCCCACTAATCACTTTAAGATAAAGCTATCCACTTATCCTGATGGCTGGACTATAAGGCCATGTCTGTTTTGTTCACTGTTTTCCACTTATGCCTAAAATAGTAACCACTACAGAAGAACACTGAATCAATACTTGCTGGTGAGTACTTAACTCTATATTGTAGGGGTTGTTTGTCTCCTACTTTGTGAATGGGGAAACCAGTGAATGCAGAGATTGGTATGTGCAAGTCCACATAGCTAGCTGAGAGGCAGAACCAGAATTCAAATCCAGGTCTGTCTACTTCCCAAGAATGAGCCTTTAATTCTAGGCTGCACTAACTCCTATAGGGTGAAAAGGGCTAAGGTTAAGAAAAAGACACACTTGTCAGCATGTAATGGGTGCTTATTAAACATTTTCTTATGCAAACTGGAATATAAAAGACCACTTTTGTACCCATTTTATTCTCCTGTTCGCTGTTAACTACTCTATCCTCAATGACTGAAACAAGTATTTGGATCTGAGTAGACACTAAAAAAAGATGTGTTGAATAATACATGCTCCTTTGTTTCTTCAGCATGTAGCTCAAAGTAGGTGCTGAGTATGTTAGATATGTGTGTGTTTTAGGTTAGTGAAAGCTACACCTCTGAATTTTAATAATGCAACTTTCATGAGATGTGATTTGTTTCCATCTTTTTTTTTTCTAGGGCATATTTCTTATTGTCCATATAGAAGCATGCTGAAAAGGACTGCCATGGGCAGTTCCAGAAAATATTGGCTAAAAGATAAGCAGTGCTGTTTTGAACACAGTGGGGAAAGGAGAGGGTGGGATGATTTGAGAGAGTAGCTTTGAAACATGTATATTACCATATGTAAAATAGATACCCAGTGGGAATTTGCTGTATGCAGGGGACCCAAAGAGAGTACTCTGTGACAACCTACAGGAGGGGGATGGGGAGGGAGGTGTGAGGAAAGTTCAAGAGGGAGGGGACATAAGTATACATATGACTGATTCATGTTGATCTATGGCAGAAACTGACACAATACTGTAAAGTAATTATCCCCCAATTAAAAATTAAATTAAAGAAAAGATAAGCAGTGCTTTAATGGCTTTCCAAATGCTTTACAGAATTACAACTTTGTATCTAGCTTCTAAAAAGGAGTGCATTAGGAAAGATTCTCATCAGTAAATCAGCAATTGAGAGCCATTTTCTTCTGCCTGCTGAGCTAATATCCTGACCACTCCTGTCTTGTGTTTTAATTTTTACTTTTTTAAGTGATAAACTATCTGTAAGTTTTTGCTAACTTTAGAATACTGCTGCCATTAAAAAGAGATGTCATTTTTCCCTATTAAAAATGACAGGAGCTTATCCATCTCTGGACCTGAGATCAGTAACATCAGTCTTTAAAATTCAGACATCTTGTGTTCTGACCTCCTTTCCTTCTTCTCCTTGTTTGCAGCCCGCAGGGACTGCCACTCACTGGCTGAACGTCAGATGCCCACGGCACTGTCACCTGCCTCCTCGAGGCATTTCCTTCTTCCCTTCCCACCCTCAAAACTCCAACCACCTTGTTTCCTGACTTGGTTTTTGCCGAGGGAAATAATAAACCCAGATTAAGTTCGCTGGTGGCTCATCTGGTAAAGAATCCACTTGCAATGAAGGAGACCTGGGTTCGATCCCTGGGTTGGGAAGATCCCCTGGAGGAGGGAACGGCTACCCACTCCAGTATTCTGGCCTGGAGAATTCCATGGACTGTATAGTCCATGGGGTCGCAAAGAGTCAGACACAACTGAGCAACTTTCACTTCACTTCACTTCAAGCTAAGGCTTAGTGGCTTGCCATACCTGCACACTTTCCAAATCATAGTTTTCAAAATAACTTGTAAGCTGCACAGAAACAACTTTTAAAAATTTAATAAATATGACTTTATTTTACTACTTGTTTGAAGAAAAAACACATAACCGGCCAAACTGGTCTTTTTTAGATGTTGTTATTTTTGCAAAGTCTATTTTTTTAAGAAAGAGTGCAATCTAAAGAAAAATATATTAAATAGGTGGTCTTAGCTGTAGCAAAAAATATATGGATATATGAGTACATTTTGAGAAGCAATGCCGTGTTGTATCTTGTCTCATTACTTCCCAGATGACAGTTGTCATCTATCTAGCACCTAAGAGGTCTGGCACTCACACTAGCTGTTTTATACTCATCAGCCACCATCTTCACAATTTTTCAGAGAAATAAACAGGCCTTATAAATACCATCTTATAAATAAGACTGTGGAAAATTTAATTGAGGATTTGTGCACAGGAACTCAAGATAAGAAGTAGGAAATGGGTCTTCATCTCTGTTATCCCAACTGCAAGTTATGTTGTCACAAAATTAAAGGAATATGAATTCTTCCACTTATCTCGGTTTCAAACAGAAGGCATTGTGGTGTGTTGGTTTTTCATAGTCTCCAAAAAAGTAAAGATTAGTAGGAGGAAAATAAATGTTGTGTACCTTCACTAATCCACATTTCTTTTCTCAACTCAAATGACTATACTATTAGTTTAGCTGTGAGGCTTCCAAAGAGCTTGGAGGATTTGCTGTAAAAAAATGCAACATCTTTCTGTCAAGGCTTACCAAGGGGAGTTTAGTTTACAGAGGCAGGTGTTCCTAGAACTGGAAGGATTCTGAGACTGCCTGATCCAAAAATTTTCAGTCTGTCCAAGGAGCTCTACAGGGGCTTCCACATGAGTTCCAGGGGACCCACGAACTGTCTGACATTGTATGTATAATTATATGAGTATGTAATTATGTGTATTTTTTCCCCCTCTCGATATTGCCTATTACGAAAGAAGAGTTAAAAACCACTAGTCTTGTTTTGATCTATCATTCCACTGGTTAGGGAACTAAGCTACCAATGATGGAGGAATCTATACAAGCAAAAGAAGTCAAACCTCTAATCTTAAATGACATCCATAGGTGCCTCAAAGAGCTAATCTTTTTGTTTCTTTGTGACCCCATAGATTGCAACACACCAGGCTTTGCTGTCCTTCACCATCTCCTGGAATGTGCTCAAATTCATGTCCATTGAGTCAGTGAGGCTCTCTAACCATCTCATCGTCTGCCACCCTCTTCTTTTGCTGTCAGTATTTCCCAGCATCAAGGTCTTTTCCAGCGAGTCAGCTATTCCCATCAGGTGGCCAAAGTATTGGAGCTTCAGTTTCAGCATCAGTCCTTCCAATGAACATTTAGGGTTGATTTCTTCTAGGATTGACTACTTTGATCTCCTTGCAGTCCGTGGGACTCTCGAGAGTCTTCTCCAGCATCGCAATCCCAAAGCATCAATTCTTTGGCACTCAGCCTTCTTTATGGTCCAACTCTCACAACTGTACATGACTACTGGAAAAAACATAGCTTTGACTATGTGAGCCTTTGTCAGCAAAGTGATGTTTTAGCTTTTTAATATGCTGTCTGGGTTTGTCATAGCTTTCCTTCCAAGGAGCTTTCAGTTTCATGGCTGCAGTCACCATTTGCAGTGGTTCTGGAGCCTAAGCAAATAAAATCTGTCACAGCTTCTACTTTTTTTCCTTCTATTTCCCATGAGGGATGGGACCAGATGCCATGATCTTAGTTTCTTGAATGTTGAGTTTTAAGCCAGTTTTTTCAACTCTTCTCATTCACTCTCATCTAGAAGCACTTTAGTTCCTCTTCACTTTTTGCCATTAAGAGTGGTATCATCTGCATATATGAGATGGTTGATATTTCTCCTTTCAATCTTGATTCCAATTTGTGACTCATCCAGCTTGGCATTTTGCATGATATACTCTGCATAGCAATTAAATAAACTCTTGGCATACTCCTTTCCCAATTTTGAACCAGTCTGTTGTTCCATGTAAGGTTCTAACTGTTGCTACTTGACCAACATACAGGTTGCTCAGGAGACAAGTAAGTTGATCTGGTATGCCCTTCTCTTTAAGAATTTTCCACATTTTTTTTGTGATCCTCACAGTCAATGAAACAGAAGTAGATGTTTTTCTGGAATTCCCTTGCTTTCTCTGTAATCCAAAAATATTCACAATTTGATCTCTGGTTCCTCCGCCTTTCCTATACCCAGCTTGTACATCTGGAAGTTCTTGGTTTACATGCTATTGAAGCCTGGCTTGAGGTATTTTGAGCATAACCTTACTAGCAGGCAAAATGAGTGCAATTGTACAGTAGTGAACATTCTTTGGCACTGCTGTTCTTTGAGATTGGCATGAAAACTAACCTTTCCTAGTCCCATGGCCACTGCTGAGTTTTCCAAATTTGCTGGCGCATTGAGTGCAGTGCTTTCATAGCATCATCTTTTAGGATTTGAAATAGCTTAGCTGGAATTCCATCATGTCAACTAGCTTTTTTATAGTAATGCTTGGACTAAAGCCCACTTGACTTCACACTGCAGGATTTCTGGCTCTAGGAGAGTGACGACATCATCATGGTCATCCCAATCATTAAGACATTTTTGTATAGTTTTGTGTATTCTTGCCACCTCTTCTTAAACTCTTCTGCCTCTGTTATGTCATTATCTTTTCTGCCCTTTATGGTGCCCATCCTTGCATGAAACTTGATATCTCCAGTTTTATTGAAGAGATAGCTAGTCTTTCCCATTCTATTATTTTCCTCTACTTCTTTGCATTGTTTGTTGAAGAAGGCCTCCTGTCTCTCCTTACTATTTTCTGAAACTCTGCATTCAGCTGGGTATATCTTTCTGTTTCTCTCTTGCTTTTGCTTCTCTTCTTTTCTCAGCTATTTGTAAAGTCCTCTCAGACAACCCCTTTACCTTCTTGAATTTCTTTTTCTTTGGATAGTTTTGGTCACTGCCTCCTCTACAATGTTACAAACCTCTGCCAATAGTTATTCAAGGCACTTTGTCTACCAGATCTAATCCTTTGAATCTGTTTGTCACCTCCACTGTATAATGGTAAGGAATTTGATTTGGTCATACCTGAGTGGCCTAGTGGTTTTTTGCTACTTTCTTCAATTTAATCCTGAATTTTGTAATCAAGAGCTGATGATCTGAGCCACAGTTTTTGCTGACTTGTATAGAATTCTTGTTTTTATAGATCTTGCTTTAGCTGACTGTATAGAGCTTCTCTGTCTTCCGCTGCAAAGAATATAATCCATCTGATTTCATTATTGGCCATTTGGTGATGTCCATGTGTAGAGCTGTCCTGTGTGCTGTTGGAAAGGGTGTTTGCTATGACCAGTATGTGCTCTTGACAAAACTCTGTTAGCCTTTGCCCTGCTTCATTTTGTACTCCAAAGGCCAAACTTGCCTGTTACTCTAGATATCTTGACTTCCTACCTTTGCATTCCAATCCCCTTATGATGAAAAGGACATCTTTTTTTGGTGTTAGCTCTGGAAGGACTTATAGGTCTTCACAGAACTGGTCAGATTCAGTTTCTTCAGCCTCAGTGGTTGAAGCATAGACTTGGATTACTGTGATGTTGAATTGTTTACCTTGGAAATGAAATAAGATCATTCTGTCATTTTTGAGATTGCACCCAAGTACTGCATTTCAGACTCTTTTGTTGACTATAAGGGCCACTCCATTTCTTCTGTGGGATTTTTGCCCACAGTAGTAGATAAAATGGTCATCTGAATTAAATGCACCCAACCCATTCCCATCCATTTTAGCTCACTGATTCCTATAATGTTGATGTTCACTCTTGCCATCTCCTGCCTGGTCAGTCCAATTTGCCTTGATTCATGGACCTAACATTCCAGATTCCTATGCAATATTGTTCTTTACGGCATTAGACTTTACTTTCACTACCAGACACATCCGCAACTGGACATTGTTTCTGCTTTGGCTAAGTCTCTTCATTCTTTCTGGAGCTATTAGTAATTGCCCTCTGCTCTTCCCCAGTAGCATATTGGACACCTTCTGACCTGGGGGGTGTCATATCTTTTTGTTTTCCTTTTCCTACTGTTCATGGGGTTCTCATGGCAAGAAGACTGACATAGTTTGCCATTCCCGCCTCCAGTTGACCGTGTTTTGTCAAAACTCTCTACCATGATCTGTCCATCTTGAGTGGCTCTGCATGGCATGGCTCATAGCTTCACTGAGTTATGCAAGCCCCTTCACCACAACAAACTATGATCTATGAAGGGGTTTATCACTTTATAAATATGTACATTTTAACAGCAAAAGTAACTCTGGCACTGTAAGGAACTAAGTTATGGTAAAATAAGCATTTATATTCTATCATGTATTTTCATTGCTCGCTTTCTAAAGTTTCCAACATGACCTGATTCACTTTTGCTCTGAGTAGATTATTTGTAGATATTGTGAAAAGCTCATCTGCTTTATGACATTAGCAAAAATATTTGCTTGATAATTCTTCCTCCTCTTGCTGTGTCTCAAGAGACTGTTGTCTTATTGAGGTAGAGCTTTTAGGGAGAAATAAAGAGAAACCTAGGAATGCTCGATCATGAAGAGTAATTTTCTGCAAATATAAAGAACACAATCTATGGCTCCTTTTTTCTGCAAGAGTCAATACATTTCTCATCAGATCAAATCCATCTTGCCATGAAGGTTATGGAGGATTTTATTCTCTGCCTTCTTAGAGTATATGATTGATGATAAACAAACACCTAGTAGTTTCAAACAGTTTTCCTTGGTATTATGTGAATTGCCCTGATCTCCACATATGGTCAAGGACAATGGCAATGATACTAAGCAGTTATTCAGTGCCAGAAACTATGATACCCTGATTTGAAGGTCTGCCATTTCAAGTTAAATATTCAAGTGAAACAGTAGCCTTTGACCAGGGTAATGTTCTGGATTATGCCTCTGTTTCAGAGATAATCTTTTCTGTATTTTGACCTGACATTTTTATTTTGCACTTGCAAACCTGCAAATGAATTCAGTCTGCCCCTGTGTAATCAGACCCCTTTGTGTTGAGCTTCCCATTCTTTTTAGGCATCTGCCTGTCCTTCATCTGCTATGAATTCAGAGCCGAGGGAGTATCTTAATATTTTAAGTATTCAGGTATCCTAAAAATATCTGGGCAGATTGGGCTGTCTGGCTCATTCACCATTGTAACCCTGGCACCCAGCACACAGAACAGTGCTAATATGAAAGCCCATATTTGTCGGATCTGCAAAAGTCCTTGAGGCAGAAAAGCAGCGTAAGTGTTCAGGTATGCAGTTTACCTCTCCAATTCTAATTTCTCCTGTGCCCTGAATTTAGCAACCCTATCTTTTCCTATCAAAGACACTTTGATCTTTCAAGTAAATAGGAGGATAGGCTTGTTAAGTTATATGCTGCTGCTGCTGGATTAGTCACTTCGGTCATGTCTGTTTCTGTGTGACCCTATGGACTACAGCCCACCAGGCTCCTCTGTCGATGGGATTCTCTAGGCAAGAATACCGGAGTGGGTTGCCATACCCTCCTCTAGGAGATCTTCCTGACCCAGGGAACAAAACCTGGTCTCCTACATTGCAGGCAGATTCCTTACCGCAGAACCACCAAGGAAGCCAAGTTGTATACATACGCACAAAACTCTGTTGAGATCTTCATTTAAATGATATCAGCTTTATAGATGAGTGTGAGATAATGGGTATTTTTACAATAATGAATCTTCCTGTGATGAACAGATGCTTTTTACATGTAGTGTTGGCAAATTTATCCATCTTTTTCTATTTCGGTCCTGTTTTAGAAATATTCGCCTACTGTAAGTTCCTATGTTAGCATCTAGAAATTATATGTTCTAATGTTGGTCACAGTCAGTAATCCATCTGGAACTATTTTTAGAACTTTATTGAGATAAAATTCACATACTACATAATCCATGGCCCATTTAAAGTGTACATTTTAATGTTTTTAGAGAATCCCAGGGATGAGGGAGCCTGGTGGGCTGCTGTCTATGGGGTCGCACAGAGTCAGATATGACTGAAGCGACTTAGCAGCAGCAGCAGCAGTATATTCATAGGATTGTGTAATCATCACAATATAATTTTAAAATATTTTATCTCCCCCTCAAAAAACCCTGTTCCCATTGGTGGTTACTCTCCATTTCCCCACTCTTCTGATCCTAGAAAATTATTAAGTATGTATCTTGCCTGCTATTGAATGTCATAGATAGGAACATATAATATATGGACTTCTGTACTAACTTCTTTCACTTTGTATATTTTCAGTTTTCCTCTATGTTGTAGCATGTGTCAATTTTCAGTTCCATTCTAGTGCTAAATAATGTTGGTGGTGCTAATAGTAAAGAATCTGCCTGCCTATGCAGGAGACATAAGTGTTCGATCCCTGGGTCGGGAAGATCCCCTGGAGAAGGAAATGGCAACCCACTCCAGTATGCTTGCCTGGAGAATCCCATGGACAGAGGAGCCTGGTGGGCTATAGACTGTGGGGTCGCAAAGAGTCAGATACAACGGAAGCAACTTAACATGCACACACAATGTTTAATTATATGGATAATACCACATTTGATTTGTGTATTCATCCAGTAGACACTGCATTATTTCTTCTTTTTTTTTTCTATTACAAGTAATGCTGTTATGGATGTTTTATAGAAGTTCTTGTGTGGATGTGTGCTTCATTTCTCAGAGTATACACCTAGGAACATAGCTCAGTTGGTAAAGAATCTGCCTGCAATGCAGGAGACCCCGGTTCAATTCCTGGGTCAGGAAGATCTGCTGGAGAAGGTATAGGCTATCCACTCCAGTATTCTTCAGCTTCCCTGGTGGATCAGCTGGTAAAGAATCCGCCTGCAATGTGGGAGACCCATGTTGGATCCCTGGGTTGGGTAGATCCCCTGGAGAAGGGAAAGGTTACCCACTCAGTATTCCGGCCTGGAGAATTCCATGGAATGTATGATCAATGGTTACAAAAAGTTGGACATGACTGAACAACTTTCACATACCTAGGAATGAAATTGATGATTTGGTAACTCTATGTTTCACATGTGGAGGAACTGTCAAAATGTTTTCCAGAGCTTCTCTACTATTTTACATCCCCACCAGCAACACAAAAGTGTTTCAGTTTCTCCACATCCTTGCTAATGCTGGTTTAATTTTGTCTTTCTGATTATAGCCATCATAAGGGGTGAAAAATGGTATCTCACTGTGGTTTTGACTTGTATTTCTCTATTACGTTCATTATGTTGAAAATCCCTCAATGTTTATATGGTCATTTGTATATTTTCTTGGAGAAATCTCTATTCAAATCCTTTACCCATTTTAATTAGATTATTTGTGGTTTGAATTATTGTTATTTGTATTTTGTGAAAACAAGTCCACTTATCACATACACAGTTTTTTCAATTTTTTTTAAATTCTGTGGTTTTCCTTCTACTTTCTTGATGGAATTTTTGCAACACAAAAGTATTTAATTTTGATATGGTTCTATTTATCTTTTGTCACTTGTGCTATTGGTATTGTATATAACCTATAACCTCAAGGTCCCAAATATTTACTCACATGTTTTTAGTGTCATAATTCATAGTTTTCTCTATTAAATTTAGGTTCGTGCTCTATTTTGAATTATTTTTTGTGTTTGTTTTAAGATAGGTGCTCAACCTCTTTGCCCATGGATATACAGTTGCCCTAGCACCACTGTTCGAAAAGACCGCTTTTGTCCCTCATTGAATTGTTTTGGCACTGTTGTTTAAAGTCAACTGATCATAAATTTATGGGTCATCTCTGGATTAGAATTGATGTTTGAGAATTCTAAAAGCCTATTAAGTATAAGGTAGAGGTCTAATTAATCTTTTTTTATGTGAATATCCAATTCATCTGAATCAGCACCATTTATTAAATAGACTATGTTTACATTTTCAATGTCTTCTAGCTTTCATTGTATTTTATTTCTTTTGCTTATTACTTATTTGGGTGATTTATTTTTAATTTATGAATGTTTGTTTCCACTATTGTTATTAACTTTAGATCTTACCTGGAGTAGCCACACTATAGATTTGCCAGCATGTGTTTAGAAAACCTACCACTTTTTTTCTACTTGGGAGCTAGATGTTTTCATACTTTCCTGATAATTCCTCTATGAATTTCAAAAGATGTATGTTTTATTTTATCTATTATTTCCAGGATTTCACTGCATGAGGGTTTTGAAATTATATTGTGTGCCATGTGGCTGGGATCCCAGCCATGCTTTTCTATTCTTATCCCTGTTTCTGAAAACTTGTGCTGGTTTTTCCTGGGAGAATTTTACATCACTGCATTTTCCCCTTCAGACTTTATTTCTGTGGTCAAAGAAGAGTGTTGCATTCCAACATATGTACTTTGCATTCCAGCTGATTTGTGAAATTTGATAACATTGATAAGGTAATACATTTTATTTTGGAATAAAAGCACTGCCTTTTTCTCTTATTTTCTCCTTCACAATGTTAAAGGTGCTCACTGAGGCAGAAATACAACAGATCTCAATTTCTGTTTATGATTTTCCCTGAAAAGACCTTTGGCTCACCTAGGGAGTGAACTCAACTGCCAGCTCTTTATGTGAGCATCATTTCAAAGATAAATAAAAGCCCTAGCCAAAGTCAGTTGAAAACCCTGAAAGACCTTTAAACACAGTCACTTGGAGAAATGTTTGGGAAAAAGGAGAGCATCATGAATGTCAGAGCTGCACATGCCCTTCCTTGTTTTGCACCAGCTCTATGATTCATGGCAGGGGAGCTGGATTGCAAGGAGATCAAACCAGTCAATCCTAAAGGAAATCGACCCCAAATATTCCTTGGAAGGACTGATGCTGAAGCTGAAGCTCCAGTACTTGCCTACCTGATGCTCAGAGCTAACTCATTGGATAAGACACTGATGTTAGGAAAACTTGAAGGCAAAAAGAGAAGGGGTGATAGAGGATGAGATGGTTAGATAGCATCACTGACTCAATGGACATGAATCTGAGCAAACTCTAGGAGATAGTGAAGGACAAGGAAGCCTGGCAAGCTGTAGTCCATGGGATTGCAAAGAGTCAGACACGATTTAGTGACTTAAAAGAAACATAGGGGAATTAAGCAACAGATAAGAAAACAGAATTGTCTGAATGCAATAGCAGTCATAGAACCATGAGTAAAATATAAATTCTTTTGTTTCTTTATTTTTACTTTTTAAAATTTTTTCCTGACATTTCCTAAAATGATATATTATCCCCCAGTTGATCCATGGTGGAATTTGGTGGATGAGATGGCAAGATTTCCTTCCTCTGTGTAGTTTTTCCTAAGATCACTCTTAAAAATCAACCTTTTCATCTTTTAACTTTTATCTAATTCATAAACTTCACAGTGACAGACAGACTCTAGGGCTTGAATCATCTTTGCCTCTGGGTGTTCACATTCTTATGTAATCCTTTCCCCTGTAGACTTGCTTCTAAACACTAGAATAAGGCCGAAGAGACGCGGTGTCCCTTCTGTGACTTTGTTCCATTACGTGAGTCTACTTTGCTATCTGTCTCACTCTGGAGACTCTTCTTGTTGGTTTGATGAAGTAAACTGCCGTATTGGAAATGTCCACATGTCAGGAAATAGTAAAGTGCTTCTAGAAGCTGAGAATGACCTCCAGCTAACAGCCAAAAAGAAGTCAAATACTCATTCCTTAGCTACAAGGAAATGAATTCTACCAAGAACCTGAATTATCTTAGAAGTGGATTCTCCCTAGTCAGGTCTATAAATGAGAATACAGCCCTGCAGACAAATTGATTGCAGCTTGTGTGACCCTGACCCACTAAGCTTTGCCTAAACTCCTGACCCACAGAAATATAAGATAATATATCTACATGATTTTTAGTTCTTAAGTTTGTATTAAATGTTTTATCCAAGAATAGTTAACTCATACACTTACCATAAAATATGCTATCCTGATACATTAAATGGAGTCTTACCAATGAATTTTTGGTATACCATTAATGAACCAAACTGAAAATTCTTAATCTAACTGAAATATACCAGCTTGTCAGCAGGCCAGGGAATACAATCAACAATATGCTTTGTCTCACTCACTGACACAGATTTGAAATTTTGAGTAAATTAATTTTGTATAACTTCTAAACATTCATTGAATTAACTCAATAAAATTTTGTCAACAAGATGCTCTATTAGCACAATTCTGAGTATTCAATCTGAGAAAAATATGATGGCCTAATTTCATGAATCTCTTTACTTTAAGAAGCAATATTAAAAAAATAAACAACAACACTTCTTTTGTACTTATTTATTTCCTGGCTACACAAAAGGCCCCATTTCAGAACGTTCTCCCTATTCTCTAGATTTCTATTTAATAGCATCACATAGCTGTAATAGTAATGGCAATAATAAGAAGCACATTTATAATATTTTACATAGTTTTTACTCCTGTCATTCAAGCGTTATCTCATTTAGCATATATGTATAAAGACGCTTCCCAGGTGACTCAGTGGTAAAGAATCCACCCGCCAATTCAGGGGACACAAGGGACTTGGGTTTGATCCCAGTGTCAGGAAGATCTCCTGGAGGAGGAAATGGCAACCCATTCCAGTATTCCTGCCTGGGAAATCCCATGGACAGAAGAGCCTGACGGACTAGTCCTTGGGGTTGTAAAGAGTTGGACATGACTAAGCTTGCATGCACATGTGTAAGGATAGAATATTAAAATAAGAGACCATCTTACTTATATGTGTTACCTTAATTCACCTTACACAATAATTATATAAACTATTGAACTATTCCTCTTACAGAAAAAGAAAAAAAAAAAAAAGAAAAGAAATGTGATTGCTATCTGCAAGTTGAATCTTATTGTCCCAGCTGGAAACCCCACATCTTTATTTCTACCCATTAAAATGGTCTTTACTGACAATTGTCCAAAGCACCAGACTTATTTTTGTGTAGTGCTTGTCACCATCTGGATTATACCATGTAATTATGTCTTTTCTATATCTGCCTTACAGGAGGAAATACCTTGTTTTGCTTTGTTCATTGCTGATTTCTCAGAGTCTACAAACATTCCAAAAACATAGTAGATAAATTGCTAAGTCACTTCAGTCGTGTCCGACTCTGTGCGACCCCAGAGACGGCAGCAACCAGGCTCCCCCGTCCCTGGGATCCTCCAGGCAAGAACACTGGAGTGGGTTGCCATTTCCTTCTCCAATGCATGAAAGTGAAAAGTGAAAGTGAAGTCTCTTAGTCATGTCCGACTTAGCAACCCCATGGACTGCAGCCTTCCAGGCTCCTCCATCCATGGGATTTTCCAGGCAAGAGTACATAAATATATATATATATGTATAATTTTATATATAAAATAAATATTTCTTGAACAGATACATTGCCTTTTTAGAGATAAGGAGTTGTACAGCAAGATGAAAAGTCCTTTGTTTTTCACCTTTACTTGAAGATGTCTCCTTTTTTCCCCCAAGAGGTAAATTTAGTATTGCTAGAAAAGTGGCAAAAACAGACACAAAGTATCTTGTAAGGTATATGACATTTCATTTAGTCTTTTAAAGAAACTTTAAAAAAGGACTTTCTTTTTCAAAGCAGTTTTGGGTTCATAGAAAAATTGAGTGAAAGTCAGAGATTTCCTGTATACTCTGCCTCAACACATGCAACGCCTCTCCCAAGATCAACAACCCCCCCCCATCAGAGTGTGTGTTTGTTACAATTGACATAGCAACATTAACATATCACCCAAAGTCTATAGTTGATGTTAGTGTTCACTCTTGATGTTGTACAATCTCTAGGTTAAGAAAAGTTTATGATGGAATATATCCATCATTATATTATCATTCAGTGTAGTTTCACTGCCCTAAAATTCTCCTAGCCCCTAGGAGTGTATATCTTTTTATTGTTCCCATAGTTTTCTTTTTTCCAGGATATCATATAATTGGAATAATATGTAGCTTTTTCAACTGGCTACTTTCACTTGACAACTCAGTCATTTCTAAAGCTGAAAAAATTGGTATGATTTAAAAACAAATCCTGAAATTCTGAACCTTCTGAAGATACCAAGCACAGGAAGAAAAGGCATCTTTTAGTCCTACCCTTTTCCCAGGTGACTCTCTTCCTCTAAAAGTCCTCTCCTGGAGAGAAAGAAACTCAAGAATTAGATCTTGGTCAAGATTAGAGTAAGGTCCAGAATGTCTAGGGTGCTTTTGTTGTATCACATAATATGTTAGAGCTACCATTTGGAGGAAACCTCATTATCCAACCAGTTGCATAGCCTGTAGGCAGATAGGGCTGATGAATCCATGTGTACCTGGCTCTAGGTCAGGATAGGAGGCACAGTGGCTTGCTTCCCTTCATACATTCCCAAGAAGCATAAGTAGTGAGAAAGAAGAGGTAGTAACTCCTTCTCCCAAACCTTATTCCCTAATCTGGGATTTACACAGAACCACACAGTATGTGTGCATCCACTAAGTCTCAGGTGAAAGGGAGGTGAAGAGAATCTCTTCTTGGAAAGTCCAGATGGGACAAGGAGGTATTAGACTGCCACTGGGGAAGAAGCTTATGACTGATTCCTGGATTCTGCTTTCAGCTTCCCTAGCTTCCCTAGCTGCCCTAGCTGAAAGAAGAGTGAATCAGTGAAGGCCCTCTCTTCTATGTCCTAAACTCTGTATATCATTATCTGTCAGGCCTCAGAGGTAGCATTCTGTGGTTGGGTAACAAGGCAACCTCTGGGTTCCGTGACTGATGTACTATTTTGTGAATCTTAAAAAAATTTTTTTTCAAAGTCCATGTGGCATCGCCTGCTGCCAAGATGTCATAAGCTATCTCTGGGCATTAATGAAGAAGTGGAGTGAAGTGAAGTCGCTCAGTCGTGTCCGACTCTTTGTGACCCCATAGACTGTAGCCTACCAGGCTCCTCCGTCCATGGGATTTTCCAGGCAATAGAACTGGAATGTATTGCCATTTCCTTCTCCAGCGGATCTTCCCAACCCAGGGATCAAACCTGGGTCTCCCGCATTGTAGACAGACGCTTTTACCGTCTGAGCCACCATCAGTATTTATTAGTTGTAAATTGATTGAATTCCATAGTTAGTAGTGATTTTTAATATGTAGGAAGCCATAATTACGTGATATACACATGCACGAGTCTGGGTGAAGAGAGCTAAAGGAAAATAGGAATAACACCTCACTGAGCTGAGAGCGTTTATAAAATGCAGTGCTTAAGAGCTGGTGCTTTGTCTCAGCCTGCCTGAATTCTAATTCACACTATGGCTGACAGACTGGCTGACCTTCGACACTGTTGCCTGAACTGAGCTAATGATAAAACTGTTATATTGGGTTCCTATGTAGGTTAAATTTGTAGTGTATATCTGTATTTATATCTATATCTATATCTGTATATATATATATATGCTTGACTAAATGCTTGGCATATAGAAAAGCTTTAATAAATGTTAGCTGTAGTTATGAATATTGAATCAATCTATCATCAGATATAGATATCAATGCCCAGTAGTACAAGGTTAGAAGCTAATTCAGATCATGATTTATTCTTATACTCCTTTAATTAAAATTATTAAAAATTATCTATTTTCATATGCATTGCCATCAGTGGTAATTAAAACAGTGATTAAAATTCATTATGCTTTCTGGGGCCCTTGGTTTCCTAGCTTAGTAATAGTTGAGAATATAGAGAATACAAAGACCTTTCCATTTGTTTTTTAAAGTTTGCCTCAATATCAACATCTGTGATATGGGAAAAATAGCACTTACCTCTCAGTTTTGTGACCGTGAAATGTGTCAATATATGCAGACTGTGTAGAGGAGTACTTGTTTTCTGCCTAGCTTGTATTAGTGTTCAGTTCAGTTCAGTTCAGTCGCTCAGTGTGTCTGACTCTTTGCGACCCCGTGAATTCCAGCACACCAGGCCTCCCTGTCCATCACCATCTCCTGGAGTTCACTCAAATTCATCTCCGAGTTGGTGATGCCATCCAGCCATCTCATCCTCTGTCGTTCCCTTTTCCTCCTGCCGCCAATCCCTCCCAGAATCAGAGTCTTTTCCAATGAGTCAACTCTTTGAATGAGGTGGCCATAGTACTGGAGTTTCAGCTTTAGCATCATTCCTTCCAAAGAAATCCCAGGGTTGATCTCTTCAGAATGGCCTGGTTGGATCTCCTTGCAGTCCAAGGGACTCTCAAGAGTCTTCTCCAACACCATAGTTAAAAAGCATCAATTCTTCGGTGCTCAGCTTTCTTCACAGTCCAACTCTCCCATCCATACATGACCACTGGAAAAACCATAGCTTTGACTAAATGGACCTTTGTTGGCAAAGTAATGTCTCTGCTTTTCAATATGCTATCTAGGTTGCTCATAACTTTTCTTCCAAGGAGTAAGCTTCATGGCTGCAGTCACCATCTGCAGTGATTTTGGAGCCCCCCCAAAATAAAGTCTGACACTGTTTCCACTGTTTCCCCATCTATATCCCATGAAGTGATGGGACCAGATGCCATGATCTTCATTTTCTGAATGTTGAGCTTTAAGCCAACCTTTTCACTCTCCTCTTTCACTTTCATCAAGAGGCTTTTTAGTTCTTCTTCACTTTCTGCCACAAGGGTGGTGTCGTCTTCATATCTGAGGTTATTGATATTTCTCCCAGCAATCTTGATTCCAGCTTGTGCTTCTTCCAGCCCACCATTTCTCATGATGTACTCTGCATATAAGTTAAATAAGCAGGGTGACAATATACAGCCTTGATGTACCCCTTTTCCTATTTGGAACCAGTCTGTTGTTCCATGTCCAGTTCTAACTGTTTCTCCCTGACCTACATACAGATTTCTCAAGAGGCAGTCGGGAGGTCTGGTATTCCCATCTCTTTCAGAATTTTCCACAGTTTATTGTGATCCACACAGTCAAAGGCTTTGGCATAGTCAATAAAGCAGAAATAGATGTTTTTCTGGAACTCTCTTGCTTTTTCCGTGATCTAGCTGATGTTGGCAATTTGATCTCTGGTTCCTCTGCCTTTTCTAAAACCAGCTTGAACATCTGGAAGTTCACAGTTAACGTATTGCTAAAGCCTGGCTTGGAGAATTTTGAGCATTACTTTACTAGTGTGTGAGATGAGTGCAATTGTGTGGTAGTTTGAGCATTCTTTGGCATTGCCCTTCTTTGGGATTGGAATGAAAACTGACCTTTTCCAGTCCTGTGGCCACTGCTGAGTTTTCCAAATTTGCTGGCATATTGAGTGCAGCACTTTCACAGTATCATCTTTCAGGATTTGAAATAGCTCAACTGGAATTCTATCACCTCCACTGGCTTTGTTCGTAGTGATGCTTTCTAAGGCCCAATTTGTATTTCTTTAGATATTGGTTATTATTTTCTAATAGCAGTTATACCTGCTAGATTGTAATAGTAGCTGGAGTACAATCAGTTAGAGATTCTGCCATCTAATAAACAGTACTTCAGAGTTACTAGTTTAGGGAAGATTTTTATTTCTGATGACTACCTGCTAGAGGTGGAATTGACTTTCTGTAAGGAAGTGATAAGACAAGCCTTAATCAGCAGTGAAGTCAGGCCATGTCAGATTTTTTTGAGATTCCTCAGAAGTATATTTAGAGATGATTTGCGTAGAAAAATTTGAATAGTAATAACATCTCTTGTATATTTTAAGGTAGGTGCATTAAAATCTGTCAGACCATTCATTTATGACCTAAGTAAAATCCAGTGGAAGTGACAAATAGAGTCAAAGGATTAGATCTGATAGATGAGTACCTGAAGAGCTATGGAGGAGATTCAGAACATTGTACAGGAGATGGTGATCAAAACCATCACCAAGAAGAAGAAATGCGAAAAGGCAAAATGGTTGTTTTAGGAGATCTTACAAATAACTGAAAAAGAAGAAAAGTGAAAGGCAAAGGAGAAAATGAAAGATACAGCCATCGGAATGAACAGTTCCAAAGAATATCAAGGAGAGATAAGAAAGCCTTCCTAAGTGATCAATGCAAAGAAATAGAGGAAAACAAAAGACTAGAAATATCTTCAAGAAAATTAGAGAGACAAAGGGAACATTTCATGCAAAGATAGGCACAATAAAGGACAGAAATGGTATGAACCTAACAGAAGCAGAAGACATTAAGAAGAGGTGACAAGAATACACAGAACTATACTAAAAAGATCTTCATGACCCAGATAACCACGATGGTGTGATCACTCACCTAGAGCCAGACATCCTGAAATGTGAAGTCAAGTGGGCCTTAGGAAGCATCACTACAAACAAAGCTAGTGGAGGTGATGGAATTCCAGTTGAGCTTTTTCAAATCGTAAAAGATGATGCTGTGAAAATGCTGAACTCAATATGTCAGCAAATTTGGAAAACCCAGCTGTGGCCACAATACTGGAAAAGGTCAGTTTTCATTCCAATCCCAAAGAAATGCAATGCCAAAAATGTTCAAACTACCACACAGTTGCACTCATCTCACACTCTAGCAAAGTAATTCTCAAAATTTTCCAAGCCAGGCTTCAACAGTACATGAACTGTGAACTTCCTGTTCAAACTGGTTTTAGAAAAGGCAGAGAAACCAGAGATCAATTTGCCAACACCCACGGGATTATAGAAAAAGCAAGAGAATTCCAGAAAAAACCATCTACTTCTGTTCCACTGACTATGCTAAAGCCTTTGTATGGATCACAACCACCTGTAGAAAATTCTTCAAGAGATGGGAATACCAGACCACCTCACTTGCCTCCTGAGAAATCTGTATACAGGTCAGGAAGAAACAGTGAGAACTGGACATGGAACAACAGACTGGTTCTAAGTTGGGAAAGGAATATATCAAGGCTGTATATTGTCACCCTGCTTATTTAATTTATATGCAGAGTCCATCATGTGAAATGCCGGGCTGGATGAAGCACAGACTAGAATCAAGATTGCTGGGAGAAATATCAATAATCTCATATGCAGATGATACCACCCTTATAGCAGAAAGCAAAGAGGAACTAAAGAGCCTCTTGAGGAAAGTGAAAGAGGAGAGTAAAAAAGCTGGCTTAAAACTCAACATTCAGAAAGTTAAGATCATGGCATCTGGTCCCATCATTTCAAGGGAAATAGATGGGGAAACAATGGAAACAGTGAGAGACTTTCTTTTCTTGGGCTCCAAAATCACTGAAGATGGTAACTGCAGTCAATAAGTTAAAAGACACTTGCTCCTTGGAAGAAAAGCTATGGCCAACCTAGACAGCATATTAAAAAACAGAGACATTACTTTGTTGATAAAGGTCCATTGAGTCAAAGCTATGGTTTTTCCAGTGGTTGTGTATGGATGTGAGAGTTGAACCATAAAGGCTGAGTGCTGAAGAATTGATGGTGTTGAACTGTGGTGTTGGAGAAGACCCTTGAGAGTCTCTTTGACAGCAAGGAGATCAATTCAGTCAATCCTAAAGGAAATCAACCCTGAATATTCATTGGAAGGACTGATGCTGTAGCTAAAGCTCCAATACTTTGGCCACCTGGTGCAAAGAACTGACTCATTGGAAAAGACCCTGATGCTGGGAAAGATTGAAGGCAAGAAGAGAAGGGAGTAACAGAGAATGAGATGGTTGGATGGCATCACTGAAATGATGGACTTGAGTTTGAGCAAGCTCTGGGAGTTGGTGATGGACAGGGAAGCCTGACATGCTGCAGTCCGTGGGGTCACAAAGAGTTAGATACGACTGAGTGACTGAAATGATTGAAATATGTATGTAGAGAAAATTAAAACATTTTTATTCTATAAGTACAATTTTAAAAAGTAAATTTTCTGTGATAGAAAAATCTGAATTTTAATTAGTCCAGTACCATTTACTAAAATTCCACCTATGTGTGGAATTTCTTGTGAATCATAGTGTATGATGTTTGTTCTGTTGATTTATTTTTATTAATAGGGATTGTTTCTATTCTTTTAAATTTTGTGGGTATTTTTTGACAAAACTACTTATTTGTCTGAAATGGAAAAAAATATTAAAAATATTTTTCCTCTATAAAAAGTATGGCCAATAACAAGAGCTATTATGAAAAATGGTTTTACTCTGAAATAAATTATAGTTACATACCAAGGCTCCTTGGCTGTTTCTCTAATTAAGGAGTGTAAAGCTAGAACTTCTGAGGAAAATATGGATCGGATAGCATCTGGATTGCTGTCTTCTAGTTTTGTATTAAAGATAGCCAAAAAAATAATACAGAAACACAAAAACAAACACCACCACTGGAACCTAATTGAAAAGATTTTCATCATTTGAAGATTTGCAGGATATGATTAAGCCTGGAACAGACACTTGGCCTTATTAACTAACCTGCCTAATGGCCCTGAAATTGCAGAAGGAAGTTGAACTAATTTGGTCCATGATGTAGCCTTAGTTTTGGGCTTCAGGGATCACAGAGTCTAAGAAACTTAACACTGGCTCCCTGTCTTAACAGGCGCAGTCTTCTGAGTGGGCCAGAGTCATGCTCTCCCACCTCTGGCCTTCCCTATTTGTGTCCCACTCGCTAACTTCAAAGAAAACAAATACCCAGGAAATGGACATGGCAGTAATTGGTTGAATTCGAAATACCAAAATTTTGATAAAAAGAAGTGTTGGGGGCAGGGAGAACAGAAACTAGTAGCACCTGAGATCCTTGTATACTGGGGAGAGTTTATTTTTTCATAGACTAGGATGTCTTTAAGAAACAAGCGTAGTAATTATTATTTCTAAAAGATTAGAAGAAACACTTCTAAAGGGGTAACTTTTACTATTGGTAGAGATTTAAACTGATTTAGAAGGTATTTTGGCATTATCTGCTAAAGTTGAAAATGAGCATTCTTTGTGACTCACCAGTTTTTATCCTAGGTACATACTAGAAATGCATGCACAGGTGTATTTTAAGGTATACACGTGAATGTCTATTATAGCTTTATTTGTAATAGGCAATACTGGAAACAGCCCAAATATCCATTATTAGAAGAGAGCATAAATAATTAATTTTTGTTGTGTTCATATGGTAATATGACAGTGAAAAAAATGACTACTAATGTATATGAAAATCAGGGATAAATTTCACACCCATAATGTTACATGAAAGAAGCCAGACACGATAGATTGCTCATTATACATTTACATAAAGTTTAAAAAACTTAAAAGATGTATCCTTTGAAGATAAAGCTAAGAGAAAGTGAGATAATAATACCATAAATAACAGGATTATGATTGTTTTAGAGGAACAGGATGTGGAGGGCATAATGATTGAGAGAGAAGGTTAACGGGGGTATTTATTGTTTCTTGGAGTAGTTATAAAGAGGTTTGTCTTATAATACTTATTATGCATTTTTATTGCTCTCTTTATTTCATAGCAAATCATGTTTCATAAGTACTTGTGAGGGATATCTGCTTTCCTTTGCTCTAGTTCCATATTCACAATAACATCTTTTGGCATATTTATCTGTTTCTGTCTATCTTTGTCCTGAGAACGATAACATTCCAAAATGTGAAAGAGTTCGTTTGACTCATTAAAAAACAAGAAACATTCTAACAAGAATTAATATATTGCCTGCATTTTTATCTTGTTTTCTTGTGATAATCGCTAACAGTTTTAAAAACTTTGTAAAGTGAGTCAGATTATGTTGAGAGTACTCTGTATGCAATGCCTCATTTAGTCATAACAACAGTCTTACAAGGTTGATATTTTTTCTTAACTTCAAGCCTGTAGGAATTGAGGCTAAGCAATGAAATTAAATTACATGTCTAAGAACACAGTAAATCAAAACCCATCTCTGTCTGATCTGGATCTCAATACATTAAGCAATATGTCATACTGCATTTTACTAACTCAAAGGTATAGTTAACAGATAATCAGCCATCACTTACTGATTAGTGACAAGATCTAATTTTGCAATGGTCTGAGAAAGGACTATAGTAAATCCACTGAGATAATATGACCCTTAATGGCTTCTGATATCCATTAATCCAGTTTCCTCTGGCTACACATTGACATTTTTTAACTCTGTAGCTCAGATCTCTCCTACTGCACATGTTAGATAGCATTGTAACTAAACATTTCCTTGCCTATCACTCCATGTGAAAATGTGAAAGTGTTAGTCTCAGTTGTGTCTGACTCTTTGTGACCCCATGGACTGTAGCCTGCCAGGCTTCTCTGTCCATGGGATTTCCTAGTCAAAAATACTGTAGTGGATTGCCATTTCCTTCTCCAGGGGATCTTCCCAACCCAGGGATCGAACCCACGTCTCTTGTGTCTTCTACATTGCAGGCAGATTCTTTACCCACTGAGCCACTGAAGAAGCCAATATGTATGCTAAAATCAGAAAATATTCAATGTCTTCTTATTTTTATCCCTGAGTTTAGCACAGCACCAGCACACATTAGGTGTTCAATAAATGCTTGTTAGATCAAGAAGAATTAATGTTAGGAAAAATATACATCTCACAAGCAGTTGCTGCCATAATTTTATTTGAAGAATACCCTAAAATGCATTCTCATGCAAATAAGCAGGATTTATTGCTATTTGGCAAATGGGCTAAAATCTTTGCAAACCTGAGTCATAACTTGCATATTCTTAAGATCTTCTTTAGGAAGTTGAGCTTTTTAGAAAGTCCCTGTGCTTCATAATTTGCAATGCCTTAAATAATTAAGTGGTTTTCAAAATTGTTGAAAGATTAGGTACCTGATAGATGATCTGCATCCCAGCTTCTGTGAGAGAAGCTGATTTTATTCTGTCTTCTGGGAAAAATAAACATGAAAAATTTGGTGTTAAACTGAATGCATTCCACGTTGTAATTGGAAAGCATTTCACTGTTCTGAGTCTTGATTTTGGTGTCTAAATACAAAGATATATCTAAAAAATTTCCTGTCAATTCTGCTTTTAGGCAACATATTTGAACATGGCTTAATAAACATCTTGGTTGATGGTTGACCTGTATGTATTAAAATATAATACGTGTGTGCATACTCAGTTGCTCAGTTGTGTCTGACTCTTTGTGACCCTGTGGACTTTAGTCTACCATGCACTTCTATCCATGGAGTTTTTCAGGCAAAAATACTGGAGTGGATTGCCATTTCCTTCTCCAGGAGATCTTCCCAACCCAGGGACCGAACTTGCGTCTCTTCCATCTCTACACTGGCAAGTGGATTCTTTACCACTGAGCCACCAGAAAGTACAAAATATAATACTCTAAGCTTAAATTATGTAGAACCTATGTTGTGTTCTTGATACATAATCCAGAAGAGGTTTCCAAATCTTATCATATTTCTTCTTTCTTTCTTTTTAAAAAAATTAATTAATTTATTTTAATTGGAGGCTAATTACTTTACAATATTGTAGTGGTTTTTGCCATACATTGACATAAATCATCTATGAGTGTACATGTGTTCCCCATCCTGAACCCCCCTCCCACCTCCCTCCCTATCCCATCCCTCAGGGTCAATCCAGTACACCAGCCCTGAACACCTTGTCTCATGCATCAAACCTGGACTGGTGATCTATTTCACATATGAAAATATGCATATTTCAATGCTATTCTCTCAAATTATCCCACCCTCACCTTCTCCCACAGAGTCCAAAAGCCTGTTTTTACTTCTGTGTCTCTTTTGCTGTCTCGCATATAGGGTCATCGTTACCATCTTTCTAAATTCCATATATATGCATTAATATACTATATTGGTGTTTTTCTTTCTAACTTACTTCACTCTGTATAATAGGCTCCAATTTCTAATCCACCTCATTAGAATTGATTCAAATGCATTCTTTATAATAGCTGAGTAATATTCCATTGTGTATATGTACCACAGCTTTCTTATACATTCATCTGCCAATGGATATCTAGGTTGCTTCCATGTCCCAGCAATTGTAAACAGTACTGGGATGAACATTAGGGTACATGTGTCTCTTTCAATTCTGGTTTCCTTGGTGTGTATGCCCAGCAGTGGGATTGCTGGGTCATATGGAAGAATTGATGCTTTTGAACTGTGGTGTTGGAGAAGACTCTTGAGAATCTCTTGGACTGCAAGGAGATCCAACCAGGCCATTCTGAAGGAGATCAACCCTGGGATTTCTTTGGAAGGAATGATGCTAAAGCTGAAACTCCAGTCCTTTGGCCACCTCATGCGAAGAGTTGACTCATTGGAAAAGACTCTGATGCTGGGAAGGATTGGGGGCAGAAGGAGAAGGGGACAACAGAGGATGAGATGGCTGGATGGTTTCACTGACTTGATGGACGTGAGTCTGAGTGAACTCTGGGAGTTGGTGATAGACAGGGAAGCCTGGCGTGCTGCGATTCACAGGGTCACAGAGTCGGATATGATTGAGCAACTGAACTGAACTGATGGCAGTTCTATTTCCAGTTTTTAAAGGAATCTCCACACTGTTCTGTATAGTGGCTGTACTAGTTTGCATTCCTACCAACAGTGTGAGAGGTTTCCCTTTTCTCCACACCTTCCCCAGCATTTCTTGTTTGTAGACTTTTTGATAGCAGCCATTCTGACCAATGTAAGATGGTACCTCATTGTGGTTTTAATTTGCATTTCTCTAATAATAAGTGATGTTAAGCATATTTTCATGCATTTGTTAGCCATTAGTATGTCTTCTTTGGAGAAATGTCTGTTTAGTTCTTTGACTTGTTTTTTGATTGGGTCATTTATTTTCTTGGAATTGAGTTGCAGAAACTCAATACAATACAAAAATACAAAAACTGTGTATTTTTGAGATTAATTCTTTGTCAGTTGCTTCATTTGCTATTATTTTCTCCCATTCTGAAGGCTGTCTTTTCACCTTGCTTATAGCTTCCTTCGTTGTGCAAAAGCTTTTAAGTTTAATTAGGTCCCATTTGTTTATTTTTGCTTTTATTTCCATTACTCTGGGAGGTGAGTCATAGAGGATCCTGCTGTGATTTATGTCAGAGAGTGTTTTGCCAATGTTTTCCTCTAGGAGTTTTATAGTTTCTGGTCTTACATTTAGATCTTTAATCCATTTTGAGTTTATTTTTGTGTATGGTATTAGAAAGTGTTCTAGTTTCATTCTTTTACAAGAGGTTGACCAGTTTTCCCAGCACCACTTGTTAGAGAGATTGTCTTTTCTCCATTGTATATTCTTGCCTCCTTTGTCAAAGATAAGGTGTCCATAGGTGTGTGGATTTACCTCTGGGTTTTCTTATTTTGTTCCATTGATCTATATGTCTGTCTTTGTGCCAATACCATACTGTCTTGATGACTGTAGCTTTGTAGTATAGCCTGAAATCAGGCAGGTTGATTCCTCCAGTTCCATTCTTCTTTCTCAAGATTGCTTTGGCTATTCAAGGTTTTTTGTATTTCCATACAAATTGTGAAATTATTTGTTCTAGCTCTGTGAAAAATACCGTTGGTAGCTTGCTAGGGATTGCAATGAATCTATAGATTGCTTTGGGTAGTATACTCATTTTTACTATATTGATTCTTTGGATCCATGAACGTGGTCTATTTCTCCATCTATTTGTGTCATCTTTGATTTCTTTCATCAGTGTTTTATAGTTTTCTATATATAGGTCTTTTGCCTCTTTAGGTAGATTTATTCCTAAGTATTTTATTCTTTTCTTTGCAATGGTGAATGGAATTGTTTCCTTAATTTCTTTCTGTTTTCTCATTGTTAGTGTATAGGAATGCAAGGGATTTCTGTGTGCTAATTTTATATCCTGCAACTTTATTATATTCATTGATTAGCTCCAGTAATTATCTGGTGGTATCTTTAGGGTTTTCTATGTAGAGGATCATGTCATTTGCAACCAGTGAGAGTTTTGCTTCTTCTTTTCCAATCTGGATTCCTTTTATTTCTTTTTCTTCTATGACTGCTGTGGCTAAAACTTCCAAAACTATGTTGAATAGTAGTGGTGAGAGTGGATACCCTTGTCTTGTTCCTGACTTTAGAGGCAATGCTTTCAATTTTTCACCATCGAGGATAATGTTTGCTGTGCATTTATCATATGTGGCTTTTATTGTGTTGAGGTATGTCCCTTCTATGTCTGCTTTCTAGAGGGTTTTTAATCATAAATGGATGTTGAATTTTCTGTCAAAGGCTGTCTCTGCATCTATCAAGATAATCATATGGTTTTATTTTTCAATTTGTTAATGTGATATATCATATTGATTGATTTGCAAATATTGAAGAATCTTTGCATCCCTGGGATAAAGCCCACTTGTTCATGATGTATGATCTTTTTAAATATATTGTTGGGTTGTGTTTGCTAAAATTTTGTTAAGGATTTTTGCATCTATGTTCATCAGTGATATTGGCCTGAAGTTTTCTTTTTTTGTGGCATCTTTGTCTGGTTTTGGTATTAGGGTGATGGTGGCCTCATAGAATGAGTTTGCTTGCCATATTTCTTTATCATCATTTTGAAAACTACTTTTTTTTTTTTGCCTGATCAATTGGTCAAACTTTTTATTCATAATTTATATCATAGAATAGTTAGATACTAAGCTAGAATCCTAGTTAATAGAGTTTGATTGTAACATGTTTACAAAGATACAAGAACTATTAATATTACCTAAGGTCAATTATTATAAAAATGTAAAAGATGTAGTTTTTTTTTAATTTTCAAATTGTAAGGCAGTTGATTTTCTGGAAGAGTTTAACATTTATTTTGCTTAATCTTAGAGTAATGAGTAATAACTATCAGAGTTCCACTTTCTTAAAGTTGGTAAAGCACATAAAATATTTTAAAAGCTATCCTACTGTCTCATTATTTTCCTACCAACCAATCATTTGATTTCTAGATCATCTCATTGAAAGATTTTACCTTCACCTGGGCTAAGTATGTTATTATTAATTTAAGATCGGGTGATACTTAATACTAGACTAGCATTAAGAGAATGTATACTTTAGGCAAAATAAAATGCAGAGGAAAAATTTTATATAACCTTATTTTAACTTTGTTTATATTATCATGGGGATGCCTGGAGGCAGTGGGTCTTATGTATAAAACAAAGTGCAAGCCAGAGATTTTGCAGTTCTGCTATAATTTTGTGATCAATCATCTTATTCTAATTTGATTTGTGTTAATGTTGGAGGAAAGAGGATGAGAAATGATTACATGAGCTTTTAATGGCATTTTATTTTTGAGCTAATTCCTGTCTGGATACACATTACATGGGTTATTCCATTCTTTCCATTCCCTTCTTTTCTTCTATCCTTTCTTCCTTCTTCCCATAAAGATCTATTGGTGCGTACTGTGTGTCTGGTTCTGAGTTAGATGTTTGAAATACTAAAGGAAATCAGTCTTGATTATTCATTGGAAGGACTGATGATGAAGCTGAAGCTACCATACTTTGGCCACCTGACACGAAGAACTGACTCATTGGAGTTCAGACCCTGGGAAAGATTGAAGGCAGGAGGAAAAGGGGACAACAGAAGATGAGATGGTTGGATGGTATCACTGACTCAATGGACATGAGTTTGAGCAAGCTCTGTGTGTTGGTGATGGACAGGGAAGCCCGATGTGCTGCAGTCCATGGGGTTGCAAAGGGTCGGACATGACTGAGCGACTGAACTGAACTGAACATGTTGGAATTTAACAATCGTTAAGAAAAATAGGGTAAGGAAAGGAGAATCAAGAGTGGAGTATCGTGGAAAACAGCCGAAGGGTCTCAAAGAGAGGAGTTACATAATGTAATTTATAATGTGGAGGATCACTCAAGTGTCTTAACTGTCATGCTGAGAATAGATTTTAGAGAAGCAAAGGTAGAAGCTAGGAGATGAGTCAGACTATTGTGATAATGTCGTCAATAGATGACATATCTTAGAACAGAGTAGTGTTGAGGATGTTAGAAAGTGATCAGATTCTAAATATATTTTGAAGAATGTTCCAACGATTTGCGTGTTAGATGGGTGAAAATAGAGGAAACAAAGACTCGAGATTTTTGATCTGAGCAATTTAAAGAATAGGTTTGCAGCCAATCAAAATAACAAGGGTTTGGGGGAATATTTTCTTAGATAAAATAAGGAATTCCATTTTGGACAGTCAGCTTTGATATGTCCATTAGATATCCAAGTAAAATCTCTGGAGTGGTGGAGGCAAAATAATTCTAAAGTCTGAAGTTAATTATGTCTTCTCCAGCTACTAATCCTCAGTATCTCTACCCTATAGGAACTATAAATCATAGGCCTTTTGAAGGGTTAGCCTTCTATTACTGCCAACCCCCGGACCTAGTAATGTGTATCTACATATGCTTGTCTTTTTCAATATAGTTGTCAAGACCACTATAAGAGTTCTAGTTTCACAATTTCCTTTTCCGTGACATCTGGGATGTTACTTAACCTTTTTGGCTTCTATGTACTCATGTCAATATCTACCTTAAAGAATTATGAGAATAAATCACTTGGCACATTGTCTGGCACCATGGTAAGAGGTCAGTTAGTGATAGCCATTATTATCATCATTATTATGGGCTTCCCTTGTGGCTCAGATGGTTAAGAATCCACCTGCAATGCAGGAGACCTGGGTTTGATCCCTATGCTGGGAAGATCCCCTGGAGGTGAGCATGGCAACCCACTCCAATATTCTTGTCTAGAGAATCTTCACGGACAGAGGAGCCTGGCGGGCTACAACCCATGGGGTTGCAAAGAGTCGGACATGACAGCGACTAAAGGCAGCACACGTTGTGCAACTACAAGGCAGTGGTGACTCTGCCTGAGTTGTTACTTAGTCACCTTGTAGTATCCAATAAAGTAATCCTGGGACTCTCAAGACCTTTTTATTCATTGGAGAAAAGAATGTGTAAAGTCTTCTTGTCCTTGAGCCTGGAAGTCTCTGCTGCTGCTAAGTCATTTCAGTTGTGTCCGACTCTGCGACCCCATAGACAGCAGCCCACCAGGCTCCTCTGTCCCTGGGATTCTCCAGGCAAGAATACTGGAGTCTCTAGTACCCCTGAATTCACACACTTGAACCTATTTTCTCCAAGAAGACAGCTCCTGAGCCACCTGACCTGTTCCTGTAGGATTACAATCGCTCAGATATCAGTTTTTGTTGCTTCACTTGGCTGACTTGTTGGCCACTAGGTTACTCTGGTCCTCACTTTTTTAAACCTTAAGCTGCATATATGTCCTAAGAAGGCTCCTCCAAAGAAGTCTGAGATCCCTTTTTTTGAAATTATCAGTTAACTCTCAGAATGTTAGGACATTTTTTTTTTAATTTTTTATTTTTTTTAAATTTTAAAATCTTTAATTCTTACATGACATTTTTTAAGCTCAAGAATGCCTGTATGGGAAAAACGGGACAGAGATTTGGTACAGATAATCAAATAGCTTGACAGGAAACATGGAAAAAGAAGGATAATGCATCTAATAGCTAAAAACATGGAATAGGAATAAAAATTGAATTAAAGTAATATTGAGCTGTTTACTGACAAAGTGCCAGCTCCCCAAAACAGGCCATTACAAAAATCAGGTGATTGCTGAAATTAATTTTTATTAAAGTTACAGCAAGTAAGGATATCATCTGGGTAGTCTTAGCAGTTTTACAAAGATGAAGTTGGGAAAGAGTTTTCAGAGGGTTCTAGGACCTGGGCTGGTAGATATTAAGGTAAATCTTGCAAGGCAGGCAGTTGGTTGAAAATTGGGCAGCCTCTGTGAAAAACAGCTGGGATAGGTGGACAGAGCAAGGTGAGTACCTTAAAGAAGTCTTAATAAGCACATGATTAGTCTTAGTAAGTAGGTGATTGTCATCAGATCATAGTCTTATACTCTGGGGGGAAGTATTTCTTGGAACAAGCAGTTCAGAAATTATTGTTTGGTGTTGTTGAACATAGGTTTAGGGAAATAATGCCTCATCTGAGTATTATTTCATGGAGGAAATTATGTTAATTTCAGTTCTCAGTACTTACGTTGTTTAAGCTTTGTTGTCTTTATTTTTGGCAGGCAAATTTGAGTTTTGAGTAAGATAAAACATGTAAAACATCTATGTCTGGGCCTGATTTTGAGCAAATGTTCAATGTATATTGGCTGTTATTATTTTTATAGGGTTTTATTGAATAAAACATATACCTTTAGATGCTAACATCAGAGAATCCACGTTCTGGTGCCAGACTAATTTCAAATCCTAGAACATCACTGGTAGCTTGTTTCCTACTATAAGGTGGGGAGGAATGAAGGAGGGGAGTTCAGCATGGGGAACACGTGTACACCTGTGGCGGATTCATGTTGATGTATGGCAAAACCAATACAACATTGTAAAGTAATTAACCTCCAATTAAAATAAATTTATATTAAAAAATGAAAACTTTAAAAATTATCTTTTCACGTTTCATAATTGGATGTAAAAAATACATTTTTACATTGGATTGCAAATATTTGAACAAAAGGGTCTGAAAGCTGAATGTGTGTGCTTAGCCAACCTACACTATTAACAACCATTGCTTTATTTGCAGAATGACATGAATTACATAGCATCCAGTGGACTTCTATTCAAAGATGGCAAAAAGCGGATTGATTACATCTTGGTTTATAGAAAGTCAAATATACAATATGACAAAAGAAACACATTTGAAAAGAACCTCAGAGCGGAAGGCTTAATGTTAGAAAAGGAGGTAGGTGCTTTAATAATATTAGCTATATGATACAATGTGCTGGAAGAGATATGATATTTTACATTTTAATATAAAAGGTATAACATATGGCTTTTAAAAACATATAGCAATTTTCTCCCACATGGAAAAGAAATGCATATGTATAGTTATATTTTAAAATATTTTCCTTTTTTACTCTATACATTTCTGTAAATTTAAATATTTTGCAAAGGGCATAGCTGTTTTTACATTTTTTTTAAATTAAAGAAGGAATGATCCTGTATAAAGTACAAAACTCTATGAAAAGAAAACCAAAATGTTGAAAGAAATGAGTCTGCCAAACCGTTAATATCTAGATTTTAATATTTTAGTAAGCATGTTTGAAATTTGTGTCTAGAGCTCAAATGAGGAGTCTAAACTGAAAGTGAATGCTTTAATCTTTAGAACATAGATGGTAATATAAGCTGTGTTTTAGTATGAGATCATTGGAAAGAACCATAAAAAAAAAGAGCCTAAAAGTGAGCCTATAAAAAGTAGGGGTGGGGGGTGGGGGGATAAATGGTTGAAGGTGTTGGATGTAGGTGGAAGTAGAAGAGATGAGGAGTCACAGCGAAGAGTGGTTGCCAGGGTTAAATACTGCTCAGAAGTTGAGTGAGACAAGAAAGAGGCCCAGTTAATTGGAGAATATGGAGATCTTTGGTAAAATCAGTGAGAATCTTTTCTCTGAGGAGATAGAATGGGACGAGTTGAAGAGTGACTGGATAATGGAAAAATAGAGGCTGTGGCAAACGTCATCTGTTTGTTCATCTGAGAATGGAAGGATGAAGAGTGGTAGCCCAAGATGGAAATGAGGTCTCATGAAGTTTTTCTTTCTTTCTGTTTTCTTTTTTTCTTGTATGTGATGTTTAAATAATGAGGAGGAAGGAAGGGTGAATGGAGAGAGGCAGGGAAAGAAAGAAATAGAAGAGAAAGACTGAGGAGACAGAAGACAGATGAGTAAAAAAAATTGAAAGGCCTTTAGGTGAAAATTAAGGGTGAGATCCAGTATACAGTTAGAATATCAAGTGTAATATCAGGGAAAATTAAGATTCCTTAATTGTATTTTAAAGTTAATTTTCTGCAATCATTTATTTTGGTTGTCAAAGATATGTTTACTTATATTCTTAATTCTAAGAGTATTAACATTGGTTTTTTAAATGGTTGAATTAATTAGGACTAGATTAATTATCATAATGTTAATGTGTAAAATCAACAAAAAACAGTTTAAGTGAACAAAACATATTTATGTAATAAACATGCTAACTTTATATATGAAATAAGCATGTTATTTTTATATATAAAAAGTCTTAAAATTTCTAATCAAGAAATTGTTCAGTACTATTTTTATTAATTTTCTATTGCTGCTTAAGACATCACCACATATTCAGCAGCTTAAAATAAAACCCATTTGTTAGCCCACAGTTCTGCAAATCAGGAGTTTGTGTATGGTGAACACTTGGCTCTGTTTCTTGCAAGACTTAAATCAGTGTGTTTAATAGGCTTGCATTCACACCTGGAACTTAGGGTATTCTTTCAAGCTTATGTGGTTGTGATAGAATTCAGTTCCTTGTGGTTGTAGGACTGAAATCCACATCTCCCTGCTAGCCATAAGCCAGGTACCTCTCTCAGTTCCTAGAGGCCATTCTGATTCCTTGCTGCATGCTCCCCACCCATGTTCAAAACCAGCAGCAGAGACTCTCCTTTGTGTACCTCTGCTGTTTTGAATCTCTTTTGCCAAGAAGAGTCCCTTTCAGGGAATCATCTGCCATGGAGAATAATCTCTCTGTTTTAAAAGCAAATGTGCCATATAAAGAACTTAATCATGAGACTGAATATGCCATCATATTCACAGGTCCTGTAGATTGTTCAAGATGAAGACAAGGCATGAAGATCTAAGGGGATTTCTTAGAATTCTGCCAACCACATTATTAAAAATTTCAATATCCTATGTATTGCCTTTTTAAGCAAGTAGGCGTAGAAAGAAACAATGCTATGATTATAATATAGAACATAGATATGTTTTTGGTTTAAACCTTATGTTAACTGATGACTAAATGGCATCTAAATAGGTATACCTATATGAACTATCAAATCCAGTGTTTTGCATTATCATGAACTTTTATTTCTTCTTAAAATTTCTAGTATTATAGTATGTGTGCTTTATTTGAAGCTTAATTTTAGTAAGTATTAAATTGAAAATATTTAGGTCTTGTCACAGATGGAAAAGGAAAATGAAATTGTGAAAATGTCAGCAAGTATTGGATTTTTAGCAGAAAAAATGGGAGTATTCCCTAGGAAACAAGTTCCCATTTTTAAAATTTATATTCAACAGAGTTAAGCACTGAGCCTGGCACAGAGTATATCTCAAATCCTCATTAAATTGCATGTTGATGTGGATAGTTTCTAGATGATCACATCAGCAACAGATAATGATTCATGTTTGAAGATTGTGCAGATAAATAGGTAGATGATCTCTGTCAAGATATGTTCTTTATTATCCAAGTGTATTTCCAGATTATATCAGCATTTTACCTTTATCTTATACTTAGTATAGCAAGCTACCATATTCTATATTTTTTTCAGCTCCCTGCCACCAACTTGCAGAGTGACATTGTAAAAACATATTTTTAAAATTTCCTTTTTTTTCTCAAGAATGAATCTTCTACCTCCTGAAAATTTTGGATGGAATAATTAAATAATAATGTGAAGTGTGAAGGCTGTGGGTGTTTTGTTCCCCTGGAAAAGCCTGCCTGCATCAGAGCTAAACAGAATAGTGCCAGATTGGGAGCTTCTGATTCCAAGGGAGAAAGTAATTTTGCTTTCTGCCAACACCATCCCTTCATCAACCCCCTGCTGCAAGGAAATAAAACTATTTTTTTTTTAAGTAGAGGTATAACAAAAGAGAAATTAAGTTGAAGAAGTTATAAGACAATCCATGCTGCTTAGAAAAAATACATATATATATGTATATACATATTAATATATTTTAGACATACAAAATTAAAAATGTTCTAGCTGTATGTGCCCTTAGCTTGATGTTTCACTGGTGGTAGAATTAATGCAGTAATATACTTCTGAAGCATCTACTTTATTTGGGTGTATTAGATTTTTTTCACATCTTAAGAGTTGACCAGACTGAATTAATTATCAGTGCTAAGCCAGCTATTCATGATGCTAATTTGAACCTGACATAGTACCTCTTCCAAAATAATTCTGGCTTATTTGCTTTCTTATCTTCATTGTCTCTCGCTTAGGTACAAGTTACAAAGAATGTGTACTCAAAGTAAGTGAACTCATTCATTCATTCATCCATTCAATGAATGCTTAGTGAATGACTACTGTGTGCCTGGTGTAGAACAAGGTGCTCAGTAGACATAAATGAACAAAGCAAATACCCCTCCTCTCACAGCACTTACATAAATAGTCTCATTCATTAGAAGATAATAAACACTATAGGAAAAAAATGGAGTGAGGTAAGGATGATGGAGTGAAGCAGGCACGTAATAGCAAGTGACCAAATGATGGAAGTAGAGTGAATGAGAGGGAGATTAGTAGGAGAAAGATTTAACAAGATATGGAGGGTGAGGTTGTAAACGGCTGTGTAGGTCATTGGAAAAACTTTGGTTTTCACTCTAATTCAAATGAGGTTCTGAGAAAGTATATGATCTGAGTTATATTTTAAAGAATAACTCTGGCCATTGTGCTATGAATAGACCATTGGCGGCAAGAATATGAACAAAACTCTATTAGAAAACACTGTAAGACTCTAGACCAGAGATGGTGGTGATAGCCCAGAGCAGTAGCTGTGGAAGAAGTGGGGAGCGACCAGTTCTAGCTGCACATGCTGTGAAGAAAAACAAGCTAGGAACCAACTGATAGTATGAAAACTAAGCTCTCCTGTGGTGGAGGTTAAGCCTTCCCAGATCTCTCCCAACACCCATGCATGTAATAGTCATTCCTTCTTCATGCTGCTTATATATTCTGGCAGCCAACATGCCTAGGTTTTAAGAACTGTGATGCTCTGTGGGAGAGTGTGATCTCCATTCACACCAGAATAAGGCTTAGCTCCTGAGAAATGATTTTTTTTTTTTTGTCCCGACATCTGCTTATTCCTCAAAAGAGATCCCCACCCTCAAACTTCTGAGAAACCATTGGAGAAAATGTAATGACATAACATCAGTGCACTTCTCAAGGGATTGGTTGTTATCTTAAATCATCCCACCTGTAGAATGTGTCATTCTGGTGGAGACTGATTTTTTCTAAGTCTGGATTGGTTTTCATAGAAGTCTCACTTCCAGATTCTGGGATGAAATGAGCACTAAATATGTTTTCTTTAATCCTGAGGGTCCAATTTTCTCTGTCTTTGAGTAACTGCTGGAAAGTAACCCACACCTCCCCAGGAACTGAGCAATGACATAAAAGCATAAGGTACTTTGAATACATAAAGAGGAAAGATAAATTTCCCAAAGAAACTATAGTCTGTAGAAATACAGTTTTATTACAATTTATACTGTTTTATTTCAAAGAAAATTTAACTTTTCAATGACTTGATTCAAGTCCTCAACATCAGAGTTTTCCCCAATAATACGTTGTTACTGGCTTTTTACTTGTATAATTCAAAACCTATTATAGAAGGCCTAAAAACCAAGGCACTGCTCCATCAAAGATGAATCAAGGAGCTATTTACTGAGAAAAAGAAAATAAAAAAAAGAATTATTCTAGTGAAGCTTTAAAAATAGCCATTACTTTGGCCATGGTGTGATTCTAGAAGCATGCTCTCACTGGGAATGAACATTTTGGTAAACTTCTTGTACTTGAGCTCCTTATAGTCTAGTCTCTCATAAGACGCATCACAACTCTATGAGGTAAGACCATTCTCTCTATTTCCCAAGCGAGAAAACTGAGGATCAGAGAAATTAGGTAATTTCCCCAAGATCCTAGAGTTAATAAATGATGGAAATGGAATTTGTACTTACCTCTTCGTGATTCTAAACCCTGTGTTTTTTCTTCCATACTGTGTCATTTCTTCCAAGTAGGCACTTAGGATTAAAGAAATTGACCAGAGTACTCAAGTTTGTTAAAAGCTCCTTAGATAATCCCAATGCCCACTTTATTTTGCTTAAAAACCTTCTTGTCTAGATCAAAGACACAAATTATTATGATCTCTTGCAGGAAACATTATACTAACCTTTTAAGATTCAAGTAAGTATGCAAAATTGACAGCTCTGCAAGGGCATGGACTTGTAGGTCTTATACTCTGTTTATCCCCAGAATTTTCATAGGCTCTCACAAGTATAATAGTAATTGCTCAATAAAATATCCTAGAAGAATAAATGAATGAATAACTGGTATAAATGTCAGTGTTGTCTACCCATCTTGACCAGGAAAGAAAGGATCATGAGAAAGTTTACAACCAGAATAACTTCAGAGTCCTAATTGGCTCATGATTATTCTGCTTGATGGCTCTGGATCTTAATAATGGTCAAGGAAGAAAGCGCGCTAACTCACATGGGTGATTATTTCTTGCATACAATGGCATTATTACATTTTTATTAAGATAATTCTGTGTTAAGAAATTTTATTCATATAAATTCCTTTAAAATCAGTGATAATGATTCCTGTATATATAAAGGGGACAGTGTTCTTCCCTGTCAGGTCAAATTGTGACATGATATTATCAGCTCTGATTCTAATTGGCACCTGTTCTGTTGCCCTTTACAGCCAGCTGTTGCCAACCCGGATATCATGTTTATTAAAATTCACATTCCATGGGACACACTGTGCAAGTATGCAGAGAGACTGAATATTAGGATGCCCTTCAGGTATTTTCAGGTTTTATTTCATTCTATCTCAGAATATATTAAGATGAGCCTGTTTTTTTTGCAAAACCAGAGAGTAATAAATGTAATTCTTTCTGCAGAAGAAATGCTTTTTTTCCCCAAGTTTAGTTAATTTTGGCCATTAATCTTACCTTCTAATTTCCTTGCCTAATGTAAGCTTCCAGGTTCCCTGATGCTTTATATCATTTCTAGCTGGACTAGACTGGAAGGAGGGAAAGAAAGTTGTTTTCTAATTTTACTTACTATTCCCAAAATCAGTCTCACTTATTTAATATAGGTAGATGGAACTCTTATTTTTGTGACAGAAGTAAGAGTGTAGCATTCTTATGTATACAGATTCGGCGTTCTCTGTGTAGCAGTTATCAGGAATCTTTCCTCAGGTGCAGATCAACCAGATAGTTTCTTAACTCTGTCCTCAGTGCCAAAGGATAAATGGTAATGAAAGACTTTCTTAGTTCAAAGATGTTTCAGTCTTTCCTATAGGCAAGACTACAGGAAAGTAAACAATTGAATAGACCTATTTCCCCATATTGTGTGTTTTGTGTTATATGCAGAATGTATCACTTTTCTTCCTGATCTCTCACAATGAAATCCAAATGTTTCTATTATGCGTGAACTGGCATTGAAGCTCAGTATGCTTCTTCAACTGCTAAAAAAGGTTTTAAAAGGTTCAGGGTAACAAGATGCCAAGGAAAAGAGCCTCTAGATGATGAATTTGCATGAACAGTAAGAGGGCGATTCAAAACTGTGAAGAAATTTATCAGACCTGGTAGCATGGAAGAGGCCAGATCTGTGAGAGGGCTGCCAGCCTCGGGTCACATGACAAGCCTCGAGAGTCTTGCCTTTTTAGTCATCTGAAATTCCTCAGGCTTTGGAAGTAGCACCCACAAGTCATTGCCCACAAAGCAGAAATTGATTAAGCACTGGCAACTACTGAGGAATTTTACAGTGACAATATTAGAATTAGATAACTAAATTGACTCCCATTCCCATTTGGGTCAATCTCAAGGGAAATCAATCCAGTCAGTCTTAAGGGAAATTGACCCTGAATACTCACTGAAAGGATCAATGCTGAAGCTGAAGCTCCAGTATTTTGGTCATCTGATGGGAAAATCGACTCATTGGAAAAGTCACTGGTGCTGGGAAAGATTGAGGGTAGAAGGAGAAGAGGCTATCAGAGGATGAGGTGGCTAGATGGCATTACCGATGCAATGGACATGAACTTGGGCAAACCTTGGGAGATGGTGAGGGACAGAGAGGCCTGGGGTGCTGCAGTCCATGGAGGTGCAAACAGCTGGACATGACTGGGCAACTGAACAACCTGTTTGAGAAATAGTTTCAAAATCCTCTATATAGATAATTATAAGATAGGTAAACAATATCTTGAAGAGCTTGGCAAAAATAATAATAGTAACAAAATAAAGAACAAAAGAAGATGAACACAGGAAAGAAAATTCCTTAGAATTCTTTAGCACCTTATGTAAATTATTAATATGATATCTATAAGAACCTGAAGTTTGTACATTTTTATGAAACTTGATCCCTGAAAGAAGCAAGTAAGGACATATGAAATATTATTTGTGTTGTGATTAGATAGTTTGAAGTCTCCAGAAGACTTCTTTCAATTCAGGTCATTCTACTGAACCAATCTTGAGAGTACAAATAGGTAAGTAAACACTGTGCTACTCTACGTCTCTTGACTTCTGAGGAATTTTTTCCTCGTGACACCATGTCTCCTTAAAAAAGTCTTTTGAAATACATGCCTGTGACTTATTTCAGGCTGACAATGGGAGAATATTTGCCTTTTGCTCCATCTGGTTTCTTTTTGTTTGGTCTGTATGTATACATGCTACACAGAATCATGCAGAATTAAAATAATGAGATTCATTTTAACTTACAAAATTATCAAACACTTTCACAGGTAGTACTCTTCAAACCTAGCATAGACATGGTGAATAATTACATCTGTTGATATGTGGTGAGACTCAAGCTTCATAAAATATTCTGAAACAATTTAAAAGTATTTTCTGTGAGATTTAAAACTTTTCATAAGCTTCATATTTTATCTTAAGAAGAAAATTGAAAATATGTAAAAACATTCCCTGCAATATTTTTATAATTGTGAAAAATGTGAATATGTTCAATGGTAGAGGATTCAAATAAATTAGATATACCCTTGTAATGCAAAATAATTCATTTATAAAGTTAATGGGTACAAGGATTTCTTAATGACTGTAGTTAAATAATAAGTAGTAAAATTTAACTAAAATATGTATAGGATATGCATTTATTTATACAATGAGATTTCAACAATGTAAAATGAATAGAAAAAATTGGAAGAGAACATAATATGCTAAAACATGATTGCTTCTGATGGGTGGGGGTGAAGTCCTTATTATTTTGTGGGTCCTTATTTATTTTATTTTCTTACAAAATTACTTTTAGCAAGTTCTAATTTGCTTGCAGGATATAAACAAAGATGTAAAAGAAGTGTAACATCCAAGACAATAACCTACTTTCTGATATCAGGGTGAAATTGCTAAAAAAAATTCCAAATTAATTTTCATATGCCTTCATTCTGCCCCTATTCCTGTGATTTCACCATTGTTTCTAAGAGGAGTTATAGTTGAGCTTATGCACAAACTAATTGCCTTGTAGAGATCCAAAAGGAGGAAACCCTTAGAAACTGTCACAAAGCATGCTATTTGAATAGATTTTAGTATTTGAATTCTGTTCAGGTTAACTGAATATTATGTTTAAATATCTCATCCAAAAACGTTCATAGCTTCCATTACCTCCTCTGAACTTTATAGAAAACACATTTCTGCTAGAGGTCCAAAAGACTGAATCCTTTTCTGCTATCCAAGGGGGGAATTTGGCATCATCTGATTCTTAGTTCCTGGCCAAGACACTTATTATTAATTTGAAGTTATACTTTCCTTCAGTGAAACATAAATGTTGGTTAGCATGCTCACTTTGTACCAAATATTTGACATTCATAATTTTAGAGATGGTTTTTCTTTCTTTATCAGTACTGTTGCAGGAAGGGAACCCCTTCCAGGGCCCGAAACTGGGCTCTTGTCTAACACTCGGAAATGAATTGTCCGAGGAGACTCATGTGCTGACAAAGCAAGAGATTTTATTGGGAAAGGGCGCCTGGGTGGAGAGCAGTAGGGTAAGGGAACCCAGGACAACAGCTCTGGTTGCAGCCCAGTTTTATGGTGATAGGATTAGTTTTCCAGTTGTCTTTAGCCAATTGTCTGACTCAGAGTCCTTCCTGGTGATGCACACCTTGTTCAGCCAAGATGGATGCCAGAGAGAAGGATTCTGGGAGGTGGTCAGACATGTGGTGTCTCCTTTTGACCTTTTCCGAACTCTTCTGGTTGGTGGAGGCCTATTAGTTCCGTGTTCCTTACCAGGACCACCTGTCATAAAACAACTCATGCAGATGGTTACTATGGTGCCTGGCCAGTATAAACGGTTTCAATCAATGTGCTTCCCCTAACAGTACTATCCAAGTATGTCCACTCTGCTCTAGTGTATCAGGAAAAAGTCTTATAAAGACAATGGCAAAAGAATCTAGTGTCACAAATTTCATATAACTCATTCCACCATCTTGGTTGGATTGTATTAAAATCTGTTAGAGCATATTGGCCTTTTTCCTCTCATTTCCCTTACTTTTCAGATAAATATTGAGGAACTCTACTTTAAAGAATAATTAATATTCTCATAATTTTTAAAAAATCTATATCAAAATTATTTCTTTGTGTCTTTTCCTTAGAAGTTCTTTAAAACCATTTTGCTGTTATAAATGATATTCATTTTTATTTTCTGATAAGATTGCATTTGAAAGAAGAGTTATGATACATCAAAAGAAAGAAATATGAAATATATATAGTTACTGTCTCTTTTAATTGATGTTGTGGCTGAAGTTTCTTCTTCATGTTTTTCAAGATAATGTTTACAATTTCCACATTACTGAAACTTTGAAAAATGCAATTGTGATTCTTTTGATTTAATAATATAAATATTAGAAAATATATAGCTTTCCCAAAGTATACCAAAAGAACACTGGTTCAAGAGAAAGTAAAAGAAAAATCTCCTGTGACCAAATACATTCTTGAAATTCAAAGTTAAACAATAAGTTTATTTACTGTAGGAATTTTTAGAGAAGTGATTCTAAGCCTTCAGAATACATCAAAATTACCTGGGAAACTCAGCAAAAGTGAAGTTTCCTAGAACCTATACCCAGAGGATAAGACAGAGTATATACATTTTTAACAAGCATCCCAAGTGATTTTGTTATAGTTGGTAGAGAAATATTATCTTGAAGATTTTATTATTTTTATAATTCTTATAATGTTCATAAATTTAAACAGACAGTTACATAGAGCAACCTTTCCTTAGTTTTCATCTGATGATGGATTTTTAAAATCATTATATGATGATATTCTTGAGAAAACATTCTGAGGAATTCTAGAATGAGTTCTTTTGCAACATCTTTCCATATTACTTCAATAATAGATGTAGCATTAACCAACTCCTTAGTAACTAACTTCTGATTTATTTATAGGGTATGCCTAAAATTTGGGATAGCAGTCAGCTCATGAAGAGGGAATATTATTTAAATAGAGTAAGTGGCAAAGTATTTTCATGATTGTCAGCTCAATTTCCAAATGTCAATTGTTATATTTAGGGACATATATAGACATACATATTATCTTAAAATTAAGAAATGGATTGACATCAAAGAACTTAAATAGGAAAAATGCATATCTCTTTTCAAGATAAGATTTTTTTTAAGATTTATGCAAGAGGGACATACACATGCTTGACTATTCCATACTCATTGTTGAAACCTATATTGCATTCCATAAAGAAAAGCTGCAAATTTATTCAGAAAAAATTATTAGAGTTATAACCCTTCCTACAAAAGTTTTCTGCTAACTTACTATTTGAACACGAAACTTCAACATTTTATCTAGAGCCTATGCTTGAATATTCTGCATATATAGAATTTTATATATCTAAAATTTCTAGCAATTTCTTTTCTTGATTAAAATGGCCTGCATGCTGGACTTGGGGTTTCATAACTAACCAAAAAAAATCTGAGGATTAAAATATCCCACATTTTCTATCTTTTATTCTATTAGGAATGACTTTGTGTGTCTTCTATATTCCATAAATATCAATTCCCACTTTCCTCATTTTTCTTTTTAATCAAGGTGATTCATATTCATTCTTACCCTTCTCACATTAAAATGGGCAAGCCTACTTAAGATGATTCAGTCATCCTGTAGTTTCTCAGACAGTTCAATGTGGGTCAGCCTTCCACCTTTCCTCAAGCTTTTATTCCGCCAAGTGTTTTAATCATAGCAAATTTGGGATAATTGTTTAAAACAACTAAGAACAACATTTTATTATTGCTGGGAATAAACTTAGATCACCTTTGTATGTAAAGGATAACTCACTCAAAAATAAAATGATGTAATAACATGCAGAGACCCCAGTGTATAAAATAGATAAAAGTACAGGAGCTTCGCTTAACAAGGAGTAGGGAACAGGGTTCCTCTCATATGACAGTCCTTCTCATTTGGACCTTCAAACATCTTCACATGTGGCCACTGGCTATGTGAAACACTGGTTGGAAACAGGGATTGAGATAATGATTTACTTATAATTTTGAGTGACTGTTGTGATAAGTGGGTGGGTAGGTAGGTAGATAAATGCTGTCTAGATACAAGGTGTGAAATAGAAGGATCTTTCAAATGAAAAAACAAGGGAAAATAAAGAAAGCTCTGTCAATGGACAATATGCAGTTAATAAGTTATGTAATGAAGATGTATGTGGAAATAATTTGGTCCTGCAGGTTCATTTATGCAGAAAGACTAAGGAGAATTGCAGGCTATTATTGACTGAGTGGGTTAAAGTTTCACTTGTATATGTGCAGTTCAGTTCAGTTCAGTCATTCAGTCAAGTCCGACTTTTTGCAACCCCATGAATTGCAGCACACCAGGCCTCCCTGTCCATCACCAACACCCAGAGTTCACTCAGACTCGAGTGTCCATCGAGTCCTTAGAAAACTAAGATCATGGCATCTGGTCCCATAAGTTCAGTTCAGTTCAGTTGCTAAGTTGTGTCCGACTCTTTGCTACTCCATGAATCACAGCACGCCAGGCCTCCCCATCGATCAGCAACTCCCAGAGTTCACTCAGACTCACATCCATTGAGTCAGTGATGCCATCCAGCCATCTCATGCTCTGTCATCCCCTTCTCCTCCTGCCCTCAATCCCTCCAAGCATCAGAGTCTTTTCCAGTGAGTCAACTCTTCACATGAGGTGGCCAAAGTACTGGAGTTTCAGCTTCAGCATCATTCCTTCCAAAGAAATCCCAGGGTTGATCTCCTTCAGAATGGACTGGTTGGATCTCCTTGCAGTGCAAGGGACTCTCAAGAGTCTTCTCCAACACCACAGTTAAAAAACATCAATTCTTCAGCGCTCAGCCTTCTTCATAGTCCAATTCTCACATCCATACATGACCACTGGAAAAACCATAGCCTTGACTAGACGGACCTTTTTTGGCAAAGTAATGTCTCTGCTTTTGAATATGCTATCTAGGTTGGTCATAACTTTTCTTCCAAGGAGTAAGCGTCTTTTAACTTCATGGCTGCAGTCACCATCTGCAGTGATTTTGGAGCCCCCCAAAATAAAGTCTGACACTGTTTCCACTGTTTCCCCATCTATTTCCCATGAAGTGATAGGACCGGATGCCACGATCTTCGTTTTGTGAATGTTGAGCTTTAAGCCAACATTTTCACTCTCCTCTTTCACTTTCATCAAGAGGCTTTTGAGTTCCTCTTCACTTTCTGCCATAAGGGTGGTGTCATCAGCATATCTGAGGTTATTGATATTTCTCCTGGCAATCTTGATTCCAGCTTGTGTTTCTTCCAGTCCAGCGTTTCTCATGATGTACTCTGCATAGAAGTTAAATAAGCAGGGTGACAATATACAACCTTGACATACTCCTTTTCCTATTTGGAACCAGTCTATTGTTCCATGTCCAGTTCTAACTGTTGCTTCCTGACCTGCATACAAATTTCTCAAGAGGCAGGTCAGGTGGTCTGGTATTCCATCTCTCTGAGAATTTTCCATGGTTTATTGTGATCCACGCAGTCAAAGGCTTTGGCATAGTCAATAAAGCAGAAATAGATGTTTTTCTGGAACTCTCTTGCTTTTTCAATGATCCAGTGGATGGTGGCAATTTGATCTCTGGTTCCTTTGCCTTTTCTAAAACCAGCTTGAACATCAGGAAGTTCACGATTCACATATTGCTGAAGCCTGGCTTGGAGAATTTTGAGCATTACTTTGCTAGTGTGTGAGATGAGATAAAAACTAAATCTTCCCCAAGCAGAGAAATTTCTCCACAAAGAGAAAGATCACCCTTTTTATCATAAATAAGCATTAAACCAAATGTGGCTTGTGTCACAGGAAGTTCACTGAGATTGCAAAGACAGAAAGAAAGCTCCCCTTCTTATACAGCCACGCAGATACAAGCCATTATGGGATGTCCTCAAGATATACAGTAACCAATCCTCAAATAAGAGGACTTGACAGCATTAATTGTCACACATAGTTCATCCTAGATTTGACTGGTAATTAGAATTTTTGTTAACTGGGAAAAGTGAGTCTCTTAATTTTATTTGTTTTTATGGTCTAAAAACCATGTGTATTCATCTTGTATGATTTTTTTTCCTTCATTGTATTTTATTTCTCCAAAAACATTTCAAAATTTTTAAAAATGCTTCAAAATAGTAACAATAAAAAGAGGATAACATTTAGTCTCAATGTTCCCTTGTGTTTTTATGTTATTCCTTAACATATCCACAACTGATAATTATGATCATAATCCTTATCATCTCTTAATCACATTCCTAGGTTTTTTTGATGCTGACAATTATTTTAAACCAATTTCTACATTTGTAGTCTTTTAAAGATATACCTTATTTAGTAAATGTTTATTAAATTGAAAGTACCTTCAGGCACTGAAGGAAACAAATGCAGCTTTGAGTTAAAAGCTCATTCATTTATTCATCAGTCATGGAAATCCTCATTACTGTTTACCAAAGAATATACCATATACACAGAAGAACTATACAAAAAAAGATCTTCACGACCCAGATAATCATGATGGTGTGATCACTCATCTAGAGATAGACATCCTGGAATGTGAAGTCAAGTGGGCCTTAGAAAGCATCACTATGAACAAAGCTAGTGGAGGTGATGGAATTCCAGTTGAGCTATTTCAAATCCTAAAAGACGATACTGTGAAAATGCTGAACTCAATATGTCAGCAAATTTGGAAAACTCAGCAGTGGCCACAGGACTGGAAAAGGTCAGTTTTCATTCCAATCCCAAAGAAAGGCAATGCCAAAGAATGCTCAAACTACTGCACAATTGCACTCACCTCACATGCTAGTAAAGTAATGCTCAAAATTCTCCAAGCCAGGCTTCAGCAATATGTCAACCATGAACTACCAGATGTTCAAGCTGTTTTAGAAAAGGCAAAGAAACCAGAGATCAAATTGCCAGCATCCGTTGGATCATCGAAAAAGCAAGAAAGTTCCAGAAAAACATCTATTTCTGCTTTATTGACTATGCCAAAGCCTTTGACTGCGTGGATCACGATAAACTGTGGAAAATTCTGAAAGAGATGGGAATACCAGACCACCTGACCTGCCTCTTGAGAAATTTGTATGCAGGTCAGGAAGCAACAGTTAGAACTGGACATGGAACAACAGACTGGTTTCAAAAGGAGTGCGTCAAGGTTGTATATTGTCACCCTGCTTATTTAACTTCTATGCAGAGTACATCTTGAGAAACGCTGGGCTGGAAGAAGCACAAGCTTGAATCAAGATTGCTGGGAGAAATATCAATAACTTCAGATATGCAAATGACACCACCCTTATGGCAGAAATTGAAGAGGAGCTAAAAAGCCTCTTGATGAAAGTGAAAGAGGAGAGTGAAAAAGTTGGCTTAAAGCTCAGCATTCAGAAAACGAAGATCATGGCATCTGGTCCCATCACTTCATGGGAAATAGATGGGGAAACAGTGGAAACAGTGTCAGACTTTATTTTGGGGGGCTCCAAAATCACTGTAGATGCTGAATGCAGCCATGAAATTAAAAGACGCTTACTCCTTGGAAGAAAAGTTATGACCAACCTAGATAGCATATTCAAAAGCAGAGACATTACTTTGCCAAAAAAGGTCCATCTAGTCATGGCTATGGTTTTCCCAGTGGTCATGTGAAAGTTGGACTGTGAAGAAAAGCTGAGCGCTGAAGAACTGATGCTTTTAAACTGTGGTGTTGGAGAAGACTCTTGAGAGTCCCTTGCACTGCAAGGAGATCCAACCAGTCCATTCTGAAGGCGATCAATCCTCGGATTTCTTTGGAGGGAATGATATTGGAGATGAAACTCCAGTACTTTGGTCACGTCATGTGAAGAGTTGATTCACTGGAAAAGACTCAGATGCTCTGAGGGAAATGGGGGCAGGAGAAGAAGGGGATGACAGAGGATGAGATGGCTGGATGGCATCACTGACTCGATGGACGTGGGTCTGAGTGAACTGCGGGAGTTGGTGATGGACAGGGAGGCCTGGCATGCTGCAATTCATGGGGTCGCAGACAGTCCTACATGACTGAGCGACTGAACTGAACTGATACCATATACACTAAGTCAGATGAACTGAAACTTCCATCTTTAAGAAGCCCAATCTCTTATAGAACATAGTCAGTGAAAAGTTATATAATGATGGGGTAAATATGCGAGAGTTTTAGAGTGAAGTTGGGTTTATAGCCCAATAGGGAGTGAATGACATATGCACACAAACCTGTGTGTATTTGAAAAAAATGAAGGAAGTGATATTTAAAATGTGAGTTTAGGAAAAGGAGAGCAAATCGTCAAACTCCATACTTAAAATTAGTGTTAGAGTATGTCAGGGACAAGTTTAAATTCTTTTCTAGGATTGTGACTGGTGATTGCTATGAAATACAGTAGCTCAGAATGTTTTCAGGTTTTCTAAGCAGTTAATAATACAGGACTAAATATCAATTGTACTGACTCTCAGCCCTTCTTTCTAGAAACCACAGGCACTGCAGAGGAGTCTTCTGATTCTCTGGAATGGGTTTTGGTGGGTGGGGGTAAAGAGGCATTTTAGAAGATCCTGAATGAGATTCTTGAGCTTCAAGATGTGGATTTAGTGAGAATCTTCTAGAGTGTGAATTAACCTCTGTCATTAAAATATTTAGTTTCTCAAAAATCAGAATGGTACACATTTATTTAATACACTCAATATTTTTCAGCCCCAAAGCTTAGCATCAGTGGTTAAGATCCTTCATTATATATGCCTTGTTCATTATCCCCTCACCTCTTTATGATCTTCAACTTGCAATTTATATGCTGGCAGTTATCAAATTAGTAAAAATTCTCTGAATATTACAATGGTTCACTTGCTCCCATAACCATTTCATATCCTGCTACCTCAGGCTAAAATGCTATGTCCTAAGTACTCCATTTAGAAGACTCCTGTCGTTCAACAAGGTTGAATTTAAGACTCAACACAGATAACACATAGTGAAGAAGGCTTCCCTGTCTCCTTTCTCCTACAAAGGCTAAATGAGATCCCTTCTTAATGCTTCTCTACCCCTCCTTGTTTTACTGTGTCATCACACTTTATTATAACTATCACTTGTCTCCTCAACTGTAAAGTAGCTTTTTGAGGGTAAAGACCCTCTTTTTTCTCTAAATTTTTAATGATTATAATTTAATTATAATATAATTCTAATTATAATATTAAGGTTATAATATAATTCTTTGCAATATCAGAAATATTCAGTACATATGTGTTTAGATGGATAGATGACTTCGTATAACAAACAAGCATATGCTCTGATTAATATGCATTGTGTAGCAGAAGACAGTCTTTCAAAAGAGAATTAAGAGACTTCCCTGGTGGCCTAGTGGCTAAGACTCTGAACTCCCATTGTAGGGCACCTGAATTTGATCCGTGGTTGGGGAAGTAGATCCCACTTGCTGCAAATAAGACCCAGAACAGCCAAATAAATAAATATTTTTAAAAACTTAAAAAAATAAAAATCAAATATTCAAAAATCATCTATTGATTTATGAAGTGTCTCTGTTATTGGTAAATTAGATTCTGAAGTTAAAACAATGCAAATTCACCGTTCTTTCTATTTGTGTGTGTGTGTTCTCAGTCGCTTTTGTCGTGTCTGACTCTGTGACCCCATGCTCTGTAGCCCACCAGGCTCCTCTGTCCATGGGATTATCCAGGCAAGAATACTGGAGTGAGTGGCCATGTCCTCCCCCAGGGGATCTTTCCAATCCAAGGGATCAAACAACACATCTTCTGCATCTCCTGCATTGCAGGCTGATTCTTTACCCACTGAGACACCTGGGAAATGTTCTTCCTGTTACACTGGTTTATTTCATGTCTTTCTTTAGCATGTGAAAATGAGAGTATTGAAATGCTCCGTATAATTGAATGTTGTCACTCCCTGATTTCACAATTTTCATGTGACTTTCCTCAGCTGATTTCTTTCTTTCTTTCTTTTTTAGGAAAAAATCCTATTACACTGACCGGAGGAGCAAATCAATGGGCAGGTTGGTGGGTGATAAGTAATTTGTTTACAACCAATTTGTCATTTGGGGAAAAAAAATTAAAAAATGCATTTGATTATCTGTAACAGCAGTTGTAGATTTTAGAAAGGGGAAGTTTATTATTTATTCAAGAGATTTCCAAAATGATTATACCAAATTTAATAATGCTTAAAATCATGATCTATTTTTTCTATTTACCATTGCCATTCCTATAATCCTCCTTTTATATAATATTATAGAACAAGGATTTTAATTGCTAGTTAGTGTTTTAGGAGATTTTAACTTTAAAAATAGTTATGAAGCCAGGATTGATAGGTAAATGATGACCCACTAAAGTAATAGATACAGTAGAGACCTTCTGGATTATCTAATCCAAGCCTCTTATTGATGAGATGGTAAAAGAAAGATTAGCATCCGGAATGATGAAGTGGTTTCCCAAGACCGTACAGCATCTTTTGTATCACGCACCTACTTTTATTTCACCAGCTGAAGCTGACTCTCTTTCAGTCTTGGCATTGAAAGCTTTTCTTTTTAAAAGCTTTATCTCGAAACAACATCTCCATACGTATTGTGGTAACAGTAGCTATGGCAAAGGAATTAATTAAAACATAACCCTGAGACATAAGAAACCCTCCCACCTAAACTGCCTTGGCCCCTTTTCACTGGAGGAAATGAGCTTTCATTTAATGAGCTCTACAAACAAAAGGCTTATAATATTTGACTGCTCTGCCCCTTGCACAAAAATCAATTAACCAAAGCAGAATGGGAATGTCATATAGTAGGCTCTAGTGAATGATACTGCAGGACGTTGCAAATCAGAATGACACAAAAACTAGAAAAATACAGTGTAAATATCTGACCATTTAAGGAAAGAATTGAATAAATCTAGTCTTTTACCAAAGAAATATCTAAATATAATTTAGAACTTTAAAATAGGAAATTTTTGAATTCAAGATTAGAAGAGTATACTCCTTTAAACTCTAAATTTGAGTGTGGTTGGAATAGGCGACAAGAAAAGTAAATCATGGGAGGAAAACTTGAAATTTGAATGAACGTTAAAAGAAATTAGCACTTAAATGGCTTTTTAATAAAATAAATGATGTCCCTTAGCCAGTCAGATGTTTCTGTTTGTCAGGTTGACATATTCAGAGTTACTGTGAGTGTTCATCATTTCCCTTGTGTTCATTTGTTCCTGGTCTATATAGCAAATTTCCAGTTATTTTTGCATAACAAGGACAAATTCATTGGGATTTTATATAATTATACAACTGCAGGTTTTCCTCTACACATGCCTGTTAAATACTGGATTGTGCTGAGAAAACATATCTGGGTTTACTTCTGGGTGCGGTATAGAATTAGTGGGATTTTTGCACTATGTAAGTGGTGGATTTTCTGCTATACAGGTATATTCCTTTCAGAGATTTACAGAAGCATAAAATCCTGTATATTAAATTGGGAACAAATGTCTATGTAATGCTGTCATAATTTAGTTTTAGAGTACTTGTGTTTAGAATTCCTGATAAATGTGTATTCTAAATTTGGTTTCTTTGACATTTTTAATAGTGGAAAAATGCTTTTCTTTTCTATTTTGGTCAAACAGAAGTAAACTAGAAAAATGAACACTATATTATGTGTCATAATATGTTTTATTTTCTTTTGTGTTTATTTTTTCTTTCATTTTATGAAATTAAAATAAGGTTATCAGTTATTCCAAATGATTGTTAATTTATCTTAAGTAGTACTCTAGTTTACTGACTTACAATTTACAGATTACAAATAGTTTTCTTTGTTCTTGAGTTAGTGGATGCATATGAAGAGGGTAACAAATAAATAGGAAAGGCGAAATTTATAAAATATATAATATTAAACTGAAAAAAATGATTGTCTTGGTATTTGCTTGCATTTACACTTTCAAGTAAGGGAATGATTGATTTTGATTTTTCTTAAAACTTGACCTTTGGAAAAGTAAACTTAAATGTGTGTGTGTGTGTGTGCGGGGGTCATCATTGTTATAGAATTATAAAACCCAATTTGTAGACATTTGGAAAGAGAGAAGCAAAAGTCAGATGTGTGCATTTAGATGGCACTGTGCTTTCCCTTTTCTGATGTGGAGAAATGTTTTGTGCATGGGTAATTTGGCCAATAAACATTAGGGGATAAATAGGTACAGGCAGTTATCCAGGCTTTGAATATCATTGTTTCTCTAGGCAGATCGCTAGAAAATGTGTATAAAAATACAGTTCAAGCATTGCTGCTATCTATAATTAGTTTACAAAGCACTTTAATACTGAATTATCAAAGCAGTTTCAAAACAACCCTTTAGGGAGGCAGAACAAAGCATAACCAGTTTTGCAGGTCAGGGAAAAGGAATGATTTCATTATCACTCCTTTTCACCAACCCTGCATCTCATGCCCTAACGTTTACAGCTGGTGTGCTCTGACAAGTTCTTTGACCCTTTAATTGAGATTTCTTTTCAAGTTCTCTTGAATTCTGTGCTTTGCACTGATTTTAGCAAAGAAACTTAAAGCTCTGTTAGAAGTCATCTTCACATTTTGCCATAAAATCTTGAGTTTGCAAAATGGTTACTGTGATAAAGGTTTGGCTCAGTTTCAGTTCAGTCACTCAGTTGTGTGCGACTCTTTGCGACCATATGGACTGCAGCACGCCAGGCCTCCCTGTCCATCACCAACTGCCAGAGCTTACTCAGACTCATCTCCACTGAGTCATTGCTGCCATCCAACCATATCATCCTCCTTCATCCCCTTCTCCTCCCATCTTCAATCTTTCCCACCCATCAGGGTCTTTAAATGAGTCAGTTCTTCACATCAGGGGGCCAAAGTATTAGAGTTTCAGCTTCAGCATCAGTCCTTCCAATGAACGCTCAGGACTGATCTCCTTTAGGATGGACTGGTTGGATTTCCTTGCAGTCCAAGGGACTCTCAAGAGTCTTCTCCAACACCACAGTTCAAAAGCATCAATTCTTCAGCACTCAGCTTTCTTTATAGTCCAACTCTCATTTCCATACATGACTACTGGAAAAAGCAAAGCTTTGACTAAATGGACCTTTGTTGGCAAAGTAATATCTCTGCTTTATAATATGCTGTCTAGTTTGGTCATAACTTTTCTTCCAAGGAGCAAGCATCTTTTAATTTGGTGGCTGCAGTTACCATCTGCTGTGATTTTGGAGCCCCCTAAAATAAAGTCTCTCACTGTTTCCATTGTTTCCCCATCTATTTGCCATGACGAGATGCCATCATCTTAGTTTCTGAATGTTGAGTTTTAAGCCAATTTTTTCACTCTCCTCTTTCATCAAGAGGCTCTTTAGTTCTTTGCTTTCTGCCATAAAGGTGGTATCATTGGCATATGTGAGGTTACTGATATTTCTCATGGAAGTCTTGATACCAGCTTGTGCTTCATCGAGCCTGGCATTTTGCATGATGTACTCTACATATAAGTTAAATAGACAAAGTGACAATATATAGCCTTGATGTACTCCTTTCCCGATTTGGAACTAGTATGTTGTTCCATGTCCAGTTCTAACTCTTGCTTGTTGACCTGCATACAGATTCCTTAGGAGGCAGGTCAGGTGGTCTGGTATTCCCATCTCTTTAAGAATTTTCTACAGTTTGTTGTAATCCACACAGCCAAAGGCTTTGGTATAGTCAATAAAGCAGAAGTTTTTCTGGAACTCTCTTGCTTTTTCCATAATCCAACAGATGCTGGCAATTTGACCTCTGGTTCCTCTGCTTTTTCTAAATCCAGTTTGAACATCTGGAATTTCATGGTTTGTGTACTGTTGAAGCCTGGCTTGGATAATTTTGAGCATTATTTGCTAGTGGGTGTGTGACATGAGTGCAATTGTGCAGTAGTTCGAGCATTCCTTGTCATTGCCTTTCTTTGGGATTGGAATGAAAACTGACCTTTTCCAGTCCTGTGGCCACTGCTGAGTTTTCCAAATTTGCTGGCATACTGAGTGCAACAGTTTCACAGCATCATCTTTTAAGATTTGAAATAGCTCGACTGGAATTACATCACCTTTCCTAGCTTTGTTCATAGTGATACTTCCGAAAGCCCACTTGACTTTGCATTCCAGAATGACTGGCTCTAGGTGAGTGATCACACCATCATGATTATCTGGTTTGGTAGAGTGTCGATAATACAGTAGATTGCATTGATGGCCTGGGGGTGGTTGTGTTGGTTGTAGAAGTAGCAGTGATATTCCTTTTCCTTATTAATGTCATAAATTTTATTGAGTCTTCACTTTGCACTGTAGGGTCAGGCTTTACCTATTTAGTTATCAGGATATCCCTTCATTTAAGAGATGAGAAAACAATGAGAATCAAAGAAATTAAGTAATAAGCTAGATCTTCGCATCATGTGATTCAGATCCAACCGTGACTGCATTGGACATGTCCTGACACATGGACATCACCAGATGGTCAACACCAAAATTGGATTTGTTATATTTTTGCAGCCAAAGATGGACAAGCTCTATACAGTCAGCAAAAACAAGACCCAGAGCTGACTGTGGCTCAGATCATGAACTCCTTATTGCCAAATTCAGACTTAAATTGAAGAAAGTGGGGAAAACCACTAGACTATTCAGGTATGAAGTAAATAAAATCAAATATGATTATACAGTGGAAGTGAGAAATAGATTTAAGGGACTAGATCTTATAGAGTGCCTGAAGAACTATGGACGGAGTTTCGTGACATTGTACAGGAGACAAGAATCAAGACCATCCCCAAGAAAAAAAATGCAAAGTGGCAGTCTGAGGAGGCCTTACAAAGAGCTGTGAAAAGAAGAGAGGCGAAAAGCAAAGGAGAAAAGGAAAGATATACTTATTTGAATGCAGAATTCCAAAGACTAGCAAGGAAAGATAAGAAAGCCTTCCTTGGAGATCAGTGCAAAGAAATAGAGGAAAACAATAGAATAGGAAAGACCAGAGATCTCTTCAAGAAAATTAGAGATGCCAAGGGAACATTTCATGCAAAGATGGGCTCGATAAAGGACAGAAGTGGTATGGACCTAACAGAAGCAGAAGATATTAAGAAGAGGTGGCAAGAATACACAGAAGACTTGTACAAAAAAGATCTTCACAACCCAGATGATCACGATGGTGTGATGGCTCACCTAGAGCCAGACATCCTGGAATGTGAAGTCAAGTGGGCCTTAGGAAGTATCACTATGAACAAAGCTAGTGGAGGTGATGGAATTCCAGTTGAGCTATTTCAAATCTTGAAAGATGATGCTGTGAAAGTGCTGCACTCAATGTGTCAGCAAATTTGGAAAACTAAGCAGTGGTCACAGGACTAGAAAAGGTCAGTTTTCATTCCAATCCCAAAGAAAGGCAATGCCAAAGAATACTCAAACTACCGCACAATTGCACTCTTCTCATATGCTAGTAAAGTGACGCTCAAAATTCTCCCAGCCAGCCTTCAGCAATACATGAACCATGAACTCCCAGGTAGATGTTCAAGCTGGATTTAGAAAAGGCAGAAGAACCAGAGATCAAATTGCCAACATCTGCTGGATCATCAAAAAAGCAAGAGAGTTCCAGATAAATATCTATTTCTGCTTTATTAACTATGCCAAAGCCTTTGACTGTGCGAATCACAATAAACTGAGGAAAATTCTGAAAGAGATGGGAATAGCAGACCACCTGACCTGCTTCTTGAGAAACCTGTATGCAGGTCAAGAAGCAACAGTCAGAACTGGACATGGAACAACAGATTGGTTCTAAAGAGGAAAAAGAGTACATCAAGTTTGTATATTGTCACCCTGCTTATTTAACTTATATGGAGAGTACATCATGAGAAACTCTGGGCTGGAGGAAGCACAAGCTGGAATCAAGGTTGCCAGTAGAAATATCAATAACCTCAGATATGCAGATGACACCACCCTTATGGCAGAAAGTGAAGAAGAACTAAAGAGCCTCTTGATGAAAGTGAAAGAGGAGAGTGAAAAAGTTGGCTTAAAGTTCAACATTCAGAAAACTAAGATCATGCCATCCAGTCCCATCACTTCATGGGAAATAGATGGGGAAACAGTGGAAACAGTGGCTGACTTTATTTTTTGGGGCTCCAAAATTACTGGAGATGGTGATTGCAGCCATGAAATTAAAAGACACTTACTCCTTGGAAGGAAAGTTATGACCAACCTAGATAGCATATTCAAGAGCAGAGACATTACTTTGCCAACAAAACTCCGTCTAGTCAAGGCTATGGTTTTTCCAGTAGTCATGTTTGGATGTGAGAGTTGAACTATAAAGAAAGCTGAACACTGAAAAATTGATGCCTTTGAACTGTGATGTTGCAGAAGACTCTTTGAGAGTCCCTTGGCCTTCATTGAGATCCAACCAGCCCATCCTAAAGGAGATCAGTTCTGGGTGTTCATTGGAAGGACTGATTTTGAAACTGAAACTCCAACACTTTGGCCACTTGATGTGAAGAGCTGTCTCATTGGAAAAGACCCGATGCTGGGAAAGATTGAGGACAGGAGGAGAAGGGGACGACAGAGGATGAGATGGTTGGATAGCATCACTGACTCAATGGACATGGGTTTGGGTAGACTCTGGGAGTTGGTGATGGACAGGGAGGCCTGGCATATGTGATTCATGGGGTTGCAAAGAGTCGGACACAACTGAGTGACTGATCTGAACTGAACTGACTGCATTTCATTATCAGACATCATTTTTTCCTTCACAGTAAGTGTGTGAAAAGCCTAAACTTATAATAAGATTTATTTTTCTTTAAAAGGTCAATGATGATCTAAAAGTCACTTTATTTCATTTGTCTAAGTTTGTCAGAGATAATAGGCCCTTGAGTCCTGTAGCTTATCAGTGTTTTCTAATTGTCATCAGATGCCTCTTTTATTTGATCCTCCTAGCCACCTAATGAAGTAGGACAGATGGAATTTCTTCCTGTTTTTACAGACGAGGGACCTAAAGCTCAAAGACTGGAAACGTTTGGCTCAGTTTCCATACTGGCAATTGCATCCTCTAGCTTCCATACCATTGTTTTCTTCACTAGGCTGAATTTGAAAAGTTAGAATAATTGCTTTATAATTGCTTCCTCAGTGTTTTTACATGTCTGTGCACAACTGGCTAGAATGTGGTGATATTTTGTGATTTCAGAGACTTTCTTTGTAGTAAGAAGAAACAAAAAAGACTCTTCAGATAATTTTAATGTGTTATTTTAGGCTAGAAAGAAACACTCGTGTCCCTGCAAAACCAAAAAAAGATTTGGCATCTAAATGATAACCTCATTTGGCAAAGAAAAGGCCCAAACTCTATACATGGTAAAGTTTAACATTAAGACTTGACATTTGTTTCAAATTATGTATGGTATTTTTATAATAATAGACTTTAGTGAAATAATTTCTAAGATACAATCATTGCCTGCAGATTGCTGTACTAAATTTTTTAAAGTTTAAGCAGAATTGGCCAAACAAATATTATAAGACATTGTACTTCTCTAGGAAAATATTCTTTCCTGCCACTTTGACTTGCTATTACAGAAGAAGCCAAAATTAGCCAAAGATAGACCTCATAGTGTGTAAATATAGCAAATTTTTATAAGTATAACATAGCTGAGTTCATGGATAGCAGGATGAGCACCACAGAAGCTAGTTAGAAATTCAGGGTCTCAGAACTCAAGCCTGTTGAATTAGCATCTGCATTTTAACAAGATATTCAGGTGATTTAACTGTTCATTAAAGTCCTGAAAGTAGCACAAAGGCTCCTTGACTCAACTTTGCTGCTAAGTCACTTCAGTCGTGTCCAACTCTGTGTGACAGCATAGACGGCAGCCCATCAGGCTCCCCCATCCCTGGGGTTCTCCAGGCAAGAACACTGGAGTGGGTTGCCATTTCCTTCTCCAATGCATGAAAGTGAAAAGTGAAAGTGAAGTCATTCAGTCGTGTCCGACCCTTAGTATGGGATTTTCCAGGCAAGAGTACTGGAGTGGGGTGCCATTGCCTTCTCCTGACTCAACTTTACTTGTTGTTAATAAGCAAGTTTAAAGTAAAACACCAACTCACAACTGTCTAGCAATGTCAGTATGATTACTTTTATGAGTGAGGAAACCAAGGCAAGAAGTTAAATAACTTGTCCCTACAGTGCCCATAATGCAGAGCTGCCTTTGAACGCAATTTTTCTTGATTCCAAAACCCTTGCTGGTCCCATAGGACCTGTGGCTCCTAAAACTGAGTGTGTTGAGTATGTTGGAGCCATTTCTTTCTTTTCAGTTTCCATGTTTGTGGAGCCACATTGCCGTAAAGTGATCTGTAGCCACACACACACACACACACACACACACACACATGTATACAAACAACTTTAATAAATAATCTCATTGGTTTTATTCGTAATGCTTTTTCCTACCCCATCATAATACATGATGAGTTTCTAATATTTTTCCACAAGACTTTTCTTATAAGGATAACCTAGTTGCCCAGAAAGAATTTAAATAAATGCAAGATTTGTTTTTTTTTGAATATATTTTCTTTGTGTGAGCACAGAAATAATACATGTATGTGAGTATGAGTGTGGATGTATGTATGTCTTTGGGAAACTCTTTTTCAGAATGGTAGTGAAAGGTAGACATTCATGACTCTGGAATACAACCTAATTCATTTAAAAAATATGACCTTGTTCCAGGGTGCAAAAATATTTTAGGAGAATCAAAAAATGGATGTCCCAAAACCCAATGGTTCTCGACAAGTCAGCTTTCCCAGACCTGGAGGAGTCAGACTGCTATACTGGCCCCTTCAGTCGTGCACGGATTCACCAGTGAGTTCCCATATCTTTTCTCCCAGCATCTCTGGAAATCACCCTTTTACTCTTTACATAATTGGCTCTCACATTTATTTCATGTAACTCTTTCTGCATTGGGAGAGTAGGACATGAAGGGAAAGGGAGAAAATTGCTTATCGCTAAAGTACTGAAAACAAAATAAGCTAGCTCCTCGCTTGGAAAGTGCAGTATGGGGGAATGACATCAATTGTTAATGTGTTCTATTTGGAACCACATTGCTTAAGGTAGTACAAAATTTATGGGAGGCAAAAGACAATCTCTTCTTGTTTCATGCTCAACAAGAAATATGAGGATAGCTAGGCTTCCTTATAAACTGAAAGATATTAAAATGAATATTTGATAATGCCCTGTATTATTTATAACTGTAGCCAAATGATTTTCCTTTAAGAAGAGGGTTTCTCTTCTGATTTACTATACTTTACATGCATTCATTTTAAGGGGAAAATGCATGGATGACTACCCAGGACCTTATAATGTTGCTGGATTCTGTGGTCTGCTTTGAATATTAAAACCAATCCCCTTAATCTTCCCAGCTTCATAATTAACAATAAGGACACCTTCTTCAGCAATGCTACTCGAAGCAGAATAGTGTATCACATGCTGCAGCACACCAAATATGAAAATGGAATATCAAAAGTGGGTAAGAACACTAATTCAAAATGCAATATGGTATTTACTTCTACTAATTACACTCAGAAGTATTTTTTGACTAATGAAGCTTTGCCTTCTTACATTAGATATGAGGATATAATGCAGTGAACAAATTCTCAACCCTCTTCTTTTCAGCCTTTAATGAAAGAAAACAATAAAGCAAAGCTTTTTTAAGGGCATATGGCAACATGTATTGAAATGTGAAGTGTTCAAAAACTTTGGAACATAGACTTTATTCCTTGAAATGTATTCCAAAGAAAAAAATCTGACTCTTGAATAATGATATATGTAGATATTTGTCCACTGTGGCTTTGTAAACAGAAAATAGAATAGAGTACTCTACTCCAGTAGAGTAATACTGGAGATACTTTGTCCACTAGGTTATATCCACATAATGTATCCATTAAAAATGATGTGATTTGATTCACTCAACTCAAATGTATTCAGCATCTATTATACTCTACATATTATAAAAAGTATAAGACATGGACCCTTTACTGATGGAGATGAGAATTAGTATTAGTTCTCTATTTGTTGACTTTGAAAGATATCTGAAAGCAATTAAGTTGAAAAAATTATTACAAAACTATAAGTCTAATATAATTCCATTTCCTAAACACAGATGAAAAAAATCTAGATGATATATGAAATATTTTAGAGATTATCTCTGAAATGTGAGATTATACCTAACTTTAGCTTTCTAAACATCTGTGTTGTTTGAATGTTTAGCACTGTGCTACAACATGTCTGATGCAACAGAAAATTGAGAAAGTATCACCAGGGAAAATTAAGTAAAATTGCAAAGTTTACGCAAAGCAGAAAATAGCAGGTATCAGATGAGCTGGCCATTTGTTAGGGTGAAAAAGATGGCTTAAGAAATAGAGTGTTAGTCACATTCTAAAAACTTTTTAAAATAAAGAGTTGATAGCCAATGGAAACTTGTACTAATATCTACTAATTTGCATTCAAATAGAATGCCACATTAGTAAAATGAACTATGTTTCAAGTCATCCAAAGAGGAATGTTCAGACTTTGGTTCTCTTCTGATTAATAATTAATTTATTATCAAGCAGTCAAAATAATTAATTTAAGCACTAAATCTTTATTAAAAATTCTACAGTTACTCAGATGTTTTCTAGATAAGAAATATAGAGAAATCCAGAATGTAAACTACAAATGTGTCTAAATGATAGCTCTATGTGCTTATGTAGTCTTTAAAGATAAAATTGACATTTAAATGATTCATGCACTTTGTCAAACATGCAATAAACACAGAAGGGTATAAAAATAAAATTTAAAAATTGGCACTGTTACAAAATAGTGCTAAATTTATGTACATACATATATATTTCATAATTAGAATCATCCAATGTTTACAATTTTCTGTCCTTTTCAAAATTACCATTATGTATATTTTCTCAAGCCCTTAGTACGCCTGAAAACATTATTGTAAATAGCTATAAATACTCTGTTATAAGCATTCATCAAACTGCAGTCATTTATCAAGCCCTAATATAATTGTTTGAACCTTAGTAATGAAGTAATTCCCCAATTTTGATGTATAATTATTTCTAATTCTTTACTAATGTAAATGATATTGCAATAAAAATTTCTCTTCAGAAAAGTTTTATCACTATCTAGTCTTCCCCAAACGATATGAGAGAGTCCATTTCACTACAGTCTCATTGTGTCAGAAGAAATTTTAAAGAGTCACATATTGATATTTATTCTCTTTGGATCAGCATTAAAGAATTAAACATTTCTTGATATGTAATCTCCTTTTGAGACATTTTTTCTTGAGGAAAAACCAGTTGTTCCAGGTTCATCTGCCTCCAAATAAGTTGGTATTAAAATGCCCACATTTCATGATATGGCAAAGTGCCATCTGTTAGCACCTTGCAAAGCTCCATTTATTATTGTTATAAGGACACAATTAGACTCTTAGATTTAGTCTCTTTCATAGTGTCACTGTCCTTGTAGGTGGTATGGCTGTGGAAGTCATTTGGGATAATTTATTGATCTGAGTATTATGTATGTTGCTTCAGAGGGAATTCTCCAATTAAACTAACTCAGTTGCTGTTCTATTCTTCTCTTTCCAGGTATCTGTAAACTTATAAACAATGGCTCATATATAGCAGCTTTTCCCCCCCATGAGGTAATTTTAAAGAACAATTTCCATAAAAAAAAAAAAAAGTTTCTCCTGTTCAATGCTTGGTCTCATTTTTTTTTTCAGTTAAGTCTAGCTGCCTTATTCCAGGAGGGTTCAATTAAGTGAGTGGCCCTGGCCTTTCTGAGACCCCCATTATAGTCTGTGCCTGTGCACTGGGTCTATATTCCTTCGGCAGTTTGCCCTGTGCCAGGAATCCCAGCCTCAGAGGGAACTTGTGGATGTGACTCAGCCACTCTGACCAGACTGTTCCAGCATAGAGCTCCGGGCTTGACGCAGCTTGGAATTCACACAGCTGTGAAACAGGGCACATTCTGGTCTGTGCCTGCTGCCTTGGGATACCTGAAAGCCCAAGGAAAATCCCAACCCCAACCCTACACCCCATTATTTACTTGATTTTCTGCCAGATAATTACCTCTTCCAGTTTTCGGTAGGTCATGTTGTGGTAGACTCTGCCTGTTGAGTCATAAACGACACAAGAATCAGTTTTAAACTCCATCCCCCAACACACACACACAATATTCTTTTTTAAGGCAGTTTTGCATTTTAAAATAAGAACAAAAAGTATTTAGGGGTTTAATGTGTGTATTTCCAAAGCCCAGCAGTCTTCTATTTTTAAAGGCTGAAGACTCAGAACCTAATCACTATACCAGAGGAATTCACAGTCTAGTATAACTCATAAAAGGTAAAATGTATTGAGCACTTCTTGTTTGGTACTGAGCTGTTATGTATATGGACTGTCTCATTTAATCCTTGCGAACAACCCTTTGAGATGGGCAATAATATTGACCCTATTTTATAGATAGATAATTGAGTCTGAGAAAAGTTAAGTATTAATGACCCAGTTTTTAACCTAGGCATCCAGACTTCAATGCTTATATTCATTATGGTATACCTACTGATATCAGGAATAGAAATAACGATATCAGATAATGGGTTAGAGTCTTTCATACAACAGGTCCTGTGAGTGAATATTTCCATTCACCTGACAGTAACCCTGGAGAGGAGATATTATTTTGCCCTTGCAGAGAGACAGAAACATGGCTCAGAAATTAAAAACCATGTCCAATACAACCTAGTCAGTAAGTGGTAAAGTGTTTGGAGTGTGAGTCCCCACAAGAGCTTCTATAGCACATCGTTTGTTTTATTATTTTAAATACTTTGTCTACCTAACTAGTCTGTGTTCTTACAGGTTTTTTTTTTTTTGACAATTTATGTGAAATTTGGAACATATTAGGAATAGGTTGGAGAAGAAAATGGAAACCCAATCTGGTATTCTTGCCTGGAGAATCCCAGGGACGGGGGAGCCTGGTGGGCTGCCGTCTATGGGGTCACACAGAGTCAGACACGACTGAAGCGACTTAGCAGCAGCAGCAGCAGGAATATGTTGTAAATAATAGCCATTTTCCCATTTATTCTTGGAATTTTGTAGAAAAACTAATATATGGTGCACGTATACAAAATTACGGGTACACATATACAAAATGACAGAGAACAATATTGTTGAAATACAGGCAATGAAAATAAAGCGGCAAGTCAGTAAAATGGACTCAGAAATTTCCTATTGGTTTTGAGGGCTACTACTTGTAAAAAGAAAAACAAAGTTTATTTAGAGGAAAATGGAGTCAATGGACTCTGTAATTTGAATAAGGTCACTCACAGTTTTAGACCTCCTTTTTCTTCATGCAAGAGTGTTATTAATATCAGTCTTATACTTTTCACTGCAGTTGAGATTTATTTTTTGCTTACAAAAAAGACAATAGCAAGAGGGGAGAAAGAGACATTTCCAGGGAAATTTGGCAAGACCATGAAGAAAGAGAAGGAGAGGAGAATATATATGAGAAAGACTGCCTAAATTATAGGTAGAATTGATAATCCCACCAATTATGAGTAGTGGAGACAGAAAAGTGTGTTGGCTTGATGAGGGGGCTGATCATGGAAAAGGTAGGGATCAGGGAGTGTGCATAGTCCTGTGAAAAGGGATGAAAATGCATGGTTGAGCCAGAGTCTGCACTTTGGTCAGTTTCCTCTTGCAGTGCATCACGTCACTGTCATCCCAGAACTTTGTGGTTCATTGAGATTAATGAGTAGAAGTCAGACAATGATGTACTAGAGATTCTGAAGGTTAGCATCTTAAATCCAGGAAATGCCTACATCTGACCATTGAGGCTGGCAAGGAAAGTCATGTATTTTAGAAGGATTATCAGGAATGGTTTAAAGAAACCTGAGATTTTTATTTACCTTCACAGTCTCAGGGCAAGCTGTCTTAACAGATAGGCCAATTTAAAAAGAAAACAAACTTTTCTCAAGCGGATGTCTTAAGCATCTTGATCTTTCCTCCTGTCTCCTTAGCTTCCAATCTTTAAGCACCTTGGGTTCCCTTAGGAAAGGAAACTCTGAGACTGCACACTAACTGTACTTCCGCTTTTACCTGATTAATTAATTTTGTTAGAAGTGAAAGTAGCTCAGTCGTGTCTGACTCTTTGCGACCCCATGGACCATACAGTCCAGGGAATTCTCTAGGCCAGAACACTGGAGTGAGTAGCAGTTTCCTTCTCCAGGGGAATCTCCCTATCCCAGGAATCGAACCCAGGTCTCCAGTACTGCAGGCAGATTCTTTACCAACTGAGCTATCAGGAAAACCCGGAGGTGAGAAAAACAGAAGCAAAATCTATATGAACCTCTCATTTCAGCCTTGAGACACCTGCAGACCATGAATCAGGTGCCATTTTTTGTTATTGTTAAAAAATTAGAGGCAAAATCCATATGAACCTCTCATTTCAGCCTTGAGGCACCTGCAGACCATGAGTCAGGTGCCATTTTTTCTTCATAGGATCTCACAGCCCTGATTGTCTAGAAGGAGATGTTAGTTTGGCACTGTTCAACTACCACAGTACAGCAAACATCTATAAAATCAGCTAACAGTGATTTTGTACTTCTGATGTGCCTGACATTTTATAGCTATACGCCAAGTGGGTCTTCACAAAACCTCTTCTATATTGATATATCATCAATATTTATTCTTATCCCCATAATCTAAGTGAGGTAACTGAAACACAACTTGACTTGCTTTAAATTTTCATCAAACATGTCATAAAAGTAGAATCACACATCGAAGTGAGCAGAGGAACTTCATTAAATTCTGTGTCTAAGTTTTGATTCAGGAAATAAAATTATTGTATCTATTGTCCTATTTTATTATAGAAGCAGAGCAGTTCAGCCTTCAGGGAACACTTTCTTCTAAAAGATATATTCTATGTTTCTGAAACTGCATATGACAGATTTTTGAGAGGCGATATAAAGAATTTTAAAACACAATTCCATTTTTGGAATTTCTTATTTGAAGTAAGTTTTACAAATTCTAGAATTTAAAAACATGGCCAAAACTGGTGACCTATATCTCTTTTACTTTAAACACTTTTAATTAAAATACAGTTGATTTATAATATTACATTAATTTCATGTGTACAGAGTGTGATTCTTTTAGATGGGGAGCACTTATTTAATGGACATTTACTCTTTTCATTAGCTTCTATTAATGAAGTAAATATTTTCTGGGACTGGATAGCTTATCAAAGCAGAATAAGACTCAATTGCTGAACTAAAGATTATAGCAATTTCTCTCAATGATGATGAAGACATTGTGTTTATTAAAAGACCTTTGGTTTCAAACAAACCTAAAGTCTAATTTAAGTAAAAGGGATTTCATTGGGTTAAAAAAGGAATTTAAGAAAAGTTTTAAAGAACTATCAGAATATTTTTAATAAAAGATCTATATATAAATGCATTTATGGTATCACTCCAGTGATGGGCTTATGTTTACATTCCTGAAGCTTCCAGTAAGTTTTAAAATTATTCTGTAAGAAAAAAAAAAAAAGCAAAAGCAATTCCTACTAATTCACATTTCACTAAAAGAATGTGTATCAACTCATTTTATTTTATTTGTTTCAGGGAGCCTATAAGAGTAACCAACCCATCAAAACCCATGGACCTCAGAATAACAGACATCTGTTGTATGAACGCTGGGCACGCTGGGGAATGTGGTACAAGCATCAGCCCCTGGATTTAATCAGGTGGGTCCTGGGGATAGATCAATAATGGAATACATATTACGCTGTTTTCTCAGCATTGTCTTAGATTTGGAATCATCTTCTTTGCCCACCAAATCAACTGTATCATTCAGGGTTGAACAAGAAAAAAAAAAAAAGGCCACTACACATTTTTTCAATAAAAGAAATGATTTAGGGAATTAGTTTCTCAAGGGATGGAAAAAGTAAGAACTCAAACAGGAATGTGAGGCATGTTAAACCCAAAATTAACAACAGCAGACAAATGCTAACGACTGTTAATGCTGGAGGAAAAGTGGGATGAAGTGTATTTCAGAGGTTAATACCTGAACCCTTTGGTAGGAGCTTTGCTATTGATGATTAGGACTGTCTGCAGAGATGTGACGTGTTGAGAGTCAAGCCACAGGGAATTATAGGTGGCTCAGTGGTAAAGAATCTGCCTGCCAATGCAGGAGACACTGGAGACATGGTATGATCCCTAGGTTGGGAAGATCTGAGGGAGGAGGGCGTGGCAACCCACTCCAGTATTCTTGCAGGAAAATCCTATGGACAGAGGAACCCGATGGGCTGTAGTTCACCAACTCATAAAGAGTCAGACATGACTGAGCACACACACAATTCACAACAAATTATGGCTGCTCTGGGGAGAGCCCTGAGAATGGCCAGGAGAGGAGAAAAGATACAGGCTCCGACCATCCTTCCACCTCTGAGACTTTCAGTACCTCCTAGTGTGACTTAGCAGCAATTTACGAGGGAATCTGTATGATCTACTTCCCAGTGAAAGAAGGACAGGCAGAAAATAGATCTGAGAACAAATAGAAAAGTGGCCAGCATAGCATCTCTGCATATATTTATCTTTCAACGAAGATTTAATGAGTGTCTATTGTATTCCAGGAGGTATAGCCTAGTGAGTAACTGCTCACAACTTGAATTAGTCTTGAAATAGTATTATATTCACAATTTATTTTATTTTGATGGAGGATGATTTGTTCTTATTTTAAAAAATCAGGAAATATATATTAAAGAGACTTACATCCCCAGCTACCTAGAAATATTTATAGGATAAAAATTTTAAAATAGCATCCATATTATAAGATTATATGTGTTGATGAGATGTTCATGAATTATAAATATCAAGAATAACTCAAAACCATATCAGTCATTGTCCTAATAGGAAACGGAGAGACAGAGAGAATAAAGGGAGTGTTTGAAATTAATTTAATGAAAGAATTCAATATACAGAAGTGTAAATAGGATCAAGAGAGCCGTGAGATGATGATGAAGTGTCTGCGTACTGGTGTGCACGTGTGCTCAGTGGCTCAATCGTGTCCGACTCTTTGCGACTCCATGGAATGCAGCCCACCAGGTTCCTCTGTCCATGGGATTATCCTGGCAAGAATACTGGAGTAGGTTGTGATTTCCTTCTCCAAGGGAATCTTCCCAACGCAGGGACTGAACCTGTGTTTCCTGTGTCTTCTTGCGTTGACAGGCATATTCTTTACCACTGAGCCACCAGAGAATCCCAGGTGAAAAGTGAGGGAGTATCAATTCATTTTCTTTTTTTATAAACAACCATTTCTAAGCATGTGTTTGTGTTTTGTTTTCATTTTAAGAATGAACTCTAACATTTTAGTAGCTAAAGCCTTTTCAGCCTTTTTTTTCCCAAATAAAATATTGAAATCTGGAAAAAAAATACATTAAAAAAAAATGGTCTGCTACAAAACCTGGTTAAGATAGCTGTGTGACTTTTTTCCTAATGTCTTTCAATAGACACTGGAAGGATTTAAGTGTAAAAGCTAAATGAAATAATTCACTCTAAAAAGAGTTCAATTAAACATTCGTTTTTATGATAGAAGTTATTTCAACAGCAGAATCCTATCGTCAAATGAAACGTAACATAGAATGTGCTGTGCTAAATTGCTTCAGTCATGTCCGACTCTTTGTGACACTATGGACTGTAGCCTGCCAGGTTCCTCTGTCCATGGGATTCCCCAGGCAAAAACACTGGAGGGGGCTTCCATTCCCTTCTCCAGAGGATCTTCCCAACCCAGGGATCAAACCTGCATCTTTTGGGTCTCCTGCACTGGCAGGAGGGTTAACGCCACATGGGAAGCCCCATAACATAGGATACCACTATATACAACATAAAAAGAGAGTGACTTCAGTTGAAGTGTGATGGGGTGACACCAGTAGTAAGCCCCTGTTCCTCCTTGCCCTGTTGTGGTTTTAAAGAAATTGAATAGAGCTCCTAAGAGATTGTGACTACCCATGTTCTAGATTAAGGATATTTTCATTAGCCTTCTTTGCTTGGAACTAGTTTCTTCTCTTGAAACAGATCTGAAATATGCTATAACTTAGGTTAATTGTACTCTTGTCAAATAACATCATTGCTCCTCTTAACCTTCAATAATGTACAATTAAAAATCTTGGTATAATACTCTGTGTATGTAAGGGTTTCTGTCTGTGCAGTCCTCTATAATCATCATCATAAAAATGTTAGTAATATGTGCCAGAACTGTACTCCACCCCACAGAACACTTGTTTGAAGGGACAAGTAGCTTTGTTAGGATACCTGCTAATATTATAAGCTTCATTTCAGAGTAGAATACTTCCATTATAAAAGAAATAAATAGACTTTTGATCTATGTCTCCTACGAGAAATCAATGAAAAACGCAAAAAATTAGATAAATGATGCTCAGTAGAGGATGATTTCATGTCTACACTAGATAGAATACACACACATTTTAGTTGGCACAATACAGAGAATGGAGTAGAAAGAGAATGATTTTTGAGAGGGAAGTCTTACTGAAGAAGGAAAAAAATAACAAGAGAATTTTCTTTCCAGTAAGAATTTTTGCCCAGAGAGGTATTCCCAAATGAACTATAAAACACTAATCTCTAAAACTAGTACTGGGACAAAACTGTGTTAAGTAATCATTTTTAGAAGATGGAGACCAAACACCAGTGCAGAATTCAAGAAATTGTCATTTCTTACTGGCACCTTGTAAATTGTGATGGTTAATACTGGCAGTGACATAGTGAAGAGCAACTGAGAAGTTGTTGGAACCGTCTTATTCATCTGCTGTGTCCATATGAAATGTTAACCAAGTGAAGGGAAATAAAATACATTCATTCCCTTTGTTTCATTCAACAAAATACGTCCTGTGGTGGGTGCTAGTGAAACAAGATACAGGTCCATTTCCAAGTAGCTTGTAGTCATAGGGGGAGGGTAAGGAATGGGGGCGTGACAGGTAATTGTCATGAAGTTTCATGAGTTTAGGATACTGAAACGTGGGTGAAGGGAGTGTGGGAGCAAGATCAGGGACATCTAACCCAGGTTTGAAGTGAAGTTAGGGCAGGCTTCCTGGAAGAAGTGATATAAAGGACAGGATAAGTATAAGCCAGATGGGAGAAGAGGGTGAAAGGCAATGGCACCCCACTCCAGTACTCTTGCCTGGAAAATCCCATGGACGGAGGAGCCTGGTAGGCTGCATTCCATGGGGTCGCGAAGAGTCGGACACGACTGAGCAACTTCACTTTCACTTTTCACTTTCATGCATTGGAGAAGGAAATGGCAACCCACTCCAGTATTCTTGCCTGGAGAATCCCAGGGACAGGGGAGCCTGGTGGGCTGCTGTCTATGGGGTCGCACAGAGTCAGACACGACTGAAGCGACTTAGCTGCAGCAGCAGCAGCAAAGGGAGGAAACAGCCTTAACCAAGAAAAGAGTCATGTGCTCCTGGAACGGCGGAGTTGAATTTTGTTGAGGAAGATGTGTGACAAAATCATGCAGATTGTGTCTGGCGGGAGGGAATCTGGCCAAGAGTGCAGACGGAGACTGAATTCCAGTCTGCTTTCAGCAACTACCCAGAGGGAGACACTTTTCTAAATTATGCCAAAGCAGTATGGTTTAGCACAGCTCTGTGTGGGGGAAACAAAAAGGATTCTACTAAGAGGATGAAGAAAAGCAAGAACTGGCTTATGAAAAGCTTTATGAGCCACGTTAAGAAGTTTGACACAGAAATAAATAGATTTTGCAAAATTGCTCCTATAAAGGCAACATTCAAAACAAACTATTACCATCACTGGTTTTATTAAGCAAGACTATTATGATATCCCAGATGGAGCTGAGGAGGAACTGAGCCGGAACCTCAACTGTCTATCTGAAAGTCATATTAGGTGTGGCATTAATATTTGTAGTATTCCTTAGGTTACCATAAGCTAAGAATTTGCTTTCCCACACAGGCTGTACTTTGGTGAGAAGATTGGCTTATACTTTGCTTGGCTGGGGTGGTATACTGGAATGCTGATTCCTGCAGCCATTGTTGGCTTGTGTGTGTTCTTCTATGGAATATTAACAATGAATGCAAGTCAAGTAAGGTAAGCTATTAACAGACTTACTAAAAAGCTTGGCCTTCTGATTGGATCAAAACTTTACAATAATGCTGATTAAAAAATAAATGATGGCACTACAATTTGTTTGTTTTTATTTTTGCAGGGGAGAGGCACCATAAGAAGGCCATTCCTATTTTTTATATGCAGATTATCTTGGATAAGTTCTAAGACTGTTTCTCTTTATGTCAAATTTCTCTTTCTAGTATATAACTAATAATAATTCAACAATGCAATAGACCATTCTATGTAATTTAAATTTGCATATAGTCTTTGGTAGTCTGAAATACTCTCTCAATATAATAATTCAAATAATTGCAATAGATACAATTCTTTAAACACTTAAGATATACAAAGACCTTCCAAACACACTGTTTCATTTTATACAACTTTCACTACCATCCTTGGAGATGAGTTTTCCTTTCGGCGCTTGAGAGAATCTTGCATAGCTCAAGATATCTGAACAAAATGTTGTTGCTGTTGTTGTTTATTGCTTAGTCATGTCCGACTCTTTTGTGATCCCATGGACTGTAGCCCACCAGGCTCCTCTCTCCATGGGATTTCTCAGGCAAGAATATTGGAGTGGGTTGCCACTTCCTCCTTCAGGGTCTCTTCCTTACCCAGGGATCGAACCTGAGTCTCCCAGTCTCCTGTACTGCAGGTGAATTTGTACCATGTAAATCCTATCCTAAGTGGTCTCCTGTCATGATAACAAAATCACTTTCTATTTTCTTTTTATTCTCTATGTGAATAGAATTTATAAAAGATTTTAGCATCAACTTAAAGTATCAAAATAGTAGTACATAAGATTTTGAGAAATAACAAATGTTTATCAGAATGGTGGTTTTTCTGTTGAAGTTTAAATGACTCAACATTTGGATATAGAAACAGTATAAAATTATTCAGGCTTCCCAGGTGGTGCAGTGGTGAAGAGTCTCCCTGCCAATGCAGGAGATGCAAGAGATGTGGGTTCAATTCTTGGATCAGGAAAATCCCAAGGAATAGGAACTGGCAACCCATTCCAGTATTCTTGCCTGGAAAATTCCATGGACAGAGGAGACTGACAGGCTACAGGCCAGAGCGTCACAAAGAGTCAGACACAATTGAGTACACAACACACACAAAGATATTATTCAGCAGAAGTCAGAGTCACTTTGGCATTAAAAAATCCTCTTAATAGTGTGTTCTATTTACTGTGCCAAAGGGATTTCATCAAGTTCAACCTTGTATGATACAATTCAAAATATGATAAAGCATTTTTTTTCTCTCCTTAAAAGCTCGGTACTTTTTTCTCTTTTGGTTCATCTTTTAACCATGGCTGTGCTACTGGGTAGCAATCGTGACAGTTAATGGGACCATAAAATGCATTTCCTTGAATTTTCTTTGTATATTTGTATACATGCACACATACACACATGTACACACTGCATTATATATAATGCAGATATATTTGTGTAACAATTTTGCCTAAAAACAAAATATTTTCATTGTTTCAGAGTTGAAGCCTATTCCATAACCAAATTTCTTGATTTGGTATCTCAGAATCCCCTTGTTCTTCAGGAAGGCCAAATGATAATTAGCATGAAAACAAGCACCTAATGTTCAAAAGCATTTCTTCTAGTAACAGTCTTATTTCAGAGTTTTGCAAACTCAGCACCAGTCTAGAAGGCAGCATCCTCCTGGATAAACATGCGCCTGCTGAAGACATTCATCCCCCTTTGGATGTCTCTTTATATGCTATATTTGCATTTATTGCCTCTACTTTTGGTGTCAAACCTTATAAATCACTGCCAAAACTGATTTCAAGAAACTTACCCTCTAAGTTTTCTATTAGTAGTTTCACAGGTTCAGCTCTTAAATTAAATATTTAATCTATTTTGGGTTAATTTCTGTATATGGTGGAAGATAGAGCTGTAGTTTCATTCATTTGTGTGTGGATCCTTCTTTTCCAAAACCATTTGTTGAAGATACTGTCCTTTCCTCATTGAGTATGCTTGGCTTTTTGTCAAAAATTGGCCGCATATACATGGGTTTATTTATGGTTTCTCTATTGTGTTCCATTGATCTATGTATCTGTCTTTATGCCAATAATGTGCTGTTATGATTATCATACCTTTATAATATTGTTATCAAAGGTGTGATGCCTCCAGCTTTGTTCTTTCTCAAGATTGCTTTGACTGTTTGGGATTTTTGTGGTTTCATAAAAATGTTAGGGTAGGTTTTTCTGTTTTTGCGAAATTACCAGTGAATTGCTGATAGAGATTGCATTTAATCTGTAGATCTCTTCAGGTAGTATGGACACTAAACAACGTGAAATTTTCTAATTCAAGAGTACAGAAAATCTTTCCATTTATTTGTATCTTCTTTAATTTCTTTTGCCGATGTCTCATAATTTTCAGTGTATAGACCTTTCGCCTCCTTGGTTAAATTTATTCCTAAATGTTTCCTTCTTTTTGATGTAATTTTAAGTGGGCTTAAAAAAATTTTTCTCCTATTGATAGTTTTTTTGTTAGTATATATAAACACAACTGATATTTGTGTACTGATTTTATATCCTGCAAATTTATTGAATTCATGTTTTAGTTATAGTTTTGTTTTGTTTTAGTTATAGTTTTTCGATAGAATGGGCTTCTCTGACGGCTCCGCTGGTAAAGAATCCTCCTGCAATGTGGGAGACCTGCGTTTGATCCCTGGGTTGGGAAGATCCCCTGGAGAAGGAAATGGCAACCTACTCCAGTATTCTGGCCTGGAGAATTCCATGGACTGTAAAGTCTATGGAGTTGCAAAAAGTCAGACATGACTGAGGGACTATCACTTCTCTTCACTTAGGGTTTTGCAGAAGTAGTCTTTTAAAATGAATTGACAAGAGCAGAAAATGATTTTTAGGCAGTTAGCTACTGTTCAAATTGATCCCATGGAGAACATATTCACAAAGCTTTCCCACGTGGTGTAGACTTCCTCCTCCACACTTTCGAAGCTGAAAATGAACAAAAGGCAATGAAAGGAATAGATATTCTGTTCCTATTGATTTATGTACCAGTGAAGAAAATTAGACTCCTTTTGTATGAGATAAGTATTCTTTAACCTTTAGCACAAGGAGTGTTTTAAACTCGCAAACTCTTTTCTTCTGTGCTTTATGGTATTATATTACTGCTACTTCTGTCACACTATAATTAAGACCCTGTCAGACTTGCTATTCTAAATCAAGGTAAGCATCACTGAATATCTTGACTTTCAAAATTTCATGGGATTGAATTTTTCCATTCAAGGTGTCAGACGTGGTTAAGTTGTAGGTGTTATCATGGCATGTGGGTGGAGGACATAGGACTTTTGAGTTGCTTTGTTTCAGTTTTATTTTAGTAATCTCTTTCTTGTTTATTGCAAGGTAACAAAATGTTGAAAAGCTAAAGATTAGGTTGCATTTATTATGTTTCTACCAGTTGTGTTTGTATAAATTAAGGTCATATTTCTTAACTGCTCTGCAGTTAATTGTTTATGTGAAAATCATGTTCAGATTATTTCTTGTATGTGCATGTACAAGCATATATTTATATGTATATTGGTCTTACACAATCAAAGGTGATCAGATCTGTGTCAGATGGGGTCGCACAGAGTCGGACACGACTGAAGCGACTTAGCAGCAGCAGCAACAGAGCACATATTATAGGAATATGAAAATGGACAAGCAGGAACACATGGTCCCTTCTCAGGCTTTGGGTTTCAGGTCCAAGGCAAAGAGCAGAAACAACTTTCTTGCCTCTTCGGCATTAGAACTCACCAAGAAATATCAGTACTGGCCAGCTTTTCAAAAGCTGTTGGACCAGGATTGGTCCCCCATCTTAAAGGACATTTCAAACCCTCTCCTGACAACCACCTTAGCAATAAGGGCTTCATCGGCTTATCAAGTGCCTATGATGTGCCAGGCACATTATCAGTATTCCTGAAGTAGTATCCCACTTGGCTGTTATCTCCAACTAGAGATGAAGAATTGATCCTCAGAGTGGTAGATGACTTAGGGGGGAATATCTAGCAAGTTAAACCAATATCTAATTTTCACAAATTGCAATAAGAACACTTACGTGAGGCTTCCCTGGTGGCTCTGGTGAAGAACCTGGCTGCCAGTGCGGGAGACAGGGGTTCAATCCCTGGTCCAGGAGGATCTCACATGCAGTGGAACAACTCAGCCCGTGCATCGCAACTATTGAACCTGTGCTCAGATCCCATGTGCCGCAACCACGGAAGCCCACACGCCCTAGAGCCCATGCTCTGCGTAAGAGAAACCGCTGCAATGAGAAGCCTGCGCGCCACAACTAGAGAGTAGCCCCTGCTCATTACAGCTAGAGAAAAGCGCATGCAGCAAAAAGGCCCAGCACAGCCAAAAATAAGTAAATAAATAGATATATTTTAAAAGAACGCTTAAGTGCACAGGCTTCCCTGGTGGCTCAGACAGTAAAGAGTCTGCTTCAATGCAGGAGATATGGGTTTGATTTCTGGATTGGGAAGATCCCCTGGAGAAGGAAATGGCAACCCACTCCAGTATTCTTGCCTGGAGAATCTCATGGACAGAGGGTCCTGGTGGGCTACAATCCACGGGGTTGCAAAGAGTTGGACACAGCTGAGCGACTAACACACACACACAAGTGCACACCGCAGTATTGTTGACTGCAGGCACGATGCTGGACAGCACATCTCTAGAGTTTACCCATCCCACATGACTGACACTTTATACCTACTGAACAGCAGCTTTCCATTTCCGCTCCATTACTCCCTGGCAACCACAATTCTACTCTGTATCTAACAGTGTGTTTTTTAAGATACTTAATATAAGTGAAATTACACAGTATTCATTATTCTGTGACTAGTTTATTTCACTTAAAATAATGTCCTTCAAGTTCATCCATGTTGTTGCATATGGTAGACTAGCCTTCGTTTTTTAAGGCTAATATTCTGTTATATGTCTATTCCACCTTTTTATCCATTCATCCGTGGATGGATATTTGGGTTATTTCCATACCTTGGCTAATGTGAATAATATTGAAGTGAACCATGAGGTGCAGATATCTCTTTGAGACCTTGATTTCAGTTCTTTTAGATATATACCCAGAAGTGGGATTGCTGAATTCAATGGAAGTTCTATTTTTAATTTTTTGAGGAACCTTCATATTGTTTTTCATAGCAGCAGCATCAATTTACAGTCCCATCAACAATATTCAAGTGTTCTAAATTTTCTACATCCTTGCCAACATGTGTTGTTTTTGCTTTGTTTGTTTTGTTTGATAATAACAATCCTAACAGATGTGGCTTAACATCTTATCATTTACTTATTCCTTGACAACTATATCTTATTCTAAAATCCATGTTTTACTCATGTTTCCAAACTTCCTTCCTTTAAGCCTACTTTCATATTATCAGATTTCCCCAAAATGGGCATTACCACACTGCTTATTCTGCACTTTGCATGTTAACAGAATCACAGGAAGCATCAAGACCCTGGAGCAGGTCCAGGCATACACCCACAAATGGACAAATTGCTCCCGCCTCCCTTATGGATGGAGGTGGTAGTTATGATATATTGGTGATAATTATTATTTCCTTTGAATTAGCCCTTGATGTGTACTTCTAACAGATAGAAAACAAAAGAAAGCCACATTTTAAGCAGTGGTTTGTATCATGTTGTGCTTAGTTGCTCAGTCGTGTCTGACGCTTTGTGACCCCATGGACTATAGTCTGCCAGACTCCTCTGTCTATGGGAATTCTCTAGGCAAGAATACTGGAGTGGGTTGCCGTGCCCTCCTCCGGGGGATCTTCCCAATCCAATAATCAAACCCTTGTCTCCCTCATTGCAGGTGGATTCTTTAACATCTGAGTCCCCAGGGAAGCCCAAGAATACTGGAGTGGGTAGTCTATCTCTTCTCCAGGGGATCTTCCGACCCCAGAAATCTAAGTGGGGTCTTCTGCATTGCAGGTGGATTCTTTACCTGCTGAGCTACCAGAGAAGCCAGGTGTATATTAGAAAGAAATTAAGAAACACTTTGGGCACTCTCTCTCCATCTAGTGGTTAAGTCAAAGAACGCTGTAATCATCTCAAATTCCATATTTTAGGCTAAAAAATGTTGCAAAACTTGCTTAGTGTTTTTTGTGTTATCTGTCTCATGGAACTTTGAGCAGCTTACAGAAAATGAGTTTGATAATTCCGGACATAAAAATAAGGCTCAGTCTGATGACTAGGATCCTAGACTGAATGCTTTGATACATCTTTGCTTTTGTTTGATTATTTGGAAGGTGGGAAAGATGATGTAGTATAAACCAAATTTTATACCATTCTAGTGTGAGATTTCAATATGGGGCACATTATACATTTTTTAAACAATGAATTATGATAGCAAGCTTATTTTAATAGGAATTTTCTTCAAGAGGTAGGTTCTTTTTTTTAAAATTTCTACAAATTAGTAGTATTAGTAAGAGGAGGTATAATCGTCTCTCTTTTTTTCTGAGCTTTAAAAATGTATATTTTACCTCCTTCCCCCTATGGGGACATCATGATGGACATGATGATTATTAGCAACAAGATGTAAGTGAAAGTGGGAGAAGTAGAGTATATATAAGACTCGTTATACTATCATCATCTTTAGTAAATTAGTTTTTGGTAGGAAAGTCCCTTTTAATATGAAATAAACTTATCCCTCTTTCAGATGAGTTGTAGTTGATGGAGAACTGGACCTAGAATCGGGAAACCCTAAACTCAGTTCCTTCAAGTGTCTCTTGTAAGCTTATGACCTTGAACAAATCACTTAAACATCAGCTTCCTCTCAGTTGTGGAGAACATTACAATTGCAAGAGATTGCGCTGAGGACTAAACCTGATGGACATGTGTCTATCTTCGGTCACTGTAACGTGTTGCAGTACAGTATAGTAGTATTATTTACTAGTCATTTCCACTTTGGCTTGAGATTGTACACATCCAGCATTTGAAACAGACATGCATTACTTTTTCTTTCACTTGAGTTTATATATTTTGAAAACAGCAAAACTTTTATTAACAGTTGGATTTCCAGGCATAGTTTTAAAAGCCTTTATATTACCTTCAACATTTCTAGAGCAGATTCACTTAAACACAATTTATTAAGGGGATACCAAATGGGAAAGGGCCAGGTACGACAGATAAAGACACAAAACACCTAATAACAGGTTTCTGTGAACTCTCAGACTGTGTCTTTTGAGAAATTGTTACTGATGCCCTGCTCATGTCATGATGTCATCTATAAAGTATGCTAAGATTTTTAAAAGATAGCAATAAACTCAAGAAGCAAATGTTACAAGGTTACATTCTATTGGAGGATATTATATATTTCAGTAATCCATAATGCATTGACTGACTGTAGTAGGGGTTGTGAAAGTATGTGAATTATGGGTGCTACTCATTTTGGTGACTGTAAAGCAATGAGAACCAGGGGAAAGATCTATAGATTTGAAAAATCGGATGCTGCTGCAGCTGGTAAGTCGCTTCAGCTGTGTCTGACTCTGTGTGACCCCATAGACGGCAGCCCACCAGGCTCCCCCATCCCTGGGATCCTCCAGGCAAGAACACTGGAGTGGGTTGCCATTTCCTTTTCCTATGCATGAAAGTGAAAAGTGAAAGTGAAGTTGATCAGTTGTGTCCAACTCAGCGATCCTATGAACTGCAGCCTACCAGGCTCCTCCATCCATGGGATTTTCCAGGCAAGAGTACTGAAGTGGGATGCCATTGCCTTCTCTGAAAAGTCAGCCACATCCCAAGCCTGTGAGCTGGGTTAAAATACTCTTAGGTGTTCCTCCCAAGATTGTCCTACAGCCATGAAATCAGGTTGAAAAATACCCTTGTAACAGTGCCCCACAAGTGCCTCCTGAGTATAAAATTGGCCTATTATCATTAAAATATCTTGGATCAGAGATTTCTTAAAACAAAGAAGCAAACAAACTCAATATCACAAAACTTCTAAAAATCTGGGCTGGAGTCATTCAAGTTCTCCCTCCTGTCCACCACTCTTCCAGTATTTCCGTTTCTTCTTTTTCTCCCCACCCTACTGCTTCCCGTAGGATTGGCTGCAGGGGCTAAGCAGCTTCCTGAGTGTGGAGGTTCATGCTTTCTTTTTCTTCTTTGATTTCTTAAGCCAAGAAATTTGCAAGGCCACTGAAGTCTTCATGTGCCCTCTCTGTGATAAGAACTGCTCACTGCAGAGACTCAACGAAAGCTGTATCTACGCCAAGGTCAGTGTGGACCCTCACATTCCCCTCCCTGCCCTCTACTTTTTCTAGGAATCTAGGCAATAAAAAGTCCTCCAGAACCCTGCTTTCTACCAAAGTTAAATGTTCCCAGGAGTTTCAACAAACAGTATCATTGACAGCTGAATAAAACATCACTTTGTGGCAGTTATAAAAAGGATGTATTTTATTAGAATATCTTTGTCTTCCTCTGTTTTTATAAGTGTCTATTGCCATCACAGACATAAAACATCCACTTGGAATGATATCCAGATTATTTTTTTGGAGATTATTTCTTCTTCAGTGGTAAAGTTTGTATCTTCCCATGAAGACTCATGAGATCTAAATATTTCTAATTTGACAGAGAAAATGAAGTTTTCTTAACATAACTGAAGTTATCAAATTTCTTCCTATTAGAATCGCTTGAAGAGTTTTTAAATTTCTGAAACCCAAGCCACATCCCAGAACAATTAAGTTAGAATCTTTAGTTTTGGAACCTAGGCATCAACATAATTTAAAAACTCCCAGGTGATTTCAAGGTGCATACAAGTTTGAGAAATGTGTACTTCAATTTTATAATTATGAGTATTCATTTGTAAAATGGTTTTATTAAAGTATAGTTAACATGTAATAAAATGTACATATTTGAAGTATATAAATGAATGCATTTAAATACATATATGCTTTTGTGAAACCACAGCCACAGTCAAGATAATGAACATATTTATTACTTCCAAAGGTTTCCTCGTGATTTCTTGTAATCCCTGCCTTCCAAATCCCACCCCTGGGCTCAGGCAAACATTTTCTGTCATTATAGATACATTTGTATTTTCCAGACTGTTGTGTAAATAGAGTCATACAGTGTGTGAATTTTTTCTAGTTTCTTTCACCCAACATAATTATTTTGAAGTTCATCCATGTCATAACATTTATCAGCAAATCCTTCCTCTGTATTGCTGAGTATTAATAGTATTGAGTGATATGGCTATATCAGAATTCAATTATTCCTTCATCTTCATTATTAAGAAGAATCTTAATAGTTATCCATTCATATTAATAATTTGGGCAGGAAGTTAGGTTGTTACAATTTTAAATAAAGGTGCTGTAAACATTCATCTACAAATGTTTGTTTGGACAAGTATTGTTATTTCTCTTGGGTAAATGCCTGGAATAAAAATGACTAGATTTTATGATAGGTAGATCTTTATCCTTCTGAGACATTGCAGAACTTTTTTCCAGAATTTCTACACATTTTACATTTCCACCAGCGATTTATGAGAGTTCTAGTTTTCTGTATACTCACTAGTCCTCGTGATAGTCTTTTTCATTCTAACTGTTCCAATAGATCTTTAGAGAGAGCTCATTGTAGTTTAGTTACTTGAAAATTATTTGATTCTTTCAGGTCTTGCTTTTAGGATTTGTGAGTTAGCCTCACATCAGTGCTCTTTCTAGCACTAATTTTTCCCACCAAATCTTTCTGTGCACTCTCCCCAGTGAACTGTGAATACTGAGGATTTCCAGTCTGGCTGGTGGGAACAGGCCCTACTCCTGCCTTACTCTGAGCTCCTGAAACTCTTTCCTGTAATAGTTTCAGGTGGTTATATCCTCAGCCAGTTTCCTCACATGAGTGCTCACTGTCTGGGTTGTCCCTCTTTTCACTCTTGTGACTCTTTCAGGCAACCATAATGCTCACCTCCATTGTTTCCCACCTCTTAGGGATCACTGTCCTTCACTGTCTCACATCCAGTCTTGAAATCCGTTGCCTTATGTATTTGGGGAATTATTCGGTTATTTCCAGAATGTGGGTAAAGTCAGTCTCTGTTACTTTATCTTGTTCAGAAATGTTGTGCTAGGTCACTTCAGTTGTGTCCAACTCTATGGACTGTAGCCTACCAGGCTCCTCTGTCCATGAATTTAACAGGCAAGAATACTGGAGTGGATCGCCACGCCCTCCACCAGGGGATCTTTCTGACCCAGGGATCAAAACCACGTCTCTTGTCTCCTGCCTTGGCAGGCATGTTCTTTACCGCTAGGGCCACCTGGGAAGCCCTGTTCAGAAGTAGAAGCTTGTGTATAATCACTTTTGACAAGGGTGAACATAAAAACAAAACCCACTTAGGATCCTCCTAGGAGACCAAAACTTACTAAAATTAGCTTCTGAATTATTTTTCTTGAATGCATGGTATGGGAAAAATCTCTTTTGTCTATAGTTTAATTTCTGAAATGTGCTTCGTATTGAATTCTCTCAAATGTTCCCCAAAGATGTCTTGTTTGGGGAAGTATTTTCTCGACACTTTTAATAAAAGCCAAGTATATTGGAGTCATTAGATGCATAGACACATGTCCCTCCCTTTGCCCATGCATTTCAAAGATATATGGCAGCCTTAGGGACACCAACAAATCCAAACACTAAAGCTGAGAATCATATGTGGCAGAGTGATAAAGTGAAGAAGCTGTCCAAAGAAATGTTAAATCTAGGGAGCCATTGTAATTATGTGGTATCTACATTCCTCTGTTACCCTGGAGGAAAGAGTATATGTAAGGGTAGGTATGACTCAGGAAGATCTCACTTAGTAACTATTATCAGGTAGGTGGAAATGTTAGCTTGCCGAAGAGAATATTGCCTTAAGGAGAAATGCAAGAAATAACACCCACCAGGTGAAATCTTCATTATGTCTTGTATTTGATCCTCTGGTTAAGGTAAAATGTAGTTACTTGATTTACATTTTAAAAATCAGAACTACTCTTCCTTCATTGAATGGAAATAAACATTTTCTTTTAGCTTTATTTTTTTCATTTTTTAAAAAATTAAATTTATTTATTTTAATTGGTGGCTAATTACTTTTCTTTTAAAATCAGTTCATATATTTAAACACCTAGAGGTTACTAGATGGGCAGTGTCAGAAATAAGAGAAGAAATTTTTAGCAAAGAAACAAGCCCACCAATCTAAAATCATCTAGTCACTCGATCACCTAGCCACCTCATCTGCTGCTGCTGCCAAGTCACTTCAGTCGTATCTGACTCTGTGCGACCCCATAGACGGCAGCCCACCAGGCTCTGCCGTCCCTGGATGCTCCAGGAAAGAACACTGGAGTGGGTTGCCATTTCCTTCTCCAATGCATGAAAGTGAAAAGTGAAAGTGAAGTCACTGAGTCATGTCCAACCCTCAGCGACCCCATGGACTGCAGCCCACCAGGCTCCTCCGTCCATGGGATTTTCCAGACAAGAGTACTGGAGTGGGGTGCCATTGCCTTCTTCGAGCCACCTCATCTAGGAACTGGTAAATTCCTTATGGAATCAATCAGCACTTGTGAAAAGCAGCAGGACATTAAATTTGCCATATTTTACATGTAATTTTTGTGCATAAATAAGTAAATATATATGCACATTTAATCATTCCCTTAATAGTGTCAAGGGTGTGTTTCAGGAAAAATGTGGTCCAGTTATATAATACAAATTCTATCTAAGTACATTAATATTTTCTTTGGTGATTATTTTCATTTTTGATACTTAAAAGTATGGGGGTTGAGAAATATTTGCAATTAAGTCATTGCAGTGATATCTGCATATTCTTCAAAGCACAGGTGACCACAGGTGTTAATTCCTATTATGTTAGGATTTCTCATTTAAGGTGAAATCATTAGGTAAAAGAGTCCTACATTGTTTTTTCATATAGTTCTAAAAATGACTCAACTCTTATTCGAAGTTACTCTTACTTATAATAGTTATTAATATTTGGTGATTTTTTTTTTACTGGTTCAGCAAACATTTTTTCAATCCCTAATGTATTGAACCTCAGATTGTATACTAATATTAAGATTACAACAGAATCAGGACAGATCATGTTTCTTCTGAAAGAGGAAATGGCAACCCACTCCAATATTCCTGCCTGAAGAATCCCATGGACAGAGGGGCCTGGCAGGCTATAGTCCACAGGATTAAAAGTAGTCAGGCATGACTAAAGCGACTTAACTCACATGCATGCACATGTTTCTTCTTTAAGAAATTTCATGGAAGAATCCTCAGAAGACTACATCAGAATCATCTAGAACTGTCATTAAAAACAGATTCCTGGGCCCATGTTAGATTCAGAATCAGCTGGTCAAGGGCAAGGCTTAGGAATCTACATGTTAACAGATTCCTCAGGTGATTCTTATTTGCAGGCCCACATTTATAAAGTTATTGCACTAAACAAGTATTGAGTTGGGGTGAGGGAATACATGAAGCTGCCATGTTTGGTGTAGCCTGTGCCCAGGTCCAGTGGGCATGGATAGGTGTACAGATTTTGCGCTATTGAAGAATTAGAAACTGAGGAACTGAGAGAAGGCTAAACTTCAGTCTAAATTCCAACTCTCTGCCTCTCTTCCCTGTGATCACCTGACCTGCAGGGTTGGATCTGTTCAAGAAGAGTCTTGTTCTCCTTAGCCCACAGACTCTTGAATGGAATATATACGGCAGTTTCCAGAGCCTTAAGTTATTCTGAACCCATTGTTGATTTAAAAAATAGTTACAACCTAAAAGTTGAGAGTTATGTTTTATTTGGTGGGAATTTTTAGGACTTTAAGCCCAGGAGACAACTCAAGTAACCCTTGCGAGAACTGCTCCAAGGAGGCAGAGAGGAGTCAGGTTATATAAAAGTTTTCAACAAAGGGCAGGTAGTCTGAACATCAAAAGTATTTTTGTGAATTAAAGAAAACCAGACATCTCAAGTTAAGAAATTTAGCACTTTTCTATGTATGGAAAGATGTGAGTCTGGGCTCACTGAAATCATTCCTTTCCTATGCATCTCAGCTGTCTGGGGCCAGCATCCTGCAGTATTTCACATCCTGACATTTTCAGTTCTCATTGCAGGGAGTGGGGGCAGTCTAATGGCTGCCAGATGGTGCAGGTATTCTTTCTGAGTGCCCTGGAGGGTGGAACGTTAATGACTATGACATCCTTATGCACTGATATGGCAGAAAATAGTCCATTTCTCACCAAGAAACAATTTTAGAGAGAGCTATCTATCAATTACAGTAGAGGAGAAGAAATAGACTTTAAGCTTCCAACCTAATAAGAAATTTATTTCCATAAGCAGTCCTCACATTTATTGATTTTCAGCCACAGCTCTCCAAGAGAAATCACATGTCAAAGAAAATGGAGAATTTGTGCTAAAACACAGCTTTGTTTTCTTAAAGAAGTTTGCTTCTGTCTTCTTAAATTATCCCTACTCACATGCATAATGTTAAATAAAATGCTTGTCCAGAGGTTCTCTATGCATAAAGGCATGCTATTAAAATAAATAAAATAATTCACTGCAAATATACATTTGTAGATTGGACAAGACTTTTTACTTTTAGCATTTTTGCTCTTTTTTTTTTGTTTTTTTGGCTCTGTTATGCTGCTTTGGGATTTTTCTTAAGATTTCAACTGGAGTTTTCTTTTATGGAGCAAGTGTTCTTTTCCTAATAGGCAGAAGACCTCTCCCACCTTTATTCTCCTTCTCACTTTCTAAGCTTGAGCCATTCACACTGTGCTTGACTCTTCATTTTTTGTCTCCTCCGTTTTCATTTAGCAGCTCTTATATTAGGACACTTGTTGTTACTCAGTTGGTAAGTCATGTCTGACTCTTTGCAACCTCATGGACTATAGCCCTTCAGGCTCCTCTGTCCATGGATTTTCCAGGCAAGAATACTGGACTGGGTTGCCATTTCCTCCTCCAGGTTATCGTCCCAACTCAGGGATCAAACTTGAGTCTCCTGCGTTGTCAGGTGGGTTCTTTACTACTGAACCACAAAGGAAGCCCATATTAGCACCCTAAGAAGCCTTGTCATGGGAAGCTACTATATAAGCACAGGCTTCTAAGTGCTCTTCTTATCTCCAAAGTCTCCCCTCTCATAACACACACCTCACGCAATAGTTTAGTGGACGTAACATGATGACGTTACACTTTTACCCACCTCCTCAGGGCAAGTTCTGAAGACTTCCCTAACTTCCATTCTAGCTTTATCTCTCACTACAAGTTTATAATCTCTCATTACATCAGTATGACACGTATACCTTACCACGTCTAGAGGATGTGTTTCTAAAAGTTGATATTTAAATTTACTTAGTTAAAAAATGCCTGAAAGATTTATAAACAAAAGTAACAAGAAAAAAATGAAAAGCTTTTTTAAGGAAAATATTACTCAAAAAATAATTTCTATGCAACACCATTGTTATTAAATATGGCTTTTTACATGTCACTTTTCTAAAAACAGGGCCATTTCTGGAGCAGGGGAGCCATTATTTCTTGGTCACCTTTATGTTTCCATGTGTGATGCCTCTGTTCTAACACTTTCAAGAGGCTGTTTCCTGCACTAAACTTGTTTATAAAGGACAGCAAACAGCTGTTCAGCTGCTTCGCAGCCGCAAGTGTCTCTGTGGGATATCTTTGGACATAAAAAAAAGCTAAAAACCCCCATTGGGTGGAATTTTTGAGCTCTGTGGAAGAATTTCTTTGTGGTCCTTTTCTCTACTGTACAGAATATACACTGATGATTATTGTGAAAAACTATTCTTATTGCATTTTTCAAAAGCCCAAGCCTTAACATCAACAGTCTTAGAAGTTTAGAACCATCTAGAATATCTTTCACCTATCTACCAACTTTCAAAAGTAATACTTTTCATTATCTTTTATATAATGAAAATTTCAATAATGCAATATTATAAGAAAATACCTAATTGCCCTCTACTCCTGTGAGAATAATGTACCTATTTTCTGTATGATTTCTATGGTATTTAAGATTTAAGTGACTGACAAAAAGATAATGCCTTGACTGTATTGGTTTAATCTCCCTTACTAAATTATAACTATAGTAAAGATACTATGCAAATGAAAAGAGAAAAAGGCAAATTGAATTTATACTTTATTAAAATCAAACAATTCTTACAACTCTGAAATGTATATTCAATAACATTGTGTAACTGTACATTGTTCTTTATAAAACTTCAGGTCATGTCTGATTAAAAAACACTTGGACTATGTATATACAGTGATTGATGAAATTTCTTAATGACCCATGGCACGTTCTGAAGGACATCGGAGAGCAGGGCTAGCACTCTGATATCTCTCCCTTGGAAATGCTGGATCGCTGATGGAATTCTGCATCCTGCAACTTCCCCAGCCCTGGAAGCTTTGCTAACAGGAAGTGCAGCTGTGTGTGCTTTCACTGGAAAGCTAACTTCTTAAAGCTCACTGCATAGCTTCCATTTGAGGTCCACAAATACTTCCTCAGAGTGCTAGAACCCCTTCAAAGCAGAAATAAAGGTAGAGTCCAAAAGGAAAAGAGAAAGTAAGGGGGAAAATGCTGATTCCCCAACTTTCTCCATGAGAAAATCACATGAAACAGTTGCGGGACCCATGAAAGGATTGTATATCTTATATTTACAAATGATAAAATAATGCGATTCCATTGAGGAAAAAAAAAATCAATAGTGCCTCAGTGTAAAAAAAAGTAATCACTGGATTTTTACAACCAAAAATGTGGCTAATATTTTTGCTTGTTTTTCATTAAGGTGACATATCTGTTTGATAATGGAGGGACAGTCTTCTTTGCTATTTTTATGGCAATATGGGGTGAGTACGTTCTTCCATTGCTTAACTTCCTAGCCCTTGTTTTCTGAAGCTGTTTCTGTGTTTCTGCACACCCACACCCACACACAAACACATATACCATGTGTCAATTCAACAATAAAATCTCTTTTTTTCCTGTGCCTTCTTCATACATTCACGGCTTCTTTGGGAATTTAACTCTTGATCTAATCTTCTAATCCCTAAAACCTCAACCTTCCTGTACTGTAGAGCATATTTTTCCTACCAAAAGCAGCCAGTAATTAAAAACAAACTGAAGCATACTTGTGAAAGTGATGATCAGAAGATGTTTTGTTTGCTTAAGGCTTCCAGTCATCTGTTTTTTTAACCTTACATTTTATACACTTAGAGATACAGAATCTATTCCATATATGATTGAGCAATAATGTCTAACACTAAATAAATCCTGTTCCTATCTAACATCTTAAAACTGTAAAAATTATGTTTAGGTATATGTATTGGCTGACTTTTTCATGAAGTTTCTCATTGAGTTTTTAAAGAACCCAATTAATTGAGACCTAAAGTAAATTACAGATTGGTATTTCCCATGATTTGAAAAGAAGTGATTACTTTCCTGGGTAGGGTTAACTTTCTGATTATGGTCTGTTGAATGCAAAGTTATCACCAACCTGGCAAATCAAGAACTTTACTAGGGACCTGCTGATACAGAAAAATAAAATGTACTAGAATACAAATCTTTCACTCCCATTGCCTTAATTTCCCAGGAACACAAACTCTGTGCCATACTCTTTCTAGTTTTAAGTCAAAATTGAAAAAAAAAAAAATCACCCTTCAAATTCTCCTTCAGGAAAATTCATTAAGACTACAAAGGGAGCAATGAAGAGTTAATCCATTGATTTTGAATTTGGGGTTCCTATTTTCACTGAAGGATTTTTTAATTAATCAGGCAGGGCAATCATGGTGAAGTCTTTTAGTTTTACCTGATTCCATAGATACTTCCTAATAAGAAAAAAATAGGCCAAGATACTAATGAAGGTTTCTCAATGGATGAATCAGCATAGCCAAAGCTGGTAAGAAAGGAAACCTTTTGGATGATTTATCCTCTGTTTATGTTTTTGCTAGTAGCCTCATGCTTTTACAGTTCTCCTTGGCACAGGCCATGTGACAGTGGCCTTGCTTCAGTGTTTGGAAGATGGATTTGAAAAAGCCAGGATGTAGATGAACACTTGCCATCTGCAGCATTTCCCCCCTAAGTTTTACACTGAGGTGCGAAGCGGAGGTATGTCATCCATAGGAATGCCGTCACGCGCATTTTCTCCACCTGCTGAAGTAGATGAATCATTTGCACTTGGGTTGTAATAACTAGAGTTCCCAAAACTCACATCATAAGGTTCCGGTGCATTATCTAATCGCAGAACTAAAAAAGCAACAAAAAAATTGTTTTATAGTGACAGTCTGGAACGCATACTCCCGCATCTGCTAGACCATAGGAATTGTTCTGGATGAGCAAATAGTTACATTTTTATGTGATATTTTCAGATACTGGTTTTGAATTTAAATAAGTAGTTATTTATCAAGCCACATTTTTCTTTCTAAAACGAAGAACAGTTTAACTTCCAAAATTTCACTGCTGGTGGTCCAAACATAAAGGAACTACGGGAGAGATCACAACAGAAGTCTAGCAATATTTGGTATAAGGAAGTATCAACATGTCTCATTGACTTTTGAATCTTGTGAATTCAGAACCATGTCGACAAGTTCAGAATTTTTTTTTTTTTTAATTTGGTCATGTTGTGCATTTGTGGGATCCTAGTTCCTGACCAGGGCTAGAACTTGGGCCCACAGTGATGAAAGCATAGAATCCTAACCACCAGGGAATTCCCAACATGTTCAGAATTTTTACTTCTGGTTTTAAGTGATTTTTAAAAAGTGAAGAGCTTTACTTTTAAAATCAGTGTCATTATTTTATCAAGTGTCTTAATATATTTATGGGTGAACAATGGAGATGAAAAAAATTGTAAAAGCTTCTGTTTGCTTCTGATAGATCCAGGTTATCATACATTTAAGGTTTTGTAACTAATAACATGGTTAGTTTTCTGTTTTTCTTTCTACAAACAGCTAATTATTATTTCCTTAATGATCTTGAATTTATTTTTATAGAAAACTTGGAATGTTCTAGGCTTCTGAATACTAAAACAGTGACTATTTACTAGCTATATTAGTCATCTAATTATTCAGCTAGGTAGTCTCAGATCCTAACTACTCCTTAAGGCTTCTGTTTACAAACTGGGCTCCCAGGAGCCTTATGGATTTGAAAGGTGTGACACAAAGTTACCTTGAAAAAGTAAAACTGTTGTAATTGAATTATTCCATTATGCCTCAATCACAACATCTTAGATTGTGTAAAGTTGACAGACTGACCTTTTACATGTGATAACATTTAAAGAAAATATTATGAAGTTTAAAAAAAAAGGTTTGGAAGCCCCCAAAGCTTGAAATCCTATCCTTCAATTTGGAAAAGTTCTACTTTTTATTTTCTATGGATTATTAGAAATCCATAAACAGATTTGAAAAGGCCAGGATGTAGATGAACAGAGTTCAGTTAAATTTACAACTAATGGGTTTGCTTTTGAAAATCAGCAATAAATCAGTAGTGATCCAAACTTATAAAAAATCAACAAGACTTTATCAATAGGACTTAACAGGGGCATTTAACTATATTTTGAAGGTAGCAAGAGTCTATTGTGTAAGCCAAAAACCAGATTTTTTTTTTTGGTCCTGAAATATTTTTTTTGAAAAGAAATGAGTCAAGCTTTTGAAGTGATTTCACCTACTCCAGTGTTCTTGCCTGGAGAATCCCAGGGATGGGGGAGCCTGGTGGGCTGCCGTCTATGGGGTCACACAGAGTCGGACACAACTGAAGTGACTTAGCAGCAGCAGCATTTCTGTTCTAGTTAATACTGATCAAACTCAGTACTTTATTTTTAGCAGACACATTTCTCATCCATAGATGTGGTGCTTTTTTTTCCATCACGTGATTGGGAAATTTCTGAATTAAGGTATATCTGACTTTATGTACCCAAATATACAGCTCTTCAGAAATTCTTTTTTAGAGCCTCATCAAGATAATTAATAGAGAGCTACTGTATATGTGTAAATTTGTTGTATATGTGTAAACTTTGGAAGAGCATCCAATTAGAATAAATCATTGTTCAAAATCCTGCTATTAAGAGATCCAACAACGATGGAGAATGGCTCCAGTTTTTTGCTTACAAATTGGCAATTTTGTTCTTAATATCATACCATTGTTTTTCATTGGCTTCTCTGATGGTTCAGATGGTAAAGAAACTGTCTGTTATGCAGGAGACCTGGATTCGATTCTTCCAGGGGGTTGGGAAGATACCCTGGAGAGGAAATGGCAGCCTATTCCAGTATTCTTGCCACACTCCTCCTGGACAGAGGAGTGTGTGGTGGGCTACATATAGTCTATAAGACTGCAAATAGTCAGACACAACTGAGTGACTAACACTATTTATAATGCTATGTTTTAGGTTCTGGGATTACTTAAAACCAATTGTGATGTGATGAGCAACAGTTCCAAATGGTTTTAAAACTTCACTAACAGGCCCATAGTTATTTTGGTTATGTTCTTTGAGAAAGAGAGTAGATCAGAATAAATCTTTAGTTCATTTCTGTCATGTGACTCTCTAAATCCCATCCAGATAATGCAGTGAGCATTAGCACCTTCACTTAATTAAAACCAGTGTGTACAGGTGAAGTTCTGAAAGTCGTTTTACCTGGTTCATTTCTGTCGTCATAAAGTCGCCGATGGGAAAATGAATCTGTTTTCCTTTTTCCACATAAAAGGTAGCCAACAAGACTAAGCAATGAAGCACCCAGAATAGCACCTAAAATGGCCCCAAATACTACTCCTGTATTTCTGTTCTCTAGAGGACAAAGAAAAAATAATTTACACATAAGAAGTAGAAAACAGTTATTCAAAGAATAGAAATACATGTGGACTTTGTGTAAGCAAAGTTTAACACTTTTTTTTTTAAGATAATGGGTATGTATATATAGTGGGTGTATGTGTGTTTTATAAAGTACTGAGTTTTGGATATATATCAGAAATATATACTTCCTGATAAAACTGTACTTCAAAATTTGAATTATCTTGAAACATTCCTAAGCCTTAGTTTTGTAACTGTCTCGTTACGTATTAACACTAATAGTACTGAAATGCCATGTGCATTCTCCATTAAGATCTAACTTCTTGAATTCTGTATTGTTTTTAATCAACTCTGAATCACTGATGAACTTTAATGATGAGATAGGCTTTGAGTTTGTTTCTATTCAGAATTAAAAAGCAAATGGGAGTAAGTAGGTGATAGAAATTAATTCACCCCAATGAAAAGGCATTATGAGAAAAATAAATACATTCTGATATAGAATATTTTCAAATACAGGAAATATACCAAACAAAACAGGATGTTTGCTGTGCTTTGTACATTTCAAACAAATGTGTAGGTCTGAGTTTCAAGGAATCCAGAATTTCATTCTATCATCCCCTTTAACAAGCACCTTATTTGAAGGCTGTCATCAATAAATCACATAATACTCCCTGAATTCATGCTTAGTGCAATTTATTTTCAGCTTTAAAAAATAATCTCTCAAGAAGCTTATTAATTAGGTAGGCAAGAGTTCTTATAGGGTCTCTAATTCTATATCAGACTCCATTTATACACCAAGCAACATGTTGAAATTTTTGACAACAGCTGCACATTTTTTTACTAAGCTGAAAGTGAGGCAAAGTTAACTAAATTTTCTTTTGATTAAAGAACAGTGGTAGGATTAAGTACTCAATATTCTCTCTCTCTCTCTCTCTCTCTCTCTCTCTCTATATATATATATATATATATATATATATATATATTTATATATATAGTGTTAGAAAGGCAAAACAGAGCATAGTTTTATATGTACGAATGGAAGGATGTCTTAAAATTATGAAAATATGTGTACACATAATATATTGGTTACAGTGCTATACTAATCTTGAATTTCAAATTTTAAAACTTTTCCTGTGCACTAACAGCTTTCAAATAGGAATTTGTAGTTTATATCACTGACATCTGTAGATAAGTTATATGGAAATCAATTAGTTCATGGAGGGAAAAAAGAATTTTTTTTTTTTTATTCAGGAAACAAACCATGGTATATAATGAATCTTCATTACACATTAGAAATATTTTCAGCTTTATGTTTTGAAACTTGGCTAATCCCCAGATGAAAACATGAATGTCCCCATAATACAATTTCCTTGTGATACTCACAGCTAAATTTTATTTTTATGGTATTCAGTAGGTACCAAACTAAAAATCAAGAAGGGTATCCTGTTGAATTTACACTTTTAAAATATCAGTGTTCTAGTCTCCTGTGATTGCTGTATGGTTTCAGGTAATTACCAAATTTATTCATTCCATTCTCTTTTCAAATCCCACATACATATATTTTTAAACTTCCACTGAGTTGTATTCCTAAAAGCCTGGGAAATTTCATATAGTCTTTCTGAGATGCAGTAATATTGCTACAGTATCTTAAAATTGTACCATTACATCAGTTTCAATTTCTTTTCAATTTAACCTATTTCTTATTTTGGCCCACTGTTTCATCACATTCCCATACAAAATGACTAGTGTCTATTGACTTAAGTCCAAAAGTCCCTTCACCATTCACTATGAATATCATGGCTGCTGTTTTAAAATGAGAAACGCTTGTACTATTGCAGCCTCCTTTTTCTTTTAGAGTGGTGCATTCCTTAGGTGTAATAACTTATTTGGATATTCAATTTCACACAAAAGGAAAATTAAATCCATTTATACTTACCTTCTTGGGGGTCTGACGTATTTGGAAAGATTTTTGAATTATTGGTGAATTTCAGGGTGGGATGTAAAGTTGTTTCTTGATAGATGGTAAACCCCTCCATGCTCTCTCTGGTTGTGGTAGGCCATCCATCTGTTACCATGGGGGTCACAGATTCGGTGTTTGGTCCTGAAGGGAGGTTGCTAACTGTAATGGAACTGTTGTCAGGAGCTTTCAAGGTATCATTGATGGAAGACCGGGTAAAGTTTTCTGAAGACACAGGAACTGTGGTATTGGGGGGGGCTGAAACTGGCAGAAGATTGTTATCTGCTATGGATGAGTTCCAAGGCAGTTTGGAAACAAAGCTGTGGATTGAGGGAGGTCTTGGGGAAAGTGTAGGCATGAGTCTCGGACTCCTGGAAGAGTTGTCTGTTGACAGATTATTGTAGAAACCTGTTTCATGTGTTTTATTTGATGGATCCTCAAAAGAGAAATTACTTGCCTTGGGACTGGAAGTTTCTCTATTTTCTTTATCTGAGGTTAAATTTGCTTTACTTTCTAGAGGAACAGATTGATTTTCCCTTGTTTTTAAGTCTTCTGCAGTGCTTTCTGTTGTGTTTGTTTTTTGACCTTCTTCCCCATGGCTTCCAAACAGTAGTAAACTAGACAAAATTGAAATCAACAGAATTTTGGCTGAAGTCAACATTGTAATCTTCTTTGGTATTAGTGTTAATATGGAGAATCTGAAAGAAAATAATAACCATTTGATTTATTAAATGAAGTATTGAGGTTTTTCTTTAATGGATCTATGTTTCTAAAGTGATTTTAAAAAATATAGAGACATAGTACTGAGATGACAGTATCATACCCTTTATTCCAAAAGTTTGTTTTCCTTGGATTTTATTGAAACAAGAGTCACTAAGTGCTGTTTGACTGAGTTCTATTTTCTATATAGTATTTCTTTCTTTATTCCTCTAGGGAAATGCCATATAGAAACTTTTTCAAGCTAGACATTGTCATTTTATTATTTCAAAGATCGTTTAGCTTGGGACAAGTTGAAGTATACACACGCACACACACACACATACACACACATAGTGTATATGGATGGCTAAGTAATTTTTTCTTTTAATACTGTAAATATAAGGCATGTAGAGCTTGATGATTTCTTTAACCTATTTAAGGAAACTTTTTTGTAAAGATGTAATTTGGAGTGTTTATTATAAAAATTATGTTCTCAATTATACACTAAACATACCAATTTAAAGTGAGTCAGTCAGGAACTCCACTTGAAAGCATTTTATTAGGTCTTAATTTGAGTTACTTGAATTTGAGGTTAACATCCTTTTTTATTACATTATGTTTACTTCATGTTGCCCCTTTTCCTATTAATCCCAAGTTACAGAAAGTCAGGAAAACTCTTAGAATTGGAGATTCTTTCACTGTATTCTCTTGTTGTATAAATGAAGAATCTGATTGGGAGCATGTGTGGGAAAAGGTACCTAACTAGCTCATGGCAGAGTTGGAGTTGGAAACCATGGCTCTGACCTCCAATCTGGGCACATCACATTGCCTCTTAAACGTGGAAGCGCCACAGTTCATAGACAGAAGGATATGGGGGAGAGGTTTTGAATTTACATTTATATTGCAAATCTGGCTTCTATATGAAAAACATATGAAAAAGAATCGTCATGTGAAGCAGTTGTTCTATCAAATCATAATAATCATACTAACTTCATAGTGTTCTGCAGACTAAATGAAATGATTTAGGTAGAAGTACTTTAAACCATATCTGGTCCAAAGTAAGCAGTTAGTTAATTTCCATTTCTTATTATTAAAATATAACATTATTTCCATAAGTGTCTTAAAGTTTGTAATATCAGCTTATTAGATCCTCACAATGATCCCTGGAGACAAAAAGCGTTGCTCACATTATCCTCATTTTGCAGATGAAGAAACTGAGGGTCAGAGTGTCCAGTAATGAAAGCTAGTAAATGAAAAAAGCAGCAGTGAAAGCCAAGTTTGCTGACTCCAACCTAATTAGGTGTTAAAATTTTAAGTATTTTTAATTTAAAAATAATTCTTAAAAAATTGTTAGACTATATTTGTATTTGTGATTATTTTGTTTATTTATATTTCAGTCACTTTCTGTGATAATCAAGAAAATTCATTTAGATCCTAAAAATTTTTAACATAATTGGAAAACATATTATTAGTATGCACTTATTACATGAGACGGTTTGCATATTTTCTCATTTAATGCTTAACAAAAACAATCAAACAATAAGGAAGAGGTTATTAATCCTACTTTACAGATAGTTAAATGGCAATAAAAAATGTCAATAATGTATTCAAAACACATAGCTAGTAGTTGAAAGATAGGGCTAGGAGTCAGACCTTGGCATCAAAATCTCATAATCACTCACCTATATAATAGAAGCTACAAAAGAATATAGATTTGGTATCAGCTGGTTTTTAGAACTTTTCCCACAAGTGTTTACTTAGCACAGATTATAATAGTAATAAAATAATCCAAATTTTATTTTAAACAGAGCTGTGGATAACCTCATATTTTTAATCACTGGTAAAGTAGTGACTTCTACCTGTGTGCTGTGCTTAGTCACTCAGTCATGTCCAACGCTTTACAACCCTAAGGACCGTAGCCTGCCAGGCTCCTCTGTCCATGGAATTCTCCAGGCAAGAATACTGGAGTGGGCTTCCCTGCCCTCCTCCAGGGGTCTTCCCAACCCAGGGATTGAACCCAGGTCTCCTGCATTGCAGGTAGATTCTTTACCATCTGAGCCACCCTCTTCATTTAGTACCTCTTAAACATATTAAAGTACATCTTTATCCTAATTTAAAAATTTCCAGCAGTTGTCTCCATGGTTTCTAAATAAACACTTTCACCTTGTAATTTACAGATTAACATTAACAAAATAGGAACAATTATCCCCAGGACCTGAAGTTCACCAATATTTAATTAAAATATTGCTTCACCTAGCGCATTTAAAATGCAATTCAATTTGGTTTAAAAATACTCAAATGGACCTTTTCAGAAACATTTCTCCTGTTAACTCTGTCAAATTCATAGTAAACTTTACAGCCTCTTTCACTGTCTCCTGCCACAGATCGGATTCATTTTGCATTGTATTTGGTCATCTATCTGGTTAGGCAGTTTGATTTGCCTTCCCTAAACCTAGGCTTTCTGATTATTTTGTCTTCCCAAAGAAGCGGTCACCAGAGGGGACCAAAAAACAAACCTTGGCCGTTCATCTAATTTTCTCATAATGTCACATAAGGATTGTTGCAAAGTGCTTTTGCTCCCTTCTCGTAATGAGAATCCACATATCAAGAGTCAACAAAGTGAGTTTTGTTGTTCCTGGTTCACTTTGCCTGTAACATGGAACCACCAAGGGGATCACTCTACCTTTTACCCAGCTTTTGATTATAACTTGAAAACCTCAGGTATCAACACCCCTAATGAGCCAAGCAGTCTGTTATGCCTATAATTTATTTCCAGGGAAACAGGAGAAAGTAAAGAGTGGAATAAGACAGTACATTGTGAATGCTATTTGCAACTTATTCAAAAATTAATACACTCGTGGGTAAGGCTTTTGTGAGTACTGATTTGTTCTGTTGTCCCAGAATGGTAACTGGGGACAGCTTTGCTTCTGCCCTCTGGCTTCTGAGAGAACCAGGTTGCACCTCCTACTCAGGTCCGTTCATCTTAAAGGGACAGAAGCAGCCAGGAATTGAAGCCATCAGCTTTTCAGAACACTGGTACTGGATTTTTGCTGGGGCAAGTACTAAGCAATTTTGGTTAAGTGTGACCCCATTTTCCCCTGGAGTAGGAAACAGCAACCTACTCCAATATTCTTTTCTGAAAAATTCCATGGAAAGATGAGCCTGGTGGTCTATAATCCATGAGGTCGCAGAGTCAGACATGACTGAGCACAGACCCCAATCTGAATGGAACAATGCGTATTACAAACAGGGAAGATTACGTTAGTGGTACAGAAACTCCAGAGGACAATAAAAATCTATATTCTTTACAATTTCCTTTCAGCCTCCTTCCCTCTCTAGTTAATATATTTAAACTCTGTTGTCTATTTGCTGTGTAAAGTTATGCTAGATAATGGATTGTGTGCTCCTGTGCTCCAAGTTCATCAGTCAACTAGGTGCACAGTGGAGGCAGAGAGAATGTGGGGTTGAAAGAAAGCGAATTTGGAGAGAGAGAGAGAGGGAAAAAACAAACAAACAAACAAACAGGAGAACCAGATAGCATCCTTTCTCCTATTCTTTGCCCCATCTTGCCCTGAGGTAGAAATTTCTAAGAGGAATTTTCTGGATGTAGCCTAGGAACAGAGATAAGCTCATTATGAACCTGAAAAACTTCCAAAATTAGAATTATTATAAAGGGAATAGAGACAGAGAGAGAGACGAGGATTTGCATCCAATTTGTGATACATTAAACAAAGACTCTAAATCTTTCTGAATATATTGAAATGTTTGTATTGCTTCTAAGGCTTAATAACTTTTAAAATATACTTTCAGATAGTGTGAGTTTCACTTTTTTTTTTAATAGTTCCTCTATCCAAAGAAAATGAACGCTATTTTCTCTTGTCTCTGGTGTTGGCACTAAAAAGTGGTTTCACATTACTGCTTTTGTATAGAGGGTTTCAGGAGGTGGTGATCAGGGAAGAAAAAAAAGAAAACTTGTGGCCATTAAGGGAAGCAAAGCCACATTCAATGTTCATAAAATTGTTGCCCCTTAATTTTGTAAAGTTATTATTCTGCCCAGTCCTCCTGTTGTAATTGAGTCATACCTATTTTGCACTGAGCTTTAAAAATAAGGAAGTATCCTGGTTTGTGTCAAGTAATCAAGCCATGCAAGGGAAGAGGAATGCTAGTTTTTCTAAACTAAACCAAAATCAGAAATTTTAAAGGAATCCATCACTTTAAGCTGCACTGAGAAGATGTGTAAAAGCATGTTTCTGTAGTGAAACAACTAAAGAGTATATTCTGTGTTGCTTCTCTGTGTTGTTCGTGATCATTCTTATTGTAGATCTCAGGCTACCGATTAAGACAGATGAGTTTTGCTTGTCTTAGTCATAAGAAACAGCCAGGCATGTAGCTGGTATCCAGGCAGAACTCACATTTTACTCAGAGTGGGCTTTCCAGTCTTGCATTATATTTTGCAGTCCCTCACTGAAAATGCCACAGTAAATGAAGACGTAAGGAATTAAGCTTCTAGAGATGCCTTTTATGAGAGGGTTTTAAGGGAGAGAAGACTTAACTAGCCAGAAGGTAGGATTCTATTGAGAACCCATATCATTCACTTTATTTGATTTTAAAAGAAAGAAACACACAAAAAGGAAAACATGACTTTCCTCCAGGAACTAATATATTTCAAGAGTTTGAGAACATCATTCTAATGATAAGACAGAGGACTGTATAAGCCCAGAAAAATATATAGAATGTCATACTCCCTGCGAACTCGGGCATTTTCAGTCATAAACTTCAATACTGAAATAATTAGGTGGAGGAGTGTTAAGTTTAGAAAGATTGTGTCTCCAAAAGAAATATTCTGGACCCAAATTCCTGGGTTTTCAGCCTTCTATTGTTTCACTGTTTGTAGAAATAGTCTCTATGAGTTGGTTAGAAGACAGTGCTAAGCATTATATCGAGCTCTCTGTAATAAAAGAATCCATACACAGCCACAAACTGAAAATAATTATAAGAAACTTAATGCCTGTCTTTGATCCATGGGAGGTCTTTTGCAGCAACCAGCTTAGCCTTTTAGATTTCCATTGAGTGCTCTACATGTACACATACCATGTTAAGTAAAATATATACACATCATTTTGCCAATTTTTGATTAAGAAGATCTTTGGTAAAGATATAAAGCTTCATAATTCCTTGTATTAGCAGATTGTTTTCAAAAAGCTGTCATGTTCTAATACTTCAGCAAGAACCATTGAGCCAAATGCATAATTTAAATCTAAATACTCAGTTTATATTCTCGCAGCCACTTCTGCTTTAAACATTTTGAAGCTTTTTACTAAGATCTGACTTAAGGAAATTCGCCCTTACAATCATGCAGGTTTGAAGCAAGTTTTTTTCTTTAACTCTTCAGCTGGTTTCATCATCTAGAGAATTTGGCAATAATTCTTAAAGTTAACTCACTTAGCACGAATGCTCATTTGGAAGATAATTACTTGATGAAACAGCTACCTGTCTTCACAAAGGGTCTCTGTAGGTACTTGCCAGACTGTTCTGCCAAAAGTTCAACTGGCTTTGATTCTCTTTGGTAAATAAGAGAAAGAGAGAGAGAGAGATGAGACCAAGGATCTGATATAATCCAGCATGCACTTACCTTCAGGTCTAGGAGGTGTTTACAAACAGAAACTGAAGTATCACAGCCGTCCTGACCGCAGGGAGTCTGCCATGCATTAGAGAAAGCAGATGGGTTAAGTGTACAGATGTCCCACTGGGCAGGAGGGTGCCAGAGAAACGAAGTGAGGTGAGGCTGGCTGTATCTTGCTTGTGTAATAGAGCACCCAAGAACCTGACTGACCTGCTTCTCAGCTGTCAGCATGAAGCTATCACCTCATTCAGGCCTTTAAAAAAAAGAGAAAAAGAAAGCCCAACCCTCCAGCTTTCATAGGTTGGTTGCTTTGACTTCGGGACAGGCTAGTTCCCTTTGGGTGTTGGAAAACAAAGGACATACGTTTCTTGCCCTCAGTGAAAAAAAAGCGGGACAGAGAGTTTGGTCCTGGTCACTGCTGTATCAGGGATTTCTGACACATGCTGGGTTCCCCTTTGCAGGTGAGGAAACCACAGTGAGTCAGTCCTGCACCTGTTGCTCAAGTGACCTGACCTGCATGCTGTTCTCCAAACACATAAACAAATCTTTTTTTTTTCCCATTGTGGGGATGCCCGATTTGTGTACTCACAACCTGAATGGAGAAAGTGTTGTCTGCTGTGCGCTGAAACTAGATTTATAGAAAGTCACACTTCAGACAGTGGATTACTGTGCATCAGATCCTTGAGAAAGCTGTAAAATATTAAGTTAGAAATCAGCACCAGGACTGAGGTGGGGTTTCTTGCTGACTCTTGGAAGTTTGGGGGAGGTGGTAACTGGGGCCTGACTGAGAATGGCCATGTGATCCCGAGTAATCCTGGCAGCCTGCTCAATTAGTTTCCATCCTGTGTTCTCTTTGCTTTTCCTCTCAATTTAGAAGCCAAAGAGTTTCAGAAGAGCCTAAGTAATGCTTGATTAAATACTAGAGTTGAATAACAACCTGGCATACTTCCTTTCACGGCTTGTAAAAGGGAGAAGAGTGAAACTGCACTTCCTGGGAGATTCCGCACATCAATATTTGGGGACAGGCGCCAGGGTCTGTTCAGTTCAGTAAGCCTGAGGGTCATGCTTAGTTTCTGTTGCACAAGGAGATAGGTTTCCAACTGCTGAGAGAGAAAATGAAACTTCAGCTAAAGTTCAGGGGCTTTAAATCGAATGCAAAGAATCTGCTCAGTTAATTGGTTCAAGAAAGAATAAGGTAATTCTATAGTTTCAAATTTTCTGAAGCCCAAAGTCCTTCAGAGTTTGATTAGAAATTAAGCCAATTAAGCCTAAAATATGTTCACTCAAAAGATATTTAAGCTATATCTGCACCGGTAGGAAGAAAAGCAAGTTCAGTTTAATCAAATAACTAGTTACTGAGAAATGGCTTAATAAAATTCAATTGGTTATTTTCAGATTAGCTAGTTACTAGGGAAAAAAACTCAACTGAGTAAATATTTTTATATCTGTGCTTAGAGAACTGAACATGACTTGGCAGGATTGGGTGTACCGTACATACCCTTAGGGATTTTCCTAGATATGTGCATGAATACATTACCACGTTCTACTTGGCATAGTAATCATGGCCTATACCAGGCAAAGAAATTATAAGGAACTTCTGCTTCAACTCTGCTTTCACTGCCACAAGAGTCAAAGTTAATCTCCAGTGACCCTCTTTTCTGAAGACGCTAGCTATGGCCTCAGAATCCTTTTCACTACTGCCCTCCTGACAACCTTAACCAATTGAGTAGACCTGACCCTAGAGATAAACCTTGTTTACCTTCCCTGTCGTGAGCACATCTGGAAGCAAAGTTATAAAATGAAAACTATGCATAAATTTAATGCCTCAGTTATTACTTAGCTCATGTAGTTGTGATCAGACACCTTTATGGAAGCACCTGAGTTGGAGTTAAAAAGTAATTTCTTGCCAAACAAGTCTTGCTGAGATGCATTTCCAGGTGTACCACAGTCAGGTAAGACCTATCCCATTTTGGACCTGAAGAACTCAACAGTAAGGAACAATTACCCAACAATTTCATCCGCCAAACCAGCTGAGATGACATACATAATGTCATACATACATACACGATGCTTACATAATTTGTGTTGTACTTACTTATCTTCTATGGAGGCTTTCATCTAGCACTCTCCAACTGCTTTACACCCATTAATTAAACCTCATAATATATAATGGAAGAACGACTGCCTCTTTGTCTTAAATGGTGGAACCACTCACCAGTGGAGTTTCCAGAACATGAGGTCACATTATTGTCACTGATGGATCTGAAAACAGAACCAGATTGTGGCTTGGCACCATGTCTCAGATAAAACCAAAATATTGTTCTAGGTCCAAAATGGTATCTTTACAAACCCTATTGCCTCACATGTGTGATATTGACATCACACATATAGAATTCGTTTCCACAGGTTAAATTCATTATTAGCAGGTTATGAGCCTAAAACAAGTTTTATGTTGAATTTATGTTTTGTCTCCCCAGAGAAACCTAGGTTTTTTAAGCAATAAAAAAAAATTTGAGTAACAATAAGGTAAAGTGAAAGTGAAGTCGCTCAGTCGTGTCCGACTCTTTGCGACCCCGTGGACGGTAGCCCACCAGGTTCCTCCTTCCATGGGATTCTCCAGGCAAGAATACTGGAGTGGGTTGCCATTTCCTTCTCCAGGGGTCTTCCCGACCCAGGGATCGAACCCAGGTCTCCCACATTGCAGGCAGACACTTTAACCTCTGAGCCACCAATATCATGGTTATATTATCTGAGGATATGTCAATGATATTCTTTACAAGTACAATGGAAATTGGCGACTGGAAAATTTCTTTGGAATGTTAACAGCTGTTTTAGTATTCTATTAGAAGAGAAGTAGAGGGATCATTCTCATGAGTGCTAACACTTGTTTAGCATACAAAGTTGTTTTTTTTTTTTTTTTTCTAAGTCTATGGTATTATAGTATGATCTTCATTTAACTGTAACTTCTTGGAAAGGTTAAACACTCTATTTTGGTGCTAAGGACAATGCCTTTTGTTAAGCAGAGGTTTTGAAAGAGCATATACATGGCATACATACAGGCATAAATGGGGATCTGATGAAGGTTATAAATTGGACATGTCAGATACAAACTTTAATTCAGGCATAGTTCAGGGAAGTAAATTACATAACCATAACAAAACCTGTTGCCTTCATATCTACACATTTAAAGGAACATGTTTTCTCAGTAAACATCCTTGTAAAAACAAGAAATTAAAATGAAGTTGATGCTGAAACCTATCTGATTGTAATAAGTAGTAGGTGTCCATGGATACCCGGATCAATTGAAAAACAAAAAGACCATTGACTTAACAACTTAAGAGAAGCATTTATAATAAATTTTATATTTTAAGCTTAATATTTATTAAATTTTGGAATGAATTCTATTGTTTTATTAATTGAAGTGATAATCCAGGTGTTTTAAAGAGACTTATATCCATTCTGATGTTTAAAGTTGTTTTATTTTAATTTCCGTCTGTATTTTTTTGTTTCAAAGAAGTATGACAAGGTAATCAATAAACATTTTCAGGCATAAATATAAAGGATAATATTCTGAGGTAGAAATAGAATAGAATTGGATTTAAAGATAAAATGGAACCATTAAAATGTTTCAGTAGATAAGAAGAGCTTTCTGAAAGTATATGTCTTAAAGGGATATGAATTAGGTATAAAAGACCAACATAAAAGTTGTATTTTAAAATGTCAGTTTTTATAATTCACTGGAAATTGCATCATTTGCCACAATTAACATATATGATGAAAATAAATTTTGGATGTCATCAGTTCAGTTCAGTTCAGTTGCTCAGTCGTGTCCAACTTTTTGTGACCCCATGAATCACAGCACGACAGGTCTCCCTGTCCATCACCAACTTCTGGAGTTCACTCAAACCCATGTCCATTGAGTCAGTGATGTCATCCAGCCATCTCATCTTCCGTCATCCCCTTCTCTTCCTGCCCCCAATCCCTCCCAGCATCAGTCTTTTCTAATGAGTCAACTCTTCGCATGAGGTGCCCAAAGTACTGGAGCTTCAGCTTTAGCATCATTCCCTCCAAAGAACACCCAGGGCTGATCTCCTTTAGGATGGACTGGTTGGATCTCCTTGCAGTCCAAGGGACTCTCAAGAGTCTTCTCCAACACCACAGTTCAAAAGCATCAATTCTTCGGCGCTCAGCTTTCTTCACAGTCCAACTCTCACATCCATATATGACCACTGGAAAAACCCTAGCCTTGACTAGACGGACCTTTGTTGGCAAAGTAATGTCTCTGCTTTACAATATGCTATCTAGGTTGGTCATAAGTCATAAATATATATAATATGATACATAGTTCTATAAACTTATTTGAGGTTACAAAAATTTTGAAGACCACTGATTTAATGCGTTACTTTTCCACTAATTTCTAAGGATTTGGAATATTTTACTGGGCATTTTTCTATAATAATTAGGGCCTGACTCAGTAACAGTTTTACTCTCTTCTAGTTCCATTAAAGGGGAAAAAAAAAAAAAAGCCGGAGAGTTTCAGAGCTTTTGCCAAAATGGGATGGAAACATTTCAAAAGTAAATATTACTTTCTTCAGAATGTTACCATTGCCACTGTGCTCATTCTCTACCCTGTGTGTTACTATAGTAGATTTTTTAGCATAAGGTGTCCCTACCGCATCTTTATTTGGTGTGAGATCTCTGCGGCTCCTTCTCTGGCTGTGTTCTCTGTTGGATCCTGGTCCAGCTGCTTACTGGTTCTGTAACCTGACCAATCATATCCAAAGACTACTTTCTCATTTGTAAAATACAGAACGAGATATCTACCTCCTAGGTAGATATCCTAGACAATGGGGAACCAAAAGATAAAGTAGGTAAAGTATTATGTGTTGCTTGATGCTAAGTAAGGGCTTATCAATGGTAACTATAATAATTTTAAAGATGGTAATTTCATTATAGAATCTTTAGATGGCCATTGCCTAATTTATCAACTATATGATGTATTTTGATATAATTTAATTAAATCAAGTTACAACCGGTTTTAAATATAATAAAGTGGCAAAACTGGCAGATTGATAATATTGTAGTTTATTTTTCTGCCTTTAAGAAGAGATCCAAGTGATTTATTAATCCTGCCTTTAAAAAAATCAAGATGGATAATTAAAAAATCTTGTCATTTCTAATTTGTTTCTTTCTGGTTTGAAAAGTTAGAGTAACTAAGTAATAACCTCACAACTTTGCCAACAAAGGTCCATCTAGCCAAGGCTCTGGTTTTTCCAGGAGTCATGTACACAAGTGAGAGTTGGACTATAAAGAAATCTGAGTGCCAAAGAATTGATGCTTTTGAACTGTGGTGTAGAAGAAGACTCTTGAGAGTTCCTTGGACTGCAAGGAGATCCAACCAGTCCATCCTAAAGGAGATCAGTCCTGAGTGTTCATTGGAAGGACTGATGGTGAAGCTGAAACTACAATACTTTGGCCACCTGATGTGAAGAGCTGACTCATTTGAAAAGACCCTGATGCTGGGAAAGATTGAAGGCAGAAGAATAAGGGGACAACAGAGGATGAGATGGTTGGATGGCATCACCGACACAATGGACATGGGTTTGGGTAAACTCTGGGAATTGGTGATGGACAGGGGAGGCCTGGTGAGCTGCGGTCCATGGGGTCACAAAGAGTCAGACACAACTGAGCGACTGAAATGAACTGAACTGAACTGAACTGAACCTCATAACAAAAGAGTTTTTAAGAGTTTATTTGCTGAGTGTTCTCAGCACTGAGCCATGACCTGGAGAGGAGCAGAGTGAAGAGAGAGTGAGATACCTAGGCTAGGTCTATATACTTTAAGAGTCCAGATTTGTTCCTTGGCTCAAAAGCAGGAACAGAAGAAAAAGAAGTTATTCATGATGTAAAGGGGATTTTGACATTAAGTTCATGGGCAAAAAATAACAATGACAAGTGTTTTTCTCATCTGTTTAGAGGACTAGGAGCAATATAAACATTTTGCAGAGAACAATGAAAACATGTGAGGTTTAACTAAGCTGACAGTTCTATAAGCTCTTAGCGACAGTAAAAGGAAGGCAGTTTTGTGTTGCATCAGGAGAGAATCCTTATTAAAAACGCCTAGTGTTGTTGTAAATCCTCTTTTCTGAATGAATAATTTAAACCAATAACCCTGCCATAGGTGTCACAGGGAGCTGATCTTCTAGGGTCCAGTTCATTTGGGGACAAGTCTACTATACTTTCTGAACTTCTGCAGCGTTACAACAACAATAACTTCATTTCTTGAACATGGAGCTGTTGAGGATTTTGTGAGTTAAGTATGTGTAAAACATTTGAACAGGCTATCTGGAACATTTGTGTCTGATGCACAATAGCTATTCATTGGAAGGAGATACACAATTTTGGAAGCTCTCTTTAGGAAAAAAAAAAGGAAAATAAAAATATCAAAAGTTTACAAATTTTAAAAATTTCAAATGCTACATAAAATCAAAATCCATAGGAGTAATATTTTAATTAATTAGTTGCCTAACATATCTCTGTAAATGCTTTTTGTCTTACTTTTTTATCTGCATTTTTTTATTATCTCTGCGTGTTTTAGTCACTCAGTCGTGTCCAACTCTTTGCGACACCATGTACTGTAGCCTGCCAGGCCCCTCTGTCCACGGAGTTCTCCAGACCAAGAATACTGGCGTGTGTAGCCATTTCCTTCTCCAGGGCATCTTCCCGACCTAGGGATCAAACCTGTGTCTCCTACATTGCAGGCAGATTTCTTACCATCTGAGCCACTAGGGAATCCCAATCTCTGTGTATGATGTTTAAAAAGATATTTCACGGAAGGAATGGAGAAGTCATTCAGTTTTTCCTCTTTCTCTAGCACAATTAATTGAAAATTATTTTATTATTTTTGACAGTTTTAAAAAAGATTTATTAATTTGTTTTGCTGCCTCAAGTCTTGGCTGTGGCACATGGGATCTTCATTGCATCATGTGGGATCTTTGAGGATGCTACACAGACTCTCCAGTTGTTGAGAATGGTGCCCAGACTCTCCAGTTAAGGTGTGGGGGCTTTGTTGCTCCACAGCATGTGGGATCTTAGTTCCCTGATCAGGGGTTAAACCTTTGTTCCCTACATTGCAAGGCAGATTCTCAACTGCTGGGCTACCAGGCAGTTCAGTTCAGTTCAGTTCAGTCGCTCAGTTGTGTCTGACTCTTTGCGACCCCATGAATCGCAGCACACCAGGCCTCCCTGTCCATCACCATCTCCCGGAGTTCACTCAGACTCACGTCCATCGAGTCAGTGATGCCATCCAGCCATCTCATCCTGGGTCATCCCCTTCTCCTCCTGCCCCCAATCTCTCCCAGCATCAGAGTCTTTTCCATGCAAGTCCCCATTACTGGCAGTTTTGAAAGGCTTATTTCAACTTCATAATTGATAAAGCCATGTGCATTTTTAATATTGTTGGAACTCTGAGAAAATCTCTAGTGTGTTTCATATATGACTTAAAGTTTGTGAAATAATTCCCATGGAGTAGTTTCTGGCCCCATATATTTTAGATCTTATTTCTCTTCCATTACCATAGAGCATGTGCATCTCTTCATACATCCCCTAGCCTGGCACCTGAAAGAGTCAGCATGTAACTGGAGGAGTCACCTCAGAAGCCATTGCTACATTAGGATAACTGGCAATGATTGAACAACACTTGGAAGTGCCTGCAAATCACATAAACATATCTCACCAAATGCAAACTAAATGTATCCCTAATTATTGAAACCTTGCAAGACTTAGCTATCAAAAACACTTGGCCACTCCCTCAGCCATATTTGGAAAAATCAGAGATATTGGCTATGTCTACAGGGAACTATTAGACATATCAAAATTGTAAATAGAAGCAGTTTAATTATTCTGGGACAAACTGTTTGCTTGAAGTGTGAACCAAGAAACATTATGCTTACTTCTGCATGTCCATCTTCACAAATTCAGATACAGTGGTCTAATAAAGGAAAAATAATAGTCTTTTCAGACAATTAAGTTATAACGTGTCAGATTTTTATTTGAGTCTGACTGCAAAGGAAAAGTCTTCTAAAAGACCAATGCAAAGATTTCTATCTTGGTAGAGACATTTATAAGAAAATTGTTAGTAATCATTTTTAGACTCCAAAGGAAAAAAAAAGGGTGTCAGACTCTAGACTTCTGATTAATAGGTCACTCTCAATCTCATTTAGGTCTATTAGAAATCTGCTCAAACATTTTGTTTGTGATGCTAATTTCTTCCCAGAAGGATGTTGCAGATTATGTAGCTCAAAAAGTTCTGTATCAGACCATGTTTAGCAATAGTTTTTCCTTTAGTATAGAAAAAGGTCAGTGTTTGGGTTAGATCTGAATTTCAGCCAAGTGACTTCCTCAGGTAACTTAATCTCCAAGAGCTTCGATTTGCTCTGCTGAAGGAGATAATAACCTTTATTTCACCTGGGTTGTTTTGGAAATGATAGGAGCTAATTAAAAATATGTCTAACACAAAGTCTGGAAATTTGAAAGTGCTCTATAATGGTAGTTTTCTTCTTCCTCTTTGAGACTATGATGCAACTCATTTTATTTTTTTTTTTTGTGCACTCTAATAATAGACATTGTGCTCTCAAAAATAATTTTGAATTAGATTATTTATTCTAGCAGTGGTCCCCAACCTTTTTGGCACCAATGACCAGTTTCACAGGCTTCCCTGATGGCTCAGTTGGTAAAGAATCTGCCTGCAATGCAGGAGACCCTGGTTTGATTCCTGGGTTGGGAGGATCCACTGGAGAAGGGATAGGCTACCCACTCCAGTATTCCTGGCTTCCCTGGTGGCTCAGCTGGTAAAGAATGTGCCTACAATGTGGGAGATGTAGGTTTGATTCCTGGGTTGGGAAGATCCCCTGGAGAAGGGAACAGCTACCCACTCCAGTATTCTGGCTTGGAGAATTCCATGGACTGTATAGTCCAGGGTGTTGCAAAGAGTCAGACATGACTGACAGCTTTGACTTCACTGCACGTCACCAGTTTTATGGAAGACAGGTTTTCACTGGACCAGGGGCAGGGGAATGGAGTCAGGATGATCCAAGCGCATTGCACTTATCATGCATTGATTTCTAACCTGACGCCACCACTGATCTGACAGGAGGGACTGGTCCGTGGCCCAAAGGTTGGGGACCTCTGCTCTAGAGGCAGCTTTACTCTCTTAAATACAAAAGAAGAAAAAGAACAATATAAACGGTTTGCTGGGTCACCAGAAAAAGATGGGCAGTGTTATGACAGATATGACTGAATTTTTATAAAACAGTCAAAATATAAATAATTGAAAAAGCATGTTTCCTACAGAAAAATATACAGTAGCTTTATTCAATGAAACCAAGAACTTTGTCTTCCAAGTTTCCCTATGTATAATAACTAACAGAGTGTTGAAAAAAAGATTATTATGATCTATTATGGGACTTCCTTGCTGGCTCAATGGAAAAGAATTTGCTTACCAGTACAGGAGATGTGGGTTCGATCCCAGGGTCAGGAGAGTCCCTGGAGAAGGAAAAGGCACACTCCAGTATTCTTGCCTAGAGAATCCCATGGCTAGAGGAGTCTGGTGGGCTACAGTCCACAGGGTCGTAAAGAGTTGAACATGACTTAACGACTAAGCATGAACAGCAACATGATCTATTATATTCTTCAAATGAATGACTAATAGTTAGATGTTAAATCACTTATGAATTATACCTTAATTTAAGGTTAATTTGTACAACACCTCTAAGAAGATGATTTTGCTATTCTTGTTTTTAAATTGTGAAAACAAAGGCTTATCATTTTTCATTCATTTGTCCAAGGTCACATAATTAGAAAAGAATATAGGTAGCTCTCAAAACCAGAACATCTGTACCCCAAGCCATGCTCTTTCTCCAGCACCACATTGTCGTTCCTAGATGGTCTTTTGGGGGTCATTGTAACTTGATCATGAAGATAAACTGTATTTATGTAAAAATATAGTAATTTCTTTGATAGTTGTTGGCATTCACCTATGATGGCAAGTACATTTCTAAGGATTTAATTCCAGGGGGATGTTTATAAGATGAAAAGGCAAATATTTAACCATGCTTGGAACTAGGACTCCTTACTGGACAATCAGAATGGATATTGACTTTAGCTCTGGAGCACTTTCCTGGAGGCCAGAGCTGTTCCAGGGGTTAATGCTACATGTACCTCATCCTGGTGAAGGTCTCCTGGAGAGGAAGGGCCAACCTATGAAGGGCATGATGCCTTTAGAGGGTTCAGTTATGAATTTTTTTCTTTTTCCCTGTCAAAAATGAACAACCAGGTTCATTTATGACAGAAAAAGAGAAAAGAAAAACAAAACCAAAGAATGGATGCTTTGGAATTGTGAAGACTCTGGAGAAGACTCTTGAGAGTCCCTTGAACAGCAAGATCAAACCAGTCAATCCTTAAGGAAGTCAATCCTAAATATTCATTGGAAGGACTGATCCTGAAGCTGAAATTCCAATACTTTGGCCACCTGATGCAAAGAGCCAACTCTGTTGAAAAGACCCTGATGCTGGGAAACATTGAAGGCAAAAGGAGAAGGGGGCAGCAGAGGATGAGATGGTTATATAGTATCACCAACTCAATGAACATGAATCTGAGCAAACTCTGGAAGATAGTGAAGGACAGGGGAGCCTGACATGCTGCAGTCCATGGCGTTGCAAAGAGGTGAACATGACTTGGCAACTTAACAAAAACAAATGGTTGTATCTCTGAGTGTCAGTAACATATCAGCCCTAAATACACTTTTTTAGTAAAATACTTTGGATGGGATTGCCAAAACTGAAGTAGTGACTGTTTATGAATATGGAATTGTAGGTGACTTCTATTCTTTACCGTTTAATTTACTCATTCAGCATACATTTACTGAAAGCCTTATAAATGGTAGGCATTCCTAGATTTCAGAAGTAAGACAGGGGCTGTTTCTGTTACTTTCCTTGGTGCTATATTTATAATCAGAAAATATTCCACAGAGTTAATTAAAGAAGTTATATCAAATATATGAATGGTAAGAAGAAGAAATGTCCTGAGAAAAATAAATCCAGAACTTTAAACAGATTAAGTTGTATTTATTTAAAATGCATGGAAAAAAAGTTAACAAGTTATTTGTGTAGGCACCTAACTTTTTTAGCAATTCGTTTAGTATCCACTTTAATGTGAACAGGTGCTACTGAATGCCTATTTAATGTACAAATGCCAATGCCATATTGAGTGACAGGAAGAGTTAACTTAGAGACACATTCCATCAAATGTAAGAGTCTGCTCTGGTCAAGACTATGTTGAGAGTTTTCGTATTTTAGTATAGCACAATGCTATTTATGTGTAGCTTTTTATTTTTTTAATGAAGTTTCCTATGGGGAAGAATGTCTGATTTTAGAAATTGGTAAGGATTTTCAGTGCTTATATCAAATACTGGCCTTCTCATGTTTTAGAACATAGATATGTATTGTTTTATTTCTTACTTAGTATTTTTAGAGAGACAGAAAGAGAGGAAAATTGGAAGTAAAGTTAGAAACAGATTCTGTGTCTTTGGACAAAGAGGAAATTTAACCAGACAAGAAGGTCTTGACTAGCCAGTTCTACAACTAACCAGTGGTGACTGAGTCAAGCACAGTCCAGCCCAAATATTCAAAATCTACTATTTCACACATAGGCTCTCTCCATTGATTAATCTACTATATTCATGCATAAAAAGCCCTACTAATTGCATTTCTGTAAGGCATTAGTGAGAAAATCAATAACTTATCCTAAACAGGGAGATTTAAAATGTCCCATATTCATGGCCCTTCTGATAATTGTAGAACCTGTTTAGTGAGGTTTCTGTTTCTACCTCTTGTATAGTGATGTTGCAATGCTGTGTCGGGAAAGCACATTATGCTTGCAGATGTCGCTGAAAAAAAATCTGAGGAATGGAGGACTCTTTAGTTGTTCTTGGGTGTTGTTCCCATTGATGAGGCCAAGCATTTGCTCTGACACAATCTCATTTCAGCTGGGTCTCCTTTTAAGAAGGCTTCAAATCCTTATCTCTTCTGGTGAAAATAATGCTTGGAATTATTTTGGGGGCTCAATATATTCAGACATACTTAACTTCATTTGTGTTTGGAACTGACTTCTTGCCCCTGATGCCCCTCTCATTAGACATTCCCCTTCTTCAAAGTATAGTGAAGTAGTTTTTAAAACTTTTTCAACAATAATTATTTTTCCAAATAAAATTTGAACGTGACTGCTCAATATATATTTATATAAAGAAAGGGATTCTCTGCCAAGGGACTCTCTTTCTTCCAATGTCTTCAGTGAAATTCCATGGAGCATTCCATGAAAACCTCTGGAATAATGCAAAGAACACTTGCACAGGAATTAGAGTTGCAATCCCTGAATTGTTCAGTAATTAAGTTCATTTATTAAACATTTTTAGTGTGCAAAGCACTAAAATACTAAGGGGGAAAGGCCCTCAAGAGACTTAAACTTCAAGTGTGGGAAAAAACAGGTACAGGAAAAAGTTCTAGATGCTTTGGCAAGGTCAGTGATATATATTGATCACTCTGGAGTTTGTTTTTTGTAAATTTAAAATAACTTCAAACTACACATAGAACTGTGCTTTTAAACTGTGGTGCTGGAGAAGACTCTTGAGAGTCCCTTGGACTGCAAGGAGATCCAACCAGTCTATCCTAAAGGAGATCAGTCCTGGGTGTTCATTGGAGGGACTGATGCTGAAGCTGAAACTCAAATACTTCGGCCACCTGATGCGGAGAGCTGATTCATTTGAAAAGACCCTGATGCTGGGAAAGATTGAAGGCAGGAGGAGAAGGGGACGACAGAGGATGAGATGGTTGGATGGCATCACTGACACAATGGACATGGGTTTGGGTGGGCTCTGGGATCGTGATGGACAGGGAGGCCTGTCGTACTGCGGTTCATGGAGTCACAAAGAGTCGGACACGACTGAGCGACTGAAGTGAACTGAACACGTAGAACCTTACTACGGTTACATGCTTGACCCTGTGATTCTGTTACTCTGTGCCATTGAATTTGGATCACAAGAGAAAGCCGCTGGAAATGATCGTGAGACATGAAGGTACAAGGACTGGATGGAGCATGTGCATTTGTGAAATTTTTGTAATGTTGACAAAACTATGTGTGATAGTCAGCGGGATAGTGAAAAAATAAATGCATAGTTGCTAAGGAGCAGAATTACTGGGCAGATCATCTTCAACTATTCTGAAATGCTCTTCTACCTCCACGATGCACAGGAAACCCAGCTTTTCCCTGATAACTAAGCTCCCTTTTCCACTGAAGGCCTCTTATCCTCCAGCTTCATCTCCAATCCAGTTTCACAAGATCAAGGTCATGCTAACAAAAGTCTCTGCTTACTTATTCCAATAAAAAGAATCACTCTCCATTGAGAGTGCATGTTGATAATTTACATAGAAGAAGGTAAGGGAAGAAAAATGGCAGCTGTATGAATTTAATATAAATGTGGTTAATTTTAATTATTTAATAATATGATGTAAATGCATCAATTCAAAGAAGAAAGGCAATGATGACAGAATGTGATGTCTCAGGTAAGAATTATAATAGTAATATTTTATTCTTCTCATTTATAGCCACAGTCTTCCTGGAGTTTTGGAAAAGGAGAAGAAGTACACTAACCTATACTTGGGACCTTATTGAATGGGAAGAAGAGGAGGTAAGATGTTAAGAGACCAGAAGATAAGAAACTGGAATAACATATGATGTAGGAAATCACTCACTGCCTTAATGCCTAAGCAGGAAGCAGCTAAACACAATTCAGTTTTCCCTTGATTTTTTTTTTGTTTTACTAATAACCTTGTTATTTTATGAATATAATAGACACCAGTGATGAAATATGTACTTTTTTCAGAGCACTTCTATAATGTTTCCTTAAATTCCATTAGTGGAAAATCATGCTAATTAAAATATAGCTTAGGGTTTATTTGGAAATTATCTTGCATCTAAATTTTTACAAGTTGCTTCTTTGCCAAGACTCGACATAGAAGTAGGCCAAATTCCAAGAATTTAGTCAATATTGGATCATTTTTCAAATTTATGCCTTAGATATTTAATTAACTTTAGTTTTTCTCATAGGAAACCCTTCGTCCCCAGTTCGAGGCAAAGTATTACAAGATGGAGCGAGTGAATCCTATCAGTGGAAAACCTGAACCACATCAGCCTTCCTCAGACAAAGTCACTCGTCTTCTTGTTTCTATCTCAGGAATATTCTTCATGGTAAAGTAGAACCATCAATCTCAGAATATTGTGGGATTCCAGGTTTAGAAAGAAGTTCTAAAATACCAACTCATTTTGTGACCCTGAGGGGGTAAGAAACTGTATCCTGTTCAGTATGTTGGTGGTACATACATACTATTAAAATAAAAATTACAGCAGGTCATGCAGTAATTGCAGAAGGAGTTTGTATATATTTTTAAATAAAATACTGTCTGGGAGAAACAAAGATCATCTAAGAAAAAATGGAAATTATGTAAGTCGTCCTAAAATTAGATCCTCTGCTTTAAAACCGAGCAATCATGTGACAGTTGAGATTTGAACAACATATCACACTAAAACAACTGAGTCTTACACTGTTTGTTTTGACTCTAATGTAACTCAGTTCTTTAAAGGAAATTTTAAATTTATGTACGCTTTCTTGGAAAAGTAAATTTCTTTAGCTTTGGGGGTCAATGTTTTGGATCTATGTTGCTGCTTTTATTTTTTCAATAATGCAAAACATGGATGTCTCTTCCGGTCTCCCATTTTGTAGATTTCTCTGGTGATCACTGCAGTGTTTGCAGTTGTGGTGTATCGCCTGGTTGTCATGGAACAGTTTGCATCATTCAAGTGGAATTTCATCAAACAACACTGGCAGTTTGCAACTTCCGCTGCTGCAGTCTGTATCAATTTTGTAATCATTATGGCACTGAATGTTGTAAGTGTTTACAATTTTTCAGTAGGTGTCAAGTGGGTGAATAGAGGAAAGGTCTGTGTTTCCTTTATATTTGCATTGGATTTATAAGAAGCCAAAATAAGGCCAAGTATCATTTCTGGCAAAGACAAGTTTGGCTTAACAGGAAGTATTTCATTTATGTGGTTTACATGATTTTTTAAAAAATTAAAATCCATGATAGTTGTATTGTCTTCCTTGCTCTCTGAATTTATAGTTTATTTATTTGTTTTTATTTTTGGTGTGCTGGGTCTTTGTTGCTTTGCACAGGATTTATCTAGTTGCAACAAGCAAGGGCTGCTCTTCTTGGTAGCGCCCTGGCTTCTCATTGCGGTGGCTTCTCTTGTGGAGCACCAGTCCTAGGACCATGAACTTCAGCAGCTTTGACACACAGGTGCGTGTGGAATCTTCCCAAACCAGGGATCGAACCAGTGTCCCCTGAATTGGCAGTGGATTCCTATCCACTGCACCAGCAGGGAAGTCTTGGGTTTATAACTTGGTTTAGTGATAGCTTCCACTCATCAAGTATCTAGTGTGTGCTGGAAATGGTGCTATGCTCTTTTTATTCATGATGCTATGCTCTTTTCACTCAGATAAGGAATTGTTAAGATTAGAAAACCAGTCCAACAAATTCAAACTGTGAGAATTTATTGGAAAGATATAGGAAATTCTGTTTGAAAGTGTAGCCTTGTTTCCTGCAAGACCTCGTGTGAAAAGGAAAACAGCTTCTCCATTTGCATTTCTCTGAGACTAAGTATTTTTTCCTCCCTTCCTTTCTTCCTTCCTCTTCATCTTTCTGTCTTTCTCTCCCCATTTCTCCTTTCTCTCTCTCTCTTCCTTTCTTCCGTTCCCATCTTTTTTTTTTTTTTTTTTTTTGACAATGATTCTATTTGCATTTGTTTTCATGGGGAAGAGACTGTTTTTATCAGCAAAAGACTATATTGCCTAACAATGGCCTCTGTTTCAGTGTCTGGTGTGCTGGTGCATTGATATGCTTTTCTTATCTTTGTTGACTCTAACTTCATGACCATGTTGGTCAGTTTCTATAGTTTATTTAACTTAGATCATCCAGTATTTTAATGTGCTAATTTCTCAGAGAGTGCATGTAATTGGTTCAACATCATATATACCAATTAACTTGTGAACCAAATATCTGTGGCTGAGAGGACATTATGCTTAGGTCTGCCTCTTTAGCAAGGTCTGTGGTTGGGGTCCTATTTTCTCTGAAAACAGAAGGCATTGACTGGCTCATTTAGAACAATTCATTTCCTTTAATTCTTCCAACACCACCACAAGGTCAATATTCTCTTCATTATATAAATAAGGAAACTACAGTTCAGAGAGCTTAAATAACTTGTCCCAGATTGTGCATTTAGTAAGTATTAGTGCTTTCATATTTATTTACATGATAATTCATGTAGAGAGCTGACCAATACATAAACAGGTAATATGCATCTGGCTCCAACCTAGATTGACACTGGTGTTATATAATTAGTCGAGAAGGGACTGGAATAATTTTCTATTTAACTTTAAAATAATCAGGGAAGTTCTTAAGTGAAAGTGAACAGTCACTTCAAGAAATGGGTAAATTTCAACGCAAGGACAATAGTTAATATTTTCTACTGGAGTTTGCTTTCTTCGGGTTCAGTTTATTTGCAGAAGGAGAATATTTTTTTACTATATCTCCAAGTAAGCCATACAGTATTTTAATTTATGCTTTTGACTCATGGATTGAAATGAACAATAAACATAGAAAAACTACAGAGTTAGGATTAAGAGGCCTGTGTGGTAATCTATCAAAGATAGTATAGGTTGGATGTTGCATAAAATCACCACAGTGAAAGAGGAGCCATTCGCAGCATGGATTTTATACAACAGATTTTTTTATCTTTCATTCTTATTTTAACTCTTCTAGCAGATAGTGAAAGAAAAATTGTTTATCTAAGGAAAAGAAGGCTTTAGTGTTAATGTAGTTATTTCTAGGTAACACTAGTGATAAGCTAGTATGACTTTAAATTGATTCATTTTCCTAATCTTGGTAGGTTGGTTGAATATTAAATTTTAATATTATTTAAGTACAGGACATACAGTTACATAAGAAGGATATACAATTTCACTTGATTTCAATTGGAACACACTTGTGTTTTGAAGAATGACAATAAAATGTTAATAGTGGTTATATTTCAAGAGTGGGATAATGTTTGGTTTAATATTTTTTTCTGTTCATTCAAATGTTTTTCTCTATATGTAGGTTTTGGTTTATAATCAGAAAAAATAATCTTTACTTTTAATACATTCGACCATGATATAAAATCTGCAACAAATCAGAATTGGAATGTACTTTACTTTTACTTTGTATATAAGTCACTCATGAAACCACAGCCACTTGGGTAGCTTTAGGTAGCAATTTCAGGTCATTTTTAAAATTTTGTCTTTTACCAAGTAAACAAAAGGCTTGCTGATGGCTGCATAGCATCCCAGGACACTCACACGCAGGCGTGCACACACGCACACACTCTCTCTCTGTCTCTTTCTCTCTCTCTCTGTTCCTTCTGTTCTCATTGTTGCTCTACCCCTCTCTCCTGCCCCTCTGAACACTGTCCAGGCTTTCATCAGTTTGTATTGTCAGTTCCTCAACATACTGTCCAGATAAAAAGTAATGGACTTTAAACACAGACAAAACAAAGATTTGCTCCTTGACCTGTGTGATCCTGACTACCCTGCATAACATCTTTGAACTTTAATTTCTTGATCTTTCAAATGAGGGTAATAGGACAAATGCCTAGGGGGATTGAAAGATGGAATGAAATCTGCTTCTAGTGAATAGAAGTGTTCAATAAGTGCTCATTTTCTTCCTATTTGTTCAATGCTTTGAATTTTTATTTCTCTTTATAAGTCTATTTATACTCTTACTTCCTTTCCTACAAAATACCACATTTTCTTTATTTTTTTCCATTTTTCTCATCTTCAAATAATAGAGTTTGATTATTGCCCTTTAGTTCAAGATACAGGAATGCTGATGATCTTTCCTTTGATCCTTCTAAATTCTTCAGGCCATATCTGCATTTGTTAATAATTTTTTACTCTTTGTTCTTTAAAAATTATCTGCTACCTATAAATATGTATATACTCATAGTGCTGGTAGAGAGAAAATGAATCACATATAGGTTGTTGTATTATGTGTTTTCATCAAATATATGTCTAAATATAAGAAAATTGAAATGTTTACTTATTTCATACAGAAATCATACCATTACACTATGGTAATTTCAGTAGTCTTGTTCTTTTATATGTCTTAATTTTAGTTTCTCCTTTTTTAAACCCATTATTTATTAGCATTGACTATAAAATAACCACATTGTTCTTATAAAACTAATGACAGTATAAGAATATTTAAAATATTAGATGAAAGTCACTTTTCTCAATCCAAAATGCCAGTCTCCTCCCTTCCTACCATAAACTAATTGTACCCATTGGAGATAATCAGTGTTAATGGTTTCATGTCTGTTAATCTCTACTCCCCCCATCAATTATTATTGCCTTCAAAAACGTACCCTGTGTTCCTGTGTCTATTTGGCAATTTGTTCCAGAGACCTACCGATCTTCAAATACATCTTAAGTACTGAAATGGGCTCATATTTTTGAAGATGAACAATATTTCACAGACAAAAACAATGAAGAAGCCAAATGCGATTAATTATTTTTTGCTTGAGAAGGCAAGCATGACATCTCTGGTTACAGAGCTTCCAGATTCAGTGTTCAATCCTTAGTCCCTACCCAGAAAATTACTGATCTTTTCAGTTAAACTGAAGGACTTGTTACTATCAGAACCACATTTGAATTAATTAGGAACTTTTATCTTCAACATTTTCCCTACAAGTTCAGATCAGTTCAGTTGCTCAGTCGTGTCCGACTCTTTGCGACCCCATGAACCGCAGCTTGCTAGGCCTCCCTGTCCATCACCAACTCCCGGAGTTCACTCAGACTCATGTCCATTGAGTCAATGATGCCATCCAACCATCTCATCCTCTGTCGTCCCCTTCTCCTCCTGCCCTCAATCTTTCCCAGCATCAGGGTCTTTTCCAATGAGTTAGCTCTTTGCATGAGGTGGCCAAAGTATTGGATTTTCAGCTTCAACATCAGTCCCTCCAATGAACACCCACGACTGACCTCCATTAGGATAAACTAGTTGGATCTCCTTGCAGTCCGAGGGACTCTCAAGAGTCTTCTCCAACACCACATTTCAAAAGCATCAATTCTTTGGTGCTCAGCTTTCTTTATAGTTTAACTCTCACATCCATACCACTGGAAAAACCATAGCCTTGACTAGATGGACCTTTGTTGGCAAAGTAATGTCTCTGCTTTTTAATATGCTATATAGGTTGGTCATAACTTTCCTTCCAGGGAGTAAGTGTCTTTTAATTTCATGGCTGCAATCACCATCTCCAGTGATTTTGGAGCCCCCCAAAATAAATTCAGCCACTGTTTTCACTGTTTCCCCATCTATTTGCCATGAAGTGATGGGATTGGATGCTATGATCTTAGTTTTCTGAATGTTGAGCTTTAAGCCAACTTTTTCACTCTCCTCTTTTACTTTCATCAAGAGGCTCTTTAGTTCTTCAGTCTCTTCCATAGGGGTGGTGTCATCTTCATATCTGAGGTTATTGATATTCCTCCCGGCAATCTTGATTCCAGCTTGTGCTTCCTTCAGCCCAGCATTTCTCATGATGTACTCTGCATATAAGTTAAATAAGCAGGGTGACAATATACAGCCTTGATGTACTCCTTTTCCTATTTGGAACCAGTCTGTTGTTCCATGTCCAGTTCTAACTGTTGCTTTCTGACCTGTATACAGGTTTCTCTAGAGACAGGTCAGGTGGTCTGGTATTCCCATCTCTTTCATAATTTTCCACAGTTTATTTTGATACACACAGTCAAAGGCTTTGGGATAGTCAATAAAGCAGAAATAGATGTTTTTCTGGAACTCTCTTGCTTTTTTGATGATCCAGCTGATGTTGGCAATTTGATCTGTGGTTCTTCTGCCTTTCCTAAAACCAGCTCAAACATCTGGAAGTTCACGGTTCACATATCGCTGAAGCCTGGCTTGGAGAATTTTAAGCATTACTTTACTAGCGTGTGAGATGAGTGCAATTGTGCAGTAGTTTCAGCATTCTTTGGCATTCTTCTTATTATCAGTGATACTGCAAAAAACTGAAATTTGATGAAAGTTTCCAGTGATGTACCACACTCCAGTTTTGTATTATTCCAGGTGCTTCTCAATCCCCAGTCCTTTGACCTCTGATTCTACACCCCCTCTATTTTGTCTCCTCAGTGACCACTCCTTTCTGAGAATCACAATTAACCCTCCAACATACACTCCTCTCATAGGTTCAGACACAGCTTCTTCTCACTAAGTTTGTATTTTTGATGAGGTTTAATGTATTCTCTCTTCCAAAGTACTTGCATTTTACAGATAAAAAAGACCTCTAGAGACAGGTGAAGACAGTACTCTTTTTATTATAAAAACCATCCTTTGAGATCCTTAAAATCCCACTCTGTGTGTGTGTGTGTGTGTGTGTGTGTGTGTGTGTGTGTGTGTGTATGTATGCGTGAGCTCAGTGGTGTCCAATGGACTGTAGCCCACCAGGCTCCCACTAGCTCTACTTCTTTAAATACAAAAGTCCATGTAAATGCCTAGAGCTAAGAAACAAGCATCCATAGTTCCCAGGTGAAAAACAGCTGACTTTTCTTTTTTAAAAGTTTATTTCTACTTGTTGAACGTTTGGCATAGAGATAGGGATTCTTGGAAGTGAAATAGGCCATACAACTTGTCCTTTGTCCTTGCAACTAACTCAGGAGAAAATTTTGAAATGGATTTAGCATCAGGCAAGAACTATGTGACAGAGGATGAGATAATTGGATGGCATTACTGACTCGATGGACATGAGTCTGAGCATGCTCCGGGAGGTGGTGATGGACAGGGAAGCCTGGAGTGCTGCAGTCCATGGGGTCACAGAGTCAGAAACAGCGGAGCGACTGAACTGAAGAACTATGCAGTCTACTCAACAAATGTGAAGGGAATGTTACATTTCTCAGATTCAATCCATATAAAATATTCCTTCTGAATTTATGCATTTCCTTCCTTCTCAGGATGTTCAGGCACTCCACAGATTATCAAACAGTCCTATCAAACACCTTAACACACAGGATTTATTTAAAAGCTTAAACAAATAAGGATAGATGAATATCAATTGATATCAAAATATCAGATCCTTTAAAAAACATACCACCAAAAGGATTCACCTGGAATACCAAATGCTACCTTTTGCTATTTTCAGACCAACACTAAATATACAGCTCATGGAAATGTACTTTTTGTTCTTTAATAACTTGACTACGTGAAACTATATTCCCCAAATGAAGGATTTGGACTCGGTCAAAATACCCTATTAAATCTAATATGTTTTTTGGCTATAAGTCATATACATGAAATTACAAAATAAGTGCATGGAAAATAGTTTAAATCAGCCAAATATGTTTAATTGGAGCTTTTCCTATTTAATGTACACAGACTGAAACCTTAAGTCATTATTTATGCACTACTTTTGTCTCCATCTTATCAGTGACTAAGGAGAACTGTGCTTCCATAACGTCTCTCCTATTCACTCCCTGCTCCTCAGGCTCGCTTCTGCTTCCTTAGTCCAGCCAGCTACTTATCATTTTTAACTTGGACTGGTGCCACAGCCTTCTAACTGATTAGTCTTCCTGTCTGTATTTTCACCTCTTCCCATCTCCCTTTCACTCCACTGCTGCGATCGCCTTTCTAAATTGCAAATTTGATCATTGTAATTTTGTACTCGAATCTGCCTAACAGGTTCCCACTGCCTCTGATAGCAATGGCAAGGAGGGTTTCCATTATTAAAATCGGTTTTCCCTTCTCTCCTCATTTGGTGGTGTGTCCTGTCCCCTCCCTGTCTGTCACACTCTGCACTGCAGCCTACTGACTCACTTGTGCTTGCTCCCTGGCATTCTACTATTTCACACCCATTTCCTGGTTCACAGCGCTTCCTCTCTTGGCCTTTATTTCCTTTTATCTCCTTGGAGAATATCTCTTCATCTTTGAAAATTCCAGTTAAGGATCACTTCCTTCTTAAAATATTTCTCAGTTCCATATGTGAAATAATCTCTTCTTTGTGTCTCATAGGTACTTGGGCAGGTCTATTCTCCATTTTTATCAGATTCTCCTGGTAGGATTAAACAATCCCTTTTGTGACCATTCTTCTGTTATAGTGCTTGGGACATGCCTTTTCTCCCACTATCAGGGTATCAACTCAAGAACTGGGACTGTAGCTTCCTCGTGTTTGTATCTCCAGGTCTTGCTGAATGACTAAAAGACATTTAGAATATATTTTTGAAGACACTTAAAATATTTTATTCTTCAAATATCCTAGCATTTTGAATATCACATGTGGTCAAAATTATTTTTGTTATTAGAATTATATTTTCAGTGTCTTTCAGGTTTTCTGCCCTTGTTATTTTCATTCAAATTAATAATCAAAGTATACCATTCTCTAAGCTTTTAAAATAGGTGGATCAAGCCATTCCTAAAGAAATGTTCAATTTGGGAGTGAGATATGGGTCAAGATAATAAAAATTTGATGACAGCCCATTTCACAGATCATAAAAGTAACTTAAAGGATTGTTTCCTGTTTTTTATTCATCAAATCACCTGAAACACTTTTGAAAAACTACAGATCCCCGAGTCTCATTCAGAATCTTCTTTGTAGGACTATGAAGTCTGTTTTTAAAACAAAAAATAACCCGTAATGCTCTCCAAGTGATTCTGATCCAGTCAGTCCCGAAAATAGCATTACAAAATCAGTGATTTAAGGGATATAAGGTAATTTTGACACACAGCCAAGATCAGAAATCACATATTTCAAATACAGATTACAAATAATTTAACAGTAGCTAAAATTTCAAGTTATTATCTTTAACATCTTTTACCAGGAGGACAGCTAAAAAACTTTAAAGTCAGAATTTAAAACCAGGATTTTCTTTTTATAAATCCCATCACCCTCTTTCTTCTTTATTTTACTGACCCTGAAAATATGCTATTGAAGATACCATAAATAGCATGCTTAGCCATCATTAGGAAATATTTCCAAAAAGTTTTTAATAAAAATTTAAAATGCAGTTATTTTAAAAATATATGTTCTTGTTGCTTGACAACAAGATTCTTAATTCTTAATTTATCTTAATTCTTAATTAATTAATTATTAATTAATTTAAGAATAGATTGCAATAGTATGACAGCTGTCTGGTCTCATGATTAATCCATAATTTTGAAGAAAAAAATAGAAACATCACAGCAGAAGTACTCTTATAGTTTGAAATAGCTGGAATTAAGCCAATTAAACTATTTCAGCATTGCCAATAAAAGGATAAATTCCTTTTGATATTCCTCCTCTTATTTTAGAATCCATGTGCCATGCATAGAGCTTGCTTTAACCAAAAAAAAAAGAAAGAAAACCCTTGAATATACTGGGCTGTTTTAAGTACTCCATGCTGGTTCTGGACTCATCCACATTATTTATTTATATTTTGCCACTTTATTTTTTCGATTGAAGGATATTTGCTTTACAGAATTTTGTGGTTTTCTGTCATACATCAGGAATTGGCCATGGGTACACCCATGTCCACTCCCTCCCGAGCCTCCCTTCCATCTCCCCCGATATCTGTAGGTCCGTTCTCTGTCTGTTTCTCCATTGCTGCCCTGAAAATAAATTCATCAGTAGTATCTTTCTAGATTCCGTATATATGTGTCAGTATATGATATTTATATTTCTCTTTCTGACTTACTTCACTCTATCTAGTAGGCTCTAGGTTCATCCATCTCATTAGAACTGACTAAAATCCATTCCTTTTTATGACTAATATTCCATTGTATATAGGTACCACTGTTTATTTATCCATTCATCTGGCAGTGGACATCTAGTTTGCTTCCATGTTCTAGCTGTTGTAAATAGTGCTGCATTGAACATTGAGGTACGTGTATCTTTTTCAATTTTGGTTTCCTCAGGGTATATGCCCAGGAGTTGGATTGCTGGGTCATATGGTGGTTTTATTACTAGTTTTTTTTTTTTTTTTAATTCCTAGTTTTTTAAGGACTCTCCATACTGTCTTCTATAGTGGCTGTATCAAGTTACTTTCCCACCAGCAGTGCAAGAGGGTTCTCTTTTCTCCACACCCTCTCCATCATTTATTGTTTGTAGACATTTTGATGACGGCCATCCTGACTGGTGTGAGGTGGTATCTCATTGTAGTTTTGATTTGCAGTTCTCTGATAATGAGAGATGTTGAGCATCTTTTCATGTGTTTGTTAGCCATCTGTACGTCTTCTTTGGAGAAATGTCTGTGTAGGTCTTTTTCCCACTTTTTGATTGGGTTATTTGTTTTTCTGATATTGAATTGTATGAGCTGCTTGTGTATTTTGGAAATTATTTGTCAGCTGTTTCCTTTGCTATAATTTTCTCCCATTCTGAGGGTTATCTTTTCACCTTGTTTGTATTTTCCTTTGCTGTGCAAAAGCTTTAAGTTTAATTAGGTCCCACTTATTTACTTTTGTTTTTATTACTCTAGGAGGTGGGTCATAGAAGATCTTGCTTTGATTTATGTCATCGAGTAATCTGCCTATGTTTTCTTCTAAGAGTTTTATAGTTTCTGGTCTTAAAAGTAGGTTTTTAATTCATTTTGACTTTATCCTTGTGTATGGCATTAGTAAGTGTTCTAATTTCATTCTTTTGCACATAGCTGTCCGTTTTTCCCAGCACCACTTGCTGAAGAGGCTTATCTTTGCCCCATTGTATATTTTTGCCTCCTTTGTAAAAAATAAGGTACCCATAGGGTGTGGGTTTTATCTCTGGGCTCTCTATCTTGTTCCATTGGTCTATATTTCTGTTTTTGTGCCAGTACCATATTGTCTTGATGACTGTAGCTTTGTAGTATTGGACTCTTCCACAGATTAATTCCCTTCTGTTTCTAGAGTCCAGAGTATGCATTCCTATGTTTCTTCCATGGGCCTGATCCCCAAAGACCTCAAAATGTACCCAGGTTTCCTTAACCGATAATTACAATGCAAAAAGGTTATTATGAAATAGGGTGGATCAAAGTGTTGGACCACACATCTTGACCTCAAAAGGAAACAATGACAAATGACTTAAGAAGATTAGCTTTTTTAAATGTATTTGTTTAGTTTGCTCATGTGTATGTCAATGATTTCTAGAAATTCAAAAAGGAGAATTCCTAGAAAAGTGAAGTTTCTTTTTGATTCTGCATTTGTCCATTTGGAGCTCCTTTTTACAATGAAAGTTAGATTGTGAGCATCTAACTTGGAGATGAAGAGCATTACAGCAAACGTAGAACTCCTGAATTTTGCCCCTTCACAGCAAATGCCTTTGCCACTTTTTTCCCAATTGATTTCTCATAACACCCTAAAACAAAGCATTATTTGGGGAGATGATGACTTTTTCAGCTTAGAATGCATTCTGAAGTCCTCATCACAGCCTGTGAGACACCAAAAAAGTATTTCCCTCCGAGATCTCTCTGATTCATGTATTACTTCCTTTGTACCTCCACCCCATCGCTCTTATTCCTCCACCTTCAGGAGCCACACCAAGTGCACGGCAGGCTCAGGCATTTGCACTCACTGTTTCTATGTCTACCAGTTACTTAGCCCCATCTCTGTCTGGCTCCCTTACTCCAAGTAGCTCTCTGCTCAGAGGTCTCCCTCTCTTAGAGGTTTCCCTGACCAGCCTCTACATAGCACTCCACCGCTCTGTACCCATCAGCCTGCTTCATCTCTCCTCTTAGTACTTGGCATCTCCTGGCCAAGTACATGTTTCTTTGTCATATGTCTCTGAGAATCAGAATTTAAATTCCATAATGGTAGAGACTATACTTGATTCACTGTCATTTGGTTCCCTGGATAGTACCTGACTCATTAGAAATTTTGACTACGCAGAGAAGGCAAAGGCACCTCACTCCAGTACTCTTGCCTGGAAAATCCCATGGGAGGAGGAGCCTGGTAGGTTGCAGTCCATGGAGTCGCGAAGAGTGGGACACGACTGAGCGATTTCACTTTCACTTTTCACTTTCATGCATTGGAAAAGGAATGACAACCCACTCCAGTGTTTTTGCCTGGAGAATCCCAGGGACGGGGGAGCCTGGTGGGCTGCCATCTCTGGGGTCGCACAGAGTCAGACACGAGTGGTGTGACTTAGCAGCAGCAGCACATGACTAAGAGAATATTGGCTTACTGAAATGGACTCGTGAATGACTTTTAAAAGCTTGGGTTCGTTATATGGTATTTCATATATTTTTAAAATTTATTTTGTTTATATATGTATTTTAAACACACACATATATTGATATATATATATATGTATAATGATGCAGATTCATATAATGTATACATACACTCTTTCATGAATTCTTCTTCCTGTCCAACTCTTTGTGACCCCATGGATTGTAGCCCACCAGGCTCCTCTGTCCATGGGATTTCCCTGGCAAGAATACTGGAGTGGGTTGCTATTTCCTACTCCAGGGGATCTTCCCAGCCTAGAGTTTGAACCCTGAAGGTGTCTTTTGCTTCTCCTGCATTAGCAGGTGGATTCTTTACCACCACAACACCTGGGGAGCCCCCATACATTCTCTACCTGTATATAATGTAGTAAGCAGAACAATTGACCCTGAATCTCTTTACTTTCTCCTCCCTCAATTATATCTCCATTCCACCACACACACACACACACACAACTTCCCCTGTCAAGGCTGCTGTCATATACCATCTAGTTGGTTATATTTAAATTATAGTTTCTTCGTACACTTTGTGGGTGAGTTAATGAGTCACACTGCAAGGACTTTTTTGTAGTTTATCATCATGACAGTGCCAATAGGCTGTAGCATTTGGGCCTTGGATGGTATAGGCTCTCCACTACTCTAGATACCCTTCCAAAAGTGGTATTTCCAGGGTGGGACAGTGTCTTTTCTGACTGGTAAAATTCCTTCATAGGTTATTAGATTATTATAGTCCCTTGGGGCATCAGCTGTCGATATTGCCATCCTGGGTTTATGGGCAGGTCTATGTGCTAAGTGCTAAGACAAAATCTGTTTATGAGACAAGGCATAGCGTAGATGATACAAGAGAGCCTTTATACCAAATACTGACTTTGCTTCTTGCTTAGAAGTATTATCTCAGGCTAGGTACTTAACATTCTAAACCTCAGTTTCCTGTTCCATAAAATCATAACATCTATTTGATAATATTTTTGTAAGGACAAACATAAATAGTATACATTGGGTTGGCCAAAAAGTCCATTCCGGTTTCCATAATAACTTACAGAAAAACCTGAATGATCTTTCTGTACAGCCCATTGGAAAACACTGTTTGGCACCAGCCGGATATTCTAAATGGTAGTTACTTAAGTAAAATTTTCTCTCAGCCCCCATGAGGGCACTTAATTCAGTGCTTGAAGCACAGTAGCTACTCATGGACTATTTGCTGATTGATAAGGCTATCTTATCACACTCTTTGGAGGCCCTTCCCTAATCATCTTAGTTGATAAATGGGCCATGGAAAAGAATAAAGTCAGGAAAACTTTTGTGCTCACAAGTTCAAACTTGTCTAATTTTAAAATTTGAAAATGATAATTTGTGTGTATAGTTCTTTTAAAAAACTGCACCAGGAGTAGAATGAAACTTTTGTACTCAATATAATCTTTCTGTTTGAAGACACCGCTTCAGATCTTAGGAAGAGATGGACTGAATCATGGTTAAGATGAATAATCACATTAGTTCTATTGAATGAGCAGTCAGGGAAGGTGAACAAATTTTAATGTGTCCATATACCTTCTTGATTTTGCATGCTGGTAGGCAGGGTTATTTGAATTTATAGTCTAAAGAATGATTTGTTTAATTTTGGAGTTATGTAGTTATATTTACATGCACGTATATATCACCCTTCTATCTGTAGTAAATATATGCTTCCAGCTGTATTTACTTGTAATATTGTAAAATATGTTTTCTTTCCTTGAGTCTGTATGAGCTGTGGACAGAGTAAGGTGAGACAAGGAGGTGACAAAATATAAAAAATGTTATTAAAATGTTCACGTAACTACAGATTCAACAGAGTTGACTAGTGAATCTTGCTTTAAATAACCATCAAACCAACTTTGTTTTGGGAAACAAAGTGGATTTTGTTTTAAATAACCACCAAACAACTTTGTTGTTTGGGAATGCAACTTTGTTCACTGTCTTTGTCATAATTAGGAAAATTGTTTATCAATAGTAAAGAAGACATAGTTCCACTAAACCTTCCAGTGTAGGAAAAAAGAAAATATAATTTGGTTATCAAATCCCAGGTCAGACATCAACTAGCTGAAAGTCTTTGGGGTATATACAGGTCTCTTCTGTTTGACTTATAAAGCAAAAATAAAGACAGCTAGCAGAAAGGTTATTGCAGAAATCATGTCTGTATATAGCCACGTTTACAACATGTTTTTATTGCATTTGTGTGTTCATGTATATAAAGTACCACATAGTAAGATTTAAAACATGCTTCTTCTTAATTGAAAGAAGTTATACTTTAGATGTTTCATTGAATAGTCTAAATAACAGTATTTTTTATTTTTATTTATTTATTATTTTATTTTATTTATTTATTTTTTTAATAACAGTATTTTTTAAAAGAAAATAACATTAACTGTTTTCTCTTATCACAGGCTTATGAAAAAATTGCTTATCTTCTCACTAATTTAGGTAAGTCCACTTTTCTTACTTCACTCCTTAGTAAGAAAATAACATGGGCATCAGTCTATGGTTTCTTTATATTCTTTAGCATTTTTTATATCAACTTTAGTTAGATAATTGTCAGTAAAATGAAAGAAGGGACCTAGGAAGTTGGAATTCATCATATAACTATAGAGAAGCAATGTATACAGTTACAAAATCCTAGTAGAAATTAACAAACCTAGTTCTGCCTACTTGGGATTGCTTTCCCCCCTACCTTTTCAGTTCTTTGGGATTTTCCCTGCAACATTTATTTTATCACAGTGTCATATTACATGTACACAACTTAAAAGGCAAAAGAGTATTAAGAGATTTATAATAAATACCAGCTCTTTGCCACATTGCTAATTCTTGTTTTCCATATCCCTGAGGTAGTGCTTTCTAGGAGTTTAATCATTGTTTTCTGTTCTTTTCTACCTTATTTCTAAATTGCATGCTACTACTGCCATTCTTGAGTTTTCCAGCTTTGGGAAGTGATTGCCTTCCCGTAATAAAAGACAGGAGCTTCGTACTTTATTCCCGCAGTGTCCTGCTCCTCACACTTCCCCATCCATCTCTAGGTAAAAGCAGATTGCTAATTCTCCTCCTTCCAAAGCAGCATTAGCTTAATGAATAATTGGTGTTCACATCATGTATCTACAGAACTATGCTCATATCTAAGGCATGACGTGTACTGTGGTTGCTTTCTTTCTTATAAGAACTTTATATTTTCGTGAAGCTAATAACAACATTTTTTTTTGCTTGTCTACACATACTTGCCTTGATTTATCCCGAACTTCCTGCCGTAACTCTAAATTCTCTCTAAATACATTAAAAAAACATTAAGTATTGTACTCACTTTCTTCCGAGAGGTATCCTCCCTGAACCACTGTCTACTCCAGTCTCAGTAGGTTACCCTCTGGGCTTGTGTTCAGCTGCATACACTGCTTTGACCAGCACTGTGGTAATTCCTTCACTTTTTATTTTTTCAGTTGGACAAAACTTTTTGGATCCTTTGTTTCTTCTGTTTCAATTTCTTATTTTGCTACATGGAAAATAAATATCTCAAAACCTTGCATGTCAGAAAATACCTTTATTTCTATCCTCAAACTTAAGTTTTGGTCCCCCAATTTGGGTACAAAATTTTTATTACATAGTTGTTTGAGCAGCGATCTTTTATTATTTGAGAACTCAACAGAGCCAAGGCACTGAGCTCAGCTAGACTCTCCTCCTTTACTATTTTGTTTTACATCACAATTCTGTGACAGTAGTATCCCAAGTTTATCGATAAGAAAATCAAGGTAATTAAGTTGCATGCATGCAAAGTTGCTTCAGTCGTGTCCCACGCTGCAACCCTATGGACTGTAGCCGGCCAGGCTCCTCTGTCCATTGGATTCTCCAGACAAGAATTCTGGAGTAGGTTGCCATGCCCTCCCCTAGGATCTTGGTTAAATCCCTCATCAATCTTCCCAACCCAGGGATCAAACCTGCGTATCCTGTGTCTCCTGCCTTGCAGGTGGATTCTTTACCACTGAGCCTCCAGGGAAGCCCAATTAAGTTAAAGGGTAGAATTTAAACTCAGATGTGACAGACTCCGCTGACTGTGGTGGAGTAACTGTATCACTCCATTAGGATGTGTTGCTTGTCTTACGATGTATTTACAGATGCGAGTAACATGAGAAGAGACAACGTATAGGGGGAAGAACTAGCCCCTAGTTCATAGTCTGGCTGATACGGTCACTTGGAAATTACATGACTATGAGCAAGTTTTTTCTTCTTTCCATTCTTTCATCTCTTCTTCTCTCTGCTCCATCTCCTTTTCTTTCTTTTTCTGAGTCTCAGTTTCTTCATTGGTAAAATGAGAATGAGAATAATTCCTGTTTCACTGTCATTGTAGGTTAGCTGCCTGGCACATGACAAGTGCCCCATAAATGGGAATGATCGTTTTCATTTTTCTTTAAACCCTCTGAGCTATAGTTTCTTCAGTTGGGTAATAAAACACTTGAACTAGATATCTCAAGGCTTTCTTCTAGCTCTGATTTCTTATATTTATTTGCTTGTAAAGTATTTTACTCCCAAGATGAAAGCAAGCCTAGGCAAGTAATTTGGGGGAACCATAATATTAATTATAGCAGCAGAATATGCTAATTGCCAGGAATGTCAGCTTTCACTTGATATTTGATTTTTTCCATCTATAACTCATACCATAATGCCTGTGGACTCATAGCTGTCAATTAATAATGAGCTTTATAAATTTAAATTAATAAAATATTGACATTTTGTTTAAAGAAATGTAATGTCATTGCATGTATATATAAAAATAATATGTATGCAATATATATGATATTAAATTCTATATAAATTTAGGCTTGCAAATTTGTGCTTCAAATTAGAAATTAGGTTTAACTTTCTAATTATATAAAATACTTTTAAGACTTTGTTTCTTGATTTCTTTTTTGCCCAAATATTTTATTTTAAAATATCATAAATACACAAAAATCAAAGCTTCAATTCTGTCACATTAAGGTTTTTAAAAGAGAATATATAATATTTGATCCAAAGTGATACTTTTTTCAGCCTAGCTTTTCAGTTTTTAAGAATTAGATCAGAATGGTTGTCAGTTGTTTCAAATAATGAAGTATCTATAATAATGAACAATGATTTATCTGTAGTATTGATTATCTATAAAGATAAACTTGGATTCCAAGAAACAAATTAGGTCAACTGGTGAAAAGAACTTTTATTTTGTCAGAGTTCAATTCAGGAATAAAAGTATCTATGTCAAGGGAACAGCAACAATAAAATCAGATGTCATCATACTCATATTAGGCAAACTAGAATTTAATCTGTATTTGAGAGGGAAAGACAGAGACTTTATACTGATAAAAAACCTATCAGGTCAGTATAATAGTCAGTTTCTATACACATTTCCACCAACCTTCAAAGCATAGAAAGCAAAATATAATAGAAATACACAAATAAATTGACAAATAAACACTCAAAATATAAGCCAAGATATACAGGACTGGAAAAGGTCAGTTTTCATTCCAATCCCAAACAAAGGCAATGCCAAAGAATGCTCAAACTACTGCACAACTGCACTCATCTCACACGCTAGTAAAGTAATGCACAAAATTCTCCAAGCCAGGCTTCAGCAATATGTGAACTGTGAACTCCCTGATGTTCAAGCTGGTTTTAGAAAAGGCAGAGGAAGCAGAGATCAAATTGCCAACATCCGCTGGATCATCAAAAAAGCAAGAGAGTTCCAGAAAAACATTTATTTCTGTTTTATTGGCTATGCCAAAGCCTTTGACTGTGTGGATCACAATAAACTGTGGAAAATTCCAAAAGAGATGGGCATAACAGAGCACTTGGCCTGCCTCTTGAGAAACCTGTATGCAGGTCAGGAAGCAACAGTTAGAACTGGACATGGGACAACAGACTGGTTCCAAATAGGAAAAGGAGTACATCAAGGCTGTATATTCAGTTCAGTTCAGTTGCTCAGTCATGTTTGACTCTTTGCGACCCCATAAATCACAGCATGCCAGGCCTTCCTGTCCATCACCATCTCCCAGAGTTCACTCAAACTCACATCCGTCGAGTCAGTGATTCCATCCAGCCATCTCATCTTCTGTCGGCCCCGTCTCCTCCTGCCCCCAACCCCCCCCAGCATCAGAGTCTTTTCTAATGAGTCAGCTCTTCGCATGAGGTGGCCAAAGTACTTTAGTTGCAGCTTTAGCATCATTCCTTCCAAAGAGCACCCAGGGCTGATCTCCTTTAGAATGGACTGGTTGGATCTCCTTGCAGTCCAAGGGACTCTCAAGAGTCTTCTCCAACACCACAGTTCAAAAGCATCAATTCTTCGGCGCTCAGCTTTCTTCACAGTCCAACTCTCACATCCATACATGACCACTGGAAAAACTATAGCCTTGACTAAACGGACCTTTGTTGGCAAAGTAATGTCTCTGCTTTTCAATATGCTATCCAGGTTGGTCATAACTTTTCTTCCAAGGAGTAAGCGTCTTTTAATTTCATGGCTATATATTGTCACTCTGCTTATTTAACTTATATGCAGAGTACATTATGAGAAATGCTGGGCTGGAGGAAGCACAAGCTGGAATCAAGATTGCTGGGAGAAATATCACTAAACTCAGATATGCAGATGACACCACCCTTATGGCAGAAAGTGAATAACTAAAGAGCCTCTGGATGAAAGTGAAAGAGGAGAGTTAAAAAGTTGACTTAAAGCTCAACATTCAGAAAATGAAGATCATGGCATCTGGTCCCATCACTTCATGGGAAATAGATGGGGAAACAGTGGAAACAGTGGCTGACTTTATTTTTCTGGGCTCCAAAATCACTGCAGATTGTGATTGCAGCCATGAAATTAAAAGACACTTACTCCTTGGAAGGAAAGTTATGACCAACCTAGATAGCATATTAAAAAGCAGAGACATTACTTTGCCAACATAGTCAAGGCTATGGTTTTTCCAGTGGTCATGTATGGATGTGAGAGTTACACTATATGTAAAGAAAGCTTTGAGCACTGAATAATTGATGCTTTTGAACTGTGGTATTGGAGAAGACACTTGAGAGTTCATTGGACTGCAAGGAGATCCAACCAGTCCATCCTAAAGGAGATCAGTCCTGAGTGTTCATTGGAAGGACTGATGTTGAAGCTGAAACTCCAATACTTTGGTCACCTGATGCAAAGAGCTGACTCATTTGAAAAAATACCTGATGTTGGGAAAGACTGAGGGCAGGAGGAGAAAGGGATGACAGAGGATGAGATGGTTGGATGGCATCACCGACTCAATGGACATGGGTTTGGGTGGACTCCAGGAGTTGGTGATGGACAGGGAGGCCTGACATGCTGCGGTTCATGGGATTGCAAGGAGTCGGACACGACTGAGTGAGTGAACTGAACTGAACTGATAGAATATTTGAATATCATAACTAGCAGGCTTCCTTTAAATGTATATAAGCTGTATGCTCAAGAGAAAAGTGAATATTCTTGTGAGACACTTGGTACACTGACAAAACTTATCCATGTAATTTGGCCACAATGAAATTGCAACTTTTTTGTCCCAAGGCAGAAATCACACAGGACGCATTTGTGGATCATGAAGCAGTAAAATTAGAAGTGAAGTGAAGTGAAGTCGCTCAGTCATGTCCGACTCTTCACGACCCCATGGACCGTAGCCTACCAGGCTCCTCCGTCTATGGGATTTTCCAGACAAGAATACTGGAGTGGGGTGCCATTTCCTTCTCCAAAGTTTTTTCTAAAATTAGAAATGGAGACCCAAAACAATCTAACACAGGGGATTTTTTTAAAAACCCACAGTCTCATTTCTAAATAAGTTTTCTGCTTAATATACAAACTATTTAGAAGGAAACAACAGTGAAACCATAACCATGCAGAAATGTTGGCTCTCCTGGCAGCTCTCCCTTCTGCCCGTCAACCAGTCACTCTTGTTGATGCCCCACAGATCATTCCTGTTTCTGACACTTGTCTGCTTTGGGCTTGGCATTCCCCAGGACCTATTCTGGAGTTCCCCAGGATAAAGTTTCCTCTTTATTCTGTGCTTTGCTCATGCATACAGTTTGGCCTATCTTTTCTTTTAAGTCAGAGCACATCTACGTTCTATCTTTGTTGAATTTTCAGTTACATTAGAATATATACATTAGATTTGCTTATATATTTTCTATCCCTTATTTGGATATCCAGTGGGAGCTGAGGCTGAGGTACATTCTGCCATCTTCATCTAGTTTTATGAAGATGTTGCTTTATTTTGTTATCTTTTGTTTGCTTTATTTTGAGAAGTCAGAGCCCTAAGGTGTAAGTTGACAGAGTTCTTAAAATCATCTTATCTAAATTCCTCATTTCACAGATTATAAAGTGAAAGTGAAAGTGAAGTTGCTCAGTCGCATCCAACTCTTTGCGACCCCATGAACTGTATACCCTACCAGGCTCCTCTGTCCATGGGATTTTCCAGGCAATAGTACTGGAGGGGATTGCCATTTCCTTCTTCAGGGGATCTTCCCAAACCAGGGACTGAACCCTGGTCTCCCGCATTGTAGACAAACACTTTACTGTCTGAGCCACCAGGGAAGTAAGTCCCTGCACACAGATTATAAAACTGATTGCAAAATACATGAAGACACCTGCCTGAAGTTACCAGCAGATTAGGTATAAGGCTGAGATAAGAACTGAGCCTTTCTGACTGATGAAGCCCTCTTTTCCTTTACTAATCCACTTCAGTCTGCATACAAATATTCCTTTTTTAAAGAACTCTGTAGACAGTTAAGGTCTCTGAATTAAGTATAGACATTTGGAGTGAAAGACTGATCTAATATTTATAGTTACCTCTAAATGACAGGAGCAGAGAGAATCATGAAAATCCTTATGTCTTAATAACAGATATCATACTTTTGTAGTTGTGGAAAATGTCTAAAGATTATCTCATTGGATCTTTTCATCGATTCTGTGGAACAGATATTATCACTCCTATTTTTACAAATGCAGACACTAGAACTCAGAGGCATTGAGTGGCTTATAGACTCAGTAAATGACTGAACCAGACTTTGAACATAGGACTTCTGATTCTGTGTCCATATTTCTTGTCATTTACTTCATCTGTGTAAGCACACTCTATGTTCCTTTTAGAATATCCTCGAACAGAATCTGAATGGGAAAACAGCTTTGCTTTGAAGATGTTCCTCTTCCAATTTGTCAATTTGAACAGTTCTATCTTCTATATTGCTTTCTTTTTGGGGAGGTAAGTCAACTTTATACACATTGTCTTTGCACAGTGACAGAGACTGTCAACAGTTTCATTGCCAGTTTGTTAACAGAGGTGGCAAATTCTTGTTCTCTGCCTTGAAAAACTGTCCCAATGAATCTTCACATGCTTTTTCAAATCAAGACTTAGTATAGTGCTTCTGGCTGCACTCCCAATTAAAGTTGAGATTAAAAAAAGTAAAGCCATATGATCGAATCACTTTTCTGTACAACTGAAACTAACACAACATTGTAAATCAGCTATATGTCAATAAAATAAATAAGACCTATATGCCATGCTGGGGTTGAATTATGATTCTCCAATCATTAGTGATGATTTTGTTAAATAAGGAAAGTTTTGTATAAGCCCAGAGTACACTTCCTTAGTGTGGAAACTTATACCTATCATGGTAATATTTTTTTCCTGAATTTGCTGCAAAATATAAAAAAGAAGCATATTAAGCTACCTGTTCTGGTTTGCCGTATGCTCAACACTCCAGCCAGTGCCATGGAAACATACTGAAGCTAGAAAATTTTAAACTAAACAATTCAGCACATTTTATTAATAGTCATTAACTAGGTCAAAAAGACATTAAAACTCTACAAGTCAGTGTGGAAAATTTCATTTGGTTGGTTTGTCTGCACTTTCTCAACCCGTTGATAATGACTTCACACATCATTTTTCCTTTTCAAGTCAGGTCCTTTGATGTGTAAGCATGGCCTAAGTCATTGTTTGGGTACAAATTGCTCCAGAAAATCCTTACGTCTACCCACACTTGCACTGGTTGTAATGCATTAGTAAGTGTTCTTCAGTCAACCCCGCCTAAACACTAATGAATTAAAATGGCTTTTTACAGATTTGTTGGCCATCCGGGAAAGTACAATAAACTTTTCAACCGGTGGAGACTGGAGGAGGTAAGTAACCTTGTAAGGGTAGGGGTGGGATGGGCATGGATATGGGCCAATGACTGTGGGGAAAAAGGAGGTGGGAAGAGAGAGAAAGGGGAGGTGAAACAGGCAAGTTCATCTGTACTGAAGACATGTTTTTGATAAAGCAGGAAATCTAGGGGTTCCTAAGAAACTAAGTCTTCCAAAAAAGAGGATGTACATTAAACCCCAAGATCCTGACCTCAGCTCTCTTTAATATACTATCAAAACCATTTCTTCCATTCACAAAGCCCAGAAACTTAGCTCCAGTAGATTTTTTTCTTTTGAAGGATTATTATTATCTGTGCACTGATTTCCAAACTTTTAAGTATATTGGGTTTCCTTCTAAGCAAGGAAAATTTAGTCTAAAATGAATCTTAATGAAATACCAATTAATAAATGTATAGGTATATCTTCAAAGTCTTATATTTCTTTATTGATTTATGTATGTATGGAAAAAAATGTCTAGGAATAATATTTCTATATTCCAGGGTGAGAGTGTTGTATATTTTCACTGAGACTGACAAACTGTCCTCCCAAATGCCAGCTCCTACCTATAGTATATGCATTTACTTCTTCATAATTTGCCAAGTGAAACAGTTTCATTTTTACCAATAATCCAAAAGATAATCAGAATATCTCTTGATTTCAGTTCCTTTAATTACAAGTGATGCAGAGAATGTTTTTCATGTTTGTTGATATTTTGTATTCTGCAGCTATGTTATTCCTGTTAATTTTCATTAAACTGTTTTTTTCTGTTTTAATAATTTCTAAACAAATAAAATAAGGTTCTTTCAAATTTGTTAAGGATATGTTTTCCATTTTCTTATATATCTTTTAATTTTGTTTTGATATAATTTTTAAAAAACTATATAGCATTTTCTAATCAAAATATTATTGTCGTTAATGTTTTGGGGAATTTGTTTCATCATAAAAATGTGTTGTCATTCTAGGAAATTTTAAAATTTCATGCATATTTTTAACTACTGTTATTTTTAAAAATATTATCTTTGACCCATTGGAAGTTCATTTTCATGTAAAGTGTAATTAAGATCTCCGAAAATTAGCAGCCACAAATTTAATAAAATGAGTTTTCACTCAGCAAAATGAGATTGTAAGGTTTATTATATCAGTATTCTACATCTTAATGCTTCTGGATCTATTTAGACTAATTGTCAAATTTTTTACTTATCTAATTCAAAATTTTAAAAATTATTCTCAAGTAAAACTCAGTTTAACATATGGCAGCATTAGTTGTTTTTGTTCAGTCACTAAGTGGTGTCTGACTCTTTACAATGATATATAAACTGCAACATACCAGGCTTCCCTTTCCTCCACTATCTCCCACAGTTTTCTCAAATTCATGTCCATTAAGTTGATGATGCCATCTAACCTTCTCATCTTCTGTTTCCCCCTTCTCCTTTAGCCTTCAATCTTTCCCAGCATCTGGGTCTTTTTCAGTGAGTCAACTGTTCGCATCAGGTGGGCAGAGTATTGGAGTTTTAGCTTTAGGATCAGTCCTTCCAATGAATAGTCATGGTTGATTTCCTTTAGGATTGACTGGTTGGATCTCCTCGCAATCCAAGGGACTCTCAAGAGTCTTCTCTAGCATCACAGTTCAAATTCATCAATTTTTCAGCCTTCAGCCTTCTTTACGGTCCAGTTCTTACATCTGTACATGACTGCTGGAAAAACCATAGCTTTGACTCTTTGGACCTCTGTCAGCAAAATGAGTCTCTGCTTTTTAGTACACTGTCTAGGTTTGTCATAGCTTTTCTTCCAAGGAGCAAGTGTCTTTTCATTTCATGGCTGTAATCATCATCCACGGTGACTTTGGAGCCCAAGAAAATAAAATCTGTCACTGTTTCCACTTTTCCCCCTTCTATAATACTTGCCATGAAGTGATGGGACCAGATGCATGATCTTCATTTTTGAATCTGAGCTTCCAGCCAACTTTTTTCACTCTCCTCTTTCAGCTTTATCAAAAGGCTATCTAGTTTCTCTTCACTTTCTGCCATAAGAATGTTACCATCTGCATATCTGAGATTGTTGGTATTTCTTTCAACAATCCTGATTCCAGCTTTTGAGTCATGCAGCCCAGAATTTCTAATGATGGCTCTTCATAGAAGTGAAATAAACAGGGTGACAGTGTACAGTTTTGTCATATTCCTTTCCCAATTTTGAACCAGTCCATTGTTCCATGTCCGGTTCTAACTGTTCTTCTTGACCTGCACACAGGTTTTTCAGGAGACAGGTAAGGTGGTCTGGTATTCCCAGCTCTTGAAGAATTTTCCAGGTTTTTGTGATCCACATAGTGTATAACAGGCTTTAGTGTAGTGAATGAAGCAGAAGTAGATGCTTTTGTGGAATTCGGTTCCTTTCTCTGTGATGCAATGGAATCTTGGCAATTTGAACTTTGGTGCCTATGAATAAAGTGAAAAGTGAAAGTTAGTTGCAAAGTTGTGTCTGACTCTTTGCAATCCCATGGACTGTAGCCTTCCAGGCTCCTCTGTCCATGGAATTCTCCAGGCAAGAGTACCAGGGAGGGTTCCCATTTCCTTCTCCAGGTGATCTTCCTATGCATTTTCTAGATCCAGCTTGTACATCTGGAAGTTCTCAGTTCATGTACTACTGAAGCCTAGCTTGAAGGATTTTGAGTATTACCTTGCTAGCATGAGAAATGAATGTAACTGTACAATAGTTTGAGCATTCTTTGTCTTTGCTCATCTTTGAGATTGGAATGAAAACTGACCTTTTCCAGTCCTGTGGCCACTGCTGAGTTTTCCAAATTTTCTGACATATTGAGTGTAGCACTTTAACAACATCATCTTTTAGAATTTTGAATAGCTTGTCTTGAATTCCATCACCTCCATTAGCTTTGCTCTTAGTAATTCTTCCTAAGGTCCACTTGACTTCACATTCCAGCATGTCTGGCTCTAGGGAGTGACCACACCATCATGGTTATCCAGTTCATTAAGACTTTTTAAAATATAGTTCTTCTATGTATTCTTGCCACCTTTTCTTAATCTCATCTGCTTTTTGTTAGGTCCTTACCATTTCTGTTCTTTATCATGCCCATTATTGAATGAAACATTCCCTTAATACCTCTAATTTTCTTGAAGCTATTTCTAGTCTTTCCCATTCTATTGTTTTCCTCTTTCTTTGCATTGTTCACTTACAGCTTTCTTATCTCTTCTTGCTGTTCTCTGGAACTCTGCATTCAGTAGGGTTTATCTTTCCCTTTATCCCTTGCCTTTTCCTTCTCTTTTTCTTAGCCATTTTTAAATGACCAGTTTGCCTTCTTTATTTCCTTTTCTTTGGGATGGTTTTGGTTCACACCTCCTGCACATTGTCATGAACCTCCATCCATAGTTCTTCAGGCACTCTGTCTACTAGATCTAATCCCTTGAATCTATTCATCACCTCCACTGTATAATCATAAAGGTTTGATTTAGTTCCTATCTAAATGGCATGAATATTTTCCCTGTTGTCTTCGATTTAAGCCTGAAGTTTACAATAAGGAGTTCATGATCTGAGCCACAGTCAGCTCCAGGTCTTGTTTTTGCTGACTGTACAAAGCTTCTCTATCTTCAGGTGCAAAGAGAATAATCAATCAAATTTCAGTATTGACCATCTCCTGATGTCCATGTGTAGAGTCATCACTTATGTTGTTGGAAAAGGGTGTTTGCTATGACCAGTGTGTTCTGGACAAAACTCTGTTAGCCTTTGCCCTGCTTCATTTTCTACTCCAAGGCCAAACTTGCCTGTTATTTCAAGTATCTCTTGACTTCCTACTTTTGCATTTCAATCCCTTCTGATGAAAAGTACATCTTTTTCTTGGTGTTCTAGAAGGTGTTTTAAGTAGGCCTTCATAGAGCTATTCATCTTCAACTTCTTTGGCATTAGTGGTTGGGGCATAGACTTGGATTACTGTGATATTGATTACTTTGCATTGGAAAAAAATGAAATCATTTTGTCATTTTTAAGATTGCACCCAAGTGCTATATTTTGGACATGAGTTTGAGCAAACTCCAGGTGATAGTGAAGGACAGGGAAGCCTGGAATGCTGCAGCCCATGGGATCACAGAGTCAGACACGACTTAGCGACTGACCTACAGCAACTGCATTTCAGACTCTTTTGTTGTCTATGAGGACTACTCCGTTTCTTCTAAGGGATCCTTGCCCATAGCAGTCAGTATAATGGTCATCTAAATCCCTAAAATGTCGATCTTCATTCTTGCTATCTCCTGCTAGACCACATCCAATTTACCTTGTTTCATGGATCTAACATTCCAGGTTCTTATGCAGTATTGTTCTTTATAGCTTCAGACATTACTTTCACCACCAGACACATCCACAACTAACATTTCTGCTTTGTCCCAGGCTCTTCATTCTTTCTGGAGCTATTAGTAATTGCCCTCTGATCTTCCCCAGTAGCATATTGGACACCTTCCGACCTAGTGGGCTCATCTTCTGGTATCATATATTTTTGCCTTTTCATACTGTTCATGGGGTTTTTGCGGCAAGAATACTGGAGTGGTTTGTCATTCCCTCCTCCAGTGTACTACATTTTGTCAGGAATCTCTGCTATGATCAACCTGCCTTGGGTGGCCCTGCATGGCATGGCTCATGGCTTCATTGAGTTATACAAACCCCTTTGCCAAGAAAAGGCTGTGATCCATGAAGGGGAGGCAGCATTATTAGGAGGTCATAATTTAGAGAAAGGTTAAGAAAAAAGATCACCTGAGAAATTGGAGGGTAGAGGCATTTCTGATCTCTATCTAAACATTCCCCCCCAAACACAGGGGCTTTCTCATTAATGTTGTCTCCTTTGGGTGTTCTAAAAGTTGATTGGAATACTTTGAGAAAGCCCAAAGAAGGTATGCTTTTTATCAAAGAAAACTGGGCTTAAATGTTAATCTTCCTGATTATTCTTTGTCCTTCATTTAACCTCTCTGAATATCTGTCTTCTCATCTGTACACTGGCAATAGTAATACTTATGTTGTAAAGCTGTTACTAGATAAGAGGTAATTTGCATCACACAAGTAGCCCAATACTTGTACTATGCTAGGAACTCTGTAAATTGTAGCTGATATTTATCAATGCTCTGTCTCTACAGCTACCTGGGTATTATTCTATAGGAAAGAGACAAACTAGGGCTTTCTTAATCCCAGGCTTCCTGGAAGTCCCCAAATCAAACTTGCAGTTTTCTTTCATAGCCCAGAAGTATGACCATATCCACTAAAAGACTTTCAGCTCTCCTTTGGTGTTTGTGTGGATGTGTGTGTGTGTGTGTGGTGTGGTGTGGTGGAGGGGGAGGGAGAAACAAGGCTTACTTTTTTCCAAGAGTGTTCAGTGGAGTTAGCAAGGGTAGTGTGGGGAACAAAGTGGTCACAGGCAGGGAGGTCTGCATATTGATGCCATTTTAGTGCCTGCTAGCACCAGTAATTTTGTTTAATTGGGTACTCTTACTTTTAATTGGGACTTCCTTGATAGCTCAGTTGGTAAAGAATCTTCCTGCAATTCAGGAGACCCTGGTTTGATTCCTAGGTCAGAAAGATCCTCTGCAGAAGGGGGAGGCTACCCACTCCAGTATTCTTGGGCTTCCCTGGTGACTCAGCTGGTAAACAATCCACCTGCAATGTGGAAGACCTGGGTTCAATCCCTGGGTTGGGAAGATCCCCTGGAGAAGGAAATGGCTACCCACTCCAGTATTCTGGCCTGGAGAATACCACAGCCTGTAAAGTCCATGGGGTCACAAAGAGTCAGACACAACTGAGTTACTTTCACACTTTCACTGTTAATCATGAAATTATTAGAATTTGTGATTCCTCTTTGAAAGTCCCAGGAAAATAACTGTAATACTAGTGTCAGGAAAGATATTTCAAAACCATCCTATTTTCCACAATGTGTATGACATAGACAGTAGCCATATTTTCCAACAAAAGATTTATTTTGAAAAAAAAAAATCAGTGAATTAAAAATATGGGTTTGGAATAGAGCCTGGAAATCCTGGAAATGTAGATAGAAAAGGTATATATGATGGAAAATAAACATTAGATCTCTGAATTTAGTCATACAACAAGCATTTATTAATACATACTGTATCTTAGACCTCTGCTGGGTAATATGTGGTGTACAAGTGAAGATATCTTTTTCTTTTCTTTAATAATGTTAACAATCTTGAAGAAAATAACATAACCATGATATGTAACAAGTATTTTGTCTTTGGAATCTGACAATCTACGTTCTAATTTGCCCCCCCTGGATACATGATCTTAATATTTCTATGTCTCAGTTTATTTGTTGTTGTTATTGCAAATTGTGATAAGATTCATCATTCTCAATAATACTGGCCATAGGTAGATTAAGTTGGATCTTGCATGTAAAATGCCTGGCATAAATAATGGCAGCTATTTATAAAGAAATAAAAATAGTACTGCAATTTATTTAGAAAATTTATAAACTGGTTATTATGGACTTCTCTCACACTCAGCTATATAATATCTCATGGCTTCCCAGATTGTGCTAGTAGTAAAGAATCCACCTACCAATACAGGAGACACAAGAGACACCGGGTTTGGTCTCCCTGGGTCAGGAAGAACCCTAGAGAAGGGAATGGCCGCCCACTCCAATATTCTTGCCTGGGAAATCCCATGGACAGAAGAGCCTGGCGGGCTACAATCTATGGGGTCACAAAGAGTCAGACACAAAAGAGCAACTGAGCACCTTATTTGTGTATCTATATAAAATGTTAATAGTTAATATTGAATGAGTGTTTATGATATACCAGCACATTCAAGAGAGTTTCAGAAAAACATCTATTTCTGCTTTATTGACTATGCCAAAGCCTTTGACTGTGTGGATCACAATAAACTGTGGAAAATTCTGAAAGAGATGGGATTACCAGACTACCTGACCTGCCTCTTGAGAAATGTGTATGCAGGCCAGGAAGCAACAGTTAGAACTGAACATGGAACAACAGACTGGTACCAAATAGGAAAAGGAGTACGTCAAGGCTGTATATTGTCACCCTGCTTATTTAACTTCTATGCAGAGTACATCATGAGAAATGCTGGGCTGGGGAAAACACAAGCTGGAATCAAGATTGCTGGGAGAAATATCAATAACCTCAGATATGCAGATGAAACCAACCTTATGGCAGAAAGTGAAGAAGAACTAAAGAGCCTCTTGATGAAAGTGAAAAAGGAGAGTGAAGAAGTTGGCTTAAAGCTCAACATTCAGAAAACAAAGATCATGGCATCTGGTCCCATTACTTCATGGGAAATAGATGGGGAAACAGTGGAAACAGTGTCAGACTTTATTTTTCTGGGCTCCAAAATCACTGCAGATGGTGATTGCAGCCATGAAATTAAAAGACACTTACTCCTTGGAAGGAAAGTTATGACCAACCTAGACAGCATATTGAAAAGCAGAGATATTACTTTGTCAGCAAAGGTCCATCTAGTCAAGGCTAGTGTTTTTCCAGAGGTCATGTATGGATGTGAGAGTTGGACTATAAGGAAGCCTGAGTGCTGAAAAATTGATGCTTTTGAACTGTGGTGTTGGAGAAGACTCTTGAGAGTCCCTTGGACTGCAAGGAGATCCAACCAGTCCATTCTAAAGGAGATCAGTCCCGGGTGTTCATTGGAGGGACTGAGGTTGGAGGTGAAACTCCAATACTTTGGCCACCTGATGTGAAGACCTGACTTATTTGAAAAGCCCCTGATGCTGGGAAAGATTGAGGACAGGAGGAGGAGGGGACAACAGAGGATGAGATTGTTGGATGACATCACCGACTTGATGGACATGGGTTTGGGTGGCCTCTGGGAGTTGGTGATGGACAGGGAGGCCTGGCGTGCTGCTGTTCATGGGGTCACAAGGAGTCGGACACAACTGAGTGACTAAACTGAACTGAGCACATTCAAGCAATTGGTCTAAAAGTTCTACATATATTAATGTATTGATTCCTTACAGCATTTCTATTATCACACTAATGTTACTGATGAGAAAACAGAAACTTAGAGAAGTTATATAATTTGCCTACACATCAAAAAATACTTACAAAGTGATGAAGTCATCACTTTGATATTAATTTGATTCAGGCAGTCTAAATTTTATGCTCTGACCACTGTGTATTCCAGCCACCGTTGGGATAGCATATTGCCACAATGGAGAACCTAATAGAGATAGATTTTGATATGAAATTGCTGAGTGATTTCTGGCTCCTACATACAAACTGGAATATAGTAGACATACTAAAGTGGATCAAGTGAGAGGAATGAGGATATCAGAGTCTCACAGTTCTGTCTGCCATGTAGATTCATTATTTACAAAATGGAGATATGAACACCCATCTCACCAGGCTTGATGAGGAAAAAAATGAGAAAAATATATGAAGACACCCGGCTTTGAACTGTCCATGGTCATATGGATAAGACCTTTTAGAACCAACACCCAAAAAAGATGTCCTTTTCATTATAGGGAACTGGAACGCAAAAGTAGGAAGTCAAGAGATACCTGGACTAACAGGCAAATTTGGTCCTGGCAAGGCAAAGGCTAACAGAGTTTTGTCAAGAGAACGCATTGGTCATAGCAAATACCCTCTTCCAAAAACACAAGGGAAGACTCTAGACTCTACACATGAACATCATCATATGGTGAATACCAAAATCAGATTGATTATATTCCCTGCGTCTGAATATGTAGAAGCTCTATACAGTCAGCAAAAACAAGACCAGGAGCTGACTGTGGCTCAGATCGTGAACTCTTATTGCTAATTCAGACTTAAATTGAAGGAAGTAGGGAAAACCACTAGACTATTCAGGTATGACCTAAATCAAATCCCTCATGATTATACAGTGAAGTGACAAATAGATTCAAGGGATTAGATCTGATATACAAAGTGCTGAAGAGCTATGGACAGAGGTTCGTGACATTGTACCAGAAGCAGCGATCAAGACCATCCCCAAGAAAAAGAAAGGCAAAAAGGCAAAATGGTTGTCTGACGAGGCCAACCAAGCAGCTGTGAAAAGAAGAGAAGCAAAAGGCAAAGGTGAAAAGGAAAGATATACCCATTTGAATGCAGAGTTCCAAAGAATAGCAAGGAGAGATAAGAAAGCCTTCTTCAGTGATCATTGCAAAGAAATAGAGGAAGACAATAGAATAGGAAAGACTAGAGATCTCTTCAAGAAAATTACAGATACCGAGGTAACATTTCATTTTAAGAAGGTCTCAGTAAAGGACAGAAATGGTATGGACATAAGAAAGCAGAAGATATTAAGAAGAGGTGGCAAGAATACATAGAAGAACTATACATAAAAGATCTTAATGACCCAGATAACCACGATGCTGTGATCACTCACTTAGAGCCAGACATCCTGGAATGCGAAGTAAAATGGGCCTTAAAAAGAATTACTATGAACAAAGCTAATGGAGGTGATGGAATTCCAGTTGAGCTATTTCAAATCCAAAAGATAATGCTGTTAAAGTGCTGCACTCAGTATGCCAATACATTTGGAAACGCAGCAGTAGTGGCCACAGGACAAGAAAGGCAATGCCAAGGAATGCTCAAACTACTGCACAATTGCACTCGTCTCATATGCCTGCAAAGTAATGCTTAAAATTCTCCAAGCCAGGCTTCAGCAGTATGTGAACTGTGAACTTCCAGATGTTCAAGCTGGATTTAGAAAAGGCAGAGGAACCAGAGATCAAATTGCCAACATCTACTAGATCATTGAAAAGGCAAGAGAGTTCCAGAAAAACACCTACTTCTTTATTGACTATGCCAAAGCCTTTGACTGTGTGGATCACAATAAACTGTGGAAAATTCTGAAAGAGATGGGAATACCAGACAACCTGACCTGCCTCCTGAGAAACCTGTATTCAGGTCAAGAAACAACAGTTAGAACTGCACATGAAACAACAGACTGGTTCCAAATCAGGAGAGGAGTACGTCAAGGCTGTATATTGTCACCTTGCTTATTTAACTTATATGCAGAGTACATTATGCAAAATGCTGGACTGGATGAAGCACAAGTTGTAATCAAGATTTCTGGGAGAAACATCAATAAGCACAGATATGTAGATGACACCAACCTTATGGGAGAAAGTGAAGAACTAAAGAGCCTCTTGATGAAAGCGAAAGAGGAGAGTGAAAATTCTGGCTGAAAACTCAACATTCAGAAAACTAAGATCATGGCATCTGGTCCCATCAGTTCAGTTCAGTTCAGTTGCTCAGTTGTGTCCGACTCTGCGACCCCATAAACTGCAGCACGCCAGGCCTCCCTGTCCATCACCAACTCCCAGAGTCCACCCAAACACATGTCCATCAAGTCAATGATGCCATCCAACCATCTCATCCTCTGTCGTCCCCTTCTCCTCCTGCCCTCAATCTTTCCCAGCATCAGGGGCTTTTCCAATGAGTTAGCTCTTTGCATGAGGTGGCCAAAGTATTGGATTTTCAGCTTCAACATCAGTCCCTCCAATGAACACCCAGGACTGATCTCCATTAGGATGTACTGGTTGGATCTCCTTGCAGTCCAAGGGACTCTCAAGAGTCTTCTCCAACACCACAGTTCAAAAGCATCAATTCTTCGGTGCTCAGCTTACTTCACAGTCCAACTCTCACATCCATGCATAACCACTGGAAAAACCATAGCCTTGACTAGATGGACATTTGTTGGCAAAGTAATGTTTCTGCTTTTCAACATGCTATCTAGGTTGGTCATAACTTTCCTTCCAAGGAGTAAGCGTCTTTTAATTTCATGGCTGCAGTCACCATCTGACGTGATTTTGGAGCCCCCCAGAATAAATTTGACACTGTTTCCACTGTTTCCCCATCTATTTCCCATGAAGTGATGGGACCAGATGCCATGATCTTCGTTTTCTGAATGTTGAGCTTTAAGCCATCATTTTCACTCTCCTCTTTCACTTTCATCAAGAGGCTTTTTAGTTCCTCTTCACTTTCTGCCATAAGGGTGGTGTCATCTGCATATCTGAGGTTATTGATATCTCTCCCAGCAATCTTGATTCCAGCTTGTGCTTCTTCCAGCCCAGAGTTTCTCATGATGTTTTCTGCATATAAGTTAAATAAGCAAGGTAACAATATGCAGCCTTGACGTACTCCTTTTCCTATTTGGTACCAGTCTGTTGTTCCATGTCCAGTTCTAACTGTTGCTTCCTGACCTGCATACAGGTTTCTCAAGAGGCAGGTCAGGTGGTCTGGTATGCCCATCTCTTTCAGAACTTTCCACAGTTTATTGTGATCCACACAGTCAAAGGCTTTGGCATAGTCAATAAAGCAGAAATAGATGTTTTTCTGGAACTCTCTTGCTTTTTCCGTGATCCAGCGGATGCTGGCAATTTGATCTCTGGTTCCTCTGTCTTTTCTAAAACCAGCTTGAACATCTGGAATTTCACGGTTCACATACTGCTGAAGCCTGGCTTGGAGAATTTTGAGCATTACTTTACTAGCGTGTGAGATGAGTGTAATTGTGCGGTAGTTCCAGCATTCTTTGCCATTGCCTTTCTTTGGGATTGGAATGAAAACTGACCTTTTCCAGTCCTGTGGCCACTGCCGAGTTTTCCAAATTTGCTGGCATATTGAGTGCAGCGCTTTCACAGCATCATCTTTCAGGATTTGAAATAACTCAACTGGAATTCCATCACCTCCACTAGCTTTGTTCGTAGTGATGCTTTCTAAGGCCCACTTGACTTCACATTCCAGGGTGTCTGGCTCTAGGTGAGTGATCACATCATCGTGATTATCTTGGTCTTGAAGATCTTTTTTGTACAGTTCTTCTGTGTATTCTTACCACCTCTTCTTAATATCTTCTGCCTCTGTTAGGTCCATACCATTTCTGTCCTTTATCGAGCCCATCTTTGCATGAAATGTTCCCTTGGTATCTCTAATTTTCACGGCAAATAGATGGGGAAACAATGGAAACAGTAACAGACTTTATTTTGGGGGGCTCCAAAATCACTGCAGATGGTGACTGCAGCCATGAAATTAAAATACACTTGCTCCCCGTAAGAAAATCTAGTGAGCAACCTAGACAGCATATTAAAAAGCAGAAACATTACTTTACCAACAGGGGTCTGTCTAGTCCAAGTTATTGTTTTTCCAGTAGTCGTGTATGGATGTGAGAATTGGACTGTAAAGAAAGCTGAAGAATTGATGCTTTTGAACTGTGGTGTTGGAGAAGACTCTTGAGAGTCTCTTGGACTGCAAGAAGTCCAACCAGTCCATCCCAAGGGAAATCTTCCTAAATATTCATTGGAAGGACTGATGCTATTGCTGAAACTCCAATACTTTGACAACCTGATGCAAAGAACTGACACTTTGGAAAAAACCCTGATGCTGGGAAAGATTGAAGGTGAGAGGGGATGGGGATGACAGAGGATGAGATGGTTGGATGGCATTACTGACTTGATGGTCATGAGTTTGCGTAAACTCCAGGAATTGGTGATGGACAAGGAAGCCCTGCATGCTGCAGTCCATTGGGTGGCGAGGAGTCGGACATGACTGAGCGACTGAACTGCTGCCTGTCATATGATTGTGAGTGGTGCAATGGGAATGAAAGTCTGGATCTCCTGCACATTTATCCATGCCCTTTACTCATTCTGAGCTTCCCTGGTGGCTCATCTGGTAAAGAATCTGCCTGCAATGTGGGAGTCCTGGTTTTGAAACCTGGGTTGGGAAGATCCCCTGGAGAAGGGAATGGCTACCCACTCCAGTATTCTGGCCTGGAGAATTCCAGGGACTGTATAGTCCATGGGGTCACAAAGAGTCCGACACAACTGAGTGACTTTCACTTTACTCTTTCTAAGTATAGACTTTTTACTAAATGAATTTTAGAGTATTGAAGGACTGGATTTAGTTCAAAGGAATCATTATGTGAGGAGGTAGATTCACTGAAACTGTTAGACCGCTTTCTCTACCATATTAGAGAAGGAAATGGCAATCCACTCCAGTATTCTTGCCTGGAGAATTCCATGGGCAGAGGGGCCTGGCGGGCTACTGCTCATGGGGTCGCAAAGAGTTGGACATGACTGAGCGACTAACACACTCTGTCCTATAAATCACAAAATCCTTATGCTCAATTCCAACAAAATTGTAAATGGCCTGTCCTCTGGCCTCCCCACTTTGCTCTACCATTGCGGAGAGTCTATGATGGTCTTCTTTTTCCCTTTCCACAAAATAATAGGCTTTGCTAAAGCAGCCCTACAAGGCAGCAAACATATTTGATAAATAGAAGTCATCCTTAGCATTATGTGAGGGAGCAGTGCATTAGGGTAGAGGAGACCACAGCTTTCATTTCCACATCACCAGTTAGCATTGCATGATCTTGGACAAGTTAATTTGCCTCTTTGAGTCTCTCTACAAAAAATGAACAGTTTCAGCTTGCAACTGTGATCTGTGATCTGCCTCTGTAGCTTAGTAATTATTCGGTCTCAGACATTCTACTAAACCTGTTTATGGTATATATATGGCAGAGTTCAGGGGGTCCTAAATTCATCCTGAAAAGGAGTATGCTTGTATAGGAGAACTGAAACTTCTCCACACGATAAAAACTACCACTGGCAAACCCTCTCTCTGGCTCAGATTGGAGAGTTTTAAGTTACTGGGCTGGAAACAGAAAAGGAGGCTCTTTGTGTCCTAAGTATTTGTTCCCTTTGAAGTCCCACTGGTACTGACTTGATAGAAATAGAAACTGTAGATCAAAGCTACAAAGAACATCAGCCTTATGAGCAGGACATGAACCCATTTCCAAAGAAAAAGACCTACGCTTTCCTACTCAAATAGTGCGCAGTTTTCAAGCAAAACACATTGATTACAATTTTCATTGTAATCACATTTTTGTGTGCAATGGTTTCTAATGTTGCATTCATGCATGCTCAGTCACTCAGCCATGTCTGACTTTGCAGCCCTATGGACTGTAGCCCACCAGGCTCCTCTGTCCATGGGATTTTCCAGGCAAGAATACCTGAGCAGGTTGCCATTTCCTCCTCCAGAGGATCTTCCAGACCCATTTGCGTTGGCAAATGGATTCTTTACCACTGAGCCACCTGAGAAGCCCTCTAATGCTATTACTGAAGACTAAAAAGCAGTGGAGCACAGACAGGGCATCACTGGGATCATACTGGCAAACTGTTTTGTGGCATACTTTTATCACGTAAATGCATTATAATATGCATAGATAATTCCTCCCTGGGTGATAGACCTTCCCCCCATCTTGAGAATGGGCTAGACTTAGTGACTCACTTCTGAGAGAGAGGAAAAATGAGTAACTTTTCAATGGAAACACCTGGCAGATACTATACTAACCAAATATTGAAGGTTAATATCACTAGTAATGAGGTGTGGATACCATGTAACCCTGATGGTGAAAATGGCACTTCACTACTGTACCCTACCTCCATTCCCAAAACATATAACCCCAGTCTAAATGTGAAAACATGAGATTAACCCAGCTTGGGGGATTGTCCACAGGATGCTTGTCAGTGATACTTAAAATTGTTAAGAATATGAAAATCTGAGAAACTGCCTAGACCAGAGGAGATTGGAAGAGACATGACAAATCAATTCTACGAGGTATCCCAGATTAGATCCCGGAGCAGGTGAAATCTGCAGGTAAAGTCTGGAGTTTAGTTAATTGCTGTTCAGTTGCTAAGTCATGGCTGACTCTTTGTGACCCCATGGACTGTAGCTCTCCAGGCCTCCCTGTCCTTCACTATCTCCCAGAGCTTGCTCAAACTCATGTCTGTTGAATTGGTGATGCCATCCAACTATCTTATTCTCTGTCATCCCCTTCTCCTCCTGCCCTCAGTCTTTCCCAGTATCAGGGTCTTTTCCATTGAGTCAGCTCTTCTCATCAGGTGGCCAAAGTATTAGAGCTTCAGTTTCAGCGTCAGTCCTTCCAATGAATATTCAGGGATGATTCTGTAGGATTGACTGGTTTGATCTCCTTGCTATCCAAGGGATTCTCAAGAGTTCTTCTTCAACACCACAGTTCGAAAGTATCAATTCTTTGGCACTCAGCCTTCTTTATGGTCCAAATCTCACATCCGTACATGACTACTAGAAAAACTATAGCTTTGACTATACAGGCTTTTGTCAGCAAAGCGATGTCTCTGTTTTTTAATACACTACCTAATAGAAATGTGTTACTGTGAATTTCTTAGCTTTGACAATATACCTTGGTTCTGTAAGGGGCAGTGAAGGGAATTGGGAGAGGAGCATATTGGCACTCTCTGTACTATTTTAGCTTTGCAAATTTTCTACAAATTTAAAATTAGCCTGAGGTAGGAAGCTTATTTTTAAAACTATAAACATTTTGTTAAATATTTTAATATCGCTTGGTTATTAAATTGATTCCTTGATGGTTCAGATGGTAAAGAAGCTGTCTGCAATGCAGGAGACCCAGGTTTGATCCATGTGTCGGGAAGATCCTTTGAAGAAGGAAGTGGCTATCCATTCCAATGTTCTTGCCCGGGGAATTCCATGGACAGAGGAGCTTGGTGGACTACAGTCCATGGGATCACAAAATCAGACATGACTGAGTGACTAGTACTTACACTGTTTTCATAAAGTACTCCAGAGCGTTCATTAAATGCGATCATGCCTATCATGGAGCCTGGCAGTAGTAAGTGTTCATTAAAAGGAAGATTTGTTAGACTTCCCTGGTGGTCCAGTGGTTAAGATTTTGTGCTTCCAATGCAGAGAACACACCTCATGGGGTGGCCATGAGAAAAAAAGGTTTGTTGTTATTGTTGTTATAATTTTGATCAATATTCCAGTATATTTGCTGAAAACTTCCCTATCAAGTATCCTCATACATGCTATTCCTCCCTTGTTTTTATTCTCTTTGTGCATTGACATGAGGAGACATGGCTTTAGAATTTGCTATGCAGTTGGAAGACAGGGGTATTTAAGCTATCTGAGAACAGCGAGATCCTTATTGCTCCTATTGTTTGTTTCAGTGTCACCCTAGTGGCTGTTTGATAGACCTTTGCCTCCAGATGGGAGTTATCATGTTTTTGAAGCAAATATGGAACAATTTCATGGAACTGGGATACCCGTGAGTACTTAATTTTTACACTGGCCATGTATAGTGTGACAGGTCTTCCCAGGAGGCCCTAGTGGTAAAGAACCTTCCTGCCAATGCAGGAAATAGAACAGCGTCACATTCAATCACTGGGTTGGGAAGATCCCCTGGAGAGGGAGATGGCAACCCACTCCAGGATTCTTTCCTGGAGAAGTCAATGGACAGAGGAGCCTGGGGGGTTATAGTCTGTGGGACCTCAAAAAGTCAGACACAACTGAGTGTGCACACATGTACATAGAGAGTGACAAAGAAGAAAGGTACGGCAGTATGGCTGGTTGTTAAGAAGTGGGCTTGGTAAGCAGGCTCATAACAGTTCAGTTTCCATTCTGCTCCTCTCTGAAATGTGTGACCGTGTGTAAGTCAGTCTGGCCTTAGTTTTCACATCTCCTAGAAGGGCTCAATGGCTGTATCTTCTCAAGAACAGTTTAAAGGATTAATGGAAAGAATGGATGTAAAATACTTGTATTCTGTTCGGTATCCTAACACACTTGTTGGTATTCTTAAAGCATTATTGATAGTGTGGGTTCTTGAGGACAAAAATAACTTTCTGGTTTCTTTTGGTTACCAAAAGACTAAGGTGGTAGTTGTTTTTGTTTAATACATAGAACCTCCATTCTACCCGCCTGCCAAAAAAAAGCAAAATAAAATAAAGTTAAAGTCGTAGATGGGAATATTTTGGGCTCTTTGTTACAACAACAATAATAACAAAAATCATTACACCAGTATTGGTTGTGACAATATCAAACCAACAGCATTCTATTTTTGCCCATATAGATACATTCTGTGAAATGCTGACATAAAAGGACCTTGAATGCTCACTTTTACATCTACAAAAATATATTATCCTTTAGAATATAGTGAAATAGAGTGTATTTAAAATAATGTGATATGGAAGCTTTGAGGTCTAATCAAGCTAAAAACAATGTAGTATTGAGAAATTTCCTTGCTATGGGGGAGGAACTGGTTAGTTAACTGATGCTATAAATAGTTTAGGCTCAGTCATCAAATTATACAATATTTTTTTCTCCTCATTGTCGCATAACTATATCAGGACATGCCTGAGCAGAGGGGTTGGAGAGGTGATATTAACCCTGAAATTGGCAATAAAGTATTGTGTTAAATTACAGGCAGTCTTAGAGCACTGGACTGTGAAATTACTGAGACCTGGTTCAGATTTGTTCTCTGCCTCTTGATAAAGATAATTTACTTAACCTCTCTGAGACATTATTTTTTAATTTGTAAAATAAGGGATTTATGAAGATTAGATTATATGACAATGGTATTTAAATCTTCATCAATAAGTGACAGAAGCTTTTTGTGAAGAGATATTTATACAAATCCTCAAGAGTCAAATGCATTAAAGCGAATAAAGAGAATAGCAACAGCAGTTTGGGAAGTCCAGTGCATTTTTCATATCCCTTTCTATCCTCGGCTCATCTCTTTGAACATAAATTTTGAAGAATGTAATTTGAAAATATCAGAATAAATTAGGTATCAAGTGCCTACCACAGCATCATCTGACATAGTGTGGGTACTTCACAAGCACAGTCAAAATGGTGTGGTAGCCATTGTGGTATTAACATTGATTCTTATTGTTATCATTATCCATGTACTTCTATACATACTGTGCACTTTGGACAGCACCTTCCACCATGTCCTTGCCCAAGAGGTCAGCCTGGATTTTGTATTTCAAATCCCAAGGGTACCATGGCAAAGGATATCTTGGTGGGGTTTTTCCAACAATTGATTTAAGACCTTGCTGCAGAAAATGTAACAGGAGTGACCTAGCCCCTAAAGCAATAATTTTTAAACTTTAAACCACAATTCTCTTTCTTCAAGTAGAATCTTAAGCAGATTGAAGTAAATAACATAGAAGCAAGCTGGTTTTCCAACTCCAACCCTCTTTTTCATCTTCATGAGGCTCCAGAGGCAACCTACATGGAGCACACACTGAAGCACTCTGCCCGACGTTTTTATCTAGCTATAGTGGCTCTTCCAACCCCCACTAAAGCTCTAAGTCCATGATTAATTACAACTGAGAGTTGGGTAGTGTTCACTGAGTCCTGTGAAATTCCCTTTATCCTAGAGATAATTTTCATCTAACTCTTAAAATAATTAATTACCCAGAAGTCTATAATATTTGCATACCAGGATATTTCTGAGTCATATAATTTTAAGACTGCCCCTGGACTGGGGAAAGAGTATTGTTACTTCCTTCCCAAGTCTGATAAATGGACTGAAACACAGACTCATTGCCTGTAAATTATTGTTCTCTATAGAAGCAGAGTGCAATTGCTTGAATGGTTCATGTTTATAGACTCAGAGAAGTGAAGTGACTTAATAAAAGCCACACAGCTAATGCATTGTAGGGTGGAGACTAGAAATTACATCTCTTGAAACTCTAGGTAGGGCTCAGTTAAATGATTTTTCTCGTGTTCAGAGAGCACAGCAAGAAGATTTGGCAGGAAGGGCTCAGATACAATTACAGCAGGCAGCATAGGAGTTTAAATATTTATATAGATGGGATCATAGAATCATAGAAATGAGACTCTGTCTAAACAATGTCAGGAAGCACCAGTGCATGGGAGGATCAACTCTGAAAAATATGTAGATGTTTATAGGGGCTAGGAAGTCTAGGACCCCTTTGGTCCAGTGGTTAAGAATCCTGCTGCCAAGCAGGGGACATGGGTTTGATCCCCGCTCTGGGAAGATTCCTCATTCTGTGGGGAAACTAAGCCCAAGCACCACAACTACTGAGCCTGTGTGTCACAACTACTGAAGCCCACATGCCTTAGAGCCTGTGCTCTGCTGAGAGAGAAGTTACAGCAATGAAAAGCCCAGCCACTGCAATAAGAGAATAGCCCCGCCTGCCACAACTAGAGAAAGCCCACGTGCAGCAAGGAAGATGCAGCACAGCCAAAAATAAATGAATAAATAACTTTGTAAAAATGAAGTTGAGACTATATAAAGACCCCCCCATTCCCAGTACAGTTTCAAGGTAGTTCAGTTCAGTTCAGTTCAGTCGCTCAGTTGTGTCCGACTCTTTGCGACCCCATGAATCGCAGCACACCAGGCCTCCCTGTCCATCACCAACTCCCGGAGTTCGCTCAGACTCACATCCATCGAGTCAGTGATGCCATCCAGCCATCTCATCTTCTGTCGTCCCCTTCTCCTCCTGCCCTCAATCCCTCCCAGCATCAAAGTCTTCTCCAATGAGCTAACTCTTCGCATGAGGTGGCCAAAGTACTGGAGTTTCAGCTTTAGTATCATTCCTTCCAAATGTTTCACTTTTCCTAATGCACTGTAAATTGTTTACCAGTTGCTTAAATAAGAGCTCAAAAGCCCTTTGTCTCCTCATAATGTAGGTTGATCCAGAACTGGTGGTCACGACATAAAATCAAGCGGGGAATTCAAGATGCTTCCATCCCTCAGTGGGAAAATGATTGGAATCTGCAGCCCATGAATATTCACGGACTGATGGATGAGTACTTAGAAATGGGTATGGAACCTTCTGCAAAGCTGTTTGACCTTCTTGATAGTTTTTTCTACTTCACGCAGACTCTGATTCCAGAGAGAAAACTGTCTCTCTCCTTTCCAACTCCAAGCTTTCTAAAACACAACTACACCTTTATCTCAGCAGAGCTAGAGAAGATATTAAGGCAGTGCCCTTGGAAGGCTTATGCATATTGCTCTGTCAACCATAACATTTGAGCAAAATGAAAGTATCTACCTTTTGAACAAATATTTTAAAGGAACATAATAAAGCAAAACTCATTCCTATGTTAAGAAATGTATCATCCCCCCCAAATAAAGCAGTAATTCTTTCTCACAGTAAATCTTTGCACAGATCCGTCTGAGTCTGGGCTTCTTCAAGAAGCTTATTTATATTATGAAAATAAGGATCGACTGTTAAGATCGCTGCATGTTGGTGTGTTGTTTTAACTTTTGCTTTTGTTCTCTGGGCCTCAGTTTTCTCATCCAGAAAAACAGAGGACAAGATTAGGTCTCTTGCTTCTCTTCTAGGACTGAGCAGTTTTCTTCAAGTCCTCTGACATTTTTCTTCTTTTATGACGTATCGCATAGAGGTAAAAGGCTCATAGAGCTTTTTACAGTCTATTGAGACCTGAGTTTGAATTCAGATTTTAACCCCTTTTTAGCTATCTATCTTTTAGCCAGATTAACAGCTATGAGCTTCAAGTTTTCTCAACTGTAAACTAGGATAAGCATACTTACTTTTTGGGTGTTGAAAGGATTAAAGGCAATCTATGTAAAGATGCCTAATACAGTACAAAGAAGACACTCAATAAATGAGACTGTTTATATTACTAATTTTCTAACTCTCTGCCTTTACAGTTTTGCAGTTTGGTTTTACCACCATCTTTGTTGCCGCTTTTCCTCTGGCCCCCCTTTTGGCCTTGTTAAACAATATCATCGAAATCAGGCTGGATGCATACAAATTTGTCACCCAGTGGCGGAGGCCTTTGCCAGCCCGAGCAACCGACATAGGTAAGATTCAGGAACTACATGGGTTTTTGCATTGCTAAGGCCAAGTGGTGGCTTGATCTTACTTAGCACCATATGTGTTTCTATTGCTGGAGCTCCCTTCCAAACATAACAAAACTGTTTTCATTAACAAAAGAATGAAATGAGAGTAATTTTATTTATAACTCTTTCCTGAGAGTAAGTTCTTACTGAGCGTTGCTATTTCATAAACTTGTTTGTAACTGTAAAGGCTGTCATATATACCTTTCTAGGACTTATTTTTTCATATCATTGTTTTTTAAAGTTAATTTTAATCCTATTTGAAACATCACTTTTGACCAAAATCAATAGTCTGTTAATGATATACAATTTCAAAGCCTGTTTCGTGTATCTATGTAATGCCAGATGGGTTGAGATTTTCTGCTTCTTAAGAAACCAGTGATTTCCAGATCTTGACACTAAACTAGTTTTACTTTTTAATATTTTTACATCAAAAATGTTTTTGACAAAGATAAAGGCAAAACTCATAGTGAATGCAGATATTTTGGGGTTCAGACAGTGAAGTACTACTATATTTTTATTGGTTTAAGTACTAATCAAGTTCTATATATAGGCTTTGAAGAATCGTAAGCATCTATGCCATATCTCATTGTTAAAAATAAAAACCAATTCCAACAATCTTCTAATTTTCAAGTCTCTGTAGATGGGATCTTCCTCCTCTCTATAGAAAGAATTCGGTAGCTGTAATATCTGTAGTGAGATATACACCATCCTTAGAAAATAAATAGTGGACAGAGCTTGGTTCCAACAGCGGGTTCCCTGGTGACTCAGACGGTGAAGATCTGTCTGCAGTGTGGGAGACCTGGGTTCGATCCCTGGGTCAGGAAGATCCTCTGGAGAATGGCTACTTACTCCAGTATCCTTGCCTGGAGAATTCCATGAACAGAGGAACCTGGCGGGCTATAGTCTACGGGGTCCCAAAGAGTCAGAGACAACTGAGCAACTAACACTTCACAATACTTGGTTCCAGCATAACTAAAACATCTTTTCCAAGTTAAAGGTTGGAAAACTAAAGGATTTTCTGTTTTTTCTTTTTATTCACTGTCTTTTATCTTTCTCCCACTAGGTATCTGGTATGGAATTCTTGAAGGAATTGGTATATTGGCTGTGATCACTAATGCTTTTGTAATTGCTATAACATCTGATTACATCCCACGTTTTGTCTATGAATACAAATATGGCCCCTGTGCAACTCATTTTGAATATAGTGAAAGGTAAGGTTAACTTTACACATTTTATGCTTCTCATTAAACAGAACTTACTGGGCAGTTTTGTTCTGTGACCATTAAGGGTAATGTTTCTGATCATTCTGGTTCTATGTTTATTAGATGAATCCAAGTGGGATAAAAAGCACAACAGTGTTTTACAGCAAATAATTTTAGAGTCTCTCTATGACTTTCTGTGTAAATTCATCACCAGCATTAAAATGGTAAAAACATTATAATGTATTTAGAAGTCAGATATAAAACCAGGAGAGACCTTAAAAACCATCCAGTGCAATTTTCTGTCTACGAAGTGAAGTGATATGAAAGTCGTTCAGTCTGTCTGACTCTTTGCAACCCCATGGACTATACAGTCCATGGAATTCTCCAGGCCAGAATACTGGAGTGAGCAGCTGTTTCCTTCTCCAGGGGATCTTCCCAACCCAGGGATCAAAACCAGGTCTCACACATTGCAGACAGATTCTCTACCCTCTGAACCAAAAGAGAAGCCCAAGAATACTGGCATGGGTAGCCTATCCCTTCTCCAGTGGATCTTCCCAACCGAGGAATCGAATCGGGGTCTCCTGCTTTGCAGGTGGATTCTTTACCAACTGAGCTATCAGGAAATTGAGGCCCATAACAGTTAATTGGAATACTGAAGGGAATTAAACTAGTTTGTGAGGAGATGCAGAATGTAAATAAACTGTCAGCTATATAAGAGATTTTTCTAAAGGAATTTACTGCTAGAGATTTTAAGGATGCAGAAAAAGATACCCTAGACCTGCCTCCTTTTTCTTTTTCATTAAAATTTAAATCAACACTTCCATAGTTTCTTGACCTCTGCACTATTGACACTGTAGAGCAGATAATTCTGTTTTTGATTAGGAGGGGAATTATCTTAAATTATCTTAAAACAGATAATTCTGTTTTAAGATCCTGTGTATCTTACGATGTTTAGCAGCCCCTACGGCCTCTATCCAGTGGATACGAAAAGCAACCTCCCTGCTCCCCAAGTTGTGACAACCACTGATGTCTCCAGTCATCACAAAATGGTCCCTGGGGAACAAAATTTCTTTTTATTAATGGAACCACTGCCTTAAGGGACATGGACTTTCCAGATCTTTCCTTCTTGAAAATGTGTGTTAGGGAAGAATGAAAGGGAGAGAAACTGGAATTTTTAGCTAGAGGGTAGCTTTAGGCATGAAAGTAGTGATAGGTGATTAGTAGTGATAGGAGAAGCTGGCTCTCCTCCCTTCAAGAGCAGCTCTGGGCTTGCATCTTATCTAGGTACAGGACTTGCGCCCCAGCAGGCTGAGTCCTGGTTAGGAAGACATTAGCTCTTAGTTCTGCTGATGAACTAATTTGTCTCAGAACATTGCAATGCCTTTCTCAACACAAACAAACATCTCAATTTTTCAAAGAGAGGTAATAAAGACATGAGATTTTATTTTATACTTTAGAGTCTTGTCAAGAGATTGTTGACTTGAAGTCAAACTCCCTAGACTTAAGTATTAACTTTGCTTCTTACTAAAAGGCACATCATCAATCTGGAACTTTGTTTCAGAAATGATGTCTGAGGTAATATTTTATGAACTGTAAAACACAAAACACTGAAAAAGAAGGTTTTAATACTAGCATGAAAAATCACAAAGTCCCTTTTTTCTTAATTCAAAATGGTCTAGAAGCAGGAAAGATTTAAAATACATAGCACAATTGGCCACCCTCTTCCTCACTGGCATTATTTGTTAGTGTCTTTACTGCCACCTAGCGGCAGATGAGAATGAAATTGGCTGGGCATCAGCTATTTTACATTCCAGTCCCGACTTTTCACTTAGTCCGCATATGACCCCTTCTCCATAAGCAGTGACTAGGGATGCAGAATCATTTCAAGGAGAGATGTGGTGGACTTACGTGAGGTTGAAACCACACATTCACAAGGGCTACCTGTATTTAATTTTCTTTGGATATGCTTAGCAGCTAAATTGGAGTACCGTCATTCAGATTGGAGATTTCTAGAGCAAGAGGGCAAAAGGGCAAGGTGGCAGTGGAGAGGAGAATGTTGGCAAGAGATCAGCTGAAATGATAAATTATGAGGTCTAGGATGGACAGGGGGTGGGGGGAGAAGTCAGTGGGATCCTACAATCAATATTTGGAGGTTTAGAATAAGATAAATGGGCACTCAAACCCAAGCTCTAACAACGTTATGTTCCAGGCAGAGTCTCAGTTTGTGGCCTGCATGTCTTTTTCAGTGTTCGTGAGGTCAATACTATTTTCATAATAATACTAAGATACTATTTGCTTTCTTTACCACATTGAAGTCTGCACAGATGGTACAAAAGCACTGGTGGATAAAATTTTTTGGTGGCTTTGCATCACTCAAAGCAGTGGCACCAAAAACTACTAGTAATGATTGTATTTCTCACTATAGTCACCATTTTTAAGATGCCAGTACAAAATTTCAGATGGTTGAACACCATTACTGACTCAATGGACATGAATTTGAGCAAACTCCAGGAGGTAGTGAAAGATAGGGATGCCTGGCATGCTGCAGTACATAGGGTCACAAAGAGTTGGATATGACTTAGCAACTGAACAACAACAAAGACATTTCAAAATATCTTTGATGAAGCAGTAATAATTATTAATTGTATCAAGTCTCTACCCTTGAATAAATGTTTTCTCAATGTTCTATCTGACAAAGCACTAAGTGTGCAAGAAGTACTTGTGCTATACCCTGAAGTGTGATGGGAGTGTCAGAGAGCACCTGTGTGATTGTTGGAGCTGCATACCAAACCAACATTTTTTTCAACAATTGCCAGACAAAGAACAATTACCAAACAAACTATGAATATTCCGATTTGGGTATTTAGCAAATAGTCTTTTATAAAATGCACAAAACTAGCTTGTCATTTTAAGGAAAATAATCAAGAATGTTTGTTGGGCTTGAGAGTTTCCCAGTATTTATTTTTTCTGATAAAAATCAATGGTGATATTAACAATTGTGCTTTTCATGCTCTTCAGTAAAAAATAAATCAACATATGGGATATCCGCATAAGCAGCGGTCCCCAAACTTTTTGGCACCAGGGGCCAGTTTTGTGGCAGACAGTTTTTCAAGACCTGGGAGAGGAGGGATGGTTTGGGATGATTCAAGTGCATTACATTTATTGTGCACTTTATTTCCAATCTAATGCTACTGTTGATCTGACAGGTACCAGTCTGTGGCCCAGAGGTTGGGGACCCCTGATTTAGGGAAAAGATATTCTCCAAATGGCCCCTATTTGATATCACAGAATGATGCTTGGATAAATGATGAATTCAGACTACAAGATAGACCTGTTATGAAACAATTTATGTGAAAGTTCATTGAAACTTTAAGATTCCACTTTGCAACAAAAATTTGAGAAATTACCATAGGTAGGGCTTTGGTGGAATACCAAAGAAAAATACTGACATTTATCTGAAATATTAAAATAGTCTTCTTTTTTCCAACTAGTTAATCTGTATGAGGCCAGATTTTCTACTTAACCTTCAACAAAAACAACACATTGCAGCAGATTTAATGCAGGTATCCCAAGGTGATTCAAGTGGTAAAGAATCCACCTGCCAATCAATGCAGGAGACCCAAGAAACTTGGGTTCAATCTCTGAGTTAAGAAGATCCACTGGAGGAGAAAATGGCAACCCACTCCAGAATTCTTGCCTGGGAAATCCCACGGACAGAGGAGCCTAGTGGACTACAGTCCACGGGGTCGAAAGAGTTGGACACGATGGAGCACACATGAGTATCTTGTTGTTGCTGTTCAGTCGCTCAGTCGTGTCTGATTCTTTGCGACCCCGTGGACTGCAGCACGCCAAGCTTTCCTGTCCTTCACCATCTCCTGGAGCTTGCTCAAACTCATGTCCATTGAGTCAGTGATCCATCCCATCTTCTGTTGTCCCCTTCTCTTCCTGCTTTCAATCTTAGCTGTCTTCTATTAAGGCAGATATTAAGGTATTTTGCAAACATGTAAATCTGTGTCATCTCTCACTCCAATTTTTTCTTTTGGAATATATATTTTTCAAATGTGTTTTTATATTATTTGAATGGATTTGATAGTTATTTACAATGAGTTAACATAAATATTTTCTAAATTTCTCTTTCAATTTCTAATGTGGTAAGTATCAATTGATATGCATGCTTGCATGCTAAGTCGCTTCAGTCATGTCCAGCTCTGCAACCCATGGACTGTAACCTGCCAGGCTCTGCTGTCCGTGGGATTCTCCAGGCAGGAATACTGGAGTTGGTTGCTATGCCCTCCTCTAGGGGATCTTCCCAACCGAGGGATCGAACCTTTGTCTCTTTTCATTTTCTGCATTGGCAGATGGGTTCTTTACCACTAATGCTACCTGGTTGCCCTTATGCAAATAGCTCCTTGAGATCCTCAATGCCTATTTTAAATGTAGAGGGTATCTGAAACCAGAAATTTTGAGAATTATAGTACTAAAGAAAGTCATTTAGTTTCTGTATATATTGGTTTTTTTAATCCACATGGTGGAAATAATAAGCTTCTAAAGTTATTGTAAAAGTTGACCCTGATTACAATTTAATACTGAACCATCAGGGTAGTGAATTTTGCCTGTTTTGTCTATTGTTGAATACCAAGTATCTAGAATTTTCTAACAAATTTTAGGTCCTCAATATATAAATTAAATAAGTTAATAAATCACAAATAAGCATTTTTATCAACTGGCTGCTTGATTATAATTATCCAAACACTGTAACATGTATATAATGTATATCTATAAAAGTATATTTATGCAGTTTCAATGCATATGAAATAACCACAATGCTCACTGCATGAAAGACAGTGAAAGTGAAGTTGCTCAGTCATGTCCGACTCTTTGCAACCCCATGAACAGTAGCCTACCAGGCTCCGCTGTCCATGGGATTTTCCAGGCAAGAATACTGGAGTGGGGTGCCATTTCCTTCTCCAGGGGAACTTCCCAACCCAGGGATCAAACCCCAGTCTCCTGCATTGCAGACAGACACTTTACCGTATGAACCACCAGGGAAACCTGCCCACTGCATCAGTTCAGTTCAGTTCAATTCAGTTCAGTCGCTCAGTTGTGTCCGACTCTTTGCGGTGAACACTTAACAAAATATAAGCCAGGTGATAGGGCAAGACAGAAACTATTGCAGCGAAATCGCAGGCAAGAGTTGGTCTCATTAAGGTATAATCACAGGTGTAGTGAGTCAGGGAATAGAATCAGAGAGCTGAGTTGCTTGGAGTTTATAATTAGAAAGAATGGCATAACTGCACTTATTAAACCCCATCATTTGTAATGAAGGAGTTGGATTAGAAATTTATGAATTTGAGTCACATGATGCTTTCTTTTCTTTTCAGTTGTTTAACAGGATATGTCAACAATAGCCTATCCTTCTTTGACCTGAGTGAACTTGGCATAGGAAAATCTGGGTATTGCAGGTACTTTAAAATTATAGCTGTCTTTTCTTTTTGCTTTCACCTTTCCACCTCCTCCATTCAACATGTTAATGGGCCCATTGAAATTGTCATTTTGAAGTATTGGCAAATAAAGAACATTTGGGATCTTCACATCTTGATCTCTATTCTCCAAACTCTGTTTTTGTGGATTTTAGGTACCGAGACTACAGAGGTCCTCCTTGGAGTTCCAAACCCTATGAATTCACCCTACAATACTGGCATATCCTCGCTGCTAGATTGGCCTTCATTATTGTGTTTGAGGTTAGTCACAGGCTGATAAAATTACTGTAGATAAACACTTTTCCAGCTGATACATTGTCTTTTTGAGCTCAGTTTCTCAGTGACTTCCAAAACTGGAGCTGACTATGTACCTGTAAAAGATTTAAATACAATGAAACCACGGTGACAAGTACATAAAAAGCAAGCGCTGAATGTTAGTTAAAGAGTGTTTATATCAGAAAACTAGGATAATCTCTAGGTCCATGGTGGACCTACATATTATCACACTTAGTGAAGTAAGCCAGACAGAGAAAGACAAATATATTTCACTCATTTGTGGACTCTAAAAAAGTGACACAAATAAATTTATTTATAAAACAGAAACAAACTCACAGACATAGAAGACAAATGTATAGTTACTAAAGGAGAAAGAGGGAGATAAATTAGGAGTTTGGAATTAACATATACATATTCAGTTCAGTTCAGTCGCTCAGTCATGTCCAAGTCTTTGCGACCCCATGAATTGCAGCACGCCAGGCCTCCCTGTCCATCACCAACTCCCAGAGTTCATTCAAACTCACGTCCATCAAGTTGCTGATGCCATCCAGTCATCTCATCCTCTGTCACCCCCCTCTCCTCCTTCTCCCAATCCCTCCCAGCATCAGAATCTTTTCCAATGAGTCAACTCTTCACATGAGGTGGCCAAAGTACTGGAATTTCAGCTTTAGCATCATTCCTTCCAAAGAACACCCAGGGCTGATCTCTTTTAGAATGAACTAGTTGGATCTCCTTGCAGTTCAAGGGACTCTCAAGAGTCTATTACTATATATCAAATAGATGACCAAAAATGACCTACTATATAGCATAGAAAACTATATTCAATATTTTATAATAACCTAGAAGGTAAAAGAATCTTAAAAAATAGATGTATGTGTATATATATAACTCAGTCACTTTGCTTTATACCTGAAGCTAACACAGCATTATAAATCAACTGTACTTCAACTTAGTTATGAGCACCATAGTAACCATATTTAAAAAGAAAAGAATGATTTTCATAATCTAACAAAAGGACCCATTTTATTCATCGGATGGAGAGATTATCTTCTGAACAATCAATGCTAATTATAGTTTATCATATGTATTTGTATAAGCATACAAATAATTCACTAATTTATGCCTGAGAACACTTTTATAAAAATTGCACAGATTTTGATGATCAGAGTGATGCAATAATACTAGATTGTAGTCCTGGGAAGAAATTTAGAGAAGCTACAGTATCATTGCCTTGCTTAAAATATAGCCAGCCTGATACAGTTAAGAACTTAATTAAATGCCTGTTACCAGCAACCTACCATCATGGATCCATGACACCAATCATGCCCTCTGTTTTCCCCTCTCTTTTCGTTCCCTGCTACCCACTCCTCCCATAAGCACCCACTCTCTCTTCTTCTGTGGAAGATGTTCCACATCTTTATTTGAATATATGTTTGTTTATAAATATATATATGTGTATGTGTGTGTATGTGTGTATAGTATTACTTTAAGTACTATTTTCCAGAATTACTTCAATGGTATTATGTAATAACTCATGTTATCTTTTGCCATTGTACTTTTTCAGATCTAGAGAGACATCTATCCATAAGATCTGTAATTTATTTTGTCAACTTATGATATTTCATCAAAATTAAATACCATCTGCTCCTTAAGATAGGTACTTAGACCCACAATAATCCTCTACCTCAATGTGTCTATTATTAAGACTATTGGACATGGTATCTTGTAAACACATTTAAGGGTTTTTAAGGAATATTTTACTCAGGTGTGTAATTGTTAGTTTATATGCATACTTGGTTTCATGTATAATAATACTGAGAGAGTGCTCTTCAAAATTCTCCTGGATTTTCACCAGATTTTCACAGTATCTGATTTCTAATATTTTGCAGTTGTAAAAGAGTAAGGTAATATTTTGCTTTAATTTTTTTTTGTTATAACTTGTTTATTAACAGCACTGACCGTCACTTTTAGTACTAGAAAGCCATGTAGGCTTCCTTTTTTTGTAAGTGTATTGTAACTTTGGTCCATTTTGGATTGTGTTTCCAGTGTATTTGTTAACAAATTTTATGATTTCCTTATCTATTTTACATATTAATCTTAACCAGTTATATACATAGCAGATATCACTTTTTGTCCACAACCTATTAGTCTTACCTGTAAGCAGATAATGTTCATTTTGATGTAGTCAAGCCCATAATTGTTTACTTTTCATGGTGAGTGCTTATCCTGTATTGCTTATTTAGGACACTTTCCTTACCTCCAATTCAAAAAGGTATTCTACTACATTTTACTATTAACTCTATAGTCTTACCTATCACATGTCTTTAAGATACCTGGAGTTCTTATAGAGTCTGAAAGAAAAAGTTATTTTTTTATTCTCCATATAGTAAAATAATTTTTGCACTGCGATTTACTAAATAATCTATTATCTATCCACTGACTTGTAAAACCATCTCTGTTATATTTCAAGCATTTCAAGTTCCTATATTGTCACAGGTATATCTCTGACCTCAGTATTTTGAGTTATCACTCTGTCTGTAACTGGATCACTATAACTGGATCAGTATTGCACTATATAAATGCAATATTTAAATATTTCATATCTGATAAAGCAAGTGACCTTCCATTCCTGCCACATTTTCTCTTAATTTAAAACATTTTCATAGCTATTTGGAATTATTAGTCATTCATATAAACTGTTTTTCAGGTTCCTTCAAATATTGAGCAAAGACTTTGGTTAGAATTACATTTGTAGAAATCAAATTTTGACTTATTTATAAAATCTCTGTTGTTTCATTATGAACATGGAATTTATTCAAATTGTTCTATTCCTTTAATAGAGTTTTAAATACTCTTTTGCTATTTTTCCCTTTTAATTTCTATAAAATGTATGGATATTTTTTATTGCTGTTATGAATACTATCTTAACCTTCCTTACATGATTTGCTTGATTTTTGCTGGAATGCTAATAGTGTTTTTAAGATGATCATACCTCCTTGTTTAAGTTCTAGTATTCTGTCTGGTCAATCTGGTGAACTGTCTTTTCAAATGAAAATACCAGTTGCAAATAACAACAGTTTTGCATCTTGAATTCCAAAGTTTCATTGCTTTTGTTTGCCTTACTCTATAGCTGGAAATGGGATAGGATCCTATTCAATTCAATAGGATGTTGAATAGGAGCAGTGTGAACAACTATGTCTTGTTTCCATCTTCAATGGAAATACTTCTGATTTTTTTAAAGTATATTATCTGCTGTAGGTTTTTTAAGATAAACTCTATCACTTTAAGAAAATTGTCATCTGTTACTGGTTGTGACAGTGCCTTGATAAATGGGTATTAAAATCTAACTTAAAAAAGATTTCCTTTTTAGTATTAAGTCATACTTGCATATCAATTTCTGAAAATCAGTTTGTAGGTTAATTTATTACTTTTGTATAGGACTTGGAGATCATGGCATCTGATCCCATCACTTCATGTGGAAACAGAGACAGATTGTATTTTTGGGGGGCTCCAAAATCACTGCAGATGGTGATTGCAGCCATGAAATTAAAAGACGCTTCCTCTTTGGAAGAAAAGCTATGACAAACATAGACAGCGTATTAAAAAGCAGAGACATCACTTTGCAGGCAAAGGTCCATATAGTCAAAGCTATGGCTTTTCCAGTAGTCATTTACAGATATGAGATTTGGACCATAAAGAAGCCTGAGTGCCAAAGAATTGATGCTTTGGAACTGTGGTGCTGGATAAGACTCTTGAGAGTCCCTTGGACTGCAAGGAGAGCAAACCAGTCAATCCTAAAGGGAATTAACCCTGAATATTCATTGGAAGGACTGATGCTGAAGCTGAAGCTCCAATACTTTGGCTTTTTGAGAAGTGAAGAGCTGACTCACTGGAAAAGACCCTGATGATGGGAAAGACTGAGGGCAACAGAAGAAGAGGGTGGCGGAAGATGAGATGGTTGGATGACATCACCGACTCAATGGACATGAGTTTGAGCAAGCTCCAGGACATGGTGAAGGACAGGGAAGCCTAGCGTGCTGCAGTCCTTAGAGTCACAAAGAGTCAGAAATGACTGAGTGACTGAACTACATAGGAGTTGGAGCATATTCCTGCTTACTAATTTAAACTGTAACAAATGATTCTAATTTTTACTTCTGTGCTCTTGAGTCACATTGCTGGATATTCTGTGCATATCAAGTATTTGGTCAGGAAAGAAACTCTTGATCTGCTTGTCTATGGGAAAGTATGACTTGCATTTCTATGATTTACTATGCAGTGCTATTTCCCTGGACACGTACAGCAAGGCCAGTTAAAAGTACCTTTTTCCTTTCCACATAGAGATTAAGTCCTAAGTCCTTCAAGTGAATGGGTTCTTTTCTACAGATCATCCTAACTCTATCAGTCAGATTTTTTTTTAATCAATGTGACTCAAGAGCACAGAAGTAAAAATTAGAAACATTTGTTACAATTTAAATTAGTGAATGGGTTCTTTTCTACAGATCATCCCAACTCTATCAATCAGATTATTTTTAACGAGAAATTAAAAGACCTATTATTCATGGGAAAAGAAAAAAGATACATTTATAATAGTTGAAGGTACTATTTAAGCAGTATTTATACTGTACCAAGCACACCTTTGAACTTTTCACATATATTTGCTCTTTTAATTCTTATAGCAACCTTTAAAAGATACCAATATTAGCATCATTTTAGAGCTGAGACATCGAGAACATAAGTGATTTGCGTAAGGTTACACAGCTAAGAGTGTTGGAGTAAGATTCAAATGCAATTTCATTCAGCATCTGTACTTTTAATCACAGGCATATTACCTTTTGATTTTTGTTCCTGCTTTTTTTAATGCAATACTTTTATCAGTTTATTTTAGTATAATATATTTTATCATAGACTAAATGTTGATAAAGATAAGATTTTTAGAGCAGTTATAATAATATATGATTTTAATAGAGTAGAAATTCTGAAAAATGTGTATGTTGGGGGTTGAGTCCAAACTCAGCTTCACAGCTTCACTGTATTCTGTATGGTTCATACACTGTGTCTTATAACATCTTATAATGCAGGAATCTTCCCTGCATATGGTCTTTCTTATCCATGTATGACAATGCATATCATAGCACTATTGCATAGTATATAAGGGTTTTATGGGTGTGCATGTCAGACTCATTCAGTGTTTGTAAGCTGACATCAACACGTTTTTGTTGTAATACTTATTAGATGGAAGGCAATAAATGTATCTCCAATATAGTTTTAGGATATCCCTGAAATATCCCCAAAATATTCTAGATGGTACATACTGAGTTCTGATGCTTGATTGTAAGGCAAACATAGCATTGTTCGTGACTATTTTGGTTTATAATTAGCATTTCAGAATCATTGAAAATGTACTTTCTCCTCTTAACCTTTCAGCACCTTGTTTTTGGGATCAAGTCTTTCATCGCATACCTGATTCCGGATGTACCAAAGAACCTATATGACCGAATAAGACGGGAGAAGTACTTAGTCCAAGAAATGATGTACGAGGCTGAACTAGAACACTTGCAACAGCAGCGGAGAAAAAGTGGTCACCCTGTTCACCACGAATGGCCTTAGTGGATCTGTTGCCCAATGGGGGCAATACTGTTAGTGGACATGATGGCAAATTACAATTCTAGGTGGGATCTAAGAGGAAGGCATACCTGGCAAGCCACATGTATAATATGATATTTGAAAATATATCACAGCCATCTCTGGATCTGAAATATCCAGTCTTCTAGGGAAGAAGAAAAATGGCTCACGACCTTAAGAAAAAAATGCTTAGATTGACATTGCAGGAAGCCAGGGTCTAATTCTCAGAACCAGCCTCAGGGAGTTGTGTGTTTGGAAACCTCCACCTTCCATCAACACAGTATACTAGGGAGGGTGATGATGAGGTTTCTAATGACAAATGTCCATGTAAATGTACACAAGTCAGGCATGACTTAAAATATCATGTGGTCCTCATGCGCACACTAATCTGACTTTGGAACCTTAGGTTGAGCTGAGCTACTTACCAAGAAATGACAAATCAGTTATTGTCTTTGCTGCCAGAACTCCGCGTCCCTTCAACTTACTGTTTTGTAGGAATTTCCTTTGTTTCTTGCTGGGATTTTTGGATCTGTGTCACAGGAAATTCATGTTGTTTTTCACTGACTATGCAGTTGAAGAGTTGCACAACTTCAGTAGTCAAACCAAAAATCTAAGACTCCAAAAAGAACACCATTCATTAAAATAATACTCTATTGCATTGGCCGCATTCAAATCTGTTTTATTATTAGCAGATTCACTTTCACTGCCTTTTTTTCTCCTTTACTAAAGGCCAATGGAGTCATATTGTTATAAAATATGGATTTTCATTCTCATATCGTTTAGAAGATAATGAATCCGTATTTACTGTGGAAGGCTGTTTTATAGTATACTTAATTTCCACCTCCCTGATTTATTACAGTTCTCACAGAATAACTTGAAATGCTGTAAATATATTGATTTTCCTTGTACTTTTGCACCTTGCAATATGGAACACAAGTAATTAATACAATTCATGCAGCTCTGAGACCAGTTATACAGTATTCCATTGTAGCTTGTTTATTCAGGAAAACAGAAGCCAGATGCTTTGCAACACGTAAGCTTTTCTAACAACGTGCACTCTTGCTCGTGAGCTGATGAAAACAATGCATGAATATAAATTTATATTATTTGTAGAATAACACAGTTTTTTGAATTTTACTTTCTCTTCATCACTGAAGGGAGTTTTCTGTTATTTCTTTGGTAGATTGATTTGGTTTATTTTTGAAAACTCAGTAGAAACAAAGTCAAATTGATTGTGAAAGATACTGTTTTTCCTTGTTGTGGAGTTGCTGTTTCTCTGAACTCTGTGAGCATGAATGTTCACAGACTGATGTTGGAGGAAGCATTCAAATAAAGAAAGTCTGGTGGAGGCATAAACTACGGGGGCAGGATGGGAAAAAAGAAAAGAGTTGAATTAAGAAAATATATAGTAGAAATCAAGATACTTTTTCTTGCAAAACAAAGCTAATCTCAATTTTCTTCTTCTGGGAATGGGATGAGGCATGCATAATCGTGGTGGTTGTGGTTCAGTTGCTAAGTCATGCCCAATTTTTGAGACCTCATGGACTGTAGCCTGCCAGGCTTCTCTGTCCATGGGATTCTCCAGGCAAAAATATTGAAGGGGTTTGCCATTTCCTTCTCCATGGGATCTTCCCTACCCAGGGATCGAACCCAAATCTTGCACATTGACAGGCAGGCTCTTTACCACTGAGCCACCAGAGAAGCCCGTATGCAATCATGCATTCATAGACATATGTGATTTTTTTGTGTGCTGTTTAAAGGTACAGTTATTTCCAAAATTTATAAAGACCAGATTAAACCCAATGGAAATAAAACTACTTTGTATATATGCAAGGGTTTCTCTAGCAAGAAAAATCATAAAGTTTCTCTTCACTATTTAAAAAATGTTAACAATGGAAGTGTTTTTTGTTTTGTTTTATGTTAGTTTACCTTCTTTCTCTCCAGAGATAAATAAATCACAGTGATTGGTTGATTTTTGTCAAAAATACTTACTTCCCTACCTGCCCTCTGATTCTGAGCAAGAGGAAGAACTTCAGACTCTAAATGTCCCTCCCATTCCCTTGTCTCAAGAGAATGCCATTCAGATTCCAGAGAGGTTTTTTTTTCTGCCACCTGCCTATTCACAGTAACTGGTTGTACTAACGGCACAAAGAAACTTTAAATACTTCCATTTTGTAGCATCTACATTTCCTTTTCTTTGTTGGTTAAATGTATACACATGCCTGAGGATAAATACTTTCTATGCTTATTGAAGACATAAATGAACCTGACATTTATGTCCTTTTACAATTAGGGATGCAAGGCAAAGATATTTGCCTTATAGTAAAGAATATGGATAGCTGTGCCCTTGAGAATTTGTCTCTTTCTGAGTTATTTTTATATAACCATATAAAATCGTATTGATGCCTAGCAGGAATAATATGAAAAGAAAAAGGTATTTTTAATAAAAATTATAATACATTGATTTAGGAAATGCCTTCTCTGATATTTTTGAAATCGATGGAAAAATAGAGAAACAATGAAAAAATTATCTGAAATTCTCCTTTTGTGAATCAATGCAGTAGAATCTAGTTATATCTTCATCATTGTTGACTGCAAAATATTGACAGCCCCTCACAGTATATAAGTTTTAGACAACTGAGCTTTAGTTGACAAAAATATTTTATATCATGGTTTTCATATGAATACAAATTATTTCTCAAAGATTTATATAACACACTATTCTCAGGAATTCTGTATTACATGAATGCTGCTTATATATTTTCTTATTCTAAATTGTTGTCTTTTCAAGCAGATAACTAATATATACATATATGTGCATGCTCTCAGCCTTGACAAGTTGCGCCAGGCTGTAGCATTTTCATTGTACAGTGTGTGGAAAATCACTCTAGGTTATAGCTGAAATTGTTTGCAGTTGTCTGAGTCTGTGCACGCACTTTGAGATAAAATGTGCCTGAGTGACTGCATGAGGAGATACAACTTCTGAATGCTGCATATTCTTCCAAAATGACTCTTAGCACAATCTGTTGTAGAATGTGATAAAAAGCAATCTTTTTCACTCAATAAATTTTCATGTGAGATGGTATTTTTTCTATAATATGCATGTTAATTTAATCCTATTTGTTTTCTAAATTTGAAGCTGGGAATTGTTGAGTGTGTATGGCAAGAGGGGATTACACGTTCTTTAGGTCTCCAAGGCAATAGTTTCCTTTTCTTTGGGCCCTTCCCCACTCTTGAAAAGTTTTGACTCTTTGTCTTCTAATAAACTCATTGTCATCTTCAAGGCATTTCCTCATATTATAGTGCAGACAGAGTACCACATTGATCCTAATAGTGCTTTGTGTTAGCAAAGATGGGAGAGGAAGCTTGATCTTGTCACATAGAAGCATTTTCTTTCTTTCTTTTTTTTTTTTTTTTTACACTTGCACTGGCTCTATCAGTCACCATTAAAATCGCCTTAGAACAGGAAGTTTAGCAGAGATTATAATTCATGCCAATGAAGGAGGACAAATTGAGCCTGCTGTCAACAAGAAGCCACCAAATTGCCCATTTTTTTCCTCTCAATATGATGGTGCAAATTGAAAATCCAGGTTGTGAAAAGAGTTGCTTAACTGATAAGGCTGACTTGATTAGTCTATCAGTTGGCAACAGGGAGACATAAGCCAAGAGTGTGATGTGTTTGTGTATATGTGTGTGTATGTGTGTGTGAATGGGTGCACCCACACACAGGACTAGGAATTCATTTTATTCTGTAAAAACCAGTGAGCACTTACTCTCTGTGAGATATGCCTAACTCAGTCCTGTTATATTCATCTGATACTTTTATTTTCCCCCAAATCTTAGTATTATAACAAGCTCTGAAAACAATTTTAAGTTTTATCCAGAGCATCAGTGAACCTCTTATATCCTTCCTGTTATCCTCAGTAGCTCAAAATAAAACATTTTAGGAATGGCTTAGAAAACCCAGCTTCTAGTGGAAAGGTGGGCATTCCCATATAGACATTTCTATTCAAAATGAAATGTGTCAACAAAACATAGTCTGAAGACTGATTTGGCCTGCTCTTGAATCTCTAATCAGTGTAGGTTTTCGCTAGCTAGGATTCATATACTTGTAGTGGTGTTAAGGTACCTTCAAGAGTGCTTGTCAGCTGTGTTCATCTCAGAAATGACATCCATGACCACATTAAATGGTTTTCTTTCTAGAGAACACAGATATTAGAGCACTGCATCCTAGCCACATCCACAAGACATGTTTTCAGGAAAGTAAGATGAAAGCAGGCAGATTTGGAGAAGAGACTCCTATCTGAGACCAGATCCAATTCCTAGACCATCACATTAAGGAAAAAAGACGTCTATACCTCCTGCCTTACTACTTTATGATGGTATCAGTGTGTGCTCCAGGACATTATCCCTGAGGGGAAAAAAAAGCAACTGTTCCATGTATCAGTTCAGTTCAGTTGCTCAGTCGTGTCCAACTCTTTGCGACCCCATGAACTGCAGCAGGCCAGGCCTCCCTGTCCATCACCAACTCCCAGAGTTTACTCAAACTCATGTCCATGGAGTCGGTGATGCCGTCCAGCCATCTCATCCTCTGTCGTCCCCTTCTCCTCCTGCCTTCAATCCCTCTCAGCATCAGGGTCTTTTCCAGTGACTCAACTCTTCGCATGAGGTGGCCGAAGTACTGGAGTTTCAGCTTTAACATCAGTTCCATGTATAACTACCCACAAAGTGGGAGCCTTGTACAGTAGACAAGACAGTCAGCTAGGTGGGCTCAGCTTTACATCTTTCCCTAAGAAGGAAGAGGATGATAATTTCATACATATGCTGGCATTGACTTATTCAGGATATTTGTTTGCTCTCAGTTCTCTCTCTGTGGGAAAAGCATTATCTTTGCTCTGTTTTTCAGAAAACAAACATTTCTTAAAGTTATTAGCTGAAAACAAAACTTAATGAGGTCCATTTCGATAATTCCCCACAAAAATGATTGTCATGTGGATAGCTAACCCCCTGTGGTATTTAAGCTGCCTGAAAATTTTTGTAATTATTTTGTCAGTACCCCTCAATGCTGCCAGGTAGACACTTCAGACCAAATTTAATATCTTTTCTAACAAAAAAATATGAGCAGATTGTCTTGCTGATTTCGACATATTATACTTTTTTTGGGTGCTGTTCTGTAAGTGAGAAAAGGGAGAATTGAATGATCAGTAAACTTTGATAGCAAAGATAATTATGGAAGCAGTGTCTGAGAATGGTGGGCACGGGCACAATGGGACTTGCCTACAGAAGCAAAAATGGCTATTTTGCAGATCCTGATTCAGTATCTGCTGTCAGTACACTCTGCCTTCTTTCTGACTAAAAAACAATTTCAATTTAGTTCATCTTTTAATATGAAGAAGAAATGGAGGGTTTATGGTCTTGTTTTCCTTTTTTTTTTTTTCTATTTTAAGTCATGCAGCTAAATCTAGTAAGCTTAGATTTCAGTGACAACTCTAGTTAAAGAATAATCGTTTCAGTTTTCAATGCTGAAGATGAAAATGCAATTAAGTGAAAAATTTTATCTTCCTGGAATGGTGGTTGGCGTCTATAGTGTAATTTTCAAGTAGGAAAGAACGATTAGAGTCCTGTAATTGGGGGAATTTGGGGAAGGCCAGAAGAGAAAGACTGGATTTCTCCAAACATTTTTGTTCTCAATATGAGAATTACATATATTGAGCCTGATGATTTAGCCGTATATTTAGCCTGATGATTATAAATATCAATTTTTTTCTTTTTACTCTCAACTTTTGCTCTGAAAATGCTTAAAATCTTAAAATATGAATCTTAACAATAGTGATTATTAATCTTTAAACATTCCAAATTGTCATGCTGCTGCTGCTGCTAAGTTGCTTCAGTCATGTCCAACTCTGTGCCACCCCAGAGACGGCAACCCACCAGGCTCTGCCGTCCCTGGGATTCTCCAGGCAAGAACACTGGAGTGGGTTGCCATTTCCTACTCCAATGCATGAAAGTGAAAAGTGAAAGTGAAGTCGCTCAGTCGTATCCGACTCCTAGCGACCCCATGGACTGCAGCCTACTAGGCTCTTCCATCCATGGGATTTTCCAGGCAAGAGTACTGGAGTGGGTTGCTATTGCCTTCTCCACCAAACTCTCATAAGAAACTTTAAAGCCAGTTAAGAAATTCTTTGCTCTGTTGAGATAGAATAAGTTTTTTAGATGGTATCTTCCCAAAGATACCATAATTGAGAGAAGGTCGACATTATTAAAGAAAGTGAACAATAAAGATTCATAAAACTTTATCATGTAGATTCTGAATCAGTCAACAATATTGTCTGATTGCTCAGTTCTCTACAAATTCTGCCTGACTATATTATACTGCTACAAATAAGCAATTTGGGGATTGCTTATTTATTTTCTTACATGGCAGTTATATTGGCATGAAATCAATACACTACATGAAATTTATTCTTAGTTTTTCAAATGTGTTGAAGCAGACTCCATAATTGGGAACTGTGTGTTGTGAATACCTGAGTATACACTTGCTTTAAAAAAGAGATGAATTGTTGCTTATAGAAATTCCTGAGGACAAACAAGACATGTCCATAAATACTACCACCATTATATTTGCTTTTCTTTATTTATAGTAACCAATTTTATTGTCATAAAATCCCTTTAATGTTTATTTCTCTGTCTGTCTGCGTGTGTGTATGTGTATATGTAGCCCTGGGTAGCCCAGATGTTACAGGCATTATCCAAAACACTGAAAAAGAAGTCATGTTTTATAACAATATGTCAGATCTTATTTTGACATATGTTTGCTTGCTCACTTGGTTGACCTGCCTTACTATGTTGTTTAAATAGAAGATTTTAGAGAAGATAATTTTTTCATCCCACTCCTGACCCTAGTCAGTCAGTCAGTCAGTTCAGTTGCTCAGTCATGTCCGACTCTGTGTGATCCCCATGAATCGCAGCAAGCCAGGCCTCCCATCACCAACTCCTGGAGTCCACCCAAACCCATGTCCATTGAGTCAGTGATGGCATCCAACAATCTCATCCTCTGTCTTCCTCTTCTCCTCCTGCCCTCAATCTTTCCCAGCATCAGGGTCTTTTCAAATGAGTCAGCTCATCACATCAGGTGGCCAGAGTATTGGAGTTTCAGCTTCAACATCAGTCCTTCCAATGAACACCCAGGACTGATCTTTAGAACGGACTGGTTGGATCTCCTTGCAGTTCAAGGGACTCTCAAGAGTCTTATCCAACACCACAGTTCAAAAGCATCAATTATTCGGTGCTCAGCTTTCTGTATACTCCAACTCTCACATCTATATATGACCACTGGAAAAACCATAGCCTTGACTAGATGGACCTTTGTTGGAAAAGTGATGTCTCTCCTTTTTAATATCCTGTCTAAGCTGGTCATAACTTTCCTCCCAAGGAGTAAGCGTCTTTTAATTTCATGGCTGCAGTCACGATCCGTAGTGATTTTGGAGCCCCCCAAAATAAAGTCTAACACTGTTTTCACTGTTTTCCCAACTGTTTGCCATGAAGTGATGGGACTGATGCCATGATCTTAGTTTTCTGAATGTTGAGCTTTAAGCCAACTTTTTCACTCTCCTCTTTCACTTTTATCAAGAGGCTCTTTAGCTCTTCAATCTCTGCCATAAGGGTGGTGTCATTTGCATATCTGACGTTATTGCTATTTCTCTGGCAATCTTGATTCTAGCTTGTGCTTCCTCCAGCCCAGAGTTTCTCATGAGGTACTCTGCATATAAGTTAAATAAGCAGGGTGACAATATACAGCCTTGACGTACTCCTTTTCCTCTTTGGAACCAGTCTGTTGTTCCATGTCCAGTTCTAACTGTTGCTTCCTGACCTGCATATAGGTTTCTCAAGAGGCAGGTCAGGTGGTCTGGTATTCCCATCTCTTTCAGAATTTTCCACAAAAAAAAAAAAAAAAAGAATTTTCCACAGTTTATTGTGACCCACACAGTCAAAGGCTTTGGCATAGTCAATAAAGCAGAAATAGATGTTTTTCTGGAACTCTCTTGCTTTTTACATGATCCAGCGGATGTTGGCAATTTGATCTCTGGTTCCTCTGCCTTTTCTAAAACCAGCTTGAACATCTGGAAGTTTGAATGCACTTCAATCTGCACTTGTTTTTAGAAGATATAATTAAAATAATTATGTATTTTCATTATGTATATCTATTCTTATTCTATAGGCATTTTTTTCCCTTAAAATTAACTAGTTATACAAATATGGCATTAAATTGAGTGGTATTCCAAGGCTCTGTGAAAAATCTGTGTACACTTTTGGAAATACAAAAACATCATCTTAAATTTCCTGTTGATGTACAGAAGCATTATTATTAACCAACAGTTTCCATTATAGAATAGGATTATTTTTCTAATTTGTCATTAGAGTCCAATAAGAAAGGGTACTGATATCCTGACATCCCATGTGAGGGTGATTTTGTATTAGGTAGCCAAATATTTATAACCTTATGTCTGTCTTGTGAAGATAACTTGATATTTCAAACACCAAAGGTACAACAAAAGAAAATTGGGCTTATGAGTGTTTGTTACTCATATAAGCGTTTGCAAATCTAAATTAGATGGGTCAAAAGATTGGAATGGAGGAGAAAATAATGTCATTAACTCTTTCTAAGAATTGCAAATAAAAATAACCACTAGGTGATTACAATTGATTACTAGTTATTCTTGCTTAATTTAAAGTTTTATATCATTTTAATATATATCATTTGTAATATCAATTACAATTTGTTTGAAAATAAATTTTACTTCAAGGTTATGAATACTGGATAAAAGAGGTTAACTCTACAGGAAACCTAGTCGTTACAAAACTGGGACTGAGCACATTAGATTTTTTAATATTTGAATGTACATAGAAAGAGCTAAAATGTCTATTACTAATTTTAAAGCAACTTATTTCTAAAAGAACAATTAAAGGGAGACTCCTTTTTTTTAATTTACTGATCTGATCTTGGTAATAATGCTTGATTAAGACTGAAATTACCATAAAAACATTTCAATAATACTATCTTTGAAATACTGGTTGCAAGCCCCCTAATCTGTGGTTTATTTCTTTTTATTTTAGAAATAAATGGTATAACACCATAAAATCACAAAATAATGAAATTTATACTAAAGAAAATTTATTTGAATTAAACAAAAGGAAAAGTCCCCTCCCCCCTTTCCACTGTTGTTTCAGTTCAGTTCAGTTCAGTTCAGTTCAGTTCAGTCACTCAGTTGTGTCCAACTCTTTGCGACCCCATGAACCACAGCACGCCAGGTCTCCGTGCCCATCACCAACCCCCAGAGTCCACACATCACCATTGAGTTGGTGATGCCATTCAACAACCTCATCCTCTGTTGTTCCCTTCTCTTCCTGCCTTCACTCTTTCCCAGCATCAGGGTCTTTTCCAATGAGTCAGCTTGTCGTGTCAGATGGCCAAAGTATTGGAGTTTCAGCTTCAACGTCAGTCCTTCCAATGAACACCCAGGACCGATCTCCTTTAGGATGGACTGGTTGGATCTCCTTGCAGTCCAAGGGACTCTCAAGAGTCTTCTCCAACACCACAGTTCAAAAGCATCAATTCTTCTGTGCTCAGCTTTCTGTATACTTCAACTCTCACATCCATACATGAACACTAGAAAAACCATAGCCTTGACTAGATGGACCTTTGTTGGCAAAGTAATGTCTCTGCTTTTTAATATGCTGTTTAGGTTGGTTATAACTTTCCTTCCAAGGAGAAGTGTCTTTTAATTTCATGGCTGCAATCACCATCTGCAGTGATTTTGGAGCCCCAAAAAATAAAGTCAGCCACTGTTTTCACTGTTTTCCCATCTATTTGCCATGAAGTGATGGGACTGATGCCATGATCTTAGTTTTCTGAATGTTGAGCTTTAAGCCAACTTTTTCACTCTCCTCTTTCACTTTCATCAAGAGGCTCTTTAGTTCTTCACTTTCTGCCATAAAGGTGGTGTCATCTGCATATCTGAGCTTATTGCTATTTCTCCTGGCAATCTTGATTCTAGCTTGTGCTTCCTCCAGCCCAGCATTTCTCATGTTGTACTCTGCATATAAGTTAAATAAGCAGGGTGACAATATACGGTCTTGACGTACTCCTTTTCCTATTTGGAATCACTCTGTTCCATGTCCAGTTCTAACTGTTGCTTTGATTAGACAACTACACTTGCTATTAACTGTGCATTGAGTGGCAAACTTGGGTTGAAATGCTGTTTACTTATCAAAGTTTATACTTATAAATGTATTACTTAAATCATAGATATGAATATTATACTTTTCAATAAAAAACTTGTCCATCTTTAGAACAGTATTTTTTTTCTGTTTCTAAGAATTTAGGACCTTTAGAAAAATTACTCTCTGGAAGATCATATTTCAATTGAACTCAGCATTATGTGTCTTGAAAATCCTAAAGGGAAACAGTAAACCAATTTAATTTAAAAGGAATACTGGAATGGGTACCATTTGCTTCATGCACTGCAGACTAACAGGCATTGACTGTTACACACAGTTCAGTCACTGTGCTAACTACTTCAAATGATTTACCTCTGTAAATCCTCGCAACAATTCTATTAAGTAGGGACAGTTTTGCTCCTTTTAATTTGTAAATAAAGGTCAGAAAGTCTTGCCCAAGATTACCAAGATAATTTTTGTTGGAACTTACATTTATACCTGAAGCCCTTTGACTCCAATCCCTCACCTCAATCAAGAAGCTGTGCTCCTTGCTCCAATTGGTGACAAAGAAAATGTCAGTCATCAAAACAAATCATTCCAAATGAGTGAAAGAAGCATTGAGGACATTCTGTTCCATTTTTACCAATATCTGTGGGTATGTTTAATAGATAAGAGACTGGAATCAAATTTGGCACATTTTAGGCCATCCTAGGAGCTCATCAGGAGAAGGCAATGGCACCCCACTCCAGTACTCTTGCCTGGAAAATCCCATGGATGGAGGAGCCTGGTAGGCCACCGTCTATGGGATCGTACAGAGTCAGACACGACTGAAGCGACTTAGCAGCAGCAGCAGCCGGAGCTCATCACTCATTGCCCCCTTATTGCAAATACCCTGTTCATTCTGTGGCAAAACCAACCACAAGTGTAACCCATTTTTATAGCCCTGGGCAGACTTTATACTGCACCAGCGGCCTTGACGCAACTCTGACCTGACATTCCTTAGGGAGGAGTGAGGCAGGAGAGGTGTGCTATGAGTAACCAGGCAAATCTGTTTACCTTGCCCTTGTAGTGCCTGTCTGCTTCACTGCACAGCACATGTGGTTTCTGTGTCCTGTGGAAGATGGCTTTCCTGTGGATCCCCATCTGCTTTTGGATTTTTCACCTGCTCTTTTGGGAAGAATTAGGTGTGATCCCTATATTGACCTAAAATTTCTTGAAATGTGACCTCAAAATGCCATAGGTTCAATCACATGAGAGTAGACAGAGATATTTTTATGATAAATATTATTTTCAATGTGCAAGTAAGTCATTTTATGTTTTGGTAACACTCCAGGTGAAAGAATTAGTGACTGAAAAAGAAAAAGGATCCAAAAACTTTCTGGGAAAGTAGTAAGCTAGTGAAATATCTGTAGGAGAATTTGTGAGTAAACTTTGTAAGAGAATATATGAGTAAAATGGAAAAATATAGGGTACCTTTTAGTTTTGCAGAATTCCAAGTGAAGTTCTGAAGTTCATATATATAGCTACTATATATATATATATATATATATATATTTATAGCATGCATGCTCAGTTGTGTCTAACTTTTTGGGACCCCATGCACTGTAGCCTGCCAAACTCTTTTGTCCATGGAATTTTCTAGGCAAGAATACTGGAGTGGGTTGCCATTTCCTCCTCCAGGGGATCTTCCCCACCCAGGGATAGAACTCACATCTCCTATGACTCCTGAATTGGCAGGTGGGTTCTTTACCTCTGAGCCACCAGGGATATCTCTTTATAGATAGAGCTACTGTTAATCTAATTCTTATCCTCAGATTTTTTTTCCTTCTCTGTCCCATTAACTGAGCCAATGGGATTTGGCCCAGATTTCAACATTCACCTAATGTATTTTTTCAAGTTCTAATTGATACGAATGTTTTAACCACTAACTCACTTGGAAAATAGTTGCAATTTTCAATTTGTAAATCCTCAGATCAATACCTTCATTAACATGCTGTACTTCAAAAATGTTTTTAGTAATTCTTTTTCTTCTCATTTTCATATTATTTTCTCCAATGTATTTCCTTTCCCTTCTTTCCTCCTCTCTTCAAAATGTATTTTTCTCATCTCTCTTGTATACCATAGCCCAATTTTCTCTTCCTCTCTCATTATTTCCCCTCCTGTTTGAAACTGGAGAAGAGAAGGCAAGCAATGGACTATGACATAAACTCCAGCTATATTTTAAATTCCTCTATTGATTCTTTTCCCTTCTTTCTAGTTTATCTCCCTATTAATAAACACTATTTACATAATTTCCCCCCATCTCCTGCTTCTTTTGAAGTTTTCTCCTCTTGGGTAACATTGACACAACCCAGCCTCTGGACTCCTTATCCTTACTTATTTGAACCATTTCTCCTTATTTTGCTGACATACTTGTTCTAGGCCTTCATCTTACCTGGCCACCAAAATAAATACCTGGCCCCTGACCTAATGCACCTAACAGACATCAGTTTGTTTTCTATTATCTTTCCTTGATCTAGACCTATGGCACTGGTTCTTTTTAACCCTTTAAGGATTTGCTTTCTTTGCTTCTTCCAAAAAGCTTTGATTGACTCTCCATTTGTTAATTCACTTTTTGATCTATAGTCTCCTCTCACTCCAGAACTTTAACAATTATTTTAGAATTCAACTTCTAGGGTCTTTACTTCCATCTCCTTAACCCGATGGATCACAGTGAGCTTGCAGATATGAGCTGAAGGAACAAAGTAGGAATCCCGTGGGCAAGGCACTTAGCATCTCTTGAAATCCACTGTGGGTTGGTAAGCTATCTGTAAGTTTCTTTTGCACAATATTGTCCTAACAGCTTCCTTCTGGGGCCTTTGCTCTTTACCCAGCTCAGTAGTAAAGAATCCGCCTGTGAATGCAGGAGATGCTGGAATACAGGAGACAACAGAGACAGGGTCAGAAAGATCCCCTGCAGTTGGAAATGGCAATCCACTCCAGTATTCTTGCCTGAAAACTTCCATGGAAAGAGAAGCCTGGCTGGCTGTGGTCCATAGGGTCACAAAGAGTCAGACACAACTGAACAAATGAGCGGTCATGCATGCATGGAAAAAAAAAGACTGCAGACTTCCTATTGAGCACAGAGTGCATGTTTCACTGTAAGGAGGTAGAAGAGAAGACCTGCTACACTAAGAACATAAAGGGAGCAGAGTATCTCGTTATAATTGTTCCCATTTACCAGATACACCAGTCTCTCCTCGTGTTGAGCAAAATTAATTTGAAGGCTTGGTCAGGACAGCTGTAATAGCAAGAATGACGAGGACTTAAAGGTGTGTGGGTGGATTGGGGGAAGGACTAAGAGCAGTTGTGTTCCCACTGCCCCTGAAGGGCAAAGGCATGCGACATGTCTGCATATGTGTAAGGTATGGGGGTGGGGGTGGACGTCATTCCCTTGTTTGATGTGCAGTGTCAGGGAAGCATTTAATATGCATCTCTCCTCCTGCAGACTCCAACATGTAAGTGCTGTGTGTGCTTAGTTGCTCAGTCTTGTCCGACTCTTTGAGACCCCATGGACTGCAGCACCCCCAGGCTCCTCTGTCCATGGGGATTCTCCAGGCAAGAAGACTGGAGTGGATAGCTGTTTCCTTCTCCAGAAGATCTTCCCAACCCAGGGATTGAACCCAGGTCTCCTACATTGCAGGCAGATTCTTTACCAGCTGAGCCACTAGGGAAGCCCAAGAGTACTGGAGTGGGTAGCCTATCCCTTCTCCAGGGCATCTTCCTGACCCAGGAATCGAACTGGGGTCTCCTGCATTGCAGACAGATTCTTTACCAGCTGAGCTACCAGGGAAGCTCAAACTCCAGGATATTTGATGGCTAAAAAAATAACTCCCCCCCGCAAAAAAATACCCAGCCAACCAACAAAGTTCCTGGAATCTTATATAATACAAAGCAAAGAGATTGATTCTTGCACTCTGATGAAGTCAAGCCCAAATTTATTAAAAAAGAAAGTTGCTGGGGAGCTTAAGGCTTGTCTATTTTTTCTCACCTGAAAGTGGAATCTTCCAAAGAATAATCTTCAGAATATTCTGGGGAACATTCATATTATTTGTGGTCATAAATAATATAAATACACATTAGACAACCTTGTCTTCTAGTAGTGGCAACTACAAAGTCTACTAACCAATGTGCTTAGTCGCTCAGTTGTGTCTGACCCCATGGACTATAGCCCACCAGGCTCCTCTGTCCATGAGGATTCTCTAGGCAGGAATACTGGAGTGGGTTTCCATGCCCTCCTCCAGGGAAACTTTCCAAACCCAGGGATTGAACCCAGGTCTCCCACATTGCAGGTGGATTCTTTACTGTCTGAGCCACCAGGGAAGCCCACTAAACATTAGGGAAGAAGTATGTGGACTGTGTGTATCTGTGTATCGTGTGTGTGTGTTGCCTTAGAAATGGGTAATCTTCTCTAAAGCCATGTTGTCATAGCTTTTGTCCTTGGGATCATAGCCTGGAACCAGGCTTTCTTGCTTGAGGCCGTTTTGTAAGACAGATTCAGCCCCTTGTTTCCAGGTACTGCCATTCTCAAGGTTTTCCTGAGGAAAATAGAAAGACACATATTAGTGGGACAGTCTTAATGTATCCCAAATCAAACTGAGGGAATCTTGCTTATACCTCCCCTTTTTAAAAAGAAAAGAAAGACAAATATGAAAGCAGCACAAATAACTCTGACCCAGGGCACTTCCTAATTGGTAGCTTTGATGCCTCAATCCATGTAGGTGCCATTTCTAATGATGATAATAATCATAATAATAAAAACAGAGCAGTTTAGTGAGCTGGTGGCCCAGACAGTAAAGAGTCTGCCTGCAATGCAGGATACCCAGGTTCGATCCCTAGGTTGGGAAGATCCCTTGGAGAAGGGAATAGCTACCCATTCCAGTATTCTTGCTTAGAAAATCCCATGGACAGAGGATCCTGATGGGCTACAGTCCATGGAGTCACAAAGAGTCAGATACAACTGAGCCAGTAATTGCATTGCACAATGCATCAGTGCATAGCATGAAGACATTTATGTCTCTAGCTCAATAGCCTGTGAGGCGGTAGTATTACTTCCTGAGGAGAGACAAGCTTGTGTCTCAGAAGGTGGTCACTCTCTTCCTTTCCATGAACAGCAAGTCTTCTGGTCACAACAGGGGCCCTGTATGCGAACTCGGCAGAAGGCTGCTCAGTGTTATTTCTTGGCCAAGGAGCCCAGTAGTGACAACTAAGTGTCCCCTCCCACTCTAGACTCAGCCTTGGGAACAGAAGCTGCCTGCATCAGCAAGATTTCCCATTTATCTCAGGAAATTTGTGCCCAGGAAGATAAGTCTGTAAAGCAGTAAATAACATTATTCTTTTTTTTTTTTTTTCTAGAACTTCCTCAAACTCATTTATCCAAACAATACACTGCTTAGCCAGCAGCCTTGTCAGCAAATAGACTGCCTTCCCATTCTGAGCCCCTGTCAAGAAGGTGCTCTCCTTAGCAAAAACTATGAAACTCAGCTTTACTTCACATACATGCTATTATGGACTTTGGGTAGAGGGGAAACAAATGACAACTTAAGACCTGTGATAGGGCAAAGAGTCCTCTCCTAGAGTACTGAAAGAGTGAAATATCTGGGCTTGAAAGAAAGATAATAAGCCCTCACTTTAACGGAAAAAAATTCCTGCCTGTTATCTGACTGAGAAGACAGACATGGATAAAACCAGTTGCAAGCCCAACAGGAAACATTGCTTCTGTCAAGGTCCTGACATTATCAGATGCCACAGTAACTCTGAGTGGTTACTGCTCTTCCACCAAAGCTGCCACAGATGGCTTTATCTCCAGTCCCTTCTCCCTTACTTAGACCCCCTCTTAGAATCCTACAGCAGAAACACCAGCCTTACCCTTTTGTTGAGGGTAGCACTCCCTGGCTCCCCTGGGGTGTCCCAGCCCCGCTTCCTCTATCAAGTCAGTAAGTCCAATCTGGTCTGACGTCAGGCTGTTATGGTGGTCATGGGCTGATGTGACCTTAATCATGCTCGGTCAGTGTCTCTAGACCTTAATAGCACTGGGACAATTTCCCTCACCCTGTGTGGCCTAAACACGATCCTTGGAAGGATAAGAGGAGAGCTGGGAGTCAGTATGTATCCTGCTGCTTCTCTGAGAAGTTCCACCAATAAATCTTACTTTATATTTACACTCTGTGACATACCAGACATGTTCGTGTCCAGATCACACTCCATGGTCTCCCCTTTGTTCTCAGGTAAAAGCTGAAGTTCCAAAAGTGTGAAAGTTGCTCAGTCATGTCCTACTCTTTGCAACCCCATGGACTAGTCCATGAAATTCTCCAGGCCAGAATACTGGAGTGTGTAGTTGTTCCCTTCTCCAGGGGATCTTCCCAACCCAGGAATCGAACCCGCATCTCTCACATTGCAGGCAGATTCAGCTGAGCTACCAGGGAAGCCTAAGAATACTGGAGTGGGTAGCCTATCCCCTTCTCCAAGGATTTCCCCAGGATCTTACCAACCCAGGAATCAATCTGGGGTCTCCTCTCCTGCATTGCAGGTGGATTCTTTACCAGCTGAGCTACCAGGGAATTTAGCTGAAGTAACTGAAGTGGAAACCCAGATTCTTTCAGATTCTCATATCCACCAGCTACCCTCCCAACTCCCAGCCTTGCAGATGGTTTAAATGGGCAGAAACAGAATCCTTTTGAGCCAATTCACATTGTTCAGAAGCTCAAACATCAGCTTACCTGCTCTGTTCCACTGTCATGCTGAACTCCACACCAGCACAGTGTTTTGTATTTCTTAGACCAAAAGCAAAATAAATTGCAGACTGGTCTAATTAGCAGTGGTGGAATATCCTTGCCCTTTTGGCGACCTAGTAATGAAAGCAAAAATGGATTAGGTGTTGCACGCTTCCAAGAGTTCCTTTAAGGATTGTCCATTTGAGAACTAGGTCACTCTTTTTGTGGTGAACCCCAAATCATGCCTGTAAGATGGGTACCTCATTTGGCAATGCATAAGACTAGCCCATGTCTTCCTCGGCCCCAAGAAGAGGAATGCATGTAACTGGCCTGTTAGGAAGCTGATGATTACTCCAGCAGCTATGCATCCCAGGCAGCCCACGGTGCTGTAGTGTAGGTAGGAGAGGGCATACCAGGTCTCAGCGATGGCGGGTCTGTGAAGAACAGCAGCACATCCTCAGTTCTGAGTGTGAAGTCATGATTCACAGTGACTAAGAGGATGTCTGCGGGCTCGGCATTTCTTAAAATGGTCTTCCCTGGTGGCTCAGTGATGAAGAGCCAATGCAGGGGACCCAGGTATGATCCCTGATTGGGAAGATCCCCTGGAGGAGGAAATGGCAACCCACGCCAGTATTCTTGCCTGGGAAATCCCGAGGACAGAGTATTCTGGCAGGCTACAGTCTATGGGGTCACAAACAGTCAGACATGACTGAGCAACTAAACAACAATCTCTCAAAACCCCAAAGCTTATCTTTTTGCCATTTGATCATTTTTTTAAACTAACTGACTGTAGAGTGGTTGTGTTTTATATTCCACTCAACTCAGTCCATCCCTGAATTACAAGTCCTACTACTACCCCACAATTGCAATAAGGACCATGCCTTCCATTTCAGACATTTACTAAGCCCGGATTTAGTGCCAGAAATTGTGACAGACACTGGAGATTAAAGATAAGTAAGCCACAAAGTCTACATATAATAGTTCACAATCATAAACTAGACCAGCACACCTTGATAGAAGAGCAACAAAGGATTTGGAAAATATTCAGAAAGAGTGTTAAACCCAGGCTGATATGTGAGATGATGCCACAGCTTGTTTTTAAAAAATACTTAGCTGTTATTCAAGCAAAAAAAAAAAAAAAAAAAAGGTTGTTAGAGCCAGAATTAAGTATTCCAAGAAAAAATATAGAATAAGAACAGGCAGGAAGGAAGAAACAGCGTAGTGGACCTGAGAACTGAGCCTTCCAATTAACGCTCTTGCCAAGTTCATCCTTGGGCACCAGGATGCAGAGGAATGCATACTGTTGGGCACCGGGGTCCAGGGGAATGCATATTTACAGAAACCTGGGACACTCTTTATTGCTGGGTACCGTCCAGAACAATGAACTCTCTCTTAAGAGAGCAAGATGGCCTCCTCAGACTTAGCATGAAGTATGCACCTTTCTCTAACTTGGTGACCGTCTCTCTGGGACCTGACACCATCTTCAAGGTGAGAATACCTGCTGGACAGCACTGGAGGCACCGATTCCGTCATGTTTGATAGGCCACACTGGTCAGTCGACAAAGGCAAAGGCCATGTCTTAGAGGCTGGTGCAGGGTAAATGAAGGCCCCGATGGCCACCCAAAATGACAAGAAGATTCCAGTCAGAAGGCCTGCTAGGGCACCCTTGATAAAGAAAAGCAAAAGTTAATGAGAGATCTGACCATTGAAAGATCAAAGGCATTGAAAGAATAATGAGATGAAAAGCCTTATGTCTTAGAGATTCTGGCTTTCTACCCCCCAATCCTGGCCACTTGTGCTCAAAACAGCACACTGCCTGCCTTCAAACTCCCAAAACGAGCTTTATTTAGGAACACATTGTTCCTTAGATGAAGACATTGGAAGATTTTATTGTGGTCATTTTACGTAAATTTTAGCAGGATTTATTCTTCTCCTTTTGGCTTCTCCCTCCTATCACTGAAAAGTACTTGTTGAACCTCAGTTCCCAGAAGAAGAGTTTCAGAAATACAGGAAAACCTCAGATAATGGAGACACTAGGGTCATTTTCCCCTGACATCCACTGTAGGCTGTGATACAGAAATTTTTATCCCTATATCTCTTCCCAGGTGATGCTGGTCACGGTCCTTGGACTCCCAGGTTTGGAGTTTTGGGTTTGAGTGTAAATGTTAGCCGTGTCACTTAAGGGCCATACTTCTTGATCAAAAGTTAAAAGTCAGTAAGTCACTCACTCCTCCTTCCAAGGAAACAGAATAACCCAGCAGGGATCAGGACCACCAAAAACTAAAACTGAATCTTGCTGGTCTGTGCCAGATAGCTGAGCTTTCTCTGTGATAGAAAACAACTTGTCAGTTTCTCTATTTATTCATGAAAATGTCTCTTTAGTTACAGCACCAGAATGTTCTGTTTGTTATTGTTTGGGGGAACTAAAGCAAGGAATGTGACTTGACTGCTAGGGCCCTTGGGCTACACTGCACAAGTTTGCTCAGTCATGTCTGACTGCAACGCTGTGAACTGTAGCCTAACAGGCTCCTCTGTCCATAGTATCTTCCTGGCAAGAATACTGGGGTGAGTTGCCTTTACCTCCTCCAGTGATCTTCCAGACCCATAGATAGAATGCACATCTCTTGAGTCTCCTGCGTTGGCAGGTGGATTCTTTACCACTAGCACCACCAGATGCCATAAATTAATGATCAGAAAAGTATTTGCAATAACTGAGCATTGTATTATATTTCCAAATAAGTGATCCTTTTGATTTATTTTTACTACACAGTCATCCAACCAATATTTACTTAAGGACATACCATTAGCTTGTACTGAGGCTTCCCCAGTGGTGCCAGGTGGTAAAGAAAAACCTGCCTGCAAATGCAGGAGACATAAGAGATGTGGGTTTGATCCCTGGGTTGGGAAGATTCCCTGGAGGAGGGCATGGAAACCCACTCCGGTATTCTTTCCTGGAGAATCCCACAGACATAGGAGCCTGGTGGGCTAGAGTTCATAATGTCACAAAGAGTTGGACACGACTGAAGTGACTTAGCACTCACACACACACATTAGCTTGTATGGTATCTAGTATTTGTATCTTCGTCAAAACCAAGAATACTCAGCTATTATGCAGGCTGGTCTCCTCTCTCCTTCTTCAATTAGTTAATTAGCTTAATTAAGTTACTTATAATTTGGGGTAACTAAATATAGAAAACAAAATTTACACTTTTAAAGTTTTCAAAGTTGGGTTTTAACTAAACTATTTCTGATCTTAGTATCTGTTTTATATTTCATTTTGTGGGCTCTCAATTTAGAGAAGACAACTTAAACCCTAAAGAGTTCGCATTGATGCCATAACATATGATATTTCACGACAGGCTCTTACTTTGTTTTCTGCTCTTAATACAGACTCACAGATTCAGAGATTGGAGGGCTAGGGCTCTATTTAGATCTACTATGGAAAGAAGACCTCATTTTTTTCTAGCAAAGACAAATGGCCTTTCCAAGGAGGACTGAGAGAAGAGAGAGTGGCTGGGCCTGGTCTCAGCTGGAAGTGTGCAGAGGGGAAGTGTGCAGACTTACCTTCCAGTTCACAAAAGGGAACAAGATTCCCAGAGAGAACAAGCCCAGCATTGGCCCCCCACACATGCCGTGGATGCTGAGGGCAGCCTGTGGAGCAAAGCAGATCAGATCAACAAACTATAGTCCCCTGAATCTGTGGCCCACCCATTACCAACTCCCTTTCTTGGACATGTGATGAAATACAGTCCTAGTCCTGACCTTGTCACTTATTAATCATATGCTTTCTCAAAATAATTTCTCCCTTCTGGGCTCATTGATAAGCATTATGTAAAAAACCAAAAATATCTATAAACATACTTGTGTGTGTATGTGTGAACACAGACAATTTGGATTTAGTAGAATAAGTTTTCCCGCAAGCTGGAAATTACTGATTTGTTTATATTTTCTATCTTGTCAAAAAGCTTTTGTAGGGGGGTGGGAGAGAGGTCCAAGTGGGAGGGGATGTATGTATACATATGACTGACTTGCTTCATTGTACAGCAGAAACTAACACAGTATGGTAAGGGAATTGTAACACAATTTTTAAAAAGAAAGATTTTTAAACAATGTATTTAATAAATACATCTATAACTTGGTTGCATATCTTATGCAGTTGATCCAGTTGTTTTAATCTAGTTTGAACAACTCTTTATTTTGACAATAATTATTAACCCCCTCTTGCTATCTCACCAGAATACCTCAAGGATGTTGCAGCACTAATTTGGAACATGGTGGGGAGGCCATTGGATACTCCATATCCTATATCCCATTGTTACGGCTCCATCTCTTTTGGATATAGAGGGAGTTTGGCAAATGCATTTCCATCTCTCTTAGCCTTTAAGTTATTGAACCCAGTGAATTGGAAATGGGTTTTAATTAAACTAGTTTTCTATCAATCTGTATAGTCTTGTGCCATAGCTTTTCGAAAGTCTTGAACATACGCAGGCACTGATAATCCTGGAAGGAAGCATGACTTAAGTATGTGCGTGCATGCACACACACAGACACACACACGCACACACACACAAAGCTACTCTGCAGTGCAACCCTAGTTCTATCCATACAACTGCAGGGCTCTTAGATCAAGGGGCTGTGATGAGAATGTTCTAAACAGTTTATACATCTTTTCTGTTTGTCAGGCACCAGCTCCATGTCTTATGTGTCAGATAATAGAGATGAATTGGCACTATAAACAAATGATCTCATTTCATCCCCACAATTACCCTGCTTAGTTGATAGCACTAACTGGATTTTACAGATGAGAAATTTGGACTGAAAGAAAACATATTCAAGGTATACTCTCAGTTAGAATGTTGTAGAGGTGAGATTTAAAAATCTGAAGTCAGTTTTGCTTGGCTCTAAAACCCATATTTTCTCTTCTAAAAGCAAGTCCCACCTAAAAAAAAGACAAAAGCATGGAAAACCATCATGGTCTCCTTTTTTCTGCTTAAGGGGAAAAAGTTATTTGAAATAGTTCATTACTAAAAGAATATTTAGATTCTCATTTTGACTCTGCCACATGTAAATATGATCTGGTGAAACTTCAGTTATTAATTCAGATTTATTTCACTTCAGAGAGTCTTCTTTCTTTAAAAAAAAAAAAATAGAAGTAGGACCAAGGGGACTTCAAGTCCACTCCAGCTATAATATAAATTCTTTTGTCCAGAAAAATGAGCTACAATGCACTGTTATGATTGCTTTTCCAGGATAATTTTTAGAGAAATCAATGCCACAGATAGATCTTTGACAAGATGGAGATAGATAAAATTACAGTAGATACTCTTCCCCAAAGTCAGTACTTAATAGTCTTCACATTTTCTCTGCTGATTGATAGTATTAATTTCTAGTTTCTGTGGTTGCTGAATTTGGAAGCTAACTTACTAGCTATTATATGGGAGAATCAATAAATTAGGAAAATGTTTATTTCCCCCATAGGAGAAAAATAATGAACAATCTCTTACAAAGTCCTTAGCTATTATGCCCTGGGTAAGGGGGAAGTCTTCTTGTGATAAAAGAGAAATAAATCAAAGAGTTTCTGGATTTTAAAAATACATATTTCTGTAATATACAAAACCAAACTTCAATTTCTTGTCTTTCTTTTTGTCATTAAGTATGTTTAATTGAAGGAAGACAGAGCTCATTTAATAGGCCTTACCCCCAATGGCCAAATCTCATTTAAGCCCCTGCTGCAAGGAGAGGATCGCAGCTAAAGAAATGTGTTTCAGGACTAGGGTGTCCTAGCCTTCTCAGATGACAAATGGGGATCAAAATACCTGCTTCTAATACCTGTTTCCTAGGATTTGTGTGTGTGTGTGCCTGTTTGAGAGTATTCAATGTGGAATCCAATAGAATCTAAATAGAACCTGGGCACTCTGGAGAACATGATAATCACTCCCAAAATATTATCCACCATTATTATCATCTTACTATCATCTTACCTCCCCTGTTGGTGAGCTCTCTGATCCCTGAGGTGTGTCATTTGACAGTTGGACTGTTTTGAAATCTAGAATGTATTTTTTTTTTATACTTCAAAAGAAAGAAAGATGACTTTCTTAAATTGGGGAAAAAAACAAGTCTAGAGACCGTGGTGTGCATGGGAAGCCTGGAGTGCTGCAGTCCGTGGCATTGCAAACAGTCAGACATGACTTAGCAACTGAACAACAATAACAGGGGTCACCGCAGCCCTTAGCAGAACCATTGAGTTGGCCAGAGAGTACATTCCAGTTTTCTGGAAGATCCTGAATGAACTTTTTGACCAACCCAGTAGCTGATGGCCATTAAGACAGCAACATAATAGATAGAATGGCTTTTCCCAGACAGAACTCCACAAATCGTTAGTTACCAGATCTCCATTGGTTACTCTACTGATATGGCTGACGAAGGTCTGTCTAGTCAAAGCTATGGTTTTTCCAGTAGTCATGTATGGATGTAAGAGTTGGACTATAAAGAAAGCTGAGAGCTGAAGGAGTGATGCTTTTGAACTGTGTTGTTGGAGAAGATTCTTGAGAGTCCCTTGTATTTCAAGGAGATCCAACCAGTCCATCCTAAAGGAGATCAGTCCTGAATATACACTGTAAGGACTGATGCTGAAGCTGAAACTCCAATACTTTGGCCACCTATTGCAAAGAACTGACTCACTGGAAAAGACCCTGATGCTGGGAAAGATTGAAAGCGGGAGGAGAAGGGGAAAACAGAGAATGAAATGGTTGGATGGTATCACTGTCTCAAAGGACATGAGTTTGAGTAAGCTCCAGGAGTTGGTGATGGACAGGGAAGCCTGGTGTGCTGCGAAGAGTTGGACATGGCTGAGCGACTGAACTGACTGACTGAACTGACTGGTGCTACCTGCCCCTCCTCCTATCTTCTCTCCCTGTACATGATTCTTCGGTCACATATTTAAAGTGAAACAGCTTACTAGGTTTCCCCAGAGCCTTTTGCTATGTGCTGTAGTTTTCTGAAAGGGTAATGCATTGGAAAATTAAATGGTATATTAGTCTTTCTGCACCTGTCAAATCAGATGTCTTCAGAGAAGCAAGGAGAGCATTTTAGACACAAACCTCTCTCCTAGGAAACAGCACATCAGTGTGTTCATTTCTTGCCCACTGGCATCCCCTAAACTGTGTGAACTTTGTGACACACATTTTAACCAATCAAGAAAGGAAGCAAGCCTAGCATACTTATTTGAATAAGGACAAGCATCCCTCACAGCTCCCACTTCATGGTAAGCTTGACGTGTTACACCAGTGTTGCAGGAGACCTTATCTATTCTGGAGCCATTCATGCCTCAATGGCAAATAAGCTTAACATGCAAATATCTCTGGAAGAATACAATTTATTTTTTCAAATTCTCACCAAATTGGACATGGTGATTCATCCTTAAAACAACATTGTTAATCAACTATCCACAATAAAAAATAGAAAAAAGAGTAAATAATGATCGGATAAATGGGGAGAAAACAAAGGGGCACAAAACATCAGAGGTAACTTGGAAATGGGGGGAAATAAACCTTAAAAAGAGGTTTCCCCGATGGTTCACTGGCTAAGGAATCTGTCTGCATTGAAGGAGACAAAGGAGAAGTTGGGTTCGATCCCTGGGTCAAGAAGATCCTCTGGAGAAGGAAATGGCAGCCCACTCCAGTATTCTTGCCTGAAGAATCCCCATGCACAGAGGAGCCTGGAGGGCTATAGTCCATAAGGTCACAAAGAGTCAGACATGACTTAGTGGCTAAGCATGCAAACCTTAAAAAATGCTGTTGAGATCACTAAAGATAACTTCATGAACATGTCAGTTCTGCTGCGTGGAGGGGGAGATATCAAAGTCCTCAAAAGCTGTAAAGAGATCAGCAAGTACCTGTCATTAAATATGGCTCATACTTGGCACAGAGGACAGGACCTTTCCAGTCCCACAACTTCTCTTATAAAGACAGAGGATGAAATGGTTGTTGCTGTACTAAACTAGCCAACTAAGTTTCCTGTACTTCAAAAAGGAAATAATGGAACCTATGTAAAGAGTCATTGGAAAGATCAAGCAAGATCCACTGCTCTGGAAACTAAAACACATCCTATAAAAGTCAGTGATGACTATTCACTCACTCTCACTCATTTCTACATTTAAGCAGCATGTATTGAAAACCTAAACCATGCCAAGAAAATATACAGGATGTTCAAATTATACAAAGATGTGATAGGATTAAGATGGTTGATGTAGACTATGAAGATTGCTTATCTGATGATGTTTTGTGAGCTGGGCAATTTGAGGAAGGAAAAGGGGGAGCTCAGAAGACTTGGGTCATAAACATGGTTTAACCACTAACTAGCTTGGAGAACTTGAGCAGGATGTTTTCATTTTTTTCTGTATCATCTACAAAACAAATGTTGAAACAGATTATCAGCACTTTCTAGTGCTGACATAAGCTGAACAGGGAGTTGAACATATGGGAGGTAGTTCAGCATTGTTAATAGGTAGAGGTGGGCTCATTTCCAAGGTCTATTATGCTTTAGTTATACGAATTTGGGACAGTTCTTCACCTCCCTACTTCTTAGTTTCTTCACCTGTGACATTAGTACATTATTCATACTACATCTTAGGGAAGTGATGAGGATCAAATGAGGTAACACATTTGAGACTGCAGCTAGACCATAATAAGCATTCTATAAATGTCCATTTTAATGATTGATTTTACTAATATGATTATCCTAGTTTTATTTAAGAATAATAAGTTCTCAGGTCTGTCATTACCTGTATGACACCACCCATGAGGGATGCAGCCACAGCTGTGGAGGTACATATCACACCGAATAAGAGACCTGAAGAAAGAAAATGCAGGACTATCATCCAACCTGCTTTGAGGGATTCCTTGAGCTCCTACTCAGGGTCTTCTCTCATGCAAGCCGTATTGGAAGGGGTCTCAGGAAGGACTGTCTACCCCAGGTAGCTATCACAAGCCCCAACAAGGGCACCGATGAGACTTTCTCCTCCCAACACATGCTCTCCTCTGTCAGGCAGAATAAGCTGGAATCCAGCCTTCTGGAGTCTTCTCTCCAGGATTTAAGAAGAAAACTGTCATGTTGAATCAACATGAAGATGTAGAAAGATCACTGGTCTACAGACTAATCCAGACTAAATTAGTGAGAACTAAGTCCATTTCAACCACTTACCTATAATCAGCTGAAGAAATTACTAACTTCTCTGGGATACATGTAGTTTTTCATCTTTAAAATGGCTAAATATCTAAACACTTTACCTCACAGATTTTGCAAATCTGGAAATTTTTTCTGGTCTTTTCATGCTTTATTCATAACTCCTTATGGCCCTCAGTATATTGCATAAGGATTTCTTTGTTTACATGGCTATGTTGGAGCACCATGAGGGTCATCAGGGTACCATGCTCTGAAGCATCTTGCACAGTGTGCCTCTAGCATCATAGGATCTTGCTGGATGAATCAGCATATCTTGGTTATCTTTTAAAGGTAATATCTTCTTCTAAGCCATATTTTAAAAAACAATTGTTTTCATACATCTTTGTTTAAAAACTACCTTAAAACTATTCAATTCCCATTAAAACCCATAGACTAAATGAGAAAGGGTGAGAGACAAGGAGTTGGAGATAGATATAGACAGAGACACAGTGACAGAGATAGAGAAAATGATTTTTCTCATTTTAGTTGAAATTCTCTCTCAGGTAAATATTTGGCTCAGTTCCCAATGTCACCATTAATTTCACTGAGTATGTCAAACACTTACCAAATGCCAATGCTATAAATACCACTTCCCCCAAAGATCTCACATTCTAGGAAGGAATCACATCTAAATTAATTTATCCAAGAGTACTTGTTATATAGCAGGTACTATATGCTTGTTATTATTATATCAGATTTGGTATATGATATCCATAATATTTATTATCAGGAATTCACTTTTAAGATGAAATCAGAGTATCAACTTTAAAGCTATATTTTCTAATTTCTCAATAAAACATGGAAAAATGAGGAAACCTACAAATTAACAATAAAACCAAGTTTGACCAATAAACACCTTTTAAAATTATAAAATTGCTCCCATTATTTTTAAAGATGATAGATTAGACATCAGAAATAAATGTTTGCCCTAACTTCATGAATAAGGAGAATTTTGCCTGCTTGAAAAAAATTTAAAAGATATATTTTCTCAACTGTTAATTATCTTCTTGCTGAGCCAATGGTTATCTGTTTCAAATGGGATTCTAGGAAACCATCCCTCAATCCAAGGGTTCTACTTTTCTGTGCTGACTAGAGAATTGATTCAGTCCCCCTCTCCCCCAGATCTTTATACGTCCACCAAATCACAATTAATAGCAACTTTCAAGGCAAGGGGCTTAGGGAAAATTGGTGGTGTTCCACGGAGACCTAGAGTGTATGGATCCACAGACAAAGCACTAAATATGCAAGAGAGAGAAAGCACCACAGTTTCAGCAAATCCTATGGATTTTCCCAGTGTTACAACAGCTTGGAGGATCAGACAATACACTGTGGGCATAGCAGAAACTTCTACCCAGCATGTTCTTGAATATCTGCTAGAAATTGGAAATTGCATAAGAAGTGATGCTTATCCACCTGCTATTAGCTGCATGTAACTCATTATGCAAGATAGTAAAAAAAAAAAATCAAGGCAATTCAATCACCCAGTTAGCAAACATTGGTCAGCACCAATCTCTTGTTCAAGCATAAGCGAAAAGAAAAAAGAAAGATAGGATCCATGCCAAAATGTTGCCAAAGAAGGAAATGAATATATTAACTTAAAAGCTCAAATACAGAGTGTGTTTTCTGGAAATAATTTACCTTAAGAACCATAAAAAGTACTTAGAAATTGTCTGGTAATTTCAATACTATGCAAAAATGTGTGGACTCAATGAAGTGAAAAGTGCAGGTCAAGAGAAAACAAATGGCAAGAAAAAAACAGCAGGATAGGATAAGCACCTATAGTTCAGGTGAGGATGAATCCAGGTGTGATAAGAAAGGACTACAAGGAAATTGAAAACTATAGTAGTTGACCAAGCACTCCTACTCCTTGGTATTTACGAAAGAGAAAAGAAAACATGTTCACAAAAGACTTGGGTGAGAATATCCATAGCAGCTGTATCAAAAGAACTTCAGACTGAAATAATCTGGGTACACCAATAGAAGTTAAAAAAAAAAAAAAACCAAACAGCAGTGTACCTATACAATGTCACACTACTCAGCCATAAAAAGAGATGAAATACTGATACACAAAACAATATGAATGTATCTCAAACATATTATGCTGAGTGAAAGGAGTCTTACAAAAACAAATGTGTACTGTGTGATTCTAATTACCTAAAATTCTAGAAGAGTTAAAACTAATCTATGATGAAAAATATCATAGTGGCTGCCACTGGAAGGAAGTGGAAGTAAGAATTGACCTGAATAACCAAGAGAGAACTTTCGAGGGTGATGGTGATGATTTATATCCCTAGTGGCTGAGTCACACAGGTGTATGCATTTTTCAAAACTCAGCAAATGCTTATTTAACATTTCTCCATGAAACTGTGGATAGATTTTACACTTAAAAAACTTTAAACAATTACTGAATTCTAGTTAATAATATGCTAAAATAATTAGAGGGAAGTGTACTGATGTCTGGATTTACTTTTAAATATATCAAACATATGATGGATTAATAGATGGATAGAGAGTTAGATGGATGTGTGAAAAATCAAGTTCAATAAAGCATTAATGGAGAATCTTGGTGGTATATATACAGGAGATCATAATAAATGTCTTTAAACTTTGCTGTGTGATTGTATTTTTAATAGTAAAATGTGAGGAACAAAATACTATAGCAGAATTCAAATCACTATTATTAAGAAATTTATTTTGTGGAAGACTTACAATAACATTGAGAAAAAATATGAGCCCTTCAAGTACACAGAGGGAGAGGAAAATATTATGAAAATAAGAGAAACAGTGAAGAATATGGAGAACACAAACCACAGATTAGAGAAACATTTAAGAATGAGAATACCATAAAACCATCAATATTTGAAGGTAATAACCATACTTACTAGAAAATCAATTAAAATTTTGGGAATAAACAAGAGTTGTGCCAATGGCCAGATATGTGCTTTACAAAACAAATGAAAACAAAAAACTATAGCATTTTATTCAACCTGGTAATTTTCTTCTGGAGTTCCTGACTAAGGAAAAAAATTAAAGCTACAATAAAATACTATGCATATGGATTTCATCACAGTGTTACCAAAAAAAAAAAAACCAACTTCAAACTAATAGCGTAAAAATGAGTCATTCTGTAAAACATTAAGCAATCACTCAAAATCATGTTCTCAAAGAATACATTAAATGGCACAGGAAGATGCTCAGTATAGCATACTAGGAAAAATAATAACCAGGAACAAAATTGTACATAATTTTATTTTAAAAGCACATATACTTTCCCAAATTACTTACATTTCCTATAGTAAGTAGGTGTAAAACTTGTTTATACTTAAAAAGAAGTAAACTTTGTAAAACTGTAATTCAATATAAGTGCTACAGTGATTATAAATATAAAATGTGATTATATGATTAAACAAAGAGCAATCATCTTTTGAGTTAAGGCTACCGTGAGTTTGGTAATAAAGGATTCTTTAGAAAACAATTTGACTTTATTAGACAAGCTGACTGGCCACAGTGAGCTAAATGTCTTTGTCTTTGGAGGAACAAATAGGATCGATATATGGCATGATCAAGAGGTGTTGATGTGATGAACCTAGACTGTAGGATGAACACAGGAGAATGTCAAATATAAGATTGGTGAAAGCTAAGCTAGCCAGTCATTCTTTCTTGACATCCTCCTGGTTTCCTGGGATCTTTGGAAGTGTAAGAATTTATATGTGATTCTGTTTGCTAGCATTTATTGAGAATTTTAGCATCTATGTTCATCAATTCTATTGGTCTGCAACTTACTTTTTTTGTGATATCATTGTCTGATTTTGGTATTAGGGTGATCTTGGCCTCGTAAAAAGAACTTGGGAGTACTCCTTTCTCTACGATTGTTAGGAAACAGTTTGAGAAGGATGGGTGTTATCTCTTCTCTAAATGAATGATAGAACTCACCTGTGAAGTCATCTGGTCGTGGACTTTTGTACATTTTAAGATTTTTAATCACAGTTTCAATTTTATTGCTTGTGATTATCTGTTTATATTTTCTATTTCCTCCTGGTTCAGTCTTAGAAGGTTGCATAGCGGCGGGAGTGAGAACGGAAGGGTGGGATGAATTGGGAGACTGGGATCGACATGTATATGTTGTCCAGTCACTTAGTCTTGTCTGACTCTTTGCAACCCCATGGACTGTAGCCCATCAGGATCCTCTGTCCATGGAATGTTCCAGGCAAGAACACTGGAGTGCGTTACCATTTCCTATGCTAGGGGATCTTCTTCACCCAGGGATGAAACTGCATCTCTTTTTTCCCTGCAGGCAGATACTTCACCACTGTGCCACCTGGGAAGCCCGTATATACATTACCATGTGCAAAATAGATAGCTAGTGGGACCCTCCTGTATAGCACGGGGAGCTCAGCTCAGTGTTCTATGGTGACTTAAATGGGTGGGATGACGGGCTGGGGGTGGATGGGAAGTCCAAGAGGGACAGGATATATGTCTACATATAGTGATTCACTTTGTTGTGCAACAGAAACTAACACAATATTGTAAAGCAACTATACCCCAATTTAGAAAAGAATTTATATGTGAAATTACGCCTGTATCTCCATGTGCACTTGTGCACTGAATAGAGTGTGCAGGATTTTGACATGTACCACATATACATTTCATGATATGGAATAGAAGATCCACCGGCTGTACCTACATAAGCCTTTACTGATCCAGGTGCTCAGCTTGTCAGAGAGACGAGGAAAACAGCTCTTGACAAAATCCTCAAAGGTCACTGTTGCTAAGGCATTGATGCTGGCAGCCACGGTGCTATAGGGAGACAAAAGCGAGAACATAGCCCAAACTAAATAAAGCTGACCAGCCTGCCCTGCCATCCAGGGTAAATAGACAAGGCAAGGCTCTAGACAAAACAGATAGACATATGTCCTTATTCTGGATCTCCAGGGGAACTACAGGGCCTCACTCTCCAAAGCTGCTTCTGTGTTTAATGCGCTTCACTTTCTTCCTCTAATTCCAGTGAAGAAGCTAAGGTTTCATTCTCTAACTCCCACTGATTTCCCTAGACCTTAAATGAGCTAACATGCAGTAGCAGAGAGGTTGTGTGTGTGTGTGTGTGTGTGTGTGTGTGTGTGTGTAGGATAAACTTGAGGCAGGAAGTAGTGACTATCCTAATTCAGGAATCACTACAATATATCATTCATTCTTTCTTTCATTCATACCATTTATACATCTGTTCATTCTGAGTACTAGGCATACAATGGTGAACCAGAAAGATGTAGAGCTTACATTTTAGTTGTGACATAGATATTTAACAATCAATTATTCAACTGACTTCACTGTTATGAAGAAAAATAACAGAGTTAAGAAAGCATATCTTGCAGAGACCTAAACTGAAATGAAGTTAGGGTTTTTCTCTAAGGAAGGGCTTCCCGGTGGCTCAGATGGTGAAGTGTCTGCAATGCGGGAGACCCAGGTTTGATCTCTAGGTTTGGAAGATCCCCTAAAGAAGGGAATGGCAACCCACCCTAGAACTCTTGCCTGGAGAATTCCATGGACAGTGGTGGTTAAGATAGGTACTAAAAGTACTCTTGCAAATTCAGAATAAGATGTTTTAGAACAAAGAGAAAATTTTAAGTAAATGCCTGCAGATGGAAAACTTGTTTCATCCAACAACAGAAAGCACCAGTGTAACTAGCATGTAATTAATAAGGGAGAAAAAGACAAAGAAAATACTAGGAAATAGGCAAAGATCAAAAGCACATAAGAGCTCTGGTATTCTCTCTCTGACTTTCCAAACCAAGTTCAGTCTTACAGCCCAAAATTTGCTTAATGGACAGAAAAAACAAAAAATTGGAGTTTCCTTTGTAGAACAGCATGAAAACTTATTAAATTTCTCATCCAGACCAGGAATATTTTAGCTAGTAGGATAGATATATTTATTAAATTCATGTTATGCAAAATCACAAGCACAAACAAAAGTTCTGGAAAAGAAACAAGCAAATGAACAAAGCCCGGCCGGCTGTTTGTAAATTTTCCATTGCTGTCCATTAGCTAATTGTTTTGTTATCCTCCAATGCTCATTTGAAGACAAGCTATAGCTACGGCAATAGCAGGGAAGAAAATTCAAACTTTGCCTTTTTTCTGTAATGCAAGATAATAGTATTATTATTAATTTATTAGCTGTAGTTTACTTCAGTTGGGATGGTTCCAGGTCCATCTAGTGCAAAATTTAAAAGTTCTTTCCCTAATGACAGATACAGTTAGTAGAAACTTTCTGTGACCCATTTCTTAAAATTGAAATTCCAAGTACTTCAGCTTAGCTTTCTCCTTTTCCTGAGAATCAAGGCACAGTGTATGTCCCCTAGAAGATTCCTCTTCCATCTGCAGCTCCATACAAGTCAAATAAAGAAAGGAGAGGATCAAAAAAAAATAAGCTTCCATGCCCCCTACATATATGGCTCAAAATCCATCATTTGAAAGCTTTAAGGTTTAGAGTTTATTTTCTACCCTTGAATCCACTGGGAGGGAGGCAACAAAAAGCCAAATTTCCCCAGAAGGATCAGATTTGCAGAACCTCTGCTGGACTGCTTTTGCAATCAGATATATTATCCATATGTCAGTTTCTCAGATTCTAAAACTGGTACAAGATGGTGAAAATCTTTTTTTCTTTCCTATCACTAAACCACCATCTCTTTATTCTACCCCTTCCCTTGTCTTCCCCATTCTCTAACCTGACATCCTCCTTAACCTTATAGCAAAAGAAATCTCTCTATAATATGTACTGTCCAGTACATCTCCTTCTTGGAACTTTTGGATTTGAGATCAAAAGAATCAATCATTCTTTTAAGAGAGAATCAATCTGTTGACAACTGTATTGATCCATTATGGAGTCAGCTTTAGGAAAATTGAATAAATAAATCAAGCTCTGTAGGGAGGGACCAAATGAAAGCTAATGTGTCATTCCTATTATTGATTATTGATCCTCTACTGTTCATTGTTTCTTCCTTAGTTTCCTTGAGATACCAATACTAACACCACAGAACAACATCATTTGTACTGCTGATGCAAAATCCTATGAAGTATAGTAGCAAAAATAATTCAGCAGAACACTAAATTAAAATTACACCATAAGCAAGCTAAAATCATTATGTGAATTCAGAGATATTGCTATTTTGGAAATACATCAGCATACTAATATTGATATGTCAAAAGCTAGAAAAGAAACAATAGTCATTTCAAAAATGTCAATAGTAATCACAATTCCATATATCTCCCTGATAAAAATATTTCCTAAAAGTAGAATAAATATATGCATTATTGTTCTTATTTATGATTTTATTAGTTTTATATAAGTATATTAAATGCAAATAAATAATATCATTCAAACCAAAACTTGGTATCATATTTACTGGTAATATCCAGGAACCATTCCCTTTAAAGAAAAAGTGAAGTAGCTCAGTCATGTCGGACTCTTTGTGACCCCTTGGACTGTAGCACATCAGGCTCCTCCATCCATGGGATTTTCCAGGCAAGAGTACTAGAGTGGGTTGCCATTTCCTTCTCCAGGGGATCTTCCCGACCCAGGGACCAAACCTGGATCTTCCACGTTGTAGGCAGACACTTTACCATCTGAGCCACCAGGGAAGTTCCCTTTAGAGTGTATAACAAAACAAAGATTTCCATAATCCCTCAGTTTTCTTATCACTGTTCTCAAAGCATGATGATATGAGAGTGAACATAGACATGTAGCTATTAGGAAAGAGGAACTCAAAAGTATTTGCAAATATTATGACTTGAGTACATTCAACTTCTATAGAATGGACTGAAAATAATTAGAAAAAAACTGATATCAAGGGAAATTTTATAAAAGTAATGAATAAATACTATATACTATGCTAACATATTCAAAATCATTCTTTAAAGCTTAGTCATTAGAATTATTAGTATCATCATAGCTGTACACAAATAGAACAAAGGAATATAACAGAAAATCCAGGAAAAGTTTAAAAATATCAAAGAAGGTAGGACGTAATAAAAGTAGCATTTCAAGTCATTGATGAAAAGGTGACTTTTCACTAAAAATAATGAGATAACTTGCTATCTTAGTAGAAAAATAAGTCAGGAACTCCACTTCTTTGCTTTATATACCCCATGTATAATCTAGATGATTGAATAATTTTAACATTTAACAAGACAATAAATATACTAGAATGATATCTGGATGATTATTTGTAAGCATAGAATGGAGAAGCCTTCATAAGAATGATATAAACCTAGAAATCATAATATAAAAATTAATTAATATGATAGAGCAGCTCCATATACTCAAAAATATTAATAAAGCAAATATACATAAGCCAAATGAGAAAAAATGAGATATATATAAACAAGCTTTTCCCATATATATATATGGAAGAAAACTCAAAAGAAAAACAAAGCAATAGGGAACATGAACTGGCATTTCACAGAAAGAGAAATACAAATGGCCAGTGAAGGTATGGAAAGATAGCCAACCCCACTTCTGCTCAAGGCAATTTGTATTATACTAAATGAATTAAGTCAGACAAAGAGAAATGCCATATGGTATCACTTATATGTGGAATCTAAAAAAGTGATGCTGTCTTATTGTTTTAGTTCATTTTTCCCAACACTCTTGCCCCCACCATTCTCCATGTGACTGTCGTGCCTCACCTGGATTAAGGCAAAAGTCTCCTTACAATCACCGGCTCTCACCACTCCCGCTTTTGTGATCGCCCCTTCCCTTCACAAAGAAGACCGAGTCTTCAGTGGTATGACATCACTCACTCAAACTTCCCTGCTTCAAACTTTCCCATGCCTTCCTATTTAATGTGCAATGAAAGCTTTTCAGTCTTTCATAAAAACTTTCCTGATCTGATGCTTGCTTGCCTCTTCCAATTTCTCCTCATTTGCTCTCCTCTTCATTCCTTAAGCTTCAACTCCTCTCGTTAATCCTGAACTGTTTCATACAGATTATGTCCTTGGGGCTTTGGTATCTGTCCTCCTCGCTGCCTGCAAAAATTCTGTTTGTGATCTTCACACTCTTTAGATCTCAACACAAATGTCATACGCATAAATAGAAGTTCACTAACGACCCTCAAAAATAGAGCTCCCAAACCTAACCTCTCTCTATGCTATCACTCTGTCATTTCCTTTATACTATTTGTCATCATTAAACAATATCTTGTTTTTTGTTGCTGTTTAGTTATATATTGTCCATCTCCCATGTTTGCTGCTGCTGCTGCTAAGTCGCTTCAGTCGTGTCCGACTCTGTGCGACCCCAGAGACGGCAGCCCACCAGGCTCCCCTGCCCCTGGGATTCTCCAGGCAAGAACACTGGAGTGGGTTGCCATTTCCTTCTCCAATGCAGGAAAGTGAAAAGTGAAAGTGAAGTCGCTCAGTCATGTCCGACTCTGTGCGACCCCATGGACTGCAGCCTACAAGGCTCCTCTGCCCGTGGGATTTTCCAGGCAAGAGTACTGGAGTGGGATGCCATTGCCTTCTCCTCGTGTTTACTAGAATGCAAACTATTTAAGGGCAACATTTAAGCCAATCTTGTCTGCAGCATCCCCACGGTCACCAGCTGTGCCTGGCATAGTATAAGCCTTTTAACATATCTGTCAGAGTAAACGTGTGAATAATTTTGAATTTATAGTAATGTCTACATTTTGGAAATGGATGTTCTTAGCTGCCTGAGTGTGTTATTGAAGATGTATAGAATGGATTGCAAAGGAGAGATCTGGAAGAATATACTGCAGCTGAATGAGAAATGCCAGCAAACAGAGCTGCCTTGTGGGCAAGTGATGTGAAACCATGGGGGCAGTGAGCTCCAGAAGAGGCTGAGAAAATAAACAGAGAGATCTAGTGCAAGAGCAGGCCTAGGTTTACACACCGCATCTGCAGTTTACTTTCTTATCATAGGTAAGTTATCTACCTTGCTAGATTTCAGTTTCCTTATCTGTCAGCAGAAGATAATGAGTCGTTTCGGTCTCATATACTGTTTGACAATTGATGAGCAGATACATATAAAGCATTCAGCAGGCAGCTGATACACAGTGAGTACTCAGTGATCCTGGTGGTGGGTACCACTAATACTCTTGTCATCCTTGTTGCTTTGTTATTACCATCCTCATTATCAGAACACTATTGACAAGTGTTATCAATACACTGACCTCAAAGTTCCACTGAAGGCACAAGCCACGAAAAGTCCTGGAAGTCCAGGCATCGTGGAAAATAACTCCATGACGAAGTATGGCATCAGCTGAAGAGGAGGCAAGACGAGATGGGACAGGTGAGTGGTCTCATCAGGAATGTCTGAAATGTGGGATTTGGGGGGCTTCCTGTGTGGCGCTAGTGGTAAAGAATCTGCCTGCCAACCCAGGAGATGTAAGAGACATGAATTCCATCCCTGGGGTGGGAAGATCCTCTGGAGGAGGAAATAGTACATCGCTCCAGTATTCTTGCTGCGAGAATCCCACGGACAGTGGAGACTGGTGGGTGACAGTCCATGGGGTCATAAATAGTTGGGCAAGACTAAGCATCTGAGCATGTATTGTAGCTTTTTAGCAAAAGGATGTGGGGGAAAAAAGAAAGTAATAATAAAGAAGTTTTCGTTGACTATGGTTTTTAAATGCCAGCAAATGAAGTTATGATCCATCCAATTTCCACGGACCTGAGGTCCAGCTGTAGGGTAGGAGAAGAGGTAGCAAGCAGACAGTCATATTAGGAAAACCCACTGTATGAACTTTAGAATGTTCAGAAACCTTTAATTTTTTAAATGTTTTCAATGTGTGCCATTTTCTTGCCTGTTTACTTTAATGATAGAAATCAAGCCATAAAAACAAGTGCTTAAAACAGGTCTTCAGGGAATCTAGGTATTATGGTTCTACTCTGGAGCCAGATTTGTGGGAGAGGAGCTCCCACAAGACACAGTGGGACAGTTTAACATGTAGGAGGAGAGAGTGAACACTATATATCCTGGTCTGTGACAATATCATCCAAGAGGAGAGGAAAGAAATCAAATCGTGGGGTTTGGGAAATAGCTAGAGGTCCAGGTAGAAAAAGAGAAAGGCTCAACGTTATCTAGTGAAGGCCAGAAGCACGCTCATTTCAGCTGGCCCCAAGGGAGCACATACCTGGTCTGGGGCTGAGATGATGCCCGAAGTCCAAGGATCACAGTCTTTGAAGTGTGCATACATGGTTAAACCAGAAAAGACTGCACATAGCAGAATGATCCAGAGACCTAGCAAGTTGAAGTACAAGGCTCTAGGAAAGAACACACGGTAGACTCTATGTCATACTACAATGTGGTGATGTTGTCAACTACAGTTTGGCACTTGCCATGGCATTAAAACATGAGCTGCTGCAGCTGCTGATTTTCAACACATCCTGAAAGGAGTTTAGGTTGGAGAGCAGAAATGAGGCACTCTGTGTTCAGGAAAGACTGGCAGGACAGGTCTTCAGATAGTTAGATATTTTAAGCAGCTAATTTTATGAGCTCAATTTTTATATCTTCTTATATCTAGAAAAGCATTAAAATTCTTCTTGGTGATGACTGTTCCTAGTGACTAGCAAAAGCTTCACAAGACTAGTTAGAAACCTTCTGGAAAAACATGTGCTTGACTGCATGTATTCTTTCTTCACCAAAATCACAAATGTACTGACCTTTCCCCCCTGCCTCTTTGGAGCAGTTTCTCAGAGCTATCTGAGGTGCTATCTTCTGGGCTTCAGTTCTCGTTTTTTGCCCCAAATGAAATTTAAATTGTGTCTGTCACATTGTGCATTTTTCTAAGTCAATAAGGCCATTACCAAAGAATCAAGACAAAATTTGGAGGGCCTTTTTGCTATAAAATAAAATTCTTTAGCCTTCAGAAATCTATATATTCTGATATCAAGTCACTATGCTATACACCTGAAACGAATATAATATTATGCGCTTCCTGAGTCACTTCAGTCGTGTCCAATTCTGAAACGCTATGGACTGTAGCCCACCAGGCTCCTCTGTCCATGGGATTTTCCAGGCAAGAACACTGGAGTGGGTTGCCATGTCCTCTTCCAGATGATCTTCCCAAGCCAGGGATTGAACCTGCGTCTCCTGTGGCTCCTGCATTGAAGGCAGATTTTTTACCACTGATCCACCGGGGAAGCCCCATAATATGTCGATTATATTGCAATTTAAAAAAATCATTACATTTTGTATTTTTTTCATTTTTATTTGGGAATGTTACATTTTTAGTCTGATTATGAAATTTAAATGAGGTAGATTTTTTATGGGTTTTTGAATTAGAGAGTTTTTCTGCAAGGCTTTTGAAATTGAGAGGTTTTCTGCAAAGCCTCAAATATGGGGCCAGGTCTAATTCCTTGGGTGAAATTTCATGTATCAATCACTCATATTATATAACTTCAAATAATTTGCCCTCTTTCAATTCATGAAACTGTCAAAAAGCCACATTATGTTTTAACATCTTTTTTTTCCCCCTGAGGGATGATGAGATAAACATAGAAGTAGACACATTTTGGCAATGTTCACTTTAGAGATTAAGTCAGATGAAATTTAAAGTTCAGTTTTTTTAAAGGCGATATAAAGTATGACAAACCTAGTCATTTTCCCTATTTCTTTGAAGCAATTCTTTTTTATTCTTTTAAATTATACGAAAATCTGCTTAACTTCAGTTTGCGTGCATTTGTAGTATCCTATGGCTATTTTGTATTCATACTGTCTTATGAAAGTCAAAATATCACACATTTTCTAAATCTCAGATGTGGAGCCATATGCCCTGGACATAGGTGTAAGGCCTTGTACCAAGGCCACAGACGTGGGACCTGAACTAAGGTCAGCTCTGTAACTGACTAGGCTCCATAGCAGCCATTGCCATGAGCTCTCCTAATCTAAATCTGCCAACTCCCTGATCCCATATTAGGTAAAAATACCCACTTTATTACCTAACTATAGCGCCCTAACGAATAATCTACTGCCACCCTTCCAGCAGGAGTTTTCTTTGTCCTGAAGCTCTAAAAATTGGCTGCTAGCCACAAAAGCCTCAACTCTCCCTTGAGCCGGCCCACTGTTCTAACTGCTCTAATAAACTATTCTCCTCTCATTCTGCTTCGTGTCTGGAAATTCTTTTCCAACTTGCACAAGACCATGACATCAGGGAAGATTTGAAATTTGGCTGGCCTCACACTGAGTCTAGATGTGCGTGCCTGCTCAGTCATGTCCGACTCTTTGTGATCCCATGGACTGTAGCCAGGCTCTTCTGTCCATGGGATTCTCCAGGCAAGAATACTGGAGTGGGTTGTCATGCCCTCCTCCAGGGGATCTTGCCGACTCAGGGACTGAACCTGTGTCTCCTGCATCTTCAGCAATGGGCAGGTGGATTCCTTACCTCTGCACCACCTGGGAAACCCATTTTTTCATTAGAGATATAATTTAACTCCCTGCAAGGCGAATTCTCCTATTTGAAACCTAAGCCATTTTGTTGATTCATTCAGAAAATACTTATTAGGCATCATTATGTACCAGGTTCTTCTAGGCACTGAGGACATAGCAGTGGACAACCCAGAACCCACTGGAGGCGGGTAATAATCACCAAAGCAAAATAAACAAGGTGTTTTTATATATGATAAGAGATACAAAGAAAATACAGGCAATGAGAATGGAACAAAAGCGACTACATGTGGACATGCTCATCTTAGCTGGGAGATGAGTGGTGGTGGGAAGGTACCTGATATCCTGCACCAGCTTCTCCTGCCCTCACAGCACTATCTCCTACCAGCAGTCCTGAAATGTAAATGGAAGTCTAGAAACAAGAGTCCAAGGAAGTTTCCAGGGAGAACATCTAAGATGACTCAGTAAGTGATACTATTCCTAGGTGTGAAGAAGATCTAGCTTAAGATGAAGGTGTCTTTTGTAAGTAATCAAAATTCTGACCATGCAATTAAATTCATTTATAATGAGTCAATTTTGGTTTTCACTTACGACCACATTCAGTATGAACTTTCTGGATGTGTTTTCGCCTACCAATGATGCATAGGTTTAGCCCTGATGGACTGTTTTAATCACATCAGATAACTGAATGAAAGTGGTACTTGTGATCAACATTCTATAGAGCCTTCTAGGTCAGAGTCTGCTGGCAGCTGGCTCTAACTGGTATTCAGGTGCCCCAGTGGTGGCCCTGATGCTCAAGTTCTGTGACAAATGAGGGTCCCAGTAGGTCCCTACTCTAGCAATCTCCCCTCCAGCTACGTGCACTTTTACTGACCACTTTGGCTGATTTCTCACTCCTGGATGGTATCAATGAAGTCAACTTAGATTCTTACAGGTAAATATTTTCTAAAGACAGTTTTTATTTTTTCATCTTTCCTTATTCTAACAAAATTCCTACCGTAGTTCTGGTCCCTCCATGGGAGTGGGGATGGGTCAAACCAAGAATGGTGATCTTCAATGCTTAGGAAATTATACATATTTCTTCCTTTATGAGTATCTCTCCTTTTCTGACAGTTTTCGTTTGCATCAAATACTAATGTAACAAATTCCAAGAAACTATTATGAATGGATTGCTTAATTTAAACCAGTCCACTAAATGAGACTGAAAGATACACAAACACAAGTACACTTGCAGGAGTATACACATACACTACTATACACACACACGCCTACACACACACACACACACACATATACATAAAAGTTCCTATGTATATATGTATCAATTTATATGCTTATACACTCACATATATAAGCATCACCTTCTTGAAGCATTGCTTTATTAAATAAGTAATAAATATTTAATAAGCACAAAGCATCATTCTTAGACTTGTGGGGAATATGATTTAAAAAGTACCTTTCCTAACTTTTAGGTACTATTATAGTAATAGGAAGAAATTGGTCATGTTCACAAGAATAAATGGTATAACACAAGCGCATAAGACCAAAAAAACCCTTTTTCTAACAGAGAATTATTATTTATTTCATCTAAGGATTCTTCCCCTATCAGATATCCTCTAGTTTATTTTAATGCAGAATTTTAAATAAATTCTAATTTTATATGAATTTTAAGATCAAAATTACATTTGATCTTGGGCTTCCCTGGTGGCTCAGAGGTTAAAGCTTCTGCCTGCAATGCAACCCTGCCTGACTGCAACCCAGGGAGCCCTGGGTTCAATCCCTGGGTCGGAAGATCCCCTGGAGAAGGAAATGGCAACCCACTCCAGTATTCTTGCCTGGAGAATCCCATGGACAGAGGAGCTTGGTGGGCTACAGTCCATGGGGTCGCAAAGAGTCGGACACGACTGAGTGACTTCACTTTCACATTTTAAGCAATTTAACTATTTGATAAAGTGATGATCACATGCATAGAGAGTTTAATATTATTTATTGTGATAAGATATGAAATGATAGAATAGTAAGCAACATATTCACTTCTTCCTCCTGAGGGTACGTGAACTATATAAGTAATATATTCCCTTTTGTAATTCAAGTCACAAAATGTTGAACCATGATCATTTACTTGCATCTTTTATTCCATTTAAATAAGAGACTATGCACTTAAAGTCTTTATAATCAGCTGTGGAAATATTTATAGAGACTGTTTCTCATTCCAAAAGAAGTTAAGGGCATCCTGACAAGTCTGCAGAGGCTGGAACTTTGGATAGCAGCAATGAGGATGAAATGCCTATTTTCAATGCAATTTTAGCTTATTTAGTCCAGCTTTGCAAAAAAACAAAACAAAACAAAACAAAACAGTGTATGACTTCATCTGGTCTCCACTCTCAAGAGTGGGATGACTTGCATGGTTTAAAAAAGGCTTAACAAGTTGTGACTCTGTGGTGTTCTTCAGAGTAAGCGGTCTGGTAAAACTGGTTACTGATTATCCTGGCAGGAGCTGGAGCCACTAAAGTCCTGTTATGACTGCCTCATTCCCTTGTGTTTTATTCTCTTAACCTCCTTGGAAACTTTTATGGTAAATCCATCAAAATAAAAATGCTAGTTAGAAAAGACCACATGGTGAATGGAAATAGTGATGAGAACCAACTCATTACCGAAACTGTAAGTAAAACATAGGTGCTCCTTATCTTTGCTTTGTCTCCCACAGCACCTAATTAACCTAGTAATTTCTGAAAAAAAATGAAAGCAACAAGTGATAGTGAGCAAAGGCAAACCAAAAAAGTTCAAATCCCAGCCCTGCCACTTCCTTGTGGAGAGGGAATGGTCATGCCTGCCTCAAAAAATTATTGAAAGGGTTAAACGAATCTTCACTTTATTCTCTCTTTTACACACTTATATACACACTCAAAGTATTAAAATAACCAAGAAGGCAGAAAAGAAAACATAAAAATGTTTATTAATAACTTACAGCTTGGCATGCCTTTCTGTTTTGCAAGAGATGCATCGCTGGATGGTTGACTGATTAACTCCATAGATCCCAAGCCATGTAAAGGTTCCTCCCACTGAGATTGTCCAAAAAGTGTGCCTCCTGAGAGGATCTACATCAAAGCTATGAAGCAGAGAGAAATGAGTGAGCAAACACATTCCTTTGATACCCAAATATTATTTTAGTTGATGAGGTCATACAGCTAAATCTTTATAAAACAAGAAAAAGTAGCATTGGACATACTCAAATATATTTAATCGAGATCCATTTTCCGCTTTTTCTAATACACTGTGTAATCCACCAGCATGGGTTGATCCTTGAATGAGAACCGTTAAGAAGCCCACGATCATGACAACCATCTGAAATGCATCGGTCCACACTACTGCTTTTAATCCTCCCTGAAATGAAGAGAATGGATGTGAGTTCTTTAGGAAGACTCAAGCTCTTCCATTTCTGTACAACCTCTTTGCTATCTGCTAGACATCTTTCTTTCTGTCTTTTTCCTCCCTCTCTTCCTTCCTTTCATTATTTCCTTCTTCCTTCCTTTCACAGTCACTGAACACCTTTTATGTGCCAAGTTTATTGAGGATAATCACCTGGGTCTGGCTTGTACAACTTGAGGTTTATTTTTGTAAAGTTAGTGAATAAATTTGGGGAAACTGAGATGGTAGGCTACTGAAAAAAAAAAGAAAAGAACTAGAAAGGAATGATAGATCTCATACATTCATGGAGAAAAGTGTTTCAAGAGCTGGAGGAAGATCAAATAGTGAGATGAACAAACCAGAGTGTCAGGAGGGTGACTCTAACAGTAGATTTCAGGAGAGGGTGATTAAGCAAGTGGTTAGAGCAGTTGTTATTAAATCTGGATCCTCTTTAGAGTCACTTGGGGAATTTAAAAGCACACAAACAAAAAATAATGTCTGAGCCCCATTCCCAGGAATTCAGAATAAATTGAGGTCTGGGTTGGGACAGTTCTAAGTGTTTCTGAAAGCCCCCCCACCCCACCCCAGGTGACTCCAATGTATAATTCTAGTTGGAACTATGTGGGCAAGAAGAAAAGAGGAAAGAAAGAGGCTGCTGGAGAATCTTTAAGGACCATGGCGAAGGTGGAATGCGCAAACTAGGAAAGATTAAATGAAATGATATATTTTTAAAGTACTTTGAAAATGAATAAGCACTATGGGAATGAAAGGATGTGATATTTTTAACACTGAAAAATAGAATTATTATCCTCAGTTACTCCTCCAGAGTGTCAAGAACTTCTATGAAAAGATGACAGGTTTCATCTTTATCTTGAGAAGAAAGAAGACATTGGATTTGTCTCATCATTTCTTGTGTAATTAAAATTAAAATGAGTTTAAAAAATAGACATAAAAGTCCCTTCCAGATGCATTGTATTTGCATATTCTGTTCAATTTCTGATTGGAAGGATATTCAGTCTCTTACTTACTCCTCCTAAGTAGCGGTATTTTGATTTTCTTTAAAGGCGATAAAACCCTCCCAAATCCAAATCAAAATATCAGATTTTGGTGATACAAAGACCAATGCCAAAGACATCCTTTCAGAGGCTATTTGGCATGGGTTATGCAAAAGTACGTATAAACCTGGACTTAAGCTAGACCTGGGGCAAGAGAACAAACCTCTTTATAAAATGTGCATCAAAAGGCAGATTATAGCTAGCATGAAAACTTCTCTGATTTTTATGACTCCTTCATATAGCAAGAAACACACCTACCCACATACCACTCATATATAATCCTGATTGTATCTCGAGTGTCACTTAGGTATTGAATCAGCCTGTGTTGTTTTATGTTGCCTACTGTTTACCTCACTAGATTGCAAACTCCTGGATGGCAGGAATTCTTTCTTCTTATTATTTTTAAAATATCTTCCACTGTCCACTGATTATCTTAGCTACGCTATACATCCATGGGATTATCAGAGTAAAGAGACTGCAATATGAGCAAGTGCTAGATAGATGAGCCATTGTTTTGGTGAGACTTTGAAGACCTGCAGCCTGGCCAGAGAGGATGCAATAGAGGTGTGGTGAGGAAAAATCAAATTGGGCAGACTGACTCACAGACAGAAAGATTTTCAACACTAGTCTAAGAAGCTTACACTTTATCCTGTGAACAATGCAAAGCAAAGAGAGAATCAGGTCAGTCAAGAGATGCATGTTTGAAGAAGATTAGGCTGACAGAGGTATGCAGGCGGGAGGGAGGCACTAAAATCAATTAAGAGGTAGTACATTTAGCTTATTTTTGTTTATTGTGATTTTTAAAATATCCAGACTTGTTTCTGACATCTTTTTGCTATTTGTTCTACTTTTTCTATATATATTTTTTCCTTTTGCTTAAATCAGCTGAGGCTGTTTTTTTATTTTTTCACTTTGTTTTAATTCCCTTTTCCTAATTTGACTGTTTTATTTAAATGGGTCCCCTTGAAACTGTGCCATGGGTTTTTCATTTAAAGTCTAAGTTTTTAAAATGTCTTAATCTCCAACAATTCAAGGATTAAAGCATCTTTAAATCTAAGTGCTCTCTCCCTGATTTACATGCTATTGATGTCTAAATGAAATTATTATTTTTCTTAATCCCTAAATCACATATAATTACTGTTATTACATTTTAATATTATAAATTATATTATTTAACATTATATAAATTATACCACACTATAAAATTATTATTGTCATTAAGCACCAAAAATTGTTTGACTAGACTTACTAAATGTTCATTATTATATTTTTGTCATTTTTTCCATCAAAATCCAGAGAATTTTATTTCTTCCCACAATACTCCCTTCAGGTTATTCTCTGGGGAAGATATGTTAATGGTAATTTGTCTTAGTTCTTGACAGTTGATAGTTGTGCTGAAAGATAGTTTTGCTGAATACACAATTATAATCGACAATTGTTTCTTCCAGTGCTTTGAAGATACTGTTTCACTGCTCTGGCTTCCATTACTATTGCTAAGAAGTCTGCCTTTCCTGTCCCTGGCAACGCATCTAGTTATCTTCCTACAGGCAAATACTTCGAAGCCACTGATCAGTTATGTATGGCCAGACATGTACGAAGTAGAAGCCCATTTCTAATTTAGGTAGGGGATGTGTGTATGCTCAGTCGTGTCTAACTTTCTGCAGCCTCGTGGAGTTTAGCCCTCCAGGCTCCTCTGTCCTGGGATTTCCTGGGCAAGAATATTGGAATGGGTTGCCATTTCCTTCTCCAGGGGATCTTCTCAACCCAGGGATGGAATCTGTCTTCTGCTTAGTAGGTGGACACTTCACCACTGCACGACCTGGGAAGTTCAGGATGAGATAGTTAGATAGCATCACCATCTCAATGGACATAAATTTGGGCAAGCTCCGGGAGATAGCGAAGGCAAAGGAAGCCTGCTGTGCTGTACTCTATGGATTTGCAAAGAGTTAGACGTGACTTAGGGACTGAACGACAGCAAAAGGAGATGTGTGTCTGGAACAGAAGTATGGTAGTGAGAATGGAATGGAAAAAAAAATAAGATGAAACTTTGCAGTGTAAAGAAAAGATGGGATTTACAGGTATGAAAAAATAGATAGGAACATTTTTAAATTGTATATTATCATAGTAGGTGATATGCACACAAGGACAAAATGCATGGAGTGTATGCTATATCAAAATACTATATGATAATATATCAATTACTTAATTTTTCTCTATAAAGGGGGAAAGACAATCCAACTATCTGGGAACCATTGCCATATTCTTAACTAGTTACTTATAAGCTCCATATATAGGACCAATACAAGGAGATCCAACCAGTCCATCCTAAAGGAAATCAGTCCTGAATATTCATTGGAAGGATTGATGTTGAAGCTGAAACTCCAATACTTTGGCCACCTGATGCGAAGAACTGACTCATCGGAAAAGACCCTGATACTGGGAAAGATCGAAGGCAGGAGAAGAAAGGGACGACAGAGGATGAGATGGTGGATGGCATCATTGACTCAATGGACATGAGTTTGAGTAAACTCCGGGAGTTGGTGATGGACAGGGAGGCCTGGCATGCTGCAGTCCATAGGGTCGCCAAGAGTCGGTCACAATTGAGCGACTGAACAGTTCAGTGACTGAATTGAACTGAATGGATAGTACCAATAAGGCTTCCCCGGTGGCTCAGACGATAAAGAATCTGCCTGCAATGCAGACTCGGTTTCCATCCCTGGGTTGGGATGATCCCCTGGAGGAGGGTGTGGCTACCCATTCTAGTATTCTTGCCTAGAGAATCCCATGGACAGTGGAGCCTGGCAGGCTACAGTTCATGAGGTCACAAAGAGTTGGACACGACTGTAGTGACTTAGCAAGTACGGTATCAATGGCTCATAAGAATAAAGATTCCTATTATAGGGCATGACAAATAATAGGTGCTCAATGAATATTTGTTGAACTAAACTAATTGTAACAATTTCATAAATATAATTTCCAGTACCACCCAAGTTCCTTGATTAAAACTAAGCATGTGTAAAGCCAAATGTTGAATGTAGTCCAAGCTTATCCATCAATGAGACAAATCAAGGTGTGGAATCCTCAAGTTTCCAAAATACCAGCCATCATTGGTTGTTCATTGGTACGTTTTGTATTCCTTAACCAGTAGTCAACGAAGTACTGGTTGGTCAAAAAGTTTGTTTAGCTTTTCCATAAGATGTTACAGAAAAACCCAAAGGACCTTTTTGGCCAACCCAATATAAATGTTACCTAAGGCTACCTAACACTGTTTATGAGCACATTTTTTTTCCCTCAGTAGTTGCATATGGCTACCTCACCTTCAAGCAGGGAGATATTTCTGTCATTAAATCTTCTTTTACTCATGGCTCTCTCAAATAGGCCCAGAGCTCAAATTCTACTAATGGTTGATATGGGAAAGGATTTTAAATAAAACAACAGCACCTTCCTCAGAAAACTGTTACAGATAAGGCAGCATATTTCTATTTAATTGAGAAATAGCAATTTCTGCTATACTTAGATGCTTTGTTGTTGGAAATTTGCCCTTATCCCATATTAGGAAGTAATGCTAAATACTTTTTCACAGCTAGATACATACCAGGGTACAGTAGAATGTGCAAACGATTCCTGTTGCAAACACAGAGCCCCAGAGATCAAACCCAGTCACTACAAAAAGAGAAAAAAAAAAATTGAAAGAAGTTCCTTTAAGGACAGTAAAAGAACAAACTTTATGAGAAAAAAGTCACAATATTCTTGTCTGTATTCTTTGTGGGCAAATGAAAATCAAATTAGAGGTGATAAAATTAAATTAAATTTTATCACGTCTGATAGAGATTATTTTATTATATTATTATAACTCAATCCAGTCCGTGGGACTTCCCCAGTGGTTCAGCAGTGAAGAATCCACCTGCAGTACAGGAGACACAGGAGACATGGATTCCATCCCGGGGCTGGGGAGATTCCCTGGAGGAGGGCATGGCAACCCACTCCAGTATTCTTGTCTGGGGAATCCCAAGGACAGAGGAGCCTGGTGGGCTACAGTCCATAGGGTTGCAGAGTTAGACGCAACTAAAATGGCTGAGCAGCAGCAACCCAGTTCATAATTTTCATGTAATGTTATAAGGCAAATTTTTCTCTTAAGATTCTGGAGTTCCCAATCTCTGTACCAATTATTTGTTTGTTTTTCTTAAAAAAGTTAGTCCAATCTTTGCACCAAACATTTTATTATTTGTTTGCATTTCTTAACAAAGTCTGCACACTTTCAACCCACCTCAACAATGACTGTGAATAAATATTTTTCAGTATAAGCACATAACACAATTAAATTGAATATTGAGGACTTCTAAAATTATAGATATCATTATGAAATTTCTTTTGCTTTTGATTTTTCTTTCCTTTTTTCCCCCTGGGATTCTATTCTTTCAACAAGGTCAAGTGTAAATCTTAAAATAATTACCACAAACACCTGTTACTCATGTATCCAGAGTATCCTCTTCATGAGATTACTGAGAAAGGACCATATGTTATAGATGACCTTATTTACATTGTTTGTATAGAACACAAAACTGTCAACTTATGGTTACCAAAGGGGAGAGAGAGAAAGTAGGGATAAATGGTAGCTCAGATGGGAAAGAATCTGCCTGCAATCCAGGAGACCCAGGTTTGATCCTTGGGTTGGGAAGATCCCCTGGAGAAGGGAATGGCAATCCATTCCAGTATTCTTGACTAGAGAATCCCATGGATAGAGGAGCCTGGTCCATCCCACAGTCCACGGGGTTGCAAAGAGCAGGGCACAACGGAGCGACTAACACACACCCACAGGATTTCTAATACTATTTCTAAACTGCTATACATGAAAAAGATTGAAAAAGATAAACAACAAAGATTTAGCACAGGGAACCATATTCTATATCTTATAATAACCTATAATGGAAAATAGCTTGGAATATATACATAAAACTGACTTTGATGTACACCTGAATCTAATACAATGTTGTAAATCAACCAAACCTCAAAAAAATTTGTCGTTACTTCAGTGATTAGAAAATGAATGACAATCAAATTGGATGTTTGAAACCACGTGGATAAAGCCAAGTAACTCGTTATTCACGTTATTTTCAATGTTCAACTTTCAGAGCTTCGTGTTGTGACAACTACAGTAATTCATAGTGTTCTAACCACAGGAATGTTTTCCCAACAAGATTTTGTGCATACATTTCTCAAGATAGCAATGCAGGTATAGAAATGGTGGAAAGCACAAGAGAGTGTGGCTAACTCACCTTGATTGAGGGCCAGAGCAGGAGCGTACACTACCACTCCCGTGTAGAGAATCTGGTGGAGGGACGAGAATCAGGTGAACAGTGAGAAGAGCGACATGGAAAGGAAACCTTCCTAAAAATTTCCTTACGACCTTAGCACTACACTTCCTTCAGCTTGTTCCAAACATTTCATTCCCTCACACTCTCATTTTGAAGTCCTCGGCAACTGTAACTAATTTGCAAAAAGGATAATAAGCATGAGATAGAGGAAGGCTGTTGGAGTTTTAAAATGGCTATACATTTTGAGATTTTATGGCTACAGCTGGTGCATTTCTGAAGGATATGAAAATAAGGTTCAGCGTTCGACTCACCCTTCCACTGCCCATCATACATATATCACCATGACACAAACACATGTTAGCAGTTTGCTGAAACATAGGCTTTAGAGCGGAGATGGAAATAATCTAAGAGGGGAGCACCTTGCAGGGAAAACTAGCAACACAGGCGACCTCCTTTACGGGCATATCTTCAGACTTCCAGAACTGGAGGCCACTACACTGACAGAAGTGTGTCTGGTCCCATATAGTTTTGAATGAAATTTCACCATTTAGAGATCCATGTGAGAGTTTTAAAAGGCAAATAACCATGGACAGGTTAAGGAGCATTGTTTTCCATGTTTTCTTGCCCTTAAATCCTAAGGTCACTGATGGAAGTTTTAATTTAGAAATGGAAGAAGGTTATCTTATAGTAGAAAGTTCTCGGTGAGTCATTGAAATGCATCGAAGCTATCCCACAGGCAGCTGTGGGCAGCAAGAGGATACCCTAGAACCAAGGAGGTAGGAGAAGAGTCCAAAAGGGGATGTGGGAGTATTGGTTTGAGAGTATAATTTTAAACTAATTTTCAGAAACTAACTCATCTCTGTGTTGAACCAGAAATGAGTATTTCTGGTTCAACACAGCTAAACTAGTAAAAAAACAACAACAACAACAACAAAAAACAAAAAAACACACAGTTACCAGACCATTTCATATCAGAAGCAACTTGTACCAGTTAAATAAGAGTTCACAATAAATTTAAGAAAATGCTTTTTTGCTCCTTTGGTGGTTTATGATATGTATTTGGCATTATTTATACAGATATATGAAGTCTATGAAATGTGGAAATCCCTCTATAAAATCACATATTTTGAAAGCGCTATCCTCGGAAGACAGTAGTTTCTTCTTAGTGTTGAATCTTTCCTTTAACTATGTTAATTGCTTCTTGAAATATACAAACCCATTCCTGCCACCCCACAACCCACCTCTGCAGCAGCCCTTCCTCCTTACCGTTTGCACAATGTAGATGACTGTGGCTGCATAGCGAACTGGTTTGTTGAATCGTAGTTGTAAGTACTAGAAAGAAAAGAGAGAAGGACATGCAAAAAATCAGCAAGTTTTATTTAAAGGCTGCTAACAAGGTTTGCTTTTTCTTGGTATTTCTCTGAGTTTAATGCTTAGCTTTATAACATGATTTTACCCTGTTTGAACTTGAAAGAAAGGGAGAGAAATTTGGATTGTTTAAAGTCAAAGATGTATTAAAGCTCAGTTTTTGCTCAAATTTCACATGATGGTCAGAGAAGATAAATACTTTTTAAAATTTTTAAATTATTATTGCTTCAATTAAAAGGTCTCCTGGTTCTCTCCCCAGGGCTCTTCCTACTAGATGTACTAAAGCCATTATTTCATTTTCTAGCCACACTGCCCCTAGATTCAGCTCAGGCCTTCCTTACCTCTTGCACAGATCAATGCAGTAACGCTCTATCTGAGCTCTCTAAGCTCTCTCCAAATCGTGCCCACCCATTCTACCAACCACACACCTGCCACATTGATTCTCCTAAAGCAGAGCACTGGTCACATCACACTTTTCCTCAAAGGTTTCAGTGATTCTCTATCACTGACAAAACATAACACACATCCAGGCTTTCCATTCTAAACCCTCTACTATCTGATCCACACCCTTCCGCTCTCAACATCACTAGCCCTCACCTGATTTACTGTGTACATAAAATCACTATGTATTGTTCAGCCAGCATGCTTTGTACTCTGCAGATTTCTCTTCTGTGTAGGAAGATTTTTCAGTGCAAGAGATCCTCCTCTCACCCCTAGTCCTCAAAATTCACCAATTATTAGTCATCTTTGAAAAACGAGAGCCTGATTGCCATTCCTGTTCCTACTCATACTTTCCCCTCTGAACTCTTTAGGCAATTATACTAAGCTTCTTTAGCACTTGATAAACAGCTACCTTGGATTTTCGTGTTGGATTCCCATATTTTATAGGCTTCCCAGGTGGCACAGTGGTAAAGAATCCACCTGCCAATACAGGAGATGCAAGAGATGTGGGTTTGATCCCTGGGTTGGGAAGACCTCTAGAGAAGGAAATAGCCACCCACTTCAATATCCTTGCCTGGAAAACCCCGTGGACGGAGGAGCCTGACTGACTACAGTCCATGGGTTGCAAAGAGCTGGACTTGATTGAGCACGCCTGTGTGCACACATCGCATATTTTCCAGTGTTCATTTCCTATAGCCACCGTAACAAACTATCACAAATTTGGTGACTTTAGACAACAGAAATGTGTTTTCTTACAGTTCTGGAAGTCAGAAATTCAAAATCAATTTCACTGGACCAAAACCAAGGTGTTGCCTGGGCTCTGCTCCCTCTGGAGGTCTTAGGGAAGAATCTACTTCTTGCCTCTTAAGAGTTTTGGTGGCTGTAGGCATTCCTTAACTTCTAACGTCATCACTCCAGTTTCTGCCTCTGTGGTCACGTTGCTTTCTCTTTGTCTGACAAGTGTTCCTCTGCCTCCCTCTTATAAATATGATTGTACTTAAGGCCTGCCTGGTTAAATCAGGATAATCCCTCTATCTCAAGATTCTTAATTTAATCAGTTTTGCAAGGATCTCTTTTTTAAAATCATATGAGGTAATAGTTACAGATTCCTGGCATTAGGACATTTATTATCCCTTTTGGAGAGTGATGGTGGTAGTTTAGCTGCTAAATTGTGTCTGATTCTTTGTGTCAGCATGGACTGTAGCCTGCCAGCTTCCTTGGTTCATGGGATTTCCCAGGCAAGAATACTGGAGTGGGTTGCTATTTGCTCTTCCAGGGAATATCCCAGGCCCAAGGATAGAATCAGTATCTTCTGCTTGGCAGTGGCTCCTTTACTACTGAGCACTGGGAAGACTGTTTTTGGAGGGAGGTGTATGCATCTTCCAGTCTACCACTTATTTTCCCTCGTGCATGTAACTGTCCAATTTTTTCGCTTTATCTTCATCTTTCATGTATTCATTTAACAAATATTTATCCCTTGTCTTCCATATTGCATTCTGACCTATAATGATAGCAAATATTAATATATAGTTCATGACCCAAAGGACTTTACAGATGAGAGGAGGAGACTGCTAAATTTATAGCAGTAAAGCTACAGTGATGGTATGTACTAGAAGAAAGGCTACAGGGAGTTATGAACATACTAAACAGATGTATCTGATTTACTGTTGGGGGTCACCAAAGGTATTCCTGAATTCCTAGAATTCCTGGTCTAGAAGGCACTAGTATTTGAACTCCAGTGCACAATAAACGTGCATTGAATGAACAAAATAAATGTTAAAAGTAGCAAATAGTTGAGGATTTAATATCTTAGTAGTAATTCTTGGTAGTAATTTTTAATTGGTAATAATTGTTATCTAATTTAAGAAAAAATCATTTTGATTATACCTGGAATTAACCACTCCTTTTTCCTAGAAATAATACATAAGTAAGAGTTGTTTGATGCCTTAAGATGGGACATTCTTTAAAACCCTAGAAAAGACTCCTCTTGGCAGAACTGTCACTCGATTTCACACTAATCCAATCTCTCAACTTACCTGCTCAACCATTCCCCCAAAGAAAGAACTGCCTTATTTCCATCCCATCTTTCCTCAGATGATGCATTCAGTACACTATGAGTCAGGTGGATGTGTGAATGAGGGCACCATGTACAAGGAAAATATTTTTAAAGAAGTCACTGAGGAAGGATCTGAAAGTCTCAGCTATCACAGGATAAAAACAAAACAAAACAAAACTTTTATGTTGAGGACAACTCGAGTTCAGATTACATGTCCTTGGAAAGATTAGATTATTGCACTAAACCACGGCTCCCTCTCTCTAAAATTGACACTTGTGTGACCTAACGACACAGTGGATGATAACACCAAGTGCAGGGACAGGAATATATGGGATCTTAGTGACCATAGTAGCTGTCTTGGGTGTGACCCCCGTAGTTTATTGCCATTCTCTGTCCCAGTACACCTTGATGGTATCTAAGTGTTCTGTGATTATCTGCTTGAGGGCTTTATCTTAGCCCTTCCCCAGGACAGACTAAAACTGCTGAAAGCCAATGATAAAAGGAAGTTGGAACCCCAAAATCCTGGTAATTTCCATCTCAGTGAGGCCAACCCTGATATGTGACCTATACTGACCTCCTGAGATCCCCAATGAGATGGAACCTCTGTTGCTCATGGTTAACAACCTGCTCAAAAAACATTGGCTTTTTTTCCATGTCTTACTTGCCACTGGCCTACTGATAATTTAATAAAATCATTTCCCCCGAAAATGACTTGCATACAACTCCTTGTCTCAGGATTTTCTTCTGGGAGAATGCAACTTAAGACAGTGATATTTCTATTAATAACAAATATGATTCAAGTGGAGACTGCAGAATTGCTTGTGTGATAAGCTGTACCTTCTTGTTGACAGAGATTCTTCTCCCATAACATTAAGAGTCAAGGATAGCCTACTGTAAGATGAGACCAAATCTGATATGCTATTATACAAGCTGTCCTATCTGAGTTTGCCTAGACCAATGAGCCAAAGCTCTAGCTGATGGCAGTCACATCAGTCAGTTCAGTTCAGTCTCTCAGTCGTGTCCGACTCTTTGTAACCCCATGAATCTCAGCACGCCAGGCCTCCCTGTCCATCACCAACTCCAAGAGTCCACCTAAACCCATATCCACTGAGTCAGTGGTGGCATCCAACCATCTCATCCTCTGTCATCCCTTTCACCTCTTGCCCTCAATCTTTCCAGCATCAGGGTCTTTTCCAATGAGTCAATTCTTCGCACGAGGTGGCCAAAGTGTTGGAGTTTCAGCTTCAGCATCAGTTCTTCCAATGAACACCCAGGACTGATCTCCTTTAGGATGGACTGGATGGATCTCCTTGGAGTCCAAGGGACTCTCAAGAGTCTTCTCTAACACCACAGTTCAAAAGCATCAATTCTTCGGTGCTCAGCTTTCTTCACAGTCCAACTCTCACATCCATACATGACCACTGCAAAAACCATAGCCTTGACTAGACGGACCTTTGTTGGCAAAGTAATGTCTCTGCTTTTGAATATGTCATCTAGGTTGGTCACAACTTTCCTTCCAAGGAGTTCAGTTCAGTTCAGTTGCTCAGTTGTGTCTGACTCTTTGCAACCCCATGAATTGCAGCACACCAGGCCTCCCTGTCCATCACCAACTCCCGGAGTTCACTCAAACCCACATCCATCAAGTCGGTGATGCCATCCAGCCATCTCATCCTCTGTCATCCCCTTCTCCTCCTGCCCCCAATCCCTCCCAGTATCAGAGTCTTTTCCAATGAGTCAGTTCTTCGCATGAGGTGGCCAAAGTACTGGAGTTTCAGCTTTAGCATCATTCCTTCCAAAGAATACCCAGGACTGATCTCCTTTAGAATGGACTGGTTGGATCTCCTTGCAGTCCAAGGGACTGTCAAGAGTCTTCTCCAACACCACAGTTCAAAAGCATCAATTCTTCAGCACTCAGCTTTCTTCACAGTCAACTCTCACATCCAAACATGACTACTGGAAAAAGCATAGCCTTGACTAGATGGACCTTTGTTGTAAGTGTCTTTTAATTTCATGGCTGCAATCACCATCTGCAGTGATTTGGGAGCCTCCCCCCCAAAATTCTGACACTGTTTCCACTCTTTTCCCATCCATTTCCCATGAAGTGATGGGACTGGATGTCATGATCTTAGTTTTCTGAATGTTGAGCTTTAAGTCAACTTTTTCACTCTCCTCTTTCACTTTCATCAAGAGGCTTTTTAGTTCCTCTTCACTTTCTGCCATAAGGGTCATGTCATCTGTATATCTGAGGTTATTGCTTGTGCTTCCTCCAGCCCAGCGTTTCTCATGATGTACTCTGTATAGAAGTTAAATAAGCAGGGTGACAATATACAGCCTTGATGTACTCCTTTTCCTATTTGGAACCAGTCTGTCCCATGTCCAGTTTTAACTGTTTCTTCCTGATCTGCATATAGGTTTCTCAAGAGGCAGGTCAGGTGATCTGGTATTCCCATCTCTTTCAGAATTTTCCACAATTTATTGTGATCCACACAGTCAAAGGCTTTGTCATAGTCAATAAAGCAGAAATAGATGTTTTTCTGGAACTCTCTTGAGTTTTCGATGATCCAGCGAATGTTGGCAATTTGATCTCTGGTTCTTCTGCCTTTTCTAAAACCAGCTTGAATATCTGGATAGACGGCCCCAAGGTAGATCAGAAGAAGAACCTGACTGTCTTATTAGAACTTCTTGAGCTCAGATCAGATTACTGATCCACTGAATTGTGAACAAATATAATTGTTGTTTTAAGAAATTTATTTTGGGGTGGTATATTACACATCAATAGATAGTTAACATAAAAAGTGATGTCAGAAGTTGAGAAATGTAACAAAACCCAAAATATATGGTATTGGCTGGATAGCATATGAAGTCTAGGAAAGCAAACAGAGAATTGTTACTGAAAAATGGATATAGGGTAAGGAAGCTGCTATAGGAATCTAGAAAAAGTCATTGGTTGTAACATCCAACTCAGTTTAGTTCTTCTAAATTCAGTCAATTTGGTCAAACTAGAGAGACAGTATTAAGAAAAAAGAAAATAATATATATATATGAAGTAAGACTTCTTGAATTCTAATTTGAGCTTTGCCACTATCTCACTCCATAATAAGAGACTATTCAAACTGCATAATTTTCCATCTGAAAGATTGTGTTCACTCACTTACTTATCCAGTGGTCATCTTTGTAGATGTATAGCTTTGCAAGCAAGCATGTTCAGTTGCTTAGTTTTGTCTGACTCTTTGCAAACCCATGGACTGAGGTTCACCAGGCTCCTTTGTCCATGGAATTTTCCAGGCAAGAATACTGGGTATGGTCAAAAGTAAAAATGGAAGCTCAGCAGAAAAGTTGAACACATCATGCTTGCTTCTAAAAATAGCACAGGTAACATTTACCATTGTGATGGATTATTTTCAAACCCCAAACCTGATCTAGCCTCACTCCTTTCCATCTCAGGAAATAACAAGTCCACTTTTCATGCGGGTTCAAGCCCAAGTAATGTGACACCATCCTTGACTCTTTTTTGTTTCACTCCTCACATGCAGTTCGTAAAAGAATCCCGGCATTTCCTCCCCCAACTTTCAGAATTCCACTCGTGTCATCCCCTCTGTCTCCACACTAATGTTGTCATCTCTTGCCTAGATTATGGCAGCAGCCTCCTAACTAGACCCCTGCTTCAGCAATAATATCCTGCTAGAGGAATACTCTTGAAATACAAGTCACTCTTCTGCTCAAACATTGTAATGACCTATCTCACTGAGAGTAAAAACCAATCCTTAAAATGGTTTAAAAAAGGCCTCATAACAGTGGTTCAGACCCTATCACGCACTAAACATCCATTTTACAACAAATATTTTGTCACAATATTTACTATACTGAAATAATACTCAATAATGATATCATATACTCAATAATGATATCAATAATGATATACGCATCTAATTTCTCAACTTTTAACTATAATTACTAAAATGCCACAAATGTAATTTAAAGGAGAAGTAAAATGAAAGCCATTTATAAATAAAGAGTATATATAATCTATAATGCTTAGAAAACACCATAGAAGAAGACATAGAGAAGCAGTGGCCTTCGCATTATAATGAAAAATCTGGATTAGAGAGAGGTATGTAGTTCAGAAACTATTTAGTTTAAGAAGTACAAGAAAGGACTTCCCAGGTGGTCCAGTAGTTGGGAATCCACTTTCTAATGCAGGGAACACGCGTTCAATCCCACATGCTGTGGGGCAACTAAACCTGTTTGCCAGCCCATGTGTCACAATGAAGACCTAGTGCAGCCAAAAAAATGAAATAAAATAAAATAAGAATAACAAGTTTTGTGCTTTAAACTAAAAAAGAAGAAGAAGACTAAGAAAAATGAGAAAGTAGGTAGCCCACAACTAGTGTTAAGGGTAAATTATAACAGACTGGATCTATTAATGTTTGATAACAGAAAGAAGAAAATAACTCTATCTGAGGTGGAGACAACATGGTGAAACTAATTATAAATTGTCCAAGTGGAGATAATGAAAATGCACGCTATTGCAAGTGAGCTGAGCCTGAGTTACAACTTGAGGGTGAGAACAATTCCTTATGCTTTGACATGGGAGAGAATAGTGACAAAGTAGCCCACATTCATAGATTAGTCTTGAAATCTTTCTGCATATTAAAGCATTTAAATCAGCTGGTTATTGCCAGCCCCAAAAGTCACTGGCTTAAAAACTAAGGACTTAATATTTCTCACAGTTTTTAGGACTGGGTAGGCGATTGCTCTACTTGTTTGCCCAAGGTTCTCATGGGTCTGCAATCAATGGGAAGATAAGCTGGGGGAGAAAGTCCAAGATGGCCTCACTCACAAGTCTGGTGATTGGTGTTGGCTGCTAGCCAGACTGCCTCTGTTCTCCTCTATGTGTCCATTCATCCTCCAGGAATGAGACCAGCTAGATCCGCTTCCTGACATAGCTGTATCAGAACAGCATTCCAAGAAGGCAAAGGCAGAAGCTATAAGCCCACGAGACTTCAGCTCCACTTTCACACATCACTTCTGCCACATTCTATTGGCCAAAGTAAGTCACAAGGCCATCCCAGATTTAAGAGGTGGGGAAATAAACTCTCCCCTTTCAGTCCTTTCTACTTCAAAAAACCTGATAAGAATATCCATAGATAGGTAGCAAGAAATGGAGGATGAACAAATAAACATAAATTAAAGCCTCTATATTGAGACTATAAATTTGGGGACAGTAGCAACAACAAGAATAATAATTATAATAATACAAATGCTTCCTCTGTATTTACCATTTGCCAGGCTCTGTTAAGAGTATTTGCCTATAATAACTCATTTACTCCTCACAGACATTCTTTAAGATAGACCCTTTTATTATTCTTATTTTACGTGTGTTAAAATCAGATACAGAGGTGAGTCATTTCCCCAAAGCTATGCAGCTAGTTAAGTGGCAGAGCTAGTAGTCAAAACCAAGTAACTCTAGACTCTTGAGTCTAGAGCTCATGCCTTTCTCATATGCCACACTGCCAATGCTTTCCTCTCTCTCTTTTAAACTTTTTATTTTATATTGGAGTATAGCCAACCAACAATGCTGTGACACTTTCAGGTGGACAGCAAAGCGATTCAGCCATACATATACATGTATCCTTTCTCCCCCAAACTCCCCTCCCCACCAGGCTACCACATAACATAGAGCACGGTTCCCTCTGCTATACAGATGGTTATCCATTTTAAATATAGCAGTGTGTACATGTTGATCCCAAACTCTCTAATTATCCTTTCTGCCCTGTTCCCCACCCCTGACACTGCCAGTTCTTACAAAGAAAGAGGCAATTCCAAAATATATACTTTATACAATCTGAGTTTCTTTGTATCAGGGTACTACAATTTTAAAAATATGTAAAAGGCAAATGTGAAGGGTAAATTAAATTCAACTAAATCCCTGTGTGTCCTCTATCTGTATGGTCTCAAATCTCCTCAGTTACATATATGTAACTGGTTTAAGTAACAGAACCACTTTACTAAAAGTGCACCATCTATTGTACAATCTTAAATTATCTATCTGTATCTCAGCCAAAAAGAGACAATACACAATGTTCTTTGTGCTTTTCAGAATAAAATAAAACAAGTAACAAGTTCAGTTCTCTTTCATTGAGAATCTCCTATGAGTTAGGCAGTGCTTTAGAAGTTTACCAACAAATTCTCATTTAATCATTGAAATAGCCTCAGAGCTTGACTTTGTTACTTTCACCCTACAGATGGAAGGTGTAGATGTCTGGCTGTCTCTGCATACAGGTACGTCCGTGTCCAAAGCTTAAGCTTTCCCCAATAACACTGTAATAAATTCTCTCCATGATTTGTAATTATCCTGCAAATAAGTGTTTTGCAACCACCATGTGTTATGATTAAGACATAATACATATAAGATGCATATTAGAGGGAAAAAGCAATCGTAAAAAGACCTGTTCAAGTGGAGAGGAAACAGCAACTCTTCCCAAAGTAAAAAAGAAGCAAGTAGTTGTTTTACCTCGTACGTGCTGGTGATGCCAGATCTGTAGAACACAGGAAGAAAGAGCTCTGATGTGAGGATAATGACTAACGCATACGCAATGAAGAAGAGGACGAAGGATGCTCCAAAGCGGTAGACGTCAGCAGGGGTCCCCAAGACAGTGACGGCGGACATGAAGCTGGCTGTCAGGGAGAGTGCCACCGGGCCAAAGTTCATTTGCCGTCCACCGACCAGAAACTCCCTTGAAGTTGCTTTTTTTCTCTCCTTAATCGCATAGAACACCCCAATTCCAGAGGAAATGATAAAGAGGGCTGCAAAGACAACATAATCCCAAACTGCAAAGTTCTTCACCTCCATGCTGAGACGTATAGGCACCAGAGAGTTGCTCTCAACCTGATGTCTTTCCAAAAGCAAAGTTCAGTATGCTTTGCTGTGAGAGGAGGCTGAGGCTGTGTGAAGAGAATGATGACCAGAGGCACTTGGGTAGCACTTCAGACACCAAGTTGTACCTGGGAAGGATCTCAGAAGTCAACAGCAAAGAGGATTCTGGTAGTGTTATGGGTATCGACAGATAAGAACTTGAAATCTGACCCTGGCCTGGAGCTCTCTGTTCCTTTGCTAAAGCATATGCTGCAGAGAAGGAATTCAGATGTATTTTGAAATTAATAACCACCGACGGTGAAATGCACTTGCCAGACAACATGTTCTTTAATCTCCTAGGTTTTCTTTTAACTTAAGGTTAAATATTACTGGGAAACATAGGAGTGATTCAAGTTCACCACCTCAGCATTTTTGAGTTAAACAGAATCTGTAAAATGCCAACACAACTATCACTGGTGTCTTTCTTCCGAGTAAGGGAGAGTGAAGGTGTGTACCTGTGACTTTCTGAGGCAGTAGGTGTGGAGGAAAAGGAGCAAAGAACAAGGAGTCAGGAGACCTTTGCTCAAGTTGGCACAAACTTAATTGAGCTGTGATATTGATGAATTATTTAAACTCTTAGAGCTTCAGCTGGAACATGGAATGATAACACCTTATAGAGTATGGTGAATCTTTAAGTGTCTCAGACTTTCTGACCCTCTTTTTCTGATCTGTAAATAACTATTACACTTGCTCATAGCCAAGCAACTAGGAACATAATAGGTGACTCTTTCTTGACTCTAGGCTTCAGAAAATAAATTTACCAATAATTAAAACATTGCCTGTAGTTCTCAAATTTTTCTTCTTTGTCTCTCTATCATTTTTCAAGCTCACAACACTTATGCACAGAGGTTAAGTTTAAGACCAGGACAAATAAGAGAAAGAAGAATCCAGTTAAAGATTCTTTTTTCTATGTGCATCAAAATTATTTTTATTACTCCTCTTTTCACTCTTTTATTTTTTTAATTTTATATTGGAAGTTTTGTTGATGAACAATGTTGTGTTAGTTTCAGGGGTACATCAAAGTGATTCAGTTATATATATGCATGCATCTATTCTTTTTCAAATTCTTTTTCCATTTAGGCTATTACAGAGAATTGAGCAGAGTTCCCTATGCTATAGAGTAGGTGCTTGTTTGTTATCCATTTTAAATATGGCAGTGTGTACATGTCCATCCCAAACTCCCAATCTATTGCTCTCTCTGCCTTCCCCCTGGTACCCACAAGTTCATTTTCTAAGTCTGTGAGTATGTTTCTTCTCTGCACAGCAAAGGAAACAATAAATAAAACAAAAAGAACCCACAGAATGGGACAAAATACTTGTAAATGATGCAACCAACAAGGGATTAGCCTCCAAAATTGCAAACAACACATGCTACTCAATATCAAAAAAACAAACAACTTAATCAAAAAATGGGCAGAAGACCTAACTAGACATTTCTCCAAAAAAAGGCATACAGCCACAAAGCACATGAAAAGATGCTCAACAGTGCTAACTATTAGAAAAATGGTAAAGAAATGCAAATCAAAACTACAGTGAGATGTTACCTCACACCAGTCAGAATGGCCATCATCAAAAAGTCTACAAACAATAAATGCTGGAAAGGGTGTGGAGAAAAGGGAATCCTCCTTCACTGTTAGTGGAAATGTAAATTGGTATAACTGCTATGGAGAACAGTATAGACTTTCCTTAAAAGATTAAAGTAGAGTTACCTTGTGACCCTGTAATACTACTTCTGGACATATATCTGGAGAAAACCATAATTCCAAAAGATACATTCACCCCAGTGTTTATTGCAGCACTATTTGTAATAGCCAGGATGTGGAAGCAATCTAAATATCTGTCCACGGATAAATGGATAAAGAAGATGTGGTGTATATTAATATATACAACAGAATATTACTGACTCATTAAAAAGTGAAATAATGCCATTTGCAGCAACTTGGATGGATCTGGATATTATCACACTAAATGAAGTAAGTCAGTTAGAGAAAGACAAATATCATATGATAACACTTTTATGTGGAAAAATATTACAAATGAACTTATCTACGAAACAGTTAGAGATCCTTGGTTCTGCTCTTAGACTCTGTTGATTGATCCAAAGCGCCCCCAGCAAGCCTCTGTGGGGTAATTTCTCCACATTATTCATGCCTCTCCTGCCTTCTTAATGGTTTTCCCCCACTCTACCCCTACAAAACCAGTTGGTTCCACAAGATCTAGTTCATATTCACCTTGCTCTGTGGAGCCTTCTCTGACTCACACTTCCTACTGTCCTCCTCCCCAACTCCTGTAGGAAGCAGGGTCCCTTGGTGCTCATTTTTTACTCTGCAAATATCCTCACTTGTTTTAAAGACTCTGTATGTATGTATTTGTAGGAGCCGCTAAGTGGTTGTAGATGACCAACTCATTGGAGGCAGAGGCACAAGATCTGGGCCAGGGTGCCCAATCCATATGTAGAAAGAACTGATGCTGAAGCTGAAGTTCCAATACTCTGGCTACCTGATGTGAAGAGCTGACTCATTGGAAAATACCCTCATTCTGGGAAAGATTGAGGGCTGGAGAAAAAGGTGGTGACAGAGGATGAGTTGGTTGGATAGCATAACTACTCAGTGGACATGAATTAGAGCAAACTCCATGAGATAGTGAAAGACAGGGAAGCTTGGTGTGTTGCAGCCCATGGGGTCTCAAAGGGCTAGACACAGCTTAGTGACTGAATAACGACAATTGTAGGAAGTAAAGAACTCATCCAAAAAGCAAAAGAAGAAAACAAAAATTATGTCCAAGGCCAGAAATACTTCCCATGAAACAGAGGATCCCCTAATTTTGCTTTTGACTTCTGAGTAGCTGACTGACTCCTTGTTTAGTTGCTTAGTTTGGATACCGTCTTTACTCCCTACTTTGATCCATGGATTTGAAGTCAACCACACAAAGCTTTGATGACTGAAATATGCTGTTAGTTGAGAATAAATCTGAAAAAAACTCTGCCAGGGTTGTCTATGTCCTGTTTCTTTATTCCTTCCTTTAAATTTACAGAGTTGATATCAGCATTAATGAAAAAAATAGTTCTTTAATTTTTTTGCCTTAACCTTGAGTTTTATTAATTTTTATCATGAGATATTCTAATTATATAACAGGTATTTGTTGGTAGCTGTCTCAGCAGAAAATCAGAGCTCCAGCTTTCAGAGTTTTAACTATTCTATTCTTTAATATTAACATCTAACTGTTAATGTTCAATCCATAAGACATGAGGACAATTTGTACAAGTCTTGTGAATATTAATTCAAAACACTATTAGTATATCAATACATTCCCAAGGTTAAATACCAGAAGCTTGTAGATAAAGAATTGATGAGTACTTGTGATTTCAGTTAACCTTTGTTAAGAAACGTTATTCGCCTTCCTCATTTACAACTTTCGCTGATTATAAGGCACAACATTACTATATTGATTTAATTCTCAGTTATTTTCTATTTCTTTACACTTTCTTCCTTCGATAGCATTCAGTGTCTTCAAATCCTCTTCCTCTATCCCATTAAAACTCACTCTATGCAAAGTTCATATTGATTATAATATAGAACACTTGTTTATTCATAACTTTTGGGGGAAAACAAAAAGCCAACACATTCAGTGATTGTATCAGTTAGAAAGTACATCCCTATTTCAGAAATATTAACATGGGGGGAGAACAAAGGAAAATGTGCTGCTTTGACCAAAAGAAAGCACAGTATTTCCTGTATCCTCTTACTGAGGCCTCCAAGGACACATCTCTATTTTATTTCTTTAGTGCAAAACTGAGACCTTTATTAGAATGTAAATAGTAAATACTGCCACCCTTCACACACACGCACACACACACACACACACACACTCTCTTTATAAGGCCCAACTATTCAATTACGCCCTTGCCTAGTAGGTTATATTTGAATTTGTGATCATTAATAGTTCTGTGCTGTGAAATTGTTCTGCACCTGGCATACAGCATTTATAATGGAAAAGAGTTGGAGGACGTTGAATGTTAACCAAGGTGGGGAATGGGGAGAAGGGTAAAGAACTGGAAGGACATGACATCCAGGGAAAAGACACCATTGTTGCAATATTCTTAACAGCAGGCTATGCACACTACATTTATGTTAGCCTAGGACAGAGGGCTGCAGTCCATGGGGTCCTGAAGAGTCCGACAGGACTGAGCGACTTCACTTTCACTTTTCACTTTCATGCATCGGAGAAGGAAATGGCAACCCACTCCAGTGTTCTTGCCTGGAGAATCCCAGGGACAGGGGAGCCTGGTGGGCTGCCGTCTGTGGGGTCGCACAGAGTCGGACACGACTGAAGCGACTTAGCAGCAGCAGCAGGAGCAGGACAGAAAGGAGGAAAACAGACATGAACAAGACTTGGCCATTCTGATATTGTGCTATAGTGGAAAACATCCTTAATCTGCAACAAGGATCAAGTCTCTTTCTCTACCCTCTCACTCAGCCATCTTGTAATATTGGACACATTACTAATGTCTCTGTTCTTAGTTACCTATTTGAAAATGCTATATCATATTTAATAATAATTAGATAATTAAACTAATTTAAGTAACTAAATTACCTTTTCAAGCCTGCTCAAATGTTACCTTCCTGGACCAGACAACCTTCTTACACTGTAAACAGCTACATGTTCAATCTCTACTTTCTTTATTCTCCATAAAATATATCTCCTGCTAATATATCATATATTTTAAATGTCAATATCCCCCTACTAGAATATAAGCTCCATAAAGAACTTTGTCTATTTTGTTCTCTATGTTACTCTTAGTACCTATAAGTTTCTGTCCCATAGTATACACTCAACAAATTAAATTTAGGTGAATTCTAGGGGTTTCTTTCATTGTTATAATCTATGTTTAAATCTTGTTTTACTGATAAAAAGGGAAACTAAAAGAAAAATTTCCAAGACTATTTTTTAAAAAGTTGAAATATTTATCTACCTCCAAAACACATTTTCCCATCTAAATAAAAACTGAAATTTATATTTAATTCTATCAGATTCTCAAAATTCTTTACAGCTAAATTTGACAGTAGTTAAAATTTTATTCATTCATTCTACATACACTTAACAATTTTGAAAAATGGTAACTTTCAACTTTAAGAGGCAAATTTCAGAGTCCAGCAGAGATCATCATTTAATATTAAAACAGACTAATGGCAACACACACTTGCAGTAAACAAGTAGAACTTTTAAAGTGAATATGTAGTCAGAAGGGTAATTGAGCATGAGGATCAAGTTCCTTAGCTAAATACCCTTAGATATCAAATAACTTCTCATTGTAGAATGGCAAATGGGAGAACCACCAGCAAGATCTATTATGAGCTTCCTTTTGTTAAATAAGCATAAACAGAAGGGATCTCTTGTTTGTTTCAGGTTTCTAGGCATTAAAATAGAACTTTTGAATAAGTTTCAAAAGGGGACAGAATCGAGCATGTGTGTGACACTTTCATATGTCATGTTATTCATAGTTATAAAAAATCTTAAAATTAGTGTCAATAATCCCATCTTCTAAGTGAAAAATATACACAAGGAAATGCTTTGTGCAGCATGAAGATTCAGTTCACACAGTCACTAAGTGGTGGTTTTTAACACAAATCTAATCCTGGGTGACTTGAAAACCCATGTTCTTTGTACTGAATATTTCTTACAAACACAGTTCTGACTTACTTTTCAAGCTTTGATGTGGGCACTTCTTAAAAGTAGTAGAGAAAAATCTGGGTTTCTCTCTCCTGTCAACCTCAACAATGATAATCAACACATCTGAAGTAAAACAGAACAGTGATACTCAAGGCTCCTTGTGTCAATCTTGTGATATTGTCACATCTTCAAATATCTAAAATCGCACGGACGGAGGAGCCTGGTGGGCTGTAGTCCATGGGGTCGCTAAGAGCCGGACACAACTGAGCGACTTCACTTTCACTTTTCACTTTCATGCATTGGAGAAGGAAATGGCAACCCACTCCAGTATTCTTGCCTGGAGAATCCCAGGGATGGGGGAGCCTGGTGGGCTGCCGACTATGGGGTTGCACAGAGTCGGACATGACTGAAGCAATTTAGCAGCAGCAAATATCTTATAAATAAGCAATTCACATTTCCATTAAATTCAGGCAAAATTTAATGTTGAGTGATTTTTGTTTTTCAGATCCTTTGGAAATGTACTCAAACATACAGTATAGCTGGCAAGTTCAGATGCAGTGTTTATCAGTTACCATGGAAACTCTTTTTAGTTTCTCATTTCTTATCAATTCCAGCATTCCTCATGCTATCTCTGACATCACCAGGCTCAACTATGAATAAATGATTTTTGTTTATTTCCTAAACTGAAATTAACTGGATATTTTTCATCACTAAGAATATACAAATGAATATCTCCTAGCCTCAAAGGTGATGTCAAATAAAGATTTCACAAACTGTATGGTGCAGTGGTAACTACAACATATAGTTATTCCAAGAGGACTTGTTTAAAACCCTGATTGAGGGGATTGTGTTTGCAAGTGTTTGAAGACACATATAAGATGCTGCTGTCCTCTTTAATAAAAAATGGTAATAACAGAGGTTCGCCAACACTGGTCACAGTCATTCAAGCTTCTTCAAGTGTTGAATTTCTCAGTGATCATATGTGTCTTTTGGAATTTCATTTCTAAGAAAGAATTTCCTGAAATTTTATTCTAATTCTATACCTTCCAATTTATTCTAAGACTTGATTTCCTTGCTAGGTAGGTTGCCAGGTCTTCATGATATTTTATTTTGGTTCATGATACATGGAAAATATGTCATAAAAAAATTCCCCTTAGAATTTAGTTTTCAGCTTTCTGAAATGTTCCATGTTTAGAAGTTGTTTAATTAGGAAAGTGTCTTCTTACATTAAAGCAGAAAGAACTGAATTCAAATCTCATCTCAGTCAACCAACCTTATGACCTTCAGAAAGTTGCTCTATGTCTTTCATTCTTCATCATGAAACTCAGGTTAATGCTAAAGCACACAGAGGGGAATAATTTAGAGTAATTTGTGAGCATAGTTTTCTGTAGGAAGTCGATGAACATATCCATACAAATACCAGGGAAAGATTTGTAACTCTCCTCCTTTGCTGGAGACCTTGAATTTACTTTTTGTACTTCTCTCTTTGTTTTGTTTTGTTTTTTTTCTTTTTCCTAGAAGCTTACTCTTGGTGGCCCTACTTATGATTTGGGGATTAGTTTAACACTCAGGTAATTGACTCATACTTAAGTGTATCAAGTGAAAGTGTCTAAGTGAAAGCTCTTATTAATAATGAAGACTGGAGAATTTGAGTCATAACTAGGCTCAGATTTTTGCTCAGGTATTTAATTTGATCATCTTAAAAAGTTATTTCATTTCTTTGACACTCAATTGCTCATCTTTAACATAGAAATGAGACCCTTTTCATTGGGTTGTTGTTGATTTTGAAGGTGTCTGTCAGCTACCTTATGCAGAGTTGGGCACATCGTAGGAACTTCAGTAATAATGCTTATCCATTTCAGTGCCTCAACAAACATGAATTTGACCAAATTTTCCAAGAGACAGTGAAGGACAGGGAAGCCTGGCATGCTGCAAACCGTGGGGTTGCAGAGTCAGACACGACAGAGCTACTGAACGACAAATGATCAATATGATTGGCAGCTGTCATATTTCAGCATTTGCACTAGGAACTTTTAGTACTATGCAGGAAGAACAAAGCCTAGGAAAATAACACAGGAGCTACCATACTATCATTCATAAATATTTATTTCACAAATCAGAGGGATAGAGTTTATATTTCTGATTGGGTTTCCCTTGGTTTTTGCTCTATTCTTTGCCTTTAACGTGTAGATTATGGAAACCTTCTCAATTTCATTGAACTGATGATATTCATCATTTTGTGACTGTTACAAAAATTTTTTTTTTCTTTTTTCAAATTAACTCTTTGCATCTTTGGATGGGAATCTTCTTATGAATGTGCTAAAAGTTCTGGTTCAGCTGATATCTGTCCAGCAAGCCTGAAGCTGACTTTGTGATGTTATAGGTATTTGCAGTTATTATGCTTCTATGTAATTTCTTGTCAGATCTATACTCTAGAAAAGCAATTGTATGGCCCATTTTGCAAATATTTCAAGCTTTTACAAACCATTATTATTTCAGTCCCCCATGAAGCAAACATGTTATGGAATATCATACCAACTAGAACTATGTAAGAAAGCACATTTACACATGATCTATCTGTGTGCTATATTTTAAAATTGTAGAGGATTAGAAAGAAAAACTTATGGAAAAACTTTTACAATATCAGTGCCTTCATGGGACAAACAGGGTTGAAGAAGCTAATGTCCATTTCTTTTAAAACTTATCTATGTATGGGAATGCCTATATGGATGAGGTTTTAATATGTATTTACCTGATACATTTCAAGTTCAAAATCTGACTTCTTATCCTTGCCAAGGAAAATTATTAAACTTTGTTTGAGGTCTGTGAGGTCCTTCTGAAATTGCTGAGGTTTTTCTGATGGGAAAGCATGGGTTAGTAACAAAAATTATCAACTGGGAAAGACATACTGCTACATTTTAAATCATAAGTACTTTTGATAACAATTTTAGGGAAACATATTGCAAGCCAAATAACTACAAATTTTTAAGAATTCATCACCAGCATAAATTAAAAGGCTGTGTATCATATCCCTAAAGAAGGAAGGTTGGGGTGGAGTGGGAAGGTCACAATTAATTCATCCTAGAACATTGAAGATATCAATGGGTGAGCTATTTCACCATTTTCAGTAGTTTTAAAAATATCGTGCATGTGAGCTCAGTCACTCGTTTATGTCCAACTGTGTGACCCCACGGGCTGTAGCCCTCCAGGTTCCTCTGTCCCTGGGATTATTCCACCAAAAATACTGAAATGGGTTGCCATTGCCTCTTCCTGGGGATCTTCCTGACCCAGGGATCGAACCAATGTCTCCTGCATTGGCAGGTGGTTTCTTTACCACTGAGACAGCACATTTAAAAGTATTGAACCAAAGAAATTTGTGATTTGAAGTGAAAGGAACTGAGTTTGAGCCCAGGTTTCCACTAATCAGCAGTGTGATCTTGAGCACAACAAACAAATTTTAAAAGACATCTTTGTTAAAATGAAAATGATGCTACTTACCTCAAACAACTGCTTTGAGGTTTCCATGCTCTTATGCATTATAAACCGTAAAAACGTTATACAAGGATGCTGGCATAGGCAGTCGGGGGGAAACAGGGGAAATAACAGTCTTGAGCTTAGACACAAAACTGAAGAGCATTTTTGCTATATTGTTTACTAACTATGTAACTTACTCTTATTACTGAATCTCTGGGACTTTCTTCTTTGGTAAAATAAAAATACCTTGCAAGGTATTTATGAGCAATAGAAGATACCATCTAAATCAGTGCCTACTGCTGCTGCTTAGTTGCTTCAGTCATGTCTGACTGTGCAACCCTATGGACTGCAGCTCTCCAGACTCCTCTGTCCATGGGATTCTCTAGGCAAGAGTACTAGAGTGGGTTGCCATGCCCTCCTCCAGGGGATCTTCCTGACCCAGGAATCGAACCTGGGTCTCTTGCATTGCAGGTAGATTCCTTACTGCTGAGTCACCAGGGAAGACCAAATCAGTGCCTACCACACAGCAGTTTTTCTGTACACATTAGTTGCTTTCTTTTTTTTTTTTTTTTTCTTTTTTTTTGTTAGCAATGAGTGGGGAGAGTGTAAATACAGGAGTCAATTTAGTAATATAAACATGTATTACGTGCAAACTGTGTAAAAGGGTCAAAGCTTAATGCTGAGGAACTATACAAGGGCAAATGAGGTCTGGTTCATATTCTCAAGCTAGCTCTCATCTAGTATGAGTGTGACGATGGAAAGATAAGATCTATAACTAAAGACATGATGTAATTTATGATACATCAACTGAACTGGGAGTGCTGACAGTGAAAAGGGTGTTATGATAATGAGAAAGAGATTGTTGTTCCAAGCAAACCAGAGCATATGGTCACCCCTTCTGCAGGGCATATGTCTGCTGACTTTCTCCAGTTGCCTCAGGCCAACTTTTAAGTCCGTGGTTGATACTTTGTTTCTGATCACAGGAGGATCCAGAACATTCTGGTTTCCAGCACCCACACTCTGGCAACAACTCCACTGGGTAAATGCTTGCGATCAAAAACAGCCCCATCCTCCAGTATCTTATGAAAAAAAAAAAAAAAACAAAAACAACACCATCTAAAACAGGATTCCCACCCCAGTGGAGAAAAACCTACACACAGCAGCTGAGATCTTTGATGCCCTGGTTTTTTGTCACTAAGCCACTTCTTAATGTGTCTACTTTTATGCACCAAAGAATGAAAATACCCCTAATGACTTTGGGATTAAAATTAACCTTGCTGTCAAAGGGGAAAAGTAGAGAGCGAGTAGAACTCATAGAACTGCTAATAAAAAGCAATACTTTTGTGTTTTTGTGTTAGATCAAGGAGCTTCTATACAGTTTACTTATAAGAATCAACTGGGGAAAAAACAACAACAACAACGAAAGGAAAAAAGAAGCCACTGACACTGCTCCTACTCACAGGAACAATGGTAATTTTAGGGAGGGTGGCTCTAACATGGCTCTAACATTCTCTTTCCCTAAGAGAGCCCGTATACTTGATTAAAGGGTTCTGGTTTTGAGTAAAAAACTGCTCTTCCAAATCTAAAATTAAATGCAGAAAAGGGGGGATGGGGAGGTTTTTAAAAACCACCAGTGAGTGACCTTGTCAGGCAGAAGTAAATATTTTTGAGAAGACAAGGTATCTTGGTGGACAGATCATGACCATGGTCAAGTCTAGATTCCTTCCCAAGCTCTGCTCCACACTACAGGTTGGAGGAAAGTTCTGAAAACTGTGAGATTTAATGTCCTTGGCTGTGAAATGGGAATTATTATATGAAAGATGATCATTTGAATTAAATAAAATAATGCTTATAAAGTAGTTAAGATGATTAATACAGTATCAGGTCTCAACTATTACCAAGTAATTAAGATGATTAGTACAGTACACTATAGATGGAATAACTCAGTAAATGGTCTTGCTGGTGAGGATATAAAGTTTATAAATATACAACTTATAAGAAAAATCTTACTTCATTAAAAGTTTTGAAATGTACTTAGCACTTTGCACACTCCCAAGGATATTTTCCTCCAGTTAGAGATTTGTTTTTGAACTTTGGATTTTGTCAATAATTGTTTTACCTGGTAATAAGATGTTGCTGTTTAACTGTACCAAAGATCACAGGTCACATAAATTTAGCTGAAGTTCTAGGACTTCATTAATGTTAAAGTTTCATTGCAGGGAATAGTCACTGAGTATGAAGGAAAAGATTGTATTACTTGTTAGAATAGAAAAGACATTCTCAACAATTTTTAGAATCTGAATCATCTCAGATAAAATTTTTTCATGAATTGATTTCATATCCCATCTTTCCAGGGAATCAAAGGCTCATTGAGCAGACATACTATGCAATTTTGTTCCCAAGTCCAGCCTATGGGAAAGAACCTACAGGAGAGAAAAAAAGAAAAAAAAAGTACCTTTGTAAGACCACTTATTTAATGTGTGTGGATCAGAAGGCTTCACACTGCATGACAGACCCAAAAATCATCTGAGTTTCCCTTGTTTCTTGAAATGGAATCTTAATTTTCTCAGAGCCCAGCTAATTACCTCTAAGTATCAGGAGTTGTTATTTTTCAGTTGCTAAGTCATGTCCAACTCTTTGTGACCCCATGGACTGCGGCACGCTAGGCTTCCCTGTGCTTCGTTTGCTAAAATTCATGTCCATTCAATCGGTGATCCCATCTAACCGTATATCAGGAGACATCTCTACAATTTTGTTAAGTCTTAGGAAACTATCTTTTCTATGGCCATCTGTACCTCTGGTGAAAAACATAAGCCTGGATAAAGAAGAGCTTCCTCAGCTGGGGAAGCTCTCTTAGGATGCTATTTTTAACACCTTGGCAAGGACCCCCAGAAATCGTATAAACTTACCACTCAGGTGGCTCCTAGAAGATTGAAAAAGGCAATGGTCCATGATGAATGAATTTTAAGCCTGTGTCATCATGGCAGATGGTAGAGAAAGGATAGCATGGCTTAGGACACCGATATAGTTATAATAAAAATGTCAGTCACACATAAATTGAGAAATACTCTAAAAAACAAGTACTACTCAAATATGTCAAGGCTATTAGAAACAAGGAAAGTCTGAGAAACTGCTTTCATCTAAGTGTGTGTGCTTAGTCACTCAGTTGTGTCCAATTCTTTGTGACCCCGTGGGCTGTAGTCCACTAGGCTCCTCTGTCCATGGGGCCTCTCCAGGCAAGAATACTGGAGTGGGTTGTCATGCCCTCCTCCAGGGGATCTTCCCTATCCAGGGATTGAATCCAGCTCGCCCACAGTGCAGGCCAACTCTTTACCATCTGAGACACCAGGGAAGCCCTCCGGAGGAGGCTAAATACAAAGATGGCATAATGTCATGCGATATTCTGGATGAAATCCTACAACAGAAAAAGGGCATTAGATAAAAATCAAGGAAATCCAAATAAGTATGGACTTTAGCCATAATAGTGTATTGATGTTGGTTTATTAGTTCTAAAATTATAGCATGGTAATGTGAAAAGTCAATAATGAGGGAAACTGAGGGATATATGAGAACTCTATACTACCTTTGTACCTTTTCTGTATACCTAAAACTATTCTAAAATTAAAAGATTATTAAGAAGAAAAACAGACTTAAGTGAGTGAGCAAGCTGGACAGGTGTAGGAGGCCAGAAGAACCAGAAGAGGATTAGGCTTCCCGCAAAGGCCTAGTAGACATACTATTCATAAAAGCTGGTGGGAATGGGATGGGACAGAAATGCCAACATCTCTGAGATCAGGTGGTTGGAGAGGGCTGTCAGAGAATGTGCCTTACTGATAGTCATGGGAATGATGGAGCCCTGAAGTGAAAAGCTAGAAGGCAGCCTTGGTGGCTAGAAACTAAGATGTTGCAATTGTTACAACAAATGGCAAGGCCAGAGTGGCCATCCAGGAAACTTAAATCAGTGAGAATTATAGACATGTAAACAGGGCATAGTGTCTCTAAGGGGAATGATACTTGGAGATACAAAGAATCGGCATGTTCCCCAAAGTCTGAATGACTGTGTGTCCCCTTGTTCATTATCTCAACTGGTTGGTCACTTACTTGGTCCATGAAAGTGTACTTGTGAATGACATCCTTGGCAGGATCTCCCATACTAAGTCCTTGGCCTCTGGGGTAAGTACCAGCAGAGTAAGGAAACCAAATGGAACCCCCTGAAACTGCATCCCAAGACTGGCCAGAATGGTAAATTTACAGCAATATCACATCTCAGAGGAGATGACAGATTAAAACAGTACAAGTTTAAGGAAAGCAAAAGTGAGGGTCATTCTCATAGTTTTATTTCATTTGCAAGTCTGAGCTCATACAAAAATCAAATGGATCCTGGAGAATGTCATAGACTATTACAAGCTTAACCAAGGAGTAGCTACAGCCAGAGTTATTACAGAAAATAAGATATTTTTGCAGCAGTAGATTGAAATAACATGACTCTGTGTGCGTGGCATGTGGCCATTAATTTGGTGAATGTATTCCCTTCAGTCCCATCACAACTGAGGACGAGAAACAGTTGACATGTACAATAAATAGATGGTAATATATTTGCAGTTTTACCCCAGAGTAGTATCAACTCTCCTTTCTTTTGTCATAATATAGTAAAGAGATCTGAGCTGTTGTGACATCCTGCAGACCATGACATTGATCTAATGTATCATTGATATCATATCGATAGGTTAGAATAAGTAAGAAGTGACTTATATACAAAAGCCTTTGAGACATAAGTGCTACAGAGGCACTCAGATCAACCTTGTGACTATTTAAAGAAGGAACATACCTCAACATAATAAAAGCTATATATGACAAACCCACAGCAAACATTATCCTCAATGGTGAAAAATTGAAAGCATTTCCCCTAAAGTCAGGAACAAGACAAGGGTGTCCACTTTCACCGCTACTATTCAACATAGTTCTGGAAGTTTTGGCCACAGCAATCAGAGCAGAAAAAGAAATAAAAGGGATCCAAATTGGAAAAGAAGAAGTAAAACTCTCACTGTTTGCAGATGACATGATCCTCTACATGGAAAACCCTAAAGACTCTGCCAGAAAATTACTAGAGCTAATCAATGGATATAGTAAAGTTGCAGGGTATAAAATCAACACACAGAAATCCCTTGCATTCCTATACACGAATAATGAGAAAGTAGAAAAAGAAATTAAGGAAATAATTCCATTCACCATTGCAACGAAAAGAATAAAATACTTAGGAATATATCTACCTAAACAAACTAAAGACCTATATATAGAAAACTATAAAACACTGATGAAAGAAATCAAAGAGGACACTAATAGATGGAGAAATATACCATGTTCATGGATCAGAAGAATCAATATAGTGAAAATGAGTATACTACCCAAAGCAATTTACAAATTCAATGCAATCCCTATCAAGCTACCAGCCACATTTTTCACAGAACTAGAACAAATAATTTCAAGATTTGTATGGAAATACAAAAAACCTCGAATAGCCAAAGCAATCTTGAGAAAGAAGAATGGAACTGGAGGAATCAACTTGCCTGACTTCAGGCTCTACTACAAAGCCACAGTCATCAAGACAGTATGGTACTGGCACAAAGACAGACATATAGATCAATGGAACAAAATAGAAAGCCCAGAGATAAATCCACACACATATGGACACCTTATCTTTGACAAAGGAGGCAAGAATATACAATGGAGTAAAGACAATCTCTTTAACAAGTGGTGCTGGGAAAACTGGTCAACCACTTGTAAAAGAATGAAACTAGATCACTTTCTAACACCACACACAAAAATAAACTCAAAATGGATTAAAGATCTGAATGTAAGACCAGAAACTATAAAACTCCTAGAGGAGAACGTAGGCAAAACACTCTCAGACATAAATCACAGCAGGATCCTCTATGATCCACCTCCCAGAATTCTGGAAATAAAAGCAAAAATAAACAAATGGGATCTAATTAAAATTAAAAGCTTCTGCACAACAAAGGAAAATATAAGCAAGGTGAAAAGACAGCCTTCAGAATGGGAGAAAATAATAGCAAATGAAGCAACTGACAAACAACTAATCTCAAAAATATACAAGCAACTTATGCAGCTCAATTCCAGAAAAATAAACGACCCAATCAAAAAATGGGCCAAAGAACTAAACAGACATTTCTCCAAAGAAGGCATACGGATGGCTAACAAACACATGAAAAGATGCTCAACATCACTCATTATCAGAGAAATGCAAATCAAAACCACAATGAGGTACCACTTCACACCAGTCAGAATGGCTGCGATCCAAAAATCTGCAAGCAATAAATGCTGGAGAGGGTGTGGAGAAAAGGGAACCCTCCTACACTGTTGGTGGGAATGCAAACTAGTACAGCCACTATGGAGAACAGTGTGGAGATTCCTTAAAAAATTGCAAATAGAACTACCTTATGACCCAGCAATCCCACTGCTGGGCATACACACCGAGGAAACCAGAATTGAAAGAGACACATGTACCCCAATGTTCATCGCAGCACTGTTTATAATAGCCAGGACATGGAAACAACCTAGATGTCCATCAGCAGATGAATGGATAAGAAAGCTGTGGTACATATACACAATGGAGTATTACTCAGCCGTTAAAAAGAATTCATTTGAATCAGTTCTGATGAGATGGATGAAACTGGAGCCAATTATACAGAGTGAAGTAAGCCAGAAAGAAAAACACCAATACAGTATACTAACACATATATATGGAATTTAGAAAGATGGCAATGACGACTCTGTATGCAAGACAGCAAAAAAGACACAGATGTGTATAACGGACTTTTGGACTCTGAGGGAGAGGGAGAGGGTGGGATGATTTGGGAGAATGGCATTCTAACATGTATACTATCATGTAAGAATTGAATCGCCAGTCTATGTCTGACGCAGGACACAGCATGCTTGGGGCTGGTGCATGGGGATAACCCAGAGAGATGTTATGGGAGGGAGGTGGGAGGGGGGTTCATGTTTGGGAACGCATGTAAGAATTAAAGATTTTAAAATTTAAAAAATAAAAAATAAAAAATAAATAAAGATGTGCTATTGTAATGAAATATTTCAGGGAACCATAGGTCAGAGATGTGTCAGGACATTCCTTAAAGATCATGAATCTTGTATTCTCTTCCACAAATAAATCTAATTCCTGAGAGTATCCTTTTATCTCGAGGTAACCCATTTCATGGGCTTCCCTGGTGGCTGAATGGTAAAGAATCTGCCTGCAATGCAGGACACCTGGATTCAATCCCTGGGTTGGGAAGATCCCCCAGAGAAGGGAATGACAACCCATTCCAATATTCTTGCCTGGGAAATCCCATGGACAGAGGAGCCTGGCAAGCTATATCCATGGGGTTGCAAAGAGTTGGACACGACTGAATGATAACACACACACGCACGCGCACACACACATGCACTCACACACACACATACACACACAACCAATTTTATAATTAGAAAAATTGCTCTGGATCACACATCGCATACTGTGAAAGAATGTCAACATTGATTGGGAACCGGAAAGAAAGGGTTCTGCAGCAGACCTCAACTGCAGTGTATGTAGGCCTGCCAATTGGGTCACATGATCTAGCAGAATCTGATTCCGGAGATGTCTTTGGTGGAAAAAGCTGTACTAAAGAATTTGTGTCAGATCCCAGTGGGACAATCAGTGAGTAGACTCCTGGGTTCTGGACCCCAGTAGAGACAAAAAGCTTGGCCTTGGAGATACCACTGTTGCTCAAGTAGATCTTTTAGCCACTTGGTGGCAAGTTGATTATTTGGGGCCCCTTCCGACTTGGAAAGCCCAGTGATTCATTCTCAGAAAACGGCAAAATTCTGTAAAGCAATTATCCTTCAATAATATATACTTTTTTTTAAAAAAAGCATTTTTGTTTTTGCTTTTTGCCACTTTACATTTTGCTAGTCTTCCCCTCATCTTTTCTTTCCTCCTCTCTCTTTTTCCCTTGAGGAGCAAAATTAATCAACCAACTAATCAAATAAAAATTCTGCCATTTTCGTCTTCAGAGTCATTCATCTCTGTATGGTTCCCATTCACTAAGTCAGTTCTGAGCCTCCCTTTGACCGATAAAAAATGTAAAGAAATCTTTGAATGAATACTATCAGAGCCCAGTCCTTGTCTGGTGTGGAGCAGAATGTTTGATCTTCCAGACAGACATGTAATAAAGTTCATGCTGATGATACTGTAAACAAAACCTTTAAACTCTATCTTAGGAAATATAAACTAGTATAAAATTTAGTTATATGCCACTCTCATTCCAGATTTAGGTACAGGTTGTATCTATTTTTCCTAAAAGATAACATTGTAAAATTTGGGCATGAATGAATTTTAGGGAAGACAAAAGCTGCTAAAATTGACATGTTTTCAATCACTCGAAGATAACCTATGATTGAGCTTTGGAAGACTTGGTTCAGGTTCCACTAATTAGCTCATAGTTTCATGTTCTATAAAAAGAAAGCACATGTAATAGTGCCTGCCTTTTCTGGTATGAAAAGGTATGCCACCTAGGTGAGAAAAGTAATTTGAAAATGAGAAACAGTATAGGATAATTTGAATTTACTAAATTACTTTCGAAAGACTTTCATCATCAGAGACATTATTTATACATACACACATGCATATAAATATCTAATGTATATGTGTAGACTCTATCCAATACTTTGGCCACCTAATGTGAAGAGCTGATTCATTGGTAAAGACCCTGATGGAAAGATTGAAGGCAGGAGGTGAAGGGGAAATAGAGGATGAGATGGCTGGGTGGCATCGCCAACTCAAAGGACATGAGTCTGAAGAAACTCCACGGGATAGTAAAGGACAGGGAAGCCTGATGTGCTGCAATTCATGGGGTCACAAAAAATCAGGCATGATTTAGCGACTGAACAACAACATATTCAAAATTATTGGGGACTTCACTGGCAGCTCAATAGTTGAGACTTCATGCTTCCACTGCAGAGGGCATGGGTTTGATTCCTAGACAGGAATAGGATCCTACATGCATCAGTAAAACAGTCAGTTCAGTCGCTCAGTTGTGTCCGACTCTTTGCGACCCTATGGACTGCAGCACGCCAGGCCTCCCTGTCCATCACCAACTCCCGGAGCTTACTCAAACCATGTCTATCGAGTCAGTGATGCCATCCAACCATCTCATCCTCTGTTGTCCCCTTCTCCTCCTGCCTCCAATCTTTCCCAGCATCAGGGTCATTTCCAATTAAACAGTTCTTCACATCAGGTAGCCAAAGTATTGGAGTTTTAGCTTTAGGATCAGTCCTTCCAATGAATAGCCATGGTTGATTTCCTTTAGGATGGACTGGTTAGATCTTCTTGCAGTCCAAGAGACTCCCAAAAGTCTTCTCCAACACCACAGTTCAAAAGCATCAATTCTTCAGTGCTCAGCTTTCTTTAGAGTCCAACTCTCACATCCATACATGACTACTGGAAAAACCATTGCTTTGACTAGACAGACCTTTGTTGGTAAAGTAATGTCTCTGCTTTTTAATATGCTCTCTAAGGTTGGTCATAGGTTTACTTCCAAGAAAATTTAATTTCATAGCTGCAGTCACCATCTGCAGCAATTTTGGAGCCCAGAAAAATAAAGTATCTCACTGTTTCCATTGTTTCACCATCTATTCACCATGAAGTGATGGAACCAGATGCCATGATCTTAGTTTCCTGAATATTGGGGTTTAAGCCAAATTTTTCACTCTCCTCTTTCACTTTCATCAAGCAGCTCTTTAGTTCTTTGCTTTCTGCCATAAGGGTGGTGTCATCTGCATATCTGAGGTGATTGATATTTCTCCCAGCAATCTTGATTCCAGCTTGTGGTTCATCCAACATTTCTCATGATATATTCTGCATATAAGTTATAGAAGCAGGGTGACAATACACATCCTTGTCATACTCCTTTTCTGATTTTGAACCAGTCTGTTGTTCCATGTCCAGTTCTAATTGCTGCTTCTTGACATGCATACAGATTTCTCAGGAGGCAGGTCAGGTGGTCTGGTATGCCCATCTCTTGAAGAATTTTCCACAGTTTGTTGTGGTCCACATAGTCAAATGCTTTGGTATAGTCAATAAAGCAGAAGTAGATGTCTTTCTGGAGCTCTCTTGCTTTTTTGATGATCCAACAGATGTTGGCAATTTGATCTCTGGTTCCTCTGCCTTTTCTAAATCTGACTTGAACATCTGGAAGTTCATGGTTCATGTACTATTGAAGTCTGGCTTGGGGAATTTTAAGCATTACTTGCATGGTACAGTCAAGATATTAAAATAAGAAATAGAAAAAAATTGTTTTAATTTTTGATAGTAATGGTGTTTTGGAGCCAGAAGTTGTAGACAACAGATTGGCGAACTATGTCTCTCAGCACAAATTCAACCCTTGTTTCACTTGCTTGTCCTTATAAATAAAATGTTCCTGAAATGCAGTCCTGCCCACTCATGTACTATTGTCTATGATTGCTTTCCTGCTACAATGACAGAGTTCATTAGTGCAACAGAGACTTTATGGGCCACAGATCTAAAATATTTACTGCTTGTTCATATATAGAAAAAGTTTGCCCACCCCTGCTCTAGGTACTAGAAAAAACAAACAAACAAACAAACATTTACATGCTATGATCTAATCTGCACTGGAAGTGGAGTACTTAGGTCATCTTCCTGATCACTCGAGCCAAAAACAAGTTCTTTTCATCATGTCATTGTTTTAGATGAAAGATTTTCAAGGCCTGAATGTGCCAGACAATTGCTCATCTCTCCAATTTACTTCTGTTGCTCATAATTCATTGGACTAGGTAACTTTCAAATATTTTTATAAGTCTCTCTCCAGATCTCTCTCAGAAATTACAGAAAGGACAAGAAATCATTCTTCCCCTTTCTGGTTTCTACTTAACGCAAATATTTGCTGTGAAATCATGCAAGATAAATATGTATGCCTATCCTACCATCACACATTTATGACTGCCTCTTTTTGCAGTGAATGTGTCTATTAATGAAGGTGTGAGAACAAGCTTGTGTGTTTGCTAGAGCTCAAAAATGAATGAGGGCATTAGTCAGCAAAGAAGTAGAGTAAATTCATCCCCTGTTAATGCTTTACCAAAAGCAGTTAGTCCTAGTTGTTTCTTTATTGAATAGGTTATAACTTGAAAGGACTTCAGTGGCATTATAGAAGAAAAAAGTTTTACATTTCACAAGTAATTTGAAGTTGTGTAATTCATTGATTGACCTTCCTTGCTGGATCAGTGGTATAGACACGAGTCTCAGTGCAGGAGACACGGGTTCAATCACTGGGTCAGGAAGATCCCCTGGAGAAGGAAACGGCAACCACTCCAGTATTCTTGCCTGGGAAATCCCATGGACAGAGGAGTCTGGTGGGCTACAGTCCATGGGGTTGCAAAAGAATCAAACATGACTTAGTGACTAAACAACAACAATTCATTGATTATTGACTTCATTAGATGAAGTCAGAAGCAAAAGTTATGACAGACACATTCACATTGACATTGGGAATTAAAGAAGAAACATCAGAGAAATATATCTAAAGAAGAAACATCAGAGAAATATATCAAATCTCACCTCTGATAGCTTTCAACTCTGTTTTTCCCTAAGAGCAAAGGTTTAATGAGAACAAAAAGAGTCTGCAGACTAGTAATGAAATGGACTCCTGCTCTCTGCATATCAAATTCAAGGGCTAATTATGACTCAAAGATTTGCTCTGTGGCTCAAATAAGATTGGACTCAGGAACAGACTTTAAAACTTGGGTAGGTCAAGCGTGATACAAAATTACTAGAACCAGACTGTCACGTGCTCTGATGTATGACATGGTCAGACTGAATGAGTATAAACTCTGACTTTACAACTTACCTGTTCTATAACTTTGTGCAAGTTACTTAGCTTCTTTGAGACTTTGTCTTCTCATCAGTAAAATACAAATTTTATTGACAACCACAGATGTTTAGACAGTTTAAGTGAGGAAAGATATGCAAAGTGCATAACCTGATGTCTGATGAATGATAAGTATAAAACATAATTAGAGTCCCTTGGACTGCAAGGAGATCCAACCAGTGCATTCTGAAGGAGATCAGCCCTGGGATTTCTTTGGAAGGAATGATGCTAAAGCTGAAACTCCAGTACTTTGGCCACCTCATGCAAAGAGTTGACTCATTGGAAAAGACTCTGAATCTGGGAGGGATTGGGGACAGGAGGAGAAGGGGATGACAGAGGATGAGATGGCTGGATGGCATCACCGACTCGATGGACATGAGTCTGAGTGAACTCCAGGAGTTGGTAATGGACAGGGAGGCCTGGCATGCTGCGATTCATGGGGTTGCAGAGTCGGACACGACTGAGCAACTGAACTGAACTGAACTATTATTACATTGTTGTATCACATAAGCCATTATTATATTATTGTATTATACATACCCTCTATCTTCAGTTCAGTTCAGGTCAATCGCTCAGTCATGTCCGACTCTTTGAGACCTCATGAACCGAAGCACGCCAGGCCTCCCTGTCCATTACCAATTCCTGGAGTCCACCCAAACCCATGTCCATTGAGTCAGTGATGATATCCAACCATCTTATCCTCTGCTGTCCCCTTCTCTTCCTGCCCTCAATCTTTCCCAGAATCAGGGTCTTTTCAAATGAGTCAGCTCTTTGCATCAGGTGGCCAAAGTATTGGAGTTTCAGCTTCAACATCAGTCCTACCAATGAACACCCAGGACTGATCTCCTTTAGGATGGACTGGTTGGATCTCCTTGCAGTCCAAGGGACTTTCAAGAGTCTTCTCCAACACCACATTTCAAAAGCATCAATTCTTCTGCACTCAGCTTTCTTTATAGTCAAACTCTCACATCCATACATAACCACTGGAAAAACCATAGCCTTGACTAGATGGACCTTTGTTGACAAAGTAATGTCTCCACTTTTTAATATGCTGTCTAGGTTGGTCATAACTTTCCTACAAGGAGTAAGCATCTTTTAATTTCATGGCTGCAATCACCATCTCCAGTAATTTTGGAGCCCCCAAAAATAAAGTCACCCACTATTCCCACTGTTTCCCCATCTGTCTGCCATGAAGTATTGGGACCAAATACCATGATCTTAGTTTCCTGGATGTTGAGCTTTAAGCCAACTTTTCATCTCCTCTTTCATTTTCATCAAGAGGCTCTTTAGTTCCTCATTTTCTTCCATAAGGGTGTTATCATCTACATATCTGAGGTTATTAATATTTCTCCCAGCAATCTTGATTCCAGCTTGTGCTTCCTCCAGCCCAGCATTTCTCATGATGTACTCTGCATATCTGTTAAATTAGCAGGCTGACAATATACAGCCTTGATGTACTCCTTTTCCTATTTGGAACCAGTCTGTTGTTCCATGTCCAGTTCTAACTGTTGCTTCCTGACCTGCATACAGATTTCTCAAGAGGCAGGTCAGGTGGTCTGGTATTCTCATGTCTTTCAGAATTTTCCACAGTTTATTGTGATCCACACAGTCAAAGGCTTTGGCATAGTCAATAAAGCAGAAATAGATGTTTTTCTGGAACTCTTTTGCTTTTTCCATGATGCAGTGGATGTTGGCAATTTGATCTCTGGTTCCTTTGCCTTTTCTAAAACCAGCTTGGACATCTGGAAGTTCACGGTTCATGTACTGCTGAAGCCTGACTTGGAGAATTTTAAACATTACTTTACTAGCATATGAGATGATTGCAAGAGTTTGCCTCAGTCCAGTTCAGTTCAACTCATTTCAGTTGCTCAGTCGTGTTCGACTCTTTGCGACCCCATGAATCTCAGCACGCCAGGCCTCCCTGTCCATCACCAACTCCTGGAGTTCACTCAGACTCATGTCCATCGAGTCCGTGATGCCATCCAGCCATCTCATCCTCTGTCGTCACCTTCTCCTCCTGCCCCTAATCCCTCCCAGCATCAGAGTCTTTTCCAATGAGTCAACTCTTCGCACGAGGTGGCCAAAGTACTGGAGTTTCGGCTTTAGCATCATTCTTTCCAAAGAAATCCTAGGGCTTATCTCCTTCAGAATGGACTGGTTGGATCTCCTTGCAGTCCAAGGGACTCTCAAGAGTCTTCTCCAACACCACAGTTCAAGAGCATCAATTCTTCAGCGCTCAGCCTTCTTCACAGTCCAACTCTCACATCCATACATGACCACTGGCAAAACCATAGCCTAGAGCCTGGCAAATTGGTACCTTGTCACAAATTAAATATTATTGTGTCAAGAATGTCATAAATTGTCTTTTAAACTTTTTTTTAATACTGTACCTCATTATTAAAAAATTTCTATCACACTTCTAATATAGGTATATCTTATCTGCTTAAAGATTATTTATATATACTAATATATCATGCACATTGTAAAGTATTTTAAATACAGACATTAAAAGAAGATAAAAGAATATATACTGTTATATATATTAAGACAAGATCTATAGTTATTGGATATATTGCATAATATATACTATATAAAACATTAAGGTATATATATGTGCAAGTCTGATAGATCCCAACAGATCCATGAGTGAAAAAACTCATCTTTTCACACCATTCAGAAGTAGATTCAGGGACCTGATTAAACTTAAAAGTTTTTCACAGCAAAGGAAACTATAAGCAAGGTGAAAAGACAATCCTCAGAATGGGCGAAAATAACAGCAAATGAAACAACTGACAAAGGATTAATTTCCAAAATATACAAGCAGCTCATACAACTCAATGCCAGCAAAACAAGTGACCCAATCAAAAAGTGGGAAAAAGACTTAAACAGATATTTCTCCAAAGAAGGCATACAGATGCCTAACAAACACATGAAAAGATGCTCAGCATCGCTCATTACTGCTGCTGCTGCTGCTACTAAGTCGCTTCAGTCGTGTCCAACTCTCTGCATGCCCATAGATGGCAGCCCACCAAGCTCCCCCGCCCCTGGGATTCTCCAGGCAAGAACACTGGAGTGGGTTGCCATTTCCTTCTTCAATGTGTGAAAGTGGAAAGTGAAAGTGAAGTTACTCAGTTGTGTCCAACTCTTTGCGACACCATGGACTGCAGCCTACCAGGCTCCTCTGTCCATGGGATTTTCCAGGCAAGAGTACTGAAGTGGGTTGTCATTGCCTTCTCTGCGCTCATTACGAGAAATGCAAATCAAAACTACAGTGAGATATCACCTCATACTGGTCAGAATGGCCATCATCAAAAAGTTTAAAACAATAAATGCTGGAGAGGGTGTGGAGAAAAGACAACCCTCTTACATTGCTGGTGGGAATGTAAATTGATACAGCCACTATGGAAGATGGTATGGAGATTCCTTAAAAAACTAGGAATAAAATCAGCATATGACCCACCCACTCCTAGGCATACACCCTAAGGAAACCAAAATTTAAAAAGACACATGTATCACATTGTTCATTGCAGCACTATTTACAACAGCTAGAACATGGAAGCAACCTAGATGTCCATTGGCAGATGAGTGGATAAAGAAGTTGTGGTACATATACACAATGGAATATTATTCAGCCATAAAAAAGAATGCATTTGAGTCAGTTCTGATGAGGTGGATGAACCTAGAAATTATTATACAGATTGAAGTGAATCAGAAAGAGAAAGATAAATATCATATTCTAACACATATATATGGAATCTAGAAAAATGGTACTGAAGAATTTATTTAGAGGGCAACAATGGAGAAACAGACATAGAGAATAGACTTACGAATATGGGGAAAGGGGAGGAGAGGGTGAGATGTATGGAAAGTGTAACATGGAAACTTACATTACCATATGTAAAATAGATAGCCAACGGGAATTTGCCGTATGGCTCAGGAAACTCAAACAGGGGCTCTGTATCAATATAGAGAGGAGGGGTGGGATGGAGTGGGAAGTGGGAGAGAGGTCAAAAGTGAGGGGATATATGTATACCTATGGCTGATTCTTGTAGAGATTTGACAGAAAACAACAAAATTCTGTAAACAAATTACCCTTCAATACAAAAAAAAAAAAATTAAAAAAAAAAAGAAGTAGATTGGGAGAGAAAACCATTGGTACACCTGCTTGTGAGTTAGACAGTGAGTGTTTGAAAGTATGTTTATTGAAGTAGCATGTACTTTGTACATTATTTGGACTTGAGAGCTTGTTTGGAAGTTTGTGAGTAATAATAATGAACAAATATCAAATATTAAGTATTTCTAGACATCAGTTCAGTTCAGTCTCACAGGCATGTCTGACTCTTTGTGACCCCATGAACTGCAGCACGCCAGGCCTCCCTGTCCATCACCAACTCCCGGAGTTCACTCAGACTCACGTCCATCGAGTCAGTGATGCCATCCAGCCATCTCATCCTCGGTCGTCCCCTTCTCCTCCTGCCCCCAATCCCTCCCAGCATCAAAGTCTTTTCCAATGAGTCAACTCTTCGCATGAGGTGGCCAAAGTACTAGAGTTTCAGCTTTAGCATCATTCCTTCCAAAGAACACCCAGGACTGATCTCCTTCAGAATGGACTGGTTGGATCCCCTGCATAGTGTTAAGCAGATTACATACTCTCAGGAAATCCATACAACCCCCTATGAGGTAGATATTAATTTTACACCTCATTTTACATTTGAGGAATATGAGATTAAGGAGATAAAGTAACTTGTCCTAAGTTTCCACCGAAGTTAGCCATAGAGTGATGCTCTGAAACCATGTATCTCTCCCGTGAGCAGTGCTCTTTCCCATGGCAAAATCACAATAATGATAATTACTATCTCCATTATCGTTAAATGCTATATCACTGAACACATTTTATGTGTTTTAACTTTACTAATTGTTGCTTGTAGGTAACAGGATAAAACATTTGTTCAGGAATATCCTTTGATAAGTAAGCCAGGATGTATGTCAACAGTAATTCTCTAATTACTTTAGAGAATGGTGAATGAAGTGGAAAAAGACTAAAATGACAAGAGAGAAAAAGCAAAGAGAGAAATCAGCTAAATGATTTGAGGCTAGGATACACTGAAAGGTAAAATGATGAGAGAAAAACTCCCTTATAATGAGGACTTTACACCAAAAAAATATCTAATTTTTAATTAGGAATTTTGGTCTCCCAAATTGTCAGCGATTTTTAGTACACATTTAAGTGCCCTGTGTTTATTTAATCTCTCTCGCAATCCCCTCTCATCTCTTCTTCTCTCCCTTTCTCTTCGCTGAGAAAACCATTGCAAAACTGACAAGAACATGAGAGAGAAGGTGGGAGTGTTCATATTCTTACACGATTCAGAAAAAGACCGAAAGCACAGCATCAAGGTTGACCAGGAGAATGCAAAACTCAGTCCAATCTGAGGAAGTATTTGAAATTCCAGGGAGTGTACAATGGAGCTCCAGTTAAACCTTATTAGATCTGGAGGGTTGCATAATGTTAGATCGCTAATCTTTCACGACAGTCCAGTGAGGTTACCGTTATTCTGATCACATTGTACATAAAGTGTGTGTGGATCCATCAGAAGATTGCATGTTCTTAATGAGACTGTATCTAAAGACAGTCAGAGAGAACCTCATCTACCCTTTCATGAGATGAAGTCAAATAAGAAATAGCTTGGTAAGTAGAGCACTCTGAGACAGTCTATTAAAACGAAAAATTCTCCAATCATCACCTTCAGTTCAATTCAGTTCAGTCGCTCAGTCGTGTCTGACTCTTTGCAACCCTATGAATCGCAGCACACCAAGCCTCCCTGTCCATCACCATCTCCCGGAGTTCACTCACTCACGTCCATCGAGTCTGTGATGCCATCCAGCCATCTCATCCTCTGTTGTCCCCTTCTCCTCCTGCCCCCAATCCCTCCCAGCATCAGACTCTTTTCCAATGAGTCAACTCTTCTCATGAGGTGGCCAAAGTACTGGAGCTTCAGCTTTACCATCATTCCTTCCAAAGAAATCCCAGGGCTGATCTCCTTTAGGATGGACTTGTTGGATCTCCTTGCAGTCCAAGGGACTCTCAACAGTCTTCTCTGACACCACAGTTCAAAAGCATCAATTCTTCAGTGCTCAGCCTTCTTCACAGTCCAACTCTCACACCCATACATGACCACAGGAAAAACCATAGCCTTGACTAGACGGACCTTAGTCGGCAAAGTAATGTCTCTGCTTTTGAATATACTGTCTAGGTTGGTCATAACTTTTCTTCCAAGGAGTAAGCGTCTCTTAATTTCATGGCTGCAGTCACCATCTGCAGTGATTTTGGAGCCAAAAAAAAAAATAAAGTCTGACACTGTTTCTACTGTTTCCCCATTTATTTCCCATGATCATCACCTTACACAACAGTAATTAAAACCAGTGTTTACTGCTCACTCACTGAGCATCCGTAGCAAGTCTAAGAGTTATATACCTATCGTGTCTTTTAATCTTCTTTACAATCTTTTGAAAAAGTATTATTATTACCATTAGCCTGCAGATGAAGAAACTGAGGTGTGGTTATCCAAGTACATACAATTATTTAAAAAATGGTGTGGAATTGAAACCTAGGCAGCTCCATTTTCCTTATTCTGTGATCAGCCACTATTCAAACTGCCTTCTTTTTGTAACAGATAATAATGACAACTATAAAGACAACATACATAGGACTTTATAACAGCAATTTATTGAACAGCTACAATGTAATTAATAGGTATATATTGCCTACTCAACATTATAAACATTTTTCAAGATATTATCAAATTCCTCATCTTACTGTCATGAGACTGAGCCTCAAAAGAATGTAGTAATTTGATTTGGATTCTACATCTGGCATCAGAAGTCAGATTCAGACTCAGGTGTGTTAGACCTCTCTTCTCCTCAGACCTCAATTCTTTCCTAAAGTAGTGCTGAACCTTTGTTGCAGTGAATAAGTCTTCCAGTAGATAATTGTTTGAATTTATCCTGCCTCTTTAATCTTGGAAGGAGTGCTTTGTGCATAGAAATATGTAGCTACATGTTGAATGCATTCTAAGGCCTGGGAGTTGGGTATGAGATAATGCTCAGTTCAAACGCATCCAAGATCTCTTCTGTCGACTAGAAGGTCAAGGGACCACCCCTCGCCCCTCACAACAAAGACCACACATATAGGTCTGGAACTGTACTCTCTATATTTTTTCCCTCAAAGGAAAAAGAATATCTCAAGAGCCTGAGAAAATTATTGTAAAATTTCAAGCAATCATATTAGATGATCATACTATGCTAACATTGGAGTAACATCCTCATTTCCATTCATTTACAAAAGTTTTAGAAAGATTTAATAATAATAGATTCCTAAAAACAAAATCATATTGGCTTTTCTGATTCCGAGAATTTAGCAATCAGTCCCCAGGGCACACATGAAACTTTCTTTGGTATCTGAGATATTACTCCTCCCTGGTTTTCCTCTTACTTCTTTAAGCACTTTTTTTTTTTCATTTTCTTACAGTAATATTGCTTTCTTAACCTGTCCTTTAAATAGAGTGCCTTTCCAGAATTCCATCTTTGATCCTCTCATGTTTACTCTGTTTAGTCAATATTGCTAGTTGTCTCCCCAGCATTCCATTTCACTTCCTTAAAGAATGTAATGTTTTCCAGTCTAAAGTTTGAATAGGATTGATGCCCACATCTCTAGAGAATAGGCCTTTCTGGGTCTTTCCCAGTAAGCAAACTCCAGGCCTCCTTCCCAGCTATCGTAGCTGTTTCATGAAGATGCACATAAAGTTAGGTGTAAGCAAGTCAGCACATTCTGCTCCTCTAGGCAAATGAATTGGGAAGGCAGGAAACCATGATGTAAGCTGGTCAATGAGAGCAAATCTGTGGAAGGCAGAGCAGGAATCAAGAACTGAATGGAAGCTGGTTCTGGTGAGACACTGCTGAGTTTTAGGGTCAAATTTCAACTGGACCTACCCTATTTTGGGACATTTTGATTATTAAACATCAATAGATTAGAGTTTGAGTTTAGTTTCCTGTTAATTGCAGTCAACAGCTTCTCAGCTGATTCTGTATACCTTCCCTCTAAGGAATGAAATCCACTCTTTGTATACAGTCATTTAGCTTTCTGAGATTCCCTGTGTTCAACAAGAAAATATTGTCAGAGTTAAATAAAATCATGTATTAAAGCTTTTAGCGCCATGACTGGCACGTAATCAGTACTCAGTTAACAGTAGCTATTGCTGTTGTTGTTACGGATGTTATAATTATTTATATTCCTACACTTTTATCTTCATCTCTGAATCATGAGCCCCAGAACACAAGGTGCAACTATTTTCTGCACATCTCTGCTGAGATGATTCCTCAGCACTTCACACCAACCCTTTCAAAGTTCATTTCAGTGCTGTGTCTGCAAAACTGCGCTTCCTGTTCTGTCAGGTTGACGATTCTGTCATAACTACTGTGCGTGTGTGCGTGCTAAGTCACTCCAGTCGTGTCGGACTCTTTGTGACCCTGTGGACGGTAGTCTGCCTGGCACCTCTAGCTGCCATCAAAACTCCTAACTCTTTAATCTCTAATATCCAGCCATTATGAACTTCTACTCATCTACCTCTGAAAAGCCTCTGAAATTGCAGTCTTACCCCTTTTAATTTCACTACTAGGACCTTGGTCCAAACCCTTATTTTTCACATGGACTGTGAAAGTGAAAGTGTTAGTAACAGTCGTGGCCGACTTTTTGTGACCCCGTGGACTAACTCATAAGTCTCCTCTGTCCATAAAATTCTCCAGGCGAGAATACTGGAGTGGGTTGCCATTTCCTTCTCTAGGGGATCTTCCGGACCCAGGGATCCAACCCTGATCTCGTACGTTGCAGGCAGATTCTTTACCAACTGAGCGGTCATGGACGGTGGCAATGGCCAATTTATTTCCTGTCTCCATTCTCCAAATTCTTTTGTTCTTATTCTATAGAGTTGCCGGTTCCTTCCTAAACACATTAAACCAGTCATTCATTTGCTTAAAAATCATGTAAACCATCCAGAGTCTTTCTGCCTAAAGACAAATTCCAAATCCTTAGCAAAACACCTTGCCTTTCAAAATGTAGCTTCAACCAGAATCTCGGTCCTCAGTTTTGTGCCTTGTCCCAGATTATCCTTTACTCCAGGATTTTCATGGACCCTTTTCTTTTATCAGGTTGGTCCTTAGATGGAAAAAGTTCTACTCATCTTTAAGACAGACCCAAATGTAATTGCCTCCAGGCCTTTTCCAACTACCCAGAACAGAATTAATAACTGGTTAGCCTTTACCCCCATGGAACATCATATATGTTGCTACTATAATATTAATCACATTATTTCTTAACTCTTTATTTATCTACCTGTAGCCTCTGTTAAAATCTGCATTATTGAGGATAAGAACTATGTCTTTATATCTGGAATCTAAAAAAATGAAATAAAATAACAAAAAACAAATCTTGGAATGCGTAAAGTTGTCATGTATTGATTACTTCCCATGTGCCTGACTTTGAATAAGATATGTTAAAAAGTGTGTCTTGTCAACCCTAAGAAATAGGTATCACTATTCCCATTTTACAGATAAGGAAATTGAGACTGAAAAAGCTGTTTGACTTTTCCAAGGACACAGAGTTAATAAGTGCCAGAGTGAGAACACCAATCCAAGATCTATATAATTCTAAAGCTTTCTTTCTACAAAGATGCACTGTTTTCTTGGACATGAGCTTTCTTTCAGTTTTCATATAATGAATATATTTCAATGTTACCCAGTATATATGTATTCTTCTCCATTTAATTTGAAACCCTAAACAAGGTCACTTTCCTGCCCCCCTTTTGCTTGTAAGGTTATTATTAAATCACCTCCATAACACTTTCCCTTGCTAAAATAAAACCATCTTTCCATCAAGCTATAATTCCACTTTCTCTGACTGGTGGCTAGGATGTAACAAAAATGAAAACATTGCATGACTTTGTATTGGCTTAGGCTATAAAAGCAGGAATCCACCGAGGCCCTGCTGTGAATACCTGGTTATCATTATAACAGAATCATGGAGCAGGAATGTGATACTTTAACGAACTCTTTTTTATTTGGGGAGCTCACGCTGGCCAAGGTTTGCACATAAATGCTTCTAAGACCACAGTATCTAATTAAGCAGTCATTGGACTTTACTGCATATAATACTGCATTATTATTTCTAAATGTTATTTCGACTGGTACTTGATCTCCTTCACCTTTGATTTATGTGAGTATTCTAATCTTTCCTTAGGTATGTAGCATTATCTGCTTGCCAAATTTAGATAATTCTTGGAACAGATTCAGTTAAACTTCATGGTGCAGTTCCATTACAATCAAGGTCAAACATTAGCTCGTAAGTTTTCAGACCATAGGAGAAATCTGAAAGAAAATCCCATTTTCCTTCTCTCTCATTTCTCTTCTCATACCTGCTTTGTCCTCTTGTAAATTCTTTATTTTATCTAGTCCATCATAAGACATAATATTAAAACAAGCAATTCTATATTCATACCTCCAGGGAGTATTTTCTGGATTGTTTCTGGTGGGGAGTAGGAGGAGAAGGAGCATTGATTTATCCATTAAAACTCAACAATATGACCAAAGTTAAATATTAGCTATTATTTAATTACAATTAGTAATAATATTCTTCTCTGTGTGTAGACTGTGTGAGCATGTGTGTGTGTGTCTGTTAGGTGGGAGTCAAGTGTAGAGAAAAAGGGAGGGACAGAAAGAAACCGAGAGAAAGCTGAGATAGAGAGAGTATTGTTGTAAGAAAATTAACTTTCACCTGAAATACATATCATGGGAGGTTATCTTGCTAAGTTTAGAACCAAGATTACTTAAAATTCCATCTAGTGAGTCATATGGTCTTATCTAATGACACTGGTTTGTTTAATTGCCAAATTTTTACCTTTGACATCAGTTGCTCAAACCCACATTAAATGTGTAGTTCATTATAGTTTGAATAATTAGTTTTATTTATGGCTGCATTTTGTATCTACTCTTTCACAACTTTTTGCCCACATTTAACCTGAACTAATTTATCATATTTTATTATGCCCTACACATAAATAATATAGGCCTTCTGAAATTCTTTCTAGAACAAGATGGGATATAATAAATAGAAAGTGAATATGAAGTCCTTAAATTGTGAATTTAATGAATAATTATCACATATACCAATTTCATCTTTCTTCTTTCTCTTTCTCTTTTTTTTTTTTTCTTTTGTGGACATACCAAGTGTTCCCTGTCTGCCAGAAGCCAGGAGTAGAGTGGATATGGAGCTTGGCTGTTAATCCAAGATGTCTCTCTAACATATTCTGAGTCTTCCCCCGAAATCTCTTAAATTCACTCTCTCTTCTGCAGTCCAAGCAATTTTATTTTGTTTCTTGTTCTCTTTTACATTTATAAGCCTTTGTATCAAGCATTCTAATTTAAAAGCATTTTGCAATGCCTGTTAAGCAAGGTGTTTGGGTTTCCCAGGTGGCCCAGTGATAAAGAATCTGCCTGCCGATGCACAAGACACACGAGACTCAGGTTTGATCCCTGGGTTAGAAAGATTACTTGGATGAGGAAATGGCAACCCACTCCAGTATTCTTGCCTGTAAAATCCTATGAAGAGAGGAACCTGTCAGGCAACTCTTAAGCAAGGTCTCTGCCTCGTGTCTTCATCCATTCTAATTCAGCCTGCAAATCTGTACAATGTAGTTTTCTTGAAATAATGATTTTATCTTGCTCAAAACCCACTTTTTGTCTCTATATGGTGACACTTCTTTGCCTAGGCTCCAATAGCTCTCATTAGCTGTCCCCTTCCTTCTTCTATAAGTCACTTCTTTGCTCTCCACATAAGCCTTCTTCTTCCGCCCTTGTTCTTCTACATTTTCCTTGCACTCTCAGCTTCATTCCTGCTTCCCCCATGTTGGTCCAGTTTTCATTACTAGAATGCTCTGTTTCTGTCCTCCCATTCAAATCCAATCCAATTTTTTGACTCAATTAAGCCAAGTTTCTTTTATAGAAGTCCCAAATCTCAGAGACTGTTCCCAATCAAATGTGCTAGACATTTCTTCTTCTTCTTCTTTTTTTTTTTTTTTTTCCATTTTCTCTGACTCAAGTATGTATTCCTTACTGGTAGGCATACTTTTGTGCCATTCTCTTGGGGCATGTCCCAAACACAGCATTCAGAATTAGTATAAAGTTAGTAGAGACTTACTGAGGCTTGCACTCTTCACATACACAAGCAAGTCCTCAGCCAGGGCCATACATTTCTTTAAAACTTTAAGATTTATATGGGAGTATAGCCAATTAACAATCTTGTGATAATTTCAAATGGACAGCAAAGGGACTCAGTCATACATATGCATGTATCCATTTCCCCCCCAGACTTCCCTCCCATCCAGGCTGCCACATACATTAAGCAGAGTTCCCTGTGCTATATAGTAGGATCTTGTTGGTTATCCATTTTAAACATAACAGTGGGTACATGTTGATCCCAGACTAACTATCTCTCCCCCGGCTGTTCCCCCTGGTAACCATAAATTTGTACTTTAAGTCTGTTTACGTTTTGCAAATAAGTTCACTTGTATCATTTCTTTTCGATTCCTCATGTCAGGGATGTCATATGGTATATTTTAGAATCAGTGAAAGAAAAGGCTTTGAAATTCCAGGAACTGTTTTAATGGCTTGATTTGTCTAAGCAAATATTTCATGATGATAATACGGAATCAGATTTATAATATAATCTGAGTCTCCAACATGATCTAGAAGAAAATATGTAAGACTTTTGTTTGGTTACTATAAGCTATGATTGAATATGGTCATGGGGAAATATCCCCATTTAAAGAACTGTCAAAAATAATAAAATTGGATTTTTATTTTCATGTACAAGAGACTCATGTTCCTTCCCAAGAGTCTGAAAAGTTAGTCTGAGTTTCCCAAGATCCACATGTCCTTAATGCTTTGTTTCCAGGGAAGTCAACTAAATGGGAATTTTGCTACCATTTCCCCTTGCCCACATTTAGCATAAGTATATAAGGTCACTCATGCTGCTTGCTTTCCCTAATGCTGTGTGCAAGCCAACAATCTTTCTCAACTCAACACTCCAAACAGCCATCAGCAATTAGTCTAAGTTAGCACAAGAACTGAAATTTATTTGCCACTCCCACCTTTAGGATAAAGTTCAACTCTAATTCAGCATTTAAAAGTTTTGAAGTCTCATCCCACCCGCCTTCAGAATCTTCTATATGAATCTACTGTTACATCAACCTTTGTCCTAGTCAATGGATCTAAATTAATTAATATAATAACAATAACTGATATTTGGCAAGTTACTCTAACTCCCCACAATTCAATATACTGGATGACGTAAAATACAGGCAACAATAGGACCTATCTACATGCGTTATCTTAAAGATTAATTATATTAAATTATGTAAAGCATATGTACATTTTGCTCATTTAATTCTCACAACAAACCTAAAAGCTAAGTATTATTATTTCCCTTTAACAGAAGGAAAAAACCAAGATACAGAGAAGATAGCAATTCATGAATGATCAGAAAGCTCTTACTTTCTGGAATCAGGACTTAAGATGAGGCAGTTTGATTTCAGAATCTACATTCTTTATAGTGAGATGTACAAACCTCAGCATCTCCCATGCGCCAGGCTATATGATATATTATTGTTGTTTAGCTGCTAAGTTGTGTCCTACTCATTTGTGACCCCATGGACTGTAGCCCACCAGGCTCCTCTGTCCATGGGATTTTCCAGGCAACAATACTGGAGTGGGTTGCCATTCCTACTCCAGGGCATCTTGCTGACCCAGGGATCAGACCCACATCTCCTGCATTGGCAGGTGGGTTCTTTACCACTGAGCCACTGGGAAAGACCCATGGGATGGATACAAGGATATAAAAATGAACTAGACTTAGTCTGGCTCTGGAGAAGCTCTAGGCAAAGAGCAAGCAAGAAATAATTGTGATATGATATAAATCAAAAGATATATCAGAGGATATTTAATAAGAGGTATCTATCAACTTCCAGAGTTTCCTCAGTGGCTCAGTGGTAAAGAATCTGCCTGCAGTGCAGGAGATGCATTAGACGCTGGTTCAGTCCCTGAGTTGGGAAGACATCCTGGAGGAGGGTATGGCAACCCACTCCAGTATTCTTGCCTGGAGAATCCCATGGACAGAGGAGTCTGGCAGGCTACAGTGCATAGGGTCAGAAAGAGTTGGACACAGACATGACTGTGCAACTGGACACACACGCACGCACTCACACCAAGGCCCAATGGGATCAAAGATATAGAAAAGTTGAATTCTAACTGACAGAATCAGATTCAGTTCAGTTCAGTCGTTCAGTCATGTCCGACTCTTTGTGATCCCATGAATCGCAAGCCTCTCTGTCCATCACCATCTCCCGGAGTTCACTCAGACTCACGTCCATCGAGTCTGTGATGCCATCCAGCCATCTCATCCTCTGTTGTCCCCTTCTCCTCCTGCCCCCAATCCCTCCCAGCATCAGACTCTTTTCCAATGAGTCAACTCTTCACATGAGGTGGCCAAAGTACTGGAGTTTCAGCTTCAGCATCATTCCTTCCAAAGAAATCCCAGGGCTGATCTCCTTCAGAATATACTGGTTGAATCTCCTTGCAGTCCAAGGGGCTCTCAAGAGTCTTCTCCAACATCACAGTTCAAAAGCATCAATTCTTCGGCGCTCAGCCTTCTTCACAGTCCAACTCTCACATCCATTCATGACCACAGGAAAAACCATAGCCTTGACTAGACAGACCTTAGTCAGCAAAGTAATGTCTCTGATTTTCAATATACTATCTAGGTTGGTCATAACTTTTCTTCCAAGGAGTAAGTGTCTTTTAATTTCATGGCTGCAGTCACCATCTGCAGTGATTTTGGAGCCCCCAAAAATAAAGTCAGACACTGTTTCCACTGTTTCCCCATCTATTTCCCATGAAGTGATGGGACCGGATGCCATGATCTTTGTTTTCTGAATGTTGAGCTTTAAGCCAACTTTTTCACTCTCCTCTTTCACTTTCATCAAGAGGCTTTTTAGCTCCTCTTCACCCTCTGCCATAAGGGTGGTGTCATCTGCATATCTGAGGTTATTGATATTTCTCCCGGAAATCTTGATTCCAGCTTGTGCTTCTTCCAGTCCAGCGTTTCTCATGATGTACTCTGCATATAAGTTAAATAAGCAGGGTGACAATACACAGCCTTGACAAACTCCTTTTCCTATTTGGAACCAGTCTGTTTAGGTTCCTGAAAATTGTAACACTCAAGAGGAAGCTTGAAGAAGGAGAACACAGTGCTAAGTGTATAAAAGTGGGGTATAGGTGGCAAGAAGTTCTAGATAGAAGAATAAACAGATTCAAAAGCATGGAGGTGACAGGAAAAACAGCTTTTGTGGGTAATGTGTTAGTAATGCTGAAGCTTAGAACCTGAAAACTGGAAGTAGATGTGTCTATATCAGCTAAGCTGGAAATGATCGTGCCATGAAAAGACTGGATTTCCAAGTATATATTATTAATATACATTGACTCATTGTCAAGGGAAGTATGCAATCATATTTGAATTTTTAGTTATTCTCTCAAATATTTATTGAATACCCACCATGTGCAAAAGCAATTTTAGATTGATTCAGCAATTGCATGGTAATAACTTGGCATGAGAAGAGCATGGAGACAGAGAGACCAATAAAGAGGCTTCTGTATTATTACATTGAAAAGACTCAATCATTCATTCATTCATGCATCTACTTAGCATATATTTTTATTGAATCAATACCAAGCTGTGTTCTGAGCATCTGTGGGATAGTCAGTAGTGAAGCATTTCCCTTTTGGAGGTTGCAGTTCTTGCTCGGTCACTTGCCAAGTCTGTGGACTTGGGCAATTATTCAAACTCTCTGTGCATCACTTCCTCTTCTGTTAAATGGATATAATAAGGGTACCTTCCTCAAACCAGTCAATCCTAAAGGAAAAAACTTTGAATATTCATTGTAAGGACTGATGCTAAAGCTGAAGCTTTGGCCACCTGATGTGAAGAGCTGACTCAGAAAAGACCCGGATGCTGGGAAAGATTGAAGGCAAAAGAAGAGGGCAGCAGAGAATGAGATGGTAGATAGCATCACAGATTCAATGGACTTGAGTTTGAGCAAACTCTGGGAGACGGTGGAGGACAGAGGTCCCTGGAGTGCTGCAGTTCATGGGGTCATATAGAGTTGGACACGACTGACTGCACAACAGCAACAACAAACTTCCTCATGTTAAATTAAATGACCATTAAATGAGTTAATATGTGTCATTGTTTAAAATAATTTCTAGTATGCATATAATGGCTAACCTATTAAACTCTATCCTCTTTCCTGGTTTACTACTAACTATCTCACAGCCCCCATCCTGCAGAAGGCCTTGGGCTGCACAGGGAACCCCCAAATGGACCTTACTATTTGTGAAGTTTTCCTCTTCTTTATTCCAGCTTACAGAGTCAGTGATAGGCATCTACATCTCCTTTAACCCAAATTATTAACAATAATAAGTCATGTTCATCCTTTCCTCTTTGAAGACCCCTCTTCCTATCATATAGACCTAAGAGGCAATCAGAAAAAACACAGAACAACTGACAAGTCAGCTAGAGTCTCTGCAGGTGATGACTTGCATCAAACAGAAAATATATATCCTCTGACCTTTGTTCCCACATCTGGCCTGTGACTTTGTTTAGGAGTTTGTTCTGCAGGCCATGAGTAGCCACTGGAGGTTTATGAATTGATGGTTGGTATGATCCTTATAATAAAATGCTAGTTAACAAGTATAATAAGAATGATAAAGTTTCCAACAAATGCACATTTTACAATCATTTTTCCTAATAATTGATTCAGGCAAGAATCAGCAAAGGTTGCTAAAATATCGCGTGAATGTCTGGTGGAATAAAGATTAACATCTATAGTCTCAAAATTCTCTCACAGATGATTAATTACTTATGAAAGGGAAAATGGGAACTGCATAGTGAAAAACTGTGGCAAACGCTGCTAGTCGAGTAATCAAAATCAGCGTCACCAATACCAGAGCAATCTGATAGTGTGAGCCTCCTTCTATATTGCATTGAGATGACACAGCATCACTTTTGGGGTATTGCTACCAGCAAAAACATCACTTGAGTCTAATCCTGAGGTTAAAAAACTCTGAAAGACCAAGATCGAGAGACATTTGGTAAAATAACCATCCTGTACTCTTCAAAAATGTCAGCAATGTGTGATCTTGAGTTGAATTTTTTAAAGACATGTTAAAAATAATTGTTGAAATGTGAATATTAGATAATAGTATTATCATCATTAATTCCCTATACATTTTGCTAGTTGCAGTGTGGTTATAAGTGAATGTGCTTGTTCTTAAGAACTACATTCTGAAATATGAAGGGTTATAATGCTTGCCAGTTACTTTCAAACTTATCACAAATAATTACTATAATATTTGCTAATTACTGTGTGGTTAAAAGTGAATGTGATGCTCTTAAGAACTAAATTCTGAAATATGAAGGGTTATAATGCCTGCCAGTTATTTTCAAACTTAGCACAAATAATTACTATAATATGCATATATGTATAAGTTGGGCTTCCCTTGTGCTTAGCAGTAAAGAATCTGCTTGCAATGCAAGAGACGTGGGAGACATGAATTCTATCCTTGAGTCAGGAAGATTCCCTGGAGAAGGAAATGACAACCGACTCCCGATTTCTTGCTTAGAAAATCGCAGGGACAGAGGAGAATGGTGGGCTGCAGTCCATAGGGCTGGAAAGAATCAGACACAACTGAGTGACTGCACACACACACACACACATAAGTATAAATATACAGATGGAGATAAAAGTCATGATGATAAATGGAAAATTGAAGTTGGCTGTTCTTTTCTTGTGAGGCTTCTCTAACTTCTGCGGTAGACAGAATAGTGACCCCTAAAAATGTGCGCATTCTAATCCCCAGAATCTGTGAATATGTTAGTTTGCATGGCAAAGAGCAAAGTGGCCTGCTGCAGGGTCGGGGCACTGAGTGCAGAAGTGGGGGCTCTGGGCCTTGCAATGGAGGTCACCATTATCTTCATTGCTTCCAGCATAGTTTGGTCTCAGGTCAAACAACAGGGAGGGAACAGAACCCCACGCATCAAGAGAAAACTGGATTAAAGATTTGTTGACCATGGCCCCGCCCAGCAGAACAAGACCCAGTTTCTCCCTCAGTCAGTCTCTTCCATTAGGAAGCTTTCATAAGCCTCTTATCCTTCTCCATCAGAGGATGACTACAAACACAATCACAAAAACTAATCAAATTGATCACGTGGAACACAGCCTTCTGTAACTCAATGAAACTATGAACCATGCCATGTAGGGCCACCCAAGACAGACAGGTATGTGGGAGAGTTCTGACAAAACACTGTCCACTGGAGAAGGGAATGGCAAACCACACCAGTATCCTTGCCTTGAGAACCCCATGAACAGCATGAAAAGGCAAAAAGATAGGACACTGAAGGAGGAACTCCCCAGGTTGGTAGGTGCCCAATATGCCCAATATGGACACAAGTGGAGAAATAACTCCAGAAAGAATGACAAGATGAAGTCAAAGTGAAAACAATGCCCAGATATGGATGCGACTGGTAACAGATAAAGTCCAATACTGTCACTTCAGTCACTTAGTGATGTACAACTCTTTGCGACCCCATGGACTGTAGCACGCCAGGCTTCCCTGTCCATCATCAACTCCTGGAACTTACTCTAACTCATGTCCATCGAGTTGTGAAGCCATCCAACCATCTCATCCTCTGTTGTCCCCTTCTCCTCCTGCCTTCAATCTTTCCCAGCATCAGGGTCTTTTCCAGTGAATCAGTTCTTCCCATCATGTGGTCAAAGTAGTGGAGTTTCAGCTTCAGTATCAGTCCTTCCAATGAATATTCAGGACTGATTTCCTTTAGGATTGACTGACTGAATCCCTGTCCCAGGGACTCTCAAGAGTCTTCTCCAACAACACAGTTCAAAAGCATCAACTCTTAGGCACTCAGCTTTCTTCACAGTTCAACTCTCACATCCATACATGACTACTGGAAAAACCATTACTTTGACTAAATGGAAATTTGTTAGCAAAGTAATGTCTCTGTTTTTAATATGCTGTCTAGGTTGGCCCCCTTCTCCTCCTACTCCCAATCCCTCCCAGATTCAGAGTCTTTTCCAATGAGTCAACTCTTCGCATGAGGTGGCCAAAGTACAGGAGTTTCAGCTTCAGCATCATTCCCTCCAAAGAAATCCCAGGGCTGATCTCTTTCAGAATGGACTGGTTGGATCTCCTTGCAGTCCAAGGGACTCTCAAGAGTCTTCTCCAACACCACAGTTCAAAAGCATCAATTCTTCAGTGCTCAGCTTTCTTCACAGTCCAACTCTCACATCCATACATGACCACAGGAAAAACCATAGCCTTGACTAGACAGACCTTTGTTGGCAAAGTAATGTCTCTGCTTTTCAATATGCTATCTAGGTTGGTCATAACTTTTCTTCCAAGGTGTAAGCATCTTTTAATTTCATGGCTGCAGTCACCATCTGCAGTGATTTTGGAGCCCCCAAAAATAAAATCTGACACTGTTTCCCCATCTATTTCCCATGAAGCTATGGGACCAGATGCCATGATCTTCGTTTGATGAATGTTGAGCTTTAAGCCAACTTTTTCACTCTCCTCTTTCACTTTCATCAAGAGGCTCTTTAGTTCCTCTTCACTTTCTGCCATAAGGGTGGTGTCATCTGCATATCTGAGGTGATTGATATTTCTCCCAGAAATCTTGATTCCAACTTGTGTTTTAGCCAGCCCAGCATTTCTTATGATGTACTCTGCATATAAGTTAAATAACCAAGGTGACAATATACAGCCTTTACATACACCTTTCGTGATGTCATGAAGAACAATATTGCATAGGAACCTGAAATGTTAGGTTCATAAATCAAGGTAAATTAGAAGTGGTCAAGCAGGAGACAGCAAGAGTGAACATCTTAGTATGTTAAACATCTTAAATATCTTAAAATGTTAGGACATTTTAGGAATCAGTGAACTAATATGGACTGGAATAGGTGAATTTAATTCAGATGACCATTATATCTATTATTGTGGACAAGAATCCCTTGTCCACAGTCAGCAAAAACAGGACTGGGAGCTGACTGTGGCTCAGATCATGAAGTCCTTATTGCCAAATTTAGACTTAAATTGAAGAAAGTACGGAAAACCACTACAGCATTCAGGTATGACCTAAATCAAATCCCTTACAATTATACAGGGGAAGTGACAAATAGATCCAAGGGGTTTGATCTGATGGACAGAGTGTCTGAAGACCTATGGATACAGGTTTGTGACATTGTACAGGAGGCAGTGATCAAAACCATCCCCAAGAAAAAGAAATGCAAAATGGCATAATGGTTGTCTGAGGAAGCCTTACAAATATCTGAGAAAAGAAGAGACGCAAAAGGCGAAGGAGAAAAGGAAAAATATACCCATTTGAATACAGAGTTCCAAAGAGTAGCAAGGAGAGATAAGAAAGGCTTCCTCAGTGATCAATGCAAAAAAATAGAGTAAAACAATAGAATAGGGCAGACTAGAGATCTCTTCAAGAAAATTAGAGATACCAAGGGAACATTTCATGCAAAGATGGGCTCGATAAAGGACAGAAATGGTATGGACCTAACAGAAGCAGATGTTAAGAAGAGGTGGCAAGAATACACAGAAGAACTATACAAAAAAAGATCTTCATGACCCAGATAACCACGATGGTGTGATCACTCACCTAGAGCCAGACATCCTGGAATATGAAGTCAAGTGGGCCTTAGGAAGCATCACTACGAACTAAGCTAGAGAGGTGATGAAATTCCAGTTGAGCTATTTCAAATCCTGAAAGATAATGCTGTGAAAGTGCTGCACTCAATATGCCAGCAAATTTGGAAAACTCAGCAGTGGCCACAGGACTGGAAAAGGTCAGTTTTCACTCCAATCCCAAAGAAGGGCAATGCCAAAGACTGTTCAAATTGCCACATGATTGCACTCATCTCATGCACTAGCAAAGCAATGCTCAAAATTCTCCAAGCCAGGCATCAACTATACATGAACCATGAAGTTCCAGATATTCAAGATGGACTGAGAAAAGGCCAAGGCACCGGAGATCAAATCGCTAACATCTACTTCTGCTTTATTGATTACACCAAAGCCTTTGACTGTGTAGATCACAGCAAACTGTGGAAAAGTCTTCAAGAGATGGGAATACCAGACCACCTGACCTGCCTCCTGAAAAACCTGTATGCAGGTCAAGAAGCAACAGCTAGTACCAGACATGGAACAACAGACTGGTTCCAAATTGGGAAAAGAGTACATCGAGGTTGTATATTGTCACCCTGCTTATTTAAGTTATATGCATAGTACATTGTACGAAATGCCAGGCTGGATGAAGCACAAACTGTAATCAAGATTTCTGGGAGAAATATCAACAACCTCAGATATGCAGATGACACCACCCTTACGGCAGACAGTAAAGAAGACTTAAAGAACCTCTTGATGAAAGTGAAAGAGCTGGGTGAAAAAGCTGGCTTAAAACTCAGAACTGGTTCCTTCACTTCATGGAAAACAGTTGGAGAAACAATGGGAAAAGTGACAGACTTTATTTTGGGGGGCTCCAAAATCACTGCAGATGGTGACTGCAGCCTTGAAATTAAAAGGCATTGCTCCATGGAAGAAAAGCTATGATCAACCTAGACAGCATATTAAAAAGCAGAGACATTACTTCGCCAACAAAGGTCCATCTAGTCAAAGCAATGGTTTTTCCAGTAGTCTTGTGTGGATTTGATAGTTGGACTATAAAGAAAGCTGAGCACCAAAGAGTTGATGCTTTTGAATTGTGGTGTTGGAGAAGACTCCTGTGAGTCCCTTGGACTGCAAGGAGATCAAACCAGTCAATTCTAAAGGAAACCAGTTCTGAATATTCATTGGAAGCACTGATGTTGAAGCTGAAACTCCAATACTTCGGCCACCTGATTAGAAGAACTGACTCACTGGAAAAGACCCGGACACTGGGAAAGATTGAAGGCAGGAGAAGGGGACGAAAGAGAATGAAATGATTGGTTGGCGTCACCTAGACTTGATGGACATGAGCTTACATGAGTAAGCTCTGGGTGTTGGTGATGGACAGGGAGGCCTGGCATGCTGCAGTCCATGAGGTTGCAAAGAGTCAGACATGACTGAACGACTGAACTGAACTGAACTGAGATGGGGAGATTATCCGAGATTATCCCAGCAGACTCTGTCATACTAGAGTCCTTATTAATAAAAGAGGAGGGAGAAAAAAAGAGATGCAGAGAAATGGCAGCATGCGAAGGACTCAGCCTGTTGTTGGTAACTTTGAAGATGCAGGAAAGGCTCTCTAGCCAAGGAATTCAGACAAGGAATTCAGATGGCATCTAGATGCTGCAAAAGGCAAGGAAAGAGATTTTTCCCTGCGCTCCAGGAATAGAGCACTGCTTGCTGCCATGTTGATTTTACGTGAGACATATTTCAGACTTTCACTCTCCAGAACCATAGGATAATAGATTTGTATTGTGTAAGCCACCAAGTCTGTGGAAGATATTACAGCTCAACAGAACAACTACATTTTTTTTTTTCAAAACAATGATTAAAAAGAGGAGGTGACCATCAGAGTGATTTTTAAGACCATCATCTCAGAGACAGCTCAATTGGGGAGGTCAAATAATGTATGTAGGGTTTGCAACCTTTAGGAAGCTTGATCTATAACAGAAATGATGGTGATGGTCCATGCTAGTGCACCTGGGAGTCAAGAAATGACAAGAAGTATAATGGAACCAAGAGGAAGTGAGGCAGGAAGAGAGAGAAAAGTTTTCATTCTGAGAGCTCTTGGGCATTTATCATGAGAGGAAGAACGAAGGAGAGAGCTTTACCTACATATCCATAGTGTTTTAATATAAACGTTAGCATTGCATTTGACAGATGGACACAGTGCCTATAGAATTTTCTAATGAGAATTGTATCTTTATAAACATATAAGGGCAAAACAGCTGAATTATCTTCTCCATAGGAAACCTGACCTTCTGCTCTGCTGCTGCTGCTGCTAAGTCGCTTCAGTCGTGTCCAACTCTGTGTGACCCCATAGACGGCAGCCCACCAGGCTCCCCTGTCCCTGGGATTCTCCAGGCAAGAACACCGGAGTGGGTTGCCATTTCCTTCTCCAATGCATGAAAGTGAAAAGTGGAAGTGAAGTTGCTCAGTCATGACCGACTCTTCGCAACCCCATGGACTGCAGCCTACCAGGCTCCTCCGTCCATGGGATTTTCTAGGCAAGAGTACTGGAGTGGGGTGCCATGCTTTGCATTTGTACAAATCCTTGTTACTACCAACTTGCCTGGGTGACTGAAATCCTTGCTGTAACTCAGCTAGTAATAGATATGAGCAGGGGTATATAAACACACTTCTGAAAATGAAAAGGTCCTGGTCCAATGAAAAAAGAATTCTACTTTTTTACTTAATGTGCCCTTAACCATCACATTTCCATAACGCCTTTTTTTTTCCCCCCTAACAAAGTGCTCTCTCATCATTTCCCTTTATAGGGGAGAAATTAGAAAGGGAAAAACTCTGTTAGAGAATAGACATAAAGATAAGAAAAAATGCGATTTATGTATTTGTGAAGTGTCATTTAGGGCATGTGAAGCATTATGAAGGGGATTGAATTCTAACCCTGTCTCTGCCAACTTGTTTTATAAAACTGTGTGTGCTGTGCTTAGTCGCTCAGTCATGTCTGACTCTTGCGACACCATAGACTATAGCCTGCCAGGCTCCTCTGTCCATGGAATTCTCCAGGCAAAAATACTGGAGTGGGTTGCCATTTCCTTTTCCAGGGATCTTCACACCCAGGAATCGAACCCGGGTCTCTTGCATTGCAGGCAGACTATTTACCAACTGAGCTGAGGGAAGCCCATTTTATAAAACTAGAAAATAATATAAATTGTCCAAACCTCAATCCCTCAACTGTACAAGAGAAAATCATATCTATCTTGAAGACTATTATGAGAATTAAATGAAAAAAATCCAAATATTTACAGGCAGGATCAGTAAAAAGTAGGAGATCAATATAGAGAACAGTCAATATATTTTATTATTATTTTTGAAATTATTATTATTTTGTTGCTGTTTATACTACTGTTGTTGGAACTCAGTGACTTTGGACTTTTTTTTTCTTTCCTTTCCAGCCCCTCTATATCAGTTAATTTCTACTTCTGTTCTCTTTGGTCAACTTTTATATTCAATCAGTTCTTTAACCCTCAACCCTCTTTTGTTCTCAATCTATATTCATTTCCTGGATGGACTTTTCATTTTGATGACTTAAAATACTGCCTCCCTATTGATGATATCTTAATCTATATATCTAACTGAATTCTCACATCTGAGTCACAGCACTGGGGAAGTCACAGAAAGGCAGAAACGTAAATTTGTTCTGAGAAATAAGACTAGGAATGGTGGCTTAAGAGAAATAGGTGATTGAACAACACTATTTTTATTTGGTTTTGTTTCATTGTATATTTTTAGAGATGAGGAAGTTTTAGTTACTTTATACACTAGTGGGAAATTGCTAAAGGAAATGATGAAGCTAAAAAAAAGAGAAAGATGACTTAAGAAGTAAAACTTCAGAATAGACTTAAGAAACACAAGATCAAGGGAGCTTTGAAGGGAAAATATGTATAAGTGTGATGAGAATGCAGATTCCCCAGAATTGAATTAGAATTCTATTAGGGTGTGGTTTCCCTGCTGGCTCAGTCATTAAAGAACTGCTTGCAATTCAGGAGACCCAGGTTTGATTCCTGGGTGGGGAGGATCGCCTGGAGAAGGAAGTGGCAACCCATTCCAGTATTCCTGACTAGAAATTCCATGTACAGGGGAGCCTGGTGGGCTAGTCCATGAAGTTGCAAAACAGTCAGACATGACTTAACGACTAACAGGATAAATTAACTACGAAGATCCATTGAGTGATAAACTCATTTCTTTAAATTTTTTTGGTCCCAGTAGCTACAACTCTCAGTCATTGGTTGACAGCTGGTATGTATAGTGCTTCTTATGTCTAAGGAGCCTGCACAGGAATAGATTTGAAGGTTTGTTTTTTTGGGTTTTTTTTGTAATTTCAATGTTAATTATTTCATTAAGGAACCATCTGTATATGACAAAATGACATAAGCAATTTGAAGCCCACCATGCCATTTCCTCAAACATTAGAAAAAGCAAATGAATAGGTAAATTGAGTGTGTGTGTGTGTGTGTGTGTGTGTGTGTGTATGTGTATGTTTGAACAGAGCCCCCATATAAAATTTTCTGCACACTGAAATTCTTAGAAATCTTTATATTTTCTCTGTTTGGCGACTACAGAGAGCCTTCTGTGTGGCTGTCCTCCCCCTAGTTGTCTGGGGAAAGTCCTCAGAATGCAGCAAACACACGCAGTAAGGGGCACTGTGACTTTCTGAAGGCCTCCAATGACTGAAGACAGTAGGTCATTCAGGATAATGTTAATGGCAAAACGGCCGGAAATGGGCCACACGCCCAAAACTCAAATGACCCTTGCTTTTTAGAAAGTCATAAAAAATGACTGTGTAAGACCCCGGTCCTACTCTAACACATGACTAGGATTTGCATTTATGGTCTATAGACTACAGTCTGAAACAAGTCTAATATGAACCAGCTGTGTTTTGTAAGAGGAAAACTACGCAGACAGAGCGAGCGTGTTCTCAGCGGCCACAAGATGGCAGCGTCTTCACGGTTAACTCTTTTGTGGTCTCCCTGCTTCTGCTGGGTTTTGATTTTAGAGACAAGAACCTTGGGGTAGAGGGCAGGACTGGGAGCAGGGACTCGATCAAGGGCCACAGATAAATAAAAAGTTACTTATTTTCTTTCTAAGCTTTACTTTTTCTCATAAATTTAAATTGTTATTTTATCTTGGGTTGGTCTCAGGAAGATACTGAAAGCACAAGTGTATTTACAGGGAGGGCTCTGCCCCAAAATTCCATCTGGTCTGACTCTACTGGGCTGGGGGACCAGAGGCCACCTGGAGCCTATTTGAATCTTAAAGACAAACCGAGTTGAGACTCTTCCTGGTTGTGGCCACCACCTAAAGGCAAGCTTCTGGCTGTACCTACAGGGAAGGACTCTTTCTTGTACTTTGTTTTTTCAGTCTTCTAAGACTAGAGATCTCTTCAAGATAATGAGAGATATCAAGGGAACATTTCACGCAGAGATGGACTCATAAAGGACAGAATGGTACGGACCTAACAGAAGCAAAAGATATTAAGAACAGGTGGCAAGAATACACAGAAGACTATACAAAAGAGATCTTCACGACCCAGATAATCATGATGGTGTGATCACTCACCTAGAGCCAGACATCCTGGAATGTGAAGTCAAGTGGGCCTTAGAAAGCATCACTATGAACAAAGCTAGTGGAGGTGATGGAATTCCAGTTGAGCTATTTCAAATCCTGGAAGATGATACTGTGAAAGCGTTACACTCAATAGGCCAGCAAATTTGGAAAACTCAGCGGCGGCCACAGGACTGGAAAAGGTCAGTTTTCATTCCAGTCCCAAAGAAAGGCAATGCCAAAGGATGCTCAAACTACCGCACAATTGCACTCATCTCACATGCTAGTAAAGTAATGCTCAAAATTCTCCAAGCCAGGCCTCAGCAATACATGAACCGTGAACTTGCAGATGGTCAAGCTGGTTTTGGAAAAGGCAGAGGAACCAGAGATCAAATTGCCAACATTCACTGCATCATGGAAAGAGCAAGATAGTTCCAGAAAAATATCTATTTCTGCTTTATTGACTATGCCAAAGCCTTTGACTGTGCAGATCACAATAAACTGTGAAAAATTCTTCAAGAGGTGGGCATACCAGACCACCTGACCTGCCTCTAGAGAAACCTGTATGCAGGTCAGGAAGCAACAGTTAGAACTGGACATGGAACAACAGACTGGTTCCAAATAGGAATAGGAGTATGTCAAGGCTGTATATTGTCACCCTGCTTATTTAACTTATATGCAGAGTACATCTTGAGAAACGCTGGGCTGGAGGAAGCACAAGCTGGAATCAAGATTGCTGGGAGAAATATCAAACACCTCAGATATGCAGATGACACCACCCTTATGGCAGAAAGTAAAGAGGAGCTAAAAAGCCTCTTGATGAAAGTGAAAGAGGAGAGTGAAAAAGTTGGCTTAAAGCTCAACATTCAGAAAACAAAGATTATGGCATCTGGTCCCATTACTTCATTGGAAATAGATGGGGAAACAGTGGAAACAGTGGCTGACTTTATTTTTCTGGGCTCCAAAATCACTGCAGATGGTGACTGCAGCCATGAAATTAAAAGACGCTTACTCCTTGGAAAGAATGTTATGACCAACCTAGACAGCATATTAAAAAGTAGAGACATTATTTTGTCAATAAACATTTGTCTAGTCAAGGCTATGGTTATTCCAGTAGTCATGTATGGATGTGAGAGTTGGACTATAAAGAAAGCTAAGTGCCGAAGAACTGATGCTTTTGAACTGTGGTGTTGGAGTAGACTCTTGAGAGTCCCTTGGACTACAAGGAGATCCAACCAGTCTATTCTAAAGGAGATCAGTCCTGGGTGTTCTTTGGAAGGAATGATGCTAAAGCTGAAACTCCAATAGTTTGGCTACCTGACAAGAAGAGCTGACTCATTTGAAAAGACCCTGATGCTGGGAAAGATTGAGGGCAGCAACAGAAGGGGACGACAGAAGATGAGATGGCTAGATGGCATCACCAACTCAACAGACAAGGGTTTGGGTGGATTCTGGGAGTTGGTGATGAACAGGGAGGCCTGGCATGCTGCAGTTCATGGGGTCGCAAAGAGTCGGACACGACTGAGGGACTGAACTGAACTGAAGTACTTGAAAATACACGTTATATTTTATTTACTTAAAATTCTAATTTTAATTTAATTTTCTCATTTTACTAAGCACTTTTAACCGTAATAATTTATAATCTTTTTGAGAAAAGGCAACATAGTTTCATTCAATAAAGACAATAAATGTGTTTGACATTCCTTCATAAAACCATTCTTTTTGACATGTTATGTTACTAAACAAGAGCAAAATTTTAAATAAAAGAAAAATGCAAAAGAAAAACATAAAACAATGTATCTTATTACCACCCTGTTAACTGTTTTATAAGATCCCATATCTATACAAATAGGGTATTTTCCAAAAATGGAATTTTGCTATATAGAGATTATCTTTTGTAGGTTTAATAGAACAGCCCCTCTAGTCTCACTTCATTGAGTGCTTTCTCCATCAGCCCCAAAGACCTTATTCTCAGAGGGTGTCATGTGATTCATGCTGTACTGTGCCTTTAAAGCCTCCCTTGAGGAAAATCCTTTGTGAGGTTTAAATCTGGACCTCTTTATCTTCAAATAGTTGTAGACAGTGATATTAGGTTTCATGAAGAAATACTGTGGATTGGCAGACCTGAGTCATTAACATAGGTGTCCCTTCAGAGGGAATAAAGGATCTAAAAATGAAAACATTTTTTTTCTGGGAGTTAAGCAATAGGATGAGAAAGTAAAACTCAGGGAAATGTTAAGTTTTTCATGTTCCAAAAATAAAGGTGCAAGAATTGGAATTGATTCACTCTAATGACTCTCCCAAATCTTACTTGGTGGCCTCCTAGGAATCTATAAAGATTATAACAGGGGTCTGCAAATCAGCTTCCATATTTCTTAGAATGTAATGGTAATCATATGCTTCATCACAATAAGGCTATGCAAATCAGCTAAATATCAAGGGTCTTCCCTAGTCTAAAACCATCTCAACTCACTTTGATATACCATGCCAACTTAGAAAATTTTGTTTTTAGTAAAAAATGTAGGAATAATTAACAATTACTTAAGAAATGGAAACTTTACCTTATTTTTGACACGAGCCTCATCTCTTTCTTGAACTCTACTCTCTGTTTAATCTTTCTTCACCTTGTTTCCCTTCTCATGTCCCATCTTGTGATTCACACTGGTGTCTCCTCAGGACACTGTTTTCTATCTGATATCTCTGAGAAGCTCTGGTAAGACCTACCCAGAATTCTAGGCTTCTCTTCCTTGGTTTCTGCAAAAGTGCAATGGAATCTGCTTGTTTTTAGCTTGGAAACATGTTTTTTTCCAAGAATCAGGCAGGATCTTTACTTATGACTCTAGGCAAGTATCTGGTGGAGGAGTGATTCTCCTGAGAGAGCTACCAGAGACCAAGGCTCCTGATCTGAAAGCAGTAAAATAAAATGAAAGACCTAGATTATCGGTTACGCTATTCGGGAATTGGGTAAAGCCAAGAAGACTGAGGAAAGCTTTCAATAAGAACAATAGGGGCTTATTTCAAGCACAGACATTTTTGAGTGAAGTTTCATCGTTTAGTTCTGAAGTAACAGAGGAGATTCTTCCTTATATCCTCATTTTCTCTCTCTAGGAGAACTTTCACAAGATAATGTAGCAACTGACCACTGTGGGGGAACTAAATAATTTTAGAGACTTCCTAAAGGTCTTTCTGAGATACAAGAGAAAATAACCTAATTCTTGATCACTGCTACTGCTAAGTCACTTCAGTCGCGTCCAACTCTGTGCGACCCCATAGACGGCAGCCCACCCGGCTCCCCCATCCCTGGGATTCTCCAGGCAAGAACACTGGAGTGGGTTGCCATTTTCTTCTCCAATTCATGAAAGTGAAAAATGAAAGGGAAGTTGCTCAGTCGTGTCCGACTCCTAGCGACCCCATGGACTGCAGCCCACCAGGCTCCTCCGCCCATGGGATTTTCCAGGCAAGAGTACTGCAGTGGGGTGCCATTGCTTTCTCCGTCTTGATCCCTAGGAATTTACAAGTGTGACAAGCAGGTTTGTTGTTGTTTTAGTTGCTAAACCACGTTCAACTCTTTCGGGACCCCATGGACTATAGCCAGTCTGCAGAACACAACAGAAAGTTGACTAAAATGTGTGCCAAAGTCTGTGAAAGTGAAGATAAAGAGGAGCAGAAAGGTCTTTCTGTTTCCTAGAGAAACATTTGCACTGGTCCCCAGAAATTAATACAATTTTTTTTTAAAGAATGGAAAGAAAGAATGTTAGGTGTAAGGTACAACATGAGCAAAAACTTGAAGGCATGAAGAATGAATGATAAAAGGGAGAATGATAGGCATGGTATCATTGCTGAAGTTCAAACCAGAGGGGGCTGTAGTGGGAAGGAATTCTGTAAAGAATTTCAGGGCCAGAATATACTGTGCCCTGAATCCCAGGCTTGGAGGATTTTATTCTGTTCTATATTCAATAAAAAGCCATTGAAGGATTTTAAGCAAGAATTATTTTCAGGGCTATGCCTTAGAAAGATTTATCTGGCAAAAACAGTAAGATAGTAAGATTGGAGGCCAGGAAACCAATTATTAAAATAATACCAATGGCAGATGTTGAAGACCTAAAATAGTACATTATAAAAAGAAAGAGCCTGAGTTTTGGCCACAAAAACATCTGTCGTTTGAGAAGGTGGGCACTGAGCTTTAGCCTAGCTGTCAACTCCATCCCTGTCTCTGTCCCCAGGAAGATCTAAAGTCAATATTTTCACTTGAAAAGAAGCTCTACAAAGACAGACATAAAACATTTCTTGTGGGGGTTATGGGCATCAATAGTGCCCTGAAAAGAGGAAAAGCTCTGGCAAAGTTAAGACCTGATGGTCACATTTCCAAATGCTACTTTGTTCTTTAAATGATAGCTGCAATGCAGTCAAAGCAGGAGAATTATAAAATTTACTGCTTCTGTAGAGAAAAATGGCTTCCATGGCCTCTTCACAGAAGGTTGAATTTCACAAGTTTATCCTGGGAATTTGTTTTGGATAAACAACTTAAGATATGATCATGACAAATTCAGGCCACAGAAGTTAGTAATTTCAAATTAAAGAATGTTAGGACTTGAGCATGCAGGTCACTAAGTCAGTCACTAAGTCTTGTAGAACTCGTTGTGTCCCCATGGACTGTAGCCCACCAGGCTTCTCTGTCCATGGGGTTTTCCAGGCAAGAATATTGGAGTGGATTGCCATTTCCTTCTCCAGGGGATCTTCCCAACCCAGAGACTGAACCTGCGTCTCCTGCATTGGCAGGTGATTTCTTTACCACTGAGCCACTAGGAAGCCCCCATGAGAACTTCAGGTACAAATATAATGTACCTGTTCTGGATTTTCCTAACCTTTCCATGTTGTTTATTTTTTAAACACTTAACAGAGAGCTTCTCTCTTTTGTCATGACCAGTGTGACCCTATTTTATTACCAGAGTCTAGTCCATCAATCATGTCCCAGAACTTCTTAAAGCTTTCTATAGCCAGGTAACATTCTTTATCATCTTTAAATAACCAATAGAGTCTCAGTCCATGGATAGATATCAAAAAAACTCAAACTCAATAGTGATTATTTTTATAGCCCTCTGTGCAAGTGTGAATGCTCAGTAGCTTCAGTCGTATCTAACTCTTTGCAGCCTCATGAACTGTAGCCCATCAGGCTCCTCTGCCCATGGGATTTTCAGGTGAGAATGGAATAGTTCACCATGCCCTTCTCCAGCAGAGCTTCCCAACCCAGGGATTGAATTGGTCTCTCCTGTGTCCCTTGCATTACAGGTGACTTCTTTACCTACTGAGAAAGCTGGGAAGCCTTCATAATTTCCATTAAACTTTCAGAGACACTAAAAGCAATTTAATGATTCTTGTCACTACCTTTCATTCCTAAATCCTTAAAGATTCCAGGTACTATGGGTGAGGAACCATAGTTCTGACCTTATTTCTGATGAAAATGAGATACAGAGAAGGGAAATGATTTCCAGGGACGTATAAGAGTCCTCAACATCTTATAATTTAATCTTAAGGAAGTTTTCAGGCCAAGAAAAAAAGGGCAATCTTATAATATGCTTCAGTGGTTCTTTGCATCCCGAGATTATGAGGCTGGTTTACATGCTGCCTGGCTTCTAACTTACAAGTAGAAGGCCAATGACTGCCCATAGAGACATGCTCTTGTCAGTAGGTTTTTCCCCAAAAGTGTTTAATTATATGCAAAAAGCAGCAGCTGTCTTTGATTCCACAATGTGTTTAGCTAATTTCCTCAGGGTGCTTAACACTGCCATCTGGACACATTACTGCTCTCTTTGGATCACTTTTAAATAACCATGACAAGGAAAAGTTTTTAAGTGAAAAAAAAAAAAAGAAGTAGAAAGACAAAAGAAAAAAAAAAAAAACAACCAGAAACTGAAACAATGGAAAGAAGCAAGACAAGGTTGATTTTCCTGGCGGGAAAACATAGCTGCATGGTAACTTCATCTTAGTTCTGGGAAAAGAAGCCTGTCTGTGTCACAACCCTCTTCTCTGATATTCTCCTCTTTTCTTTGCTTCTTTATCCCTGCTCTCTTTTTCTTAACTCTGTGCAGATAGGCCCTGGAGCATTTCAAGGAGCAGGTTTCTCTTGGAGGACTCCTGTCAGTGCAAAAGAAGGACACAACCAGAATGTTAGCTTCTTCACCTATGAGTCTGATCCCAGTGCCCAGTCACTCAGGCATGCCTGACTCTTTGTGACCCCATGGCCTTACCCACCAGGTTCCTCTGCCCACTCCATGGAATTTCCAGGCAAGAATACTGGAGCAGGTTGCCATTTTCTACTCCAGGGGATCTCTCCAACCCAGGAATTGAACACACATTTCTTGCATCTCCTGCATTGGTAGGCAGACTCTTCACCACTAGCACTACCAGATGCTATAAATTAGTGGTTAGAAAAGTATTTGTAGTAACTGAGCATCGTGTTGATGTGCAGACTACAAGTGGCCTGGGTAGATAAATGTAGGGTATCAGCAGTGTTTTCAAATATACCAAGTGTGTGTGCTCTTACAAGCAAGGCAGAAAGACTCCTGTCTGGTTCTATAATCTTTGATCAAATATCTTGTTTAACTTCCTGCTAAATATCTATCAGTGTATTTCTTAGTGCTTTCCATAACAAATATCAGCCTGCTTCGACTTTCAGACAGTGTTTTCTTATAAGCAAAAATTAGTCTCCCTGCGGGCTACCCCTTTTGTCCTCATCTTACATCCTTTAGTGGTGAACAAAAAGTTAAAGGTTCGGAACCCAGATGTAATCAGTCCCTTTGAACTGAGCAGCCTCTGGGGCTTTCAGAAACCAGAAGGTAGAAAGGAAGAGAGATGAAGCATCCTGCCTGTTAGATAGATGCTGGCTTGAGCAAATACTATGCTTCATGACTTTATATACTTTATACGTATATATACTTCATATATGACCTAAGCTGGTAAAGTAGATTTTATCCTTTACAAATGTGTGTGTGTGTTGTGTATGTGTGTTTACAAACATTCTGGAATAATTCATTCTTATCTCAGCAATATATTAAGGCTGCTTTTCCCAGCATGATCTAAGCATACATATTAGTATACATCTATTACTCTCTCTGGAGAAGGCACTGGTGACCCACTCCAGTACTCTTGCCTGGAAACTCCCATGGATGGAGGAGCCTTGTGGGCTGTCGTCTACGAGGTCGCACAGAGTCAGACACGACTGAAGCGACTTAGCAGCAGCAGCAGCAACATTACTCTCTCATTTTTCATACCTTGACTCTCCATGTAGCCTAAGACTGAATGAGCATGTAGAGGATACATTATGATATTTGAACCTAATGGAGTCTAAAATCCTAAATCTCCTTACAACTCTGCTATTTTGTTCTTGAAAATTCATCTTGGTGGTTCACAATTGCTGTTTTGTAGTCTCCAGCAGCTTTTCTTCCCTCCTATTAGTAGTAACAATAGCTTAAATTTGAGATGAACAGGATAAAGGGAGAGATTATAATTAAAATACTATTTTCTTCCTTAGTGTAGACATTGGCATACAGCTGAGCATTCAGACTCTGTTTGCCCAGGATACTTAGTTTTATATAAAGAAAGTCAGATTGAGAATAAAAATGGTTCCACATTTTCATTCCAGAAGTGGCCCTTCCTGAAGATTAAAGATGTTCTTATTGTCTAGATAATTAGACTGGATTTGTTCCTCTTTTTTGCAGTAGGTTTCCAGGTCTCATAATTTCTAGGTGTTAGCTGATATCTTTCAAATATTTTTTATTAAGAATATCCAGTATTGTACTGTGTTGTATGTGATCTACGAATACGTAAATGATATACATTTTGGCCACAGTAGAAAACATATCCTTTTCTCATTAAAACTATTGTTTTTAATTTGTGGCCCATTGACTCACACAACGTGGACATTTTGGTACCTTGTTCTGCCAAATAACTTATTCCCTAATCTATTGTTTCATTTTATTCTGTTAGATTTGCAGAAATGAAAAATATGTCCTTAATATTGTCATCAAATATTTGATAAATATATTGCTATCTGTAGGGAACATCTTTTTCCTCTCTCATAGTTTTTAAGACATGTTTGTGACCTCGTATGAGCAAACATGAATTTTTTAAAAAATTAAATCATATACACTTATTCATCCCTTTGTGTATGTTTTTCTTTTCTTTTTTTTTTCACTGTCCTTAGTGAATCTCTAAAACTTTAAAATGTCTACTTGGTGCCATATGGAAAAGAACAGGTATAATTAACCCAAGGTGTCAGTAATGGAATTAAAGTTACTCTATGTTATCTATTTGTGTGTTACAAATAATCTGAAAAACTTGTGACTTAAGGCAATGATAAATATTTGTTGTTTATCACATAATCAGGAATCAGGAATTTGGAAGTAGACTTGGCTGAGCAGTCTGGCTCAAGATCTCAAATGAAGTTACAGCCACCTTTGACCAAGGCGACAGTTATCTGACGGCTTAACTAAAGCGGGAGGATCCTCTTTAGCTGACTCACTCATGTGGTTTGCAAGCTGGTGTTGGCTGCTTGCTGGAGGGCCTCAACTCCTCTCCCCATTGGCTTCTATACTAGAGTGACGTCATGACATTGCAGCCAGCTTTCCCCAGAGCAACTGATCCAAGGAATCAAAGAGGAAGCTTCAGTACTTTGTATGACCTGGTCTCATAAGTCACACACTATCACCTCCACTTTACTTTACTGGTCACACAGACCAACTTTAATTCATTGCAGGAGAAGACTACACAGGGAAATAAATGCCAGGAGGCAAGGATTATGGGGGCCATTTTGGAGACTGACCACCACAGTTAGTATGAATCTCATTAGAGCAGTTCCTTTAGTGACCTAGCCAACCAACAATCCATGCAGGCGACACAGTAAGATAGAGTGTCACTCTGTGTGGAAGGCAAGCACATGCAGTGTACTCAAGAATATCTTCAAGCCATGCAACATGCCTTTTTATTTGCAAGATTCTGTTAATATATACTCTAAGATTTTTAGAATCATTGCCCTATGGAAACACCATTAATTAAAAGATATAAGTGACAGTATCACTTACATCAGTGTAGAAAAACTTTACCTTCCTAGAAGCAAGCCCTTGGCCCTCTCACTTATCTCAGTCAGACCTGAGCTGCTTACCCTGACTCACTCCATGCAACCCACCACAAGCCATTTCCAACCTCAGACAACCTCAATATGGCACTTTGGTATTGTTTCCTTAACTACAATCTTGGCCCCATCCCTGGCTAGATGGGAATTTATCTTTCTCCTTTCATCTATCCACACATCCTCAAGGACCCCTCTATGAGCCCTTTAGGGACAGGAGTTCCTGGACAAAAAAGAAAACAACTGTTTGTATCATGGACCCTGTGAGATATGGAGACCAGGCACTGCTGGCCTCTGTGCCCCAGTAAAATCACATTGCTTTCAGTGAGGAAAACGGGCGGAACATATGGAAGTATGGGCAGGGTGAGGCGGATAAGAGGGCATGGTATTTTTTAGCACTGTGATGGATAGCAATTTCAGGAGAGCTGGGAAACCACATAGAGAGCAGTGATTTTATGGAAATGGGCAGAAATAGAAAATGCAGCTATAGAAAATTCAGTTCCTTCAAGGACCTACATGGACAAGAATGTGGATAAGGGGATTCATTGCAAGAGATAAAGAAACAGAAGAAATCACTTACTAACTAAAAAAGGCATACTTACTTTCTCATATATGTGAGAAAGCCCTTACAGACCCCTTGAAGTAACTGGGAGACAATTTGAGGGATTCTGGAAGTTCTGTGTGAGTAGGTCAAAGCAAGAGCCATTAAATTCAATTTTATGGTTATTAAATCTCCATTTGTCCTGATAAGTCCACATGGTCTGGAAGATCCTAGAAGTAAGTAGCTGTACAGTGTGTCAGTTTTGTTGAGGAGACAATCTGTTAGCAGGTAGCTGGCTCAAGCTGAGTGGAAGTCTGGCCAGAAAAGCAATCAGAACATTATATCCTCTTGTAATATCACTTTACAGACTGAAAACTACTCTCACATTTATTACGTCAGCTGATCTGCCCAGAAATCTATGAATGAAGGGTTACTGAGCCACTTACTACAGAGTTATCAAAAATGAAAATCCTGATGTTAAAAGCTTCGCTCAAAGACATGGATTTGATAAGTAGCAGGCTTACAGGTGCAACTCAGAATTTGTGACATGAAATCCTAGGCTCTTTCTATTACACTGATAGCTTTCAAGTTGTGCTTGGTTGCCCTAAAATTCCACAAATCTGTCCAAAGAGAAATTTCAGAAAATGAGAAAAAGAGAGAGAGAGCATAAGTTAACGAGAGAAGTTATAATTTCACCAGAGAAATTATGATTTTACTGCTTATATATTTTGGGCTTCTCTAAGATATTTATTTTAAACAAAAAGCTTAGGTATAACATAAAAATTTAAAGCCTCTTCACCGAAACACAGTATCTTGTGATGCAGTCTGTTAACTTGCCTGCCTGATCCCCTGTACATTCCTCTATCAGAGTTACCCCTCGGACAAGAAAGACTCCTGTTAAAACACAGGACTTACAGTATATGTAATTAGTCTATAAGAGTAAAATGGCAACATTTCTCTTCTACCACTCTTAGCAAATACCTGTAATTTGGTCAGCTCTAATCTTCTCCCTTCTTTTGGTAATATCATACCAAAATTTTATTGGGGAAACTTTCTCTCTTCTATTTTCAATCTATATAGTTAAAATGGGACTTGAATTACTTTCTGTTTCTAGAGTTATGTGTTTGATCAAACTTGTCAATTACAAACTGGTCATTATTTGAGAACTTAACCCTCTAAGCGGTGAAGGAATGGGTACATGACACACTGGGTCAGTGAGAGTCCTACTCAGGACTCTGCTAAGTCAACTAGTAAATGAATGTTCCACCACAGTTTTTAAACTGATGAAAGCTTAAAATCTGTTGGGGATTCATTCTGTCACTATGTCCTGAGATCTAAACTGAGAAATGAGGCAGTGCTAAGGAGAATACAGTTGAGAAGAGGAGAAAGACAGATGAAGGATGACAAAATGTGAATATTTGGATTTTGTTGTGCCTGAAGCTGCGTTTTAAGGAATGTGAACTAACTTTTGTCTATTTGACTGGCTGTTTTCTCCTTACACAGTTTAGTTGAGTTTTGATCACTTGTAGCCAAGAGAATTCTAACTAATTCACCTGTTGTTCATATAAATTAATTCCAAATTGTCACTGATTATTATGCTTGGAAGCTTATTCAAATTTTGATTCCCATTTTGTATTACAAAAGTTTTGCTCTAGTTTTCTCTTCTACAAACTTTATTTTAGGTGTAGACCACTTAATGGAACTCTGACACTTTTGCTCTTAATCTGCCATTGGCATATCTGATGAGCTAGTCAAAGCCAAGCTGATGAGGATAAGACATGGAGAATTCTATAAAACTGGGTAGAAACTGGGGGAAAGTCAGAAAGTAACTGAAAATTGGGTAGAAGTCCATAAGGGAAAATTTTCATTATTGGCAAAAAATTATTTCTGGAGTGCCTGAAACTTGAGCATTTACACATATAGCCTTCTGTTTAATCTTCATAATATACCTGTAAAGTAAAAATTTCCCATCTTATTTAAAAAGTTTAGGATCAAAGATAGTCATTTACCTAAGAACCCAAAACTAATATGTGGCGAGGCTTGGTCCAATCACATTTTTTTCAATAAACATTTATGGAGTACCAATCCTGTGTCAAATACTTTCTAAGGGCTTGGACAACAATGAAAAGCAATAGAGAGAGCTGATATTCTGTTGCCCTTACTCTGTGCCTGACACTGTTCTGAACCTTTCCCATGCATGCTAAGTTGCTTCAGTCATGTCTGTCTTTTTACAACCCTATGGACTGTAGCCCGCCAGGCTCCTCTGTCCATGGGGATTTGCTGGGCAAGACTACTGGAGTGGGTTTCCATTTCCTTCTCCTACTTAACATCACAACACTATGCATTAGATATTATTATTAGCATTTCCTCTTTAAAAAAAAAAAGACTTATTTCTAGAGCAATTTTAGGTTCACAGAAACATTAAGGGAGAGTATCGAGTTTTCCCATACACCTCCCTGATCGCACATGTGCATAGCCTCCCCCGTTATCAGTAGCCAGTACGGCAGGTGTACATTTGTTACAACTGATGGGCTGATACTGATACATCATAATCACCCAAAATTCATAGTTTCCATTAGGGTTCAGTTTTGGTGTTGTACAGCTATAATGAAATGTATTCATCGTTAGCATACTTTTCTAGGGATGAGGAAACTGAACGAAGATGAAAACAACCTCCTTATGAATAGGCTGCAAGGAGGAGAGCCCAAAGCATTCTAGAGCCCTACATCTATCCCCCCAACCACTGCTCCAGTGGTCCTCAAAGTACCCAGAGGTCTTCGAGACCTTTTCATGAGGTCAGTGCAATTTTCACAATATTTGCTTTTCATCATGTGGACAGTTACACTTATGGTGCAAAATAGTGGTTGGTAAACAGCTAGTGTCATCCCATGAATCAATGCAATGGCACCAAACTGACCTAATAGTCATTGTGTTTACACACAGAAAAAAAAACAATCTTAATGTTGAAGAAGTTAAGAGTGTACTTCAGTTCAGTTCAGTCGTTCAGTCGTGTCCAACTCTTTGCGACCCCATGAATCGCAGCACACCAGGCCTCCCTGTCCATCACCAACTCCCGGAGTTCACTCAGACTCACGTCCATTGAGTCAGTGATACCATCCAGCCATCTCATCCTCGGTCGTCCCCTTCTTCTCCTGCCCCCAGTCCCTCCCAGCATCAAACTCTTTTCCAATGAGTCAACTCTTCGCATGAGGTGGCCAAAGTACTGGAGTTTCAGCTTTAAAATTATTAGTTATATTAAGTGGCAACCCTTGAGTATACATTTTTTAATAGCTTATGTCATGGAATAAAGAGTGGAATAAAGCCCTAATTATGCTTACAAAGTATAACAACTGTCTTGAGGAAAAGGATTTATATGATGTTTGAATTGGGAAATAAGCTAACCAGTTTTTTCATGGAATACCATTTTTGTTTAAATGAATAGAAGTCAAAATAAGGTTACTGGCACTAAGATATTTTGTAGATAATTTCTCAAAAGTGAGTGAAGTAAATTTATCAAAATTAATGGGATAAGTGAAAGCTTAGAAGAAATAAAGCTATGCATTATTGTAACAGAAAGGAAAAAGCTCTAAAATCAGTAATCTGTCTACTTTAGGAAATTAGAAAAAGATAATTAAATTAAATCCAGAGAAAGCAGAATAAAAGAACAAGAACTAGATCAGAAATCAATAAAATTGATAACAGGAAACAAAAAGAGAAAATAAATGAAATCAAGAGCCAGTTCTTTAGCCAGGCTAAATAAAACAAAAAGGAAGAGAACACAAATTACTAAAAATCAGAAATGAAAGGGGTTGCTACTACAGATCCCATGGACATTAACAGGATAATACAAATTACAAAAAACTCTATGACCATAAATTTGATAACCTGGGTGAAATGAACTATTTTTTTTCAAAGTCACAATTTGCTGGAACTCACTTAACAAGAAGTAAATAATCTGAGTAGGCCTATATTTATTAAAGAGATTGAATCAATAATTAAATAAACTTCCAAAAAAACAAACATACAAAAAAATCAGGCCCAGATCACTGGCAACTTCTGCCAGATATTTAAGGAGAAAATTATACCAGAACTCTACAATTTCATTCAGATGATAAAGGCAAAGGAAATATTGCCTGGTTCATTCTCTGGGCCCAGCATTACCTTAATAACAAGACCAGACAAAGACATCACAAGAAAGAGTATAGACCAGTATCTCTCATGAACATGAATTAAAAAGTTTTCAATAAAATATTAGATCACTGTTTTCCAGGAGAAGGGATGAAGGGGCACAGCACAGAGGATTTCTAGGACAGTAAAATGCTCTGCTTGATACCTATATGATGGATACCTGTCATTGTGCATTTGTCCAAACTAAGAGAATGTTCAACACCAAAAGTGAACCATAGCATAAAGTATGGACTTTGGGTGATTACACTGTCAATGTAGGCTCTTTAGTTGCAACAAATGCACCACTCTGGAGGGGGATGTTGATAATGGGAGGCTGTATGTGTGGGTGGAAAACAGATGGGAAATCTCTGTACCTTCTCCTTAATTTTGAAAAGAAAGTGAAAGTGTTAGTTGTTCAGTCCTATCTGACTCTTTGCAACACCCTGTACTGTGTCCACCAGATTCCTCTGTCCAAGGAATTCTCCAGGAAAAAATACTGGAGTATTTTTGTTAAAAATCATCTTAACAGAATTTTTAACCCTGTCACTGCAAGACAAACAACTGACAGTATTTTTTGCTATTTATAAAATGCAAGCTTTTAAATGAAAAACTAGGATTTTGAAAAGCGTGTATATGTCGCTGTTGGCTTAATAAGCTTCCTAATGAAAATTTTTCTTGTGAGATTAGAGATGATATTAGCAAATGAAACTACTTGGTTTGATAGATAGGCATAGGCCAATTAACTAAATTTATTTAGATGATCAAAGCATGATATTAAACAATCATTCATAGGTTGAAAACTCTTTCAAAGTACTGAGCCAATGAATTATAGTGTAACGAATTATTAGAAGCCCATTGATAGGGTTTCAGATTTGAGTTTGCAAACAACTTTAAGGAACTATCAGTTGTAAATTTTGGGTATAACATCAAAGAAGAGTGTATGCAATATTTTTTTAAATTATTCAACCAAAATAGTGTATCACAACAAACTGAACGCAGAAGCCTATGAGATAACGGAGATCTCTGGTAGTAAGATAGATATTAAAGAGATTTGCAAAAATATAAAATAATGCCACTCACTATACTGTCTTCATATGTTTTGGAAGACAATATTTCTTTCTGATAAAAAGTATTATTTATGTTAACATGCAGTGGATTTTACTACTGTTATTTTTAAATGACTTAAAAGATGTATTGTTAAAATTTACCCAGTTTTATTTTTAATACAGAAAATATAGGTAGTTATAACTTATATAAATAAAAACTCTCAGGATCCTTAATACCATTTAAGGATGTAATAAGATCCAGAGATTAGAAACTGAAAGGTTTGAGAACCATGACACTGTCTGTTCTACTTCTCAAAATATAAAATAAAAAAACAGATGTGTTTACAGTTTCGCCCTCAGGTAACTTGCCTCTTAGAGTATCAATTCAATCGCTCAATCGTGTCCAACTCTTTGCAATCCATTGGACTAGAACATGCCAGGCTTCCCTGTCCATCACCAACTCCCAGAGCTTGCTCAAACTCATGTCCATCGAGGGTGATGTCATCCAACCATCTCATCTTCTGTCGTCCCCTTCTCCTCCTGCCTTCAATCTTTCCCAGTGTCAGGGTCTTTTCCAATGAGTCGGTTATTCATATCAGGTACAGGAGTACCATATCCAGGCCAAAGTATAGCAGTTTTAGCTTCAGCATCAGTCCTTCCAATGAATATTCAGTACTGATTTCCTTTAGGACTGACTGGTTTGATCTCCTAGTAGTCCAAGTGACTCTCAAGAGTATCAATTCTGTTCAGTTCAGGGTCACTCAGTCGTGTCCGACTCTTTGCGATCCCATGAATCACAGCATGCCTGGCCTCCCTGTCCATCACCAACTCCCAGAGTTCACTCAGATTCACGTCCATCGAGTCAGTGATGCCATCCAGCCATCTCATCTCCGTTGTCCCCTTCTCCTCCTGCCTTCAATCTTTCCCAGCATCAGAGTCTTTTCCAATGAGTCAACTCTTTGCATGAGGTGGCCAAAGTACTGGAGTTTCAGCTTTAGCATCATTCCTTCCAAAGAAATCCCAGGGTTGATCTCCTTCAGAATGGACTGGTTGGATTTCCTTGCAGTCCAAGGGACTCACAAGAGTCTTCTCCAACACCACAGTTAAAAAGCATCAATTCTTCAGTGCTCAGCCTTCTTCACTGTCCAGCTCTCACATCCATACGTGACCACAGGAAAAACCATAGCCTTGACTAGACGGACCTTAGTCAGCAAAGTAATGTCTCTGCTTTTGAATATGCTATCTTGGTTAGTCATAACTTTTCTTCCAAGGAGTAAGCGTCTTTTAATTTCATGGCTGCAGTCACCACCTGCAGTGATCTTGGAGCCCCCCAAAATAAAGTCTGACACTGTTTCCACTGTTTCCCCATCTATTTCCCATGAAGTGATGGGACCAGATGCCATGATCTTCATTTTCTGAATGTTGAGCTTTAAGCCAACTTTTTCACTCTCCTCTTTCACTTTCATCAGAGGCTTTTTAGTTCCATTTCACTTTCTGCCATAACAGTGGCGTCATCTGCATATCTGAGGTTATTGATGTTTCTCCCGGCAATCTTGATTCCAGCTTGTGTTTCTTCCAGTCCAGTGTTTCTCATGATGTACTCTGCATATAAGTTAAATAAGCAGGGTGGAGTATAGGGGAAACTAAAACACAAATAAACATATAAGTAAACAGCACTTATATGTGGAGGAAAATGCTTTGGATGAAACTGAGGATTGTGATGATAATAACCAGAGGGAGAACAGGGTGTAGCTTTCAGTGGACTGGCCAGGGAAGACCTCTTTGGAAAAGTGACAGTTAAGCTGAGAAGTGAAGATGAGAAGTCATCAGTAATGCAACAAACTGAGCGAAGAGAACAGTCATCTGGGCATAGGGAATAGCAATGCAAAGACCCTGAGGCCATAAAAAATTTGGACTAGACTCCAGAATTGTATCATTCCAAAGCCTATGCTTCTCTTTCCTTCTCATAAACCACAATTGACTTCTCTTAGGCCAGCTATGCTCTGGCCCTTGGAACCACGCATCTGGAAAATGGAGCGGAGGTTGTTTTGATTCTTCCTAAACGATGGCTTCATATTCAGTTAGTTGGCAGGTTAATCAGGAGCTTGCAAACAGCCTTTCATTGCTCTAAGGAGTAGCACTCTCAAGAGTAAAGCTTGTCAGCCATGCCAGGAAACTGCTGTTGCATGAAGAAGTAGGAAAAGGGTGGAATTTAATTTTAAAGAGAGAAGACTTAAATGGGACCTATAAATTATGGAGCTATTTCTCTATACCTTGGCCCCAGTCTGGAATTTTTCAAAATAAATGGTTTGAGCCAAATTCACTGTGGTTGCAAGTATTACATCGTGTGCTGTGGTCTCTGAAGCGTATGTCTTGCTGACCTGGCATTTTGAAAAACTGCTGTAACCTTCTACAGACAGTGGTGGTTCCCAGGGAAAGTGTTCTCTCATTCCCCCCCTCCCCAAGATGCTTGTGGAGGGATCAGAGGCAAAAAGTGAAATGACATCTGTGCAGTATGTAAGGGAAACTATAAGCATAATTTCATTAAATGATGGGATTTCCTTATATTTCCAAGAGTCAGAAAGTAATACATCACCTCTCCTTCTGCAGTAAGCCTTTGTAAAGCCAGATTTGAGCAAACAGGAAAGGAACACATGAGTCAGGATCACAGTGCAGACATCCCTGTCTAAACACTAGATACACAGGAGGAGAGTGTGAAAGAGAAAGCACAGGCTGGTCAACATGGCACAGAAACAGCTAGGTGATGAGGACAATTCGGGTAAATCGTATCTCTGATATAGCCTGACAGTCAGGAGCCTGTGTTCAAGGCTGCTTGCTGTGTAGGAGGAACCACAGGTACTTTCTCCCTATGATAGATGATGAGACAATTGATCTTGGCTTCCCTTCTAGTCTTCTCTGTTATCTTGTCCTTTATAAAAGGGTATTTATTTTCAGAGTTTCAGTTTTTACCCTAATCCCAGTGACTCAAATATCTCTCTCCTATCTTGACCCTCTGAAAGTTACCATCCTTGCTGTTTGTCACCTGGACATTTCAACACATCACCACAGATCCAAAGTCAATGCCAACAGCCTATCCTCAGTGTGGATAGCATCTTCTATCTTCCCATTTTTATGGTTGCTTTTATTTTCCAGTTTTAGGGAGTCAAAATCTGGAAGCTATTGATGGATTGTATACATTTTGTTCACATTCAACCTGCCAGTACCATACCATAAATAACTGGTAGGATGGACATTTAAGCGTTGAGACAGGAAGGCTGAAATCTTGTGAACTTCAATCTAGGCAAAGTTACCTTGAACACAGCTGGGCTTGATTTTCTGTTCTAGGACACTAAGAGAGCAAGTCTGAGATGAGATTCCTCAGACTGAAAATCACCTTAAAGGAAACAGCCTACAGGGGAGATTCATGAATTTTAATTTGTTAAGCTCTCTGAAATGGACTTGAACGTTTTTTCCCCTGAGAAAGCAGCTATGTCAGTTATTCTTTTAAAATGCCTTTCATTCTCCTTTCCATCGCTCCCTGCAGTCCCGACCACTAGTCGAGTCTAAATTATATCTCATGCATGTTTTATTCATATAGTCCTAGCCATTCTCTTTGTTTACAATCTTTACCCATTGCAAGTCCTCCTGTAAACATGACTGTCCTTGGCTCTCTCTTATTCAGAAATCTACAAAATATACCTTCATTTACTGCCTCAACTCTCCTGTGTGAACTGAGCAGCTGTTAGTTGAGGCAACTGTGGCTTAAAATACTCCCCAACATGCATCTTTCAATGAGAGCAGTCTAGGAATCTTATACCATGGACATAATTATTCTTGCTGCTCTCTAATCAAGCTTTTCCTCCTGTGGAGAATATCTTCCTCACTTATCTCCTCACTTCTTTGTATTTTCTCTCACCTCATTCTATTTTTATGAAATGCCAAGGATCATCTGTTTATGGAGGGGAGAGATAAAATAACTAATGTGCTATAAAGATGCACACCCAGTTAGAGTAGAAGAATTTGTTTTAGTAGTGAGCTACTCATATTATGTACAGAGTTAGTGTTTTTCTCCAGAAACCAGTGCCAGAGTCTTGGGCAGAAGCAGTGGTTAAAAATAAAAGTGGTTCTGCTTGCATTTCAATGAAGATCTTGAACATGCTGCTTTAGAGTCTCTAACAAAGAACAAAGTGGGATAAAGAAGAAACCTCAAAAAGTGTGATGGGAATACGGTGAAAGCACACAGTGGGGAGCATGAAGCTGACAGGTTCACATCTGAAAAGGACGAGATGCCAAGGAAACAACAGATGTGACTCAGGGACAGGGTGACTCTGATCGCATGCGTCTGTGAAGTGAAAATGGCTGGTACCCTGCATGGAAAATGCTGGCACCCAGGGCATGGAAAATGCTCCCTCCCCTGCATTCATGATACTTGCCTGAGGAGATGGTGAAAAGACTGCAAATGTTCTAACACTAGCCAGAAAGAATGAATTCACAAACAGCAGAGTTACTTTCTAGGGACCCCATAAAATAGCTGGGAAGGAGCAAACTTCATAGAGCATTAGAATTCCCGGCATTCTCATAATTGTGTTAGTGCAAATGGGATTAGAAAAACTCAGCGTTGCTACTGGGTTTGTGAAATGATTTAACCTGCAACTTAACAAGGCACAGGAGACAGAAGGACACGTGGACTTTCTGTAGGGTGACTACCTGTGTCAGTTGCCAGGAGTAGTCAGCGTATGTTCCCCTCTCATAACTCATACAAGTGTCCCAGTCTGGAGGAAACATAATAGTATTTCACCCAGTTTTTCCCTGCATACCATAATATTCACCACTTGACATGAAAGATGTCAACTCTGGTCTGGCTGAAGACCTCAAACTTACAGGATCTGGAAGAAAGAAACTAGAAAGTGTAAGTCATTCAGTCATGTCTCTTTGCGACCCCATGGACTGTAGCCCACCAGGTTCCTCTGTCCAGGCAAGAGTACTGGAGTGGGTAGTCATTCTTTCTCCAGGGTATCTTCTTGACCCAGGGATCAAACCCTGATTTCCTGCATTGTAGGCAGACTCTTTACCGTCTTAGCCCCCAGGGAAGACCCTGGTCTGGAAGTGAGCTTCAGTTTGAGGGGTTTGTCTGACCAAAGCAGGGAAGAAGACTGGCAAGAAATTGACAGAGATTTGATGCTAAATTCTTGTTCTGATATAATTTCTCTCCTCAACTCAGTAGATGCAAAGTCTTTCAGAATCTTATCTGTTTGTGTCTTACTTTCAACCTAACTTTCTACCATTCTTACCTTTTGTTCTCCACTTTCAAAGCAGGTGAAGTGACAAGGTCAGGGAGGGTAAACAATCATGATTGCTACTAGTTTTCCCTATATCCCAACAACTGAGGTTCACGAAGCTCTTTCACATTTGTTATGTCCTTAGAATGTTGTGAGCATCTTGCAAATATTTCTCCACTATCTTACAGATGAATAAATCAGGTTCAGGGATAGAATGTGATTTCTCAAGCTGTTAGAAAGAAGTGTTAGAAGGAAATCCTCACAATTTTAGTCTGGATTTCTTTCCACAATATAAGGTTGACTTGAAAATCTCCCTACAGTTTCCATCATCTCCACAACTTGGTGAGGGAACATCCATAAATTTAGTACATGTGTCATCTTGTAAAGCCCACTTAATCCTCTGGAACAGCAGGCCTTGTAAGAGCTCAGTGAAGACCCCACAATTTATTTTTCAAATCTAAATTTCAATTGTTTTTTAAATCACTTAGTATATTCATATCTATATTTAGACTAATACACATGCTTTGTCTCTGTTCTAAATATATTCAAAAGATGCAGAAAATAATGTGACTTCTTTATATATGTATATATGTAAAGAACTAGTACATTAGGAGTATGTTTCTTTATTGGTGTCTATCAAGTAGACTTATATAAACATCATGTAGTTTATATTAAACAGATTTTTTGAGCCACTTGGTAAATAAGCATGTTGAAGCATCTGTATTTGAGAAGAAATAGTATATAACATTTGGTGATGGACTTTGTCAGTATTTTACTAGATAGCAACTGGTTTATCTCAAGTACATCCTCAACTCTTATTAATATTAATGAATGTTTCATATATTTTAGGAGAAAAAAAGTATATTCATTCATATTGGTCAGTTCAGTCGCTCAGTCGTGTCCGACTCTTCATTCATATAGAGAAACATAAACCTCTGAGCTGAACTCTTCAAGGTATTCTGATGGAAATGCTAAAAGTGGAGCATTGTCTCACAAGTAAATAACTCTGGGCAGAATGTCCTGGTAGGTTTCTCAGACAATTTTATTTCTTGGACAGCAGGTATGGAGAAATGAATCCTTGCTTCAATTCATGTCACTCTCAGTGATCCCAGTAAAGCCCCTTTCTTATTGAGCTGGCCAAAAATTTTGTTCAGAGTTTTCTGTAACATATTATGGAAAAACCCAAACAAATAATTTGACCAATCCCATATTTCATTTAATTCTATTTATTTTTTAGTATACTCTCCATCCCCATCCTAATGTAATTTCCTTACAAACACTTCCTTTATGGTGAACCTATTATAAAGTGTTTAATGTGGTTTGGAGTATGCATATCCTTGAAAGAAATATCAATATAACATTAAGTGGATTTAAGTTTTAATGTATGTAAAATTACTAGCTCTTGTTTCAATGCTCTCTCTTTTTTTTTTAAACTCAGGACTTTGCCCTTGATCTGTCCATGTTGTTATTATCAATCTTGTTCATTCCTTCTCATTGCTGCCTTGTACTGCATCACTGAAAATATATCCGTTGCATTTAATTTAACCATATATGCAGAAATGGACATTCAGGTCATCCAAATACCCTAATTCCCTGAACAATGCTCTGATGAATTTCTTTTCACCTGTCTTTTTATGGAGATTTGGGAGAGTTTCTCTAGCATGAGTTTCTCTAGTTTTCTATACATAGGTGTAGGAATATTTGTTTGTTGCTCATTTCACTCAGCCATGCCAAATTACTGTCCAGAAAGGCTGCAACTGATTAACTATTCGTTAGCAGTGCATGCACATTCCTCACAATCTCAGGGACACCTAGAATAATTAAATTTTACATTTACATTTTTGTTAAACTGATTGGTTCGCAGTGATGCTTTCTAAGGCCCACTTGACTTCACTTTCCAAGATGTCTGGCTCTAGATTAGTGATCACATCATCATGATTTTATGGGTCGTGAAGATCTTTTTTGTACAGTTCTTCCCTGTAGTCTTGCCACCTCTTCTTAATATCTTCTGTTTCTGTTAGGTCCAGACCATTTCTGTCCTTTATCGAGCCCATCTTTGCATGAAATGTTCCCTCGGTATCTCTAATTTTCTTGAAGCGATCTCTAGTCTTTCCCAATCTGTTGTTTTCCTCTATTTCTTTGCATTGATCGCTGAAGAAGGCTTTCTTATCTCTTCTTGCTATTCTTTGGATCTCTGCATTCAGATGCTTATATCTTTCCTTTTCTCCTTTGCTTTTCACCTCTCTTCTTTTCACAGCTATTTGTAAGGCCTCCCCAGACAGCCATTTTGCTTTTTTGCATTTCTTTTCCATGGGGATGGTCTTGATCCCTGTCTCCTGTACAATGTCACGAACCTCATTCCATAGTTCATCAGGCACTCTATCAGATCTAGGCCTTTAAATCTATTTCTCACTTCCACTGTATAATCATAAGGGATTTGATTTTGGTCATACCTGAATGGTCTAGCAGTTTTCCCTACTTTCTTCAATTTGAGTCTGAATTTGGCAATAAGGAGTTCATGATCTGAGCCACAGTCAGCTCCTGGTCTTGTTTTTGTTGACTGTATAGAGCTTCTCCATCTTTGGCTGCATAGAATATAATCAGTCTGATTTCGGTGTTGACCATCTGGTGATGTCCATGTGTAGAGTCTTCTCTTGTGTTGTTGGAAGAGAGTGTTTGCTATGACCAGTGCATTTTCTTGGCAAAACTCTATTAGTTTTTGCCTGCTTCATTCCGCATTCCAAGGCCAAATTTGCCTGTTACTCCAGGTGTTTCTTGACTTCCTACTTTTGCATTCCAGTCTCCTATAATGAAAAGGGCATCTTTTTTGGGTGTTAGTTCAAAAAGATCTTGTAGGTCTTCATAAAACCATTCAACTTCACCTTCTTCAGCGTTACTGGTTGGGGCATAGATTTGGATAACTCTGATATTGAATGGTTTGCCTTGGAGACGAACAGAGATCATTCTGTTGTTTCTGAGATTGCATCCAAGTACTGCATTTCGGACTCTTGTTAACCATGATGGCTACTCCATTTCTTCTGAGGGATTTCTGCCCCCAGTAGTAGATATAATGGTCATCTGAGTTAAATTCACCCATTCCAGTCCATTTTAGTTCGCTGATTCCTAGAATGTCGATGTTCACCCTTGCCATCTTTTGTTTGACCACTTCCTATTTGCCTTGATTCATGGACCTGACATTCCAGGTTCCTATGCAATATTGCTCTTTACAGCATCAGATCTTGCTTCTTATCACCAGTCACATCCACAACTGGGCATTGTTTTTGCTTTGGCTCCATCCCTTCATTCTTTCTGGAGTTATTTCTCCACTGATCTCCAGTCGCATATTGGACACCTAATGACCTGGAGAGTTCCTCTTTTGGTATCCTATCATTCTGACTTTTCATACTGTTCATGATGTTCTCAAGGCAAGAATACTGAAGTGGTTGCCATTCCCTTCTCTAGTGGACCACGCTCTGTCAGAAAGCATCACTATGAACAAAGCTAGTGGAGGTGATGGAATTCCAGCTGAGCTGTTTCAAATCCTGAAAGATGATGCTGTGAAAGTGCTGCACTCAATATGCCAGAAAATTGGGAAAACTCAGCAGTGGCCACAGGATTGGAAAAGGTCAGTTTTCATTCCAATCCCAAAGAAAGGCAATGCAAAAGAATGCTCAAACTACCGCACAACTGCACTCATCTCACATGCTAGTAAAGTAATGCTCAAAATTCTCCAAGCCAGGCTTCAGCAATACGTGAACCGTGAACTCCCTGATGTTCAAGCTGGTTTTAGAAAAAGCAAAGGAACCAGAGATCAAATTGCCAACATCCGTTGGATCAGCAAAAAAGCAAGAGAGTTCCAGAAAAACATTTATTTCTGTTTTATTGACTATGCCAAAGCCTTTGACTGTGTGGATCACAATAAACTGAGGAAAATTCTGAAAGAGATGGGAATACCAGACCATCTAACCTGGCTCTTGAGAAATCTGTATGCAGGTCAGGAAGCAATAGTTAGAACTGGACATGGAACAACAGACTGGTTCCAAATAGGAAAAGGAGTACATCAAGGCTGTATATTGTCACCCTGCTTATTTAACTTCTATGCAGAGTACATCATGAGAAATGCTGGGCTGGAAGAAACACAAGCTGGAATCAAGATTGCCAGGAGAAATATCAAACACCTCAGATATGCAGATGACACCACCCTTATGGCAGAAAGTGAAGAGGAGCTAAAAAGCCTCTTGATGAAAGTGAAAGAGGAGAGTGAAAAAGTTGGCTTAAAGCTCAACATTCAGAAAACTAAGATCATGACATCTGGTCCCATCACTTCATAGGAAATAGATGGGGAAACAGTGGAAACAGTGTCAGACTTTATTTTGGGGGGCTCCAAAATCACTGCAGGTGGTGACTGCAGCCATGAAATTAAAAGATGCTTACTCCTTGGAAGAAAAGTTATGACCAAGCTAGATAGTATATTCAAAATCAGAGACATTACTTTGCCAACTAAGGTCCATCTAATCAAGGCTATGGTTTTTCCTGTGGTCATGTATGGATGTGAGAGTTGGACTGTGAAGAAGGCTGAGCACCGAAGAACTGATGCTTTTGAACTGTGGTGTTGGAGAAGACTCTTGAGAGTCCCTTGGACTGCAAGGAGATCCAACCAGTCCATTCTGAAGGAGATCGACCCTGGGATTTTTTTGGAAGGAATGATGCTAAAGCTGAAACTCCAGTACTTTACTTTGGCCACCTCATGCGAAGAGTTGACTCATTGGAAAAGAGTCTGATGCTGGGAGGGATTCGGGGCAGGAGGAGAAGCGGACGACCGAAGATGAGATGGCTGGATGGCATCACTGACTCGATGGACGTGAGTCTGAGTGAACTCCGGGAGTTGGTGATGGACAGGGAGGCCTGGCGTGCTGCGATTCATGGGGTCGCAAAGAGTCGGACACAACTGAGCAACTGAACTGAACTGAACTGATTGGTATAAAATTATCTTTTAATTTGTATTTCTCAGATTATTATAAATTTGAGTATCTCATCATAAACTTATGTGGTTTTCCCTTTTTTGATTTGTTTATTCATATACTCTCTTTTGTGATTTTTATCTTTTTCTAGTGATTCTCTACTATATTCAAATATTATGTTCTTACCACTATACCAGTCATCTGATAACTTTGTAGTGTCCTCTGTTAGAGAGAAGTCTAAAGTTGATTTTATCAAATCAGTTTATTTTCTTTCTCAGTTTGTGCTTTTTTGTGTATTGTTTAAGAAATATTTTTCCACTTGGATTTTAAAAGATAAGAGCCCAAGGCAAAACCAGCATACAGGCCAAGCTAGTATCAGTCCCAAAATCCAGAGTGCTAAAATTCGAATTGGAGGCAATGGAACTGCAATAGAAACAGCAAGATGGAGAACATAAGCTGAGAGGAAAGAAAAGAAGAGAACTGAAGTGAAGAAACTGAGAACTGTACAGCATTTTCCAACTTGCTCATCAATTAGAAGGAACTGTAGGAATGCAAAGTCTGGTCACCTGTGCCTTCTAAGGAGAAGCTGCTTTAAGCCTGAGGTATATGTGAGTTGTGCTTCCTACATATAGTGCAGTGCAAATTTTGCATAACCAGAAGTAGCAACTCAGTATTAATTCTAGAATCAGAGATGCAAGGATGCCCCTAAGATAAATGCGCAGATCCATCCCAGTCATGGATCCATCCCCAGCTGAGGGGAGACCTAAGGGCACTCTTAAGACCAGACTTGATATTTATTTTAAAAGTAAGCTTTGTTAACAATTAGTAAATGATAGTCAATTTTCTAAGCAATTTACCTAAAATCACAGCAAATTTATGAAATTGACACAAGGACAACTCAACAAGAAACTAAGATGCTAAGCAAATACATAAAGAAATAAGTGAAAAATCTATATTTTAGTCATTATGAAACATAAACTATTAGGAAAATATGAATTCATCTTAAACCTGAGTGGGAGGAGAAGTGTAGTGAAATTTGAACTGTTGGGTATGATATGCTTTAAGAGATATGCAAAGTAAATAAATGAAAACAATAAAAAAATTATCTTATTTATAGAAACTCTGTATAGTTGTTTAGAGTCTTGAACTTAAATTTATTTTTGAAGGGACTTACAGATCATTCCAATGTCATTTCTAGTGGTATGACTGTCACAAGTCATTTTCATTTCTCAGAAACCTATGGTGGCAATCAGTAGTCATAAAATTGGATAAACTAAAAATTAAATAAATTAAAATTTTCTTGAACAAGACAGGAAAGAATAAGCAAACAAAATCTTTTTTTTTTTTTTTTGGTAGATACTTTTCTGCCCCATTTACTGATCCTTTAGTTTTTTCCCTTTCCTTGGGATAAAAGGGACTCAGAGAATACTGTTTCTTTAAGTATGGCAGGGTGTATGGCTAAGCCAATACGTTTCACCAGCATGCTAGTTGCTCATCTTGATATGGAAGAAGTTATGATTAATACTGAGCTTTAAAAATGTTATTAATATCATGCAGAAATTAAAAATAAATCATACTTTTATCTGGTTTGAGAAAATGTAGCTAGCTTGAGAGGTTGAATTGAACAGGAGTCTCTTTTTGTGTTAAAAATAATCCTGGATCAAATTTAGCAAGCCACAAGAATAATCGTCTAGCTGTATTTATAAGGAGCTTTAGAAACTTCTGATTCTTTGAGCAAGTTGATATTTGATCATTGCATATGCTTGATAGGATTTAAAGTGCAGGCACTCCCTTATCAGAGTCTTCCCAACCAGAGACCAGAAATACTGGCAAAGGCAAAAGTTTGACAGAGAGGACTAGTGTTTTTGATGGTGATAGACTTCCCTGGTGGCTCAGACAATCTGCCTGCAATGTAGAAGACTCGGGTTTGACCCCTGGGTCGGCAAGATCCCCTAAAGAAAGGAATGTCTACCTACTCCAGTAGTCTTGCCTGGAGAATTCCGTGGACAGAAGAGCCTTGTGGGCTACAATCTATGGGGTCACAAAGAGCTGGACACGACTGAACAACCAACACTTTCACTTTTTTTCAGAAAGGCTAATGCCATGTGATGAGAAGGTTCTGGATGAAAAGTGAGAAGTTCTGAGTTCAAGTTTGGCTCTGCCGCTACCATCCACTGTATATCTCAGTTTTCTCTTCATTGTGCTGTTGAATTTTATTATCCTGGGCTTCCCAGGGTCGCGAAGAATTGGACATGACTGAAGTGATGGAGCACACAGTGTGAGGTTGAGGTAGTTTAACTCAGAACTCAGGTTATGGAATCAGACTTGACTCTGGATTTAAAAGTTTTCACTTGCTGAGAAGCAGTATAACTCACCTTAAAATTCATCATTGAATAAAGGCACTATAGTATGCAGGATTGGAAAACAAACCAGTAACCAGGATGAAAAGTATACACCTCCAGGGCTGACCTTCAGTTGGCCTGCTACTGCATGGTTGCAGCACAGTTAAAATATGGAAATACTTCCCTTGGGCTAGAAGAGTCTCTGCCCCAAGCCAGCCCACAGTTCTCCCCATAATCCAGCAACTAAAGGACACAAACTGTCTATATGACACAGAGAGCTCAGCCTGATGCTCTGTGATGACCTAGAAGGGTGGGGTGTGGGCAGAGAGGAAGAGCCGTTCAAGAGGGAGGGGACATACGTATATTTATGGCTGATTGTGGTGTGGCAGAGGCCAACACAACAACATAAAGCAGTTACCCTCCAATTTAAAATAATTTTTAAAAAAGTCACAAACTTGGAACTACAGCAGGGAACCTCCAGGATCCTCTTGATCTGGGGCTAGCCACTGTATTCATTCTGATGGTTTACTCTTTATATCAATCCAATTACTAAATATTTTTATTAGTATCCCTGTTTCTACTTCAGAGAAGAGAGTATCCTCTGGTTCTGTCATTAACCAACTCAGGCTCAGCCACAAGAAATCAAGGAAAAAGTGATGAGTTTGCCTTCTCTGGGTCACTCTCTTGCAACCCTTCCTATCCTACCCCTGGTTTCTCATACGGAAGAGAAGCAGGTATAATGAATCTGAACCTAGGTTTCCCACAAGTGAGTTGCAAAATGTATGGCTGAATAATTCACTGGATGTTTCTGTGTCAAGCTGCATGGTGAAGTGAATACGAAAAGGGCTTGGCGCTATGACGGTCTAAATCCAAATTCTAACTTCTTTGCCAGTTGTCTAGATCAGGCAACTTATTTAAACTTCCTATGCTTCTGTTCCTTCATCTATAAAATTTTTAATAATAATCAAAATAGCTGACATATTCAGTAATTACTGAATGCTAACTGATTTGTGTAAATTATCTTATTTAATCTTCATAATAAACTTGTGTTGTAGAAACTCTTCCATTCCCACTTTACAATCAGGGAAGCAAAGTTCAGAGAGCGTCAGTCATTTATCCTTGTTCTAGATCACACAGCTATGAATGAGAGAACACAAATTTGGACCTAGTTAGTCTGATTCTTAAGCTCATGCCCTTTACTACCCTCAAATAATGTTAAATGTTCTCTAGGATAGCTACTACTATTATAACAATAACCAGATCTCTAACAACAAGAATCTTATTTTCTAACAAATACTAATTGGTTTATACTGACAACAGAGTTAGCACTTTGAAAACTACCCCAGAAAATACAAGCTCTATGTTTCTCTCACCTCTAGGGTATCATCCAGCTGGATCATTCCAAAACACTCCAACATCAAGCATCCTGTCTCCAGAAGCTTCTAAGCACAACTGGTTCTAGTGTTCCAAGAACTGATTACAGCACCTGTGGTCAATGTCTAACCCTTTCAGATTATGAAATTCTGTACATTCAAGGCCAATAGAGAAGATTATGGTTTGGAGGGAATAAGACAAAAAGTAAGGTTCAGAGATTTTAGTAGATAATGAAAAGCAGCTGCCACATGACAGTCTGTTTAGACTAACAGTGGAGCCCACATATGCACTAGGTTTCTTAGGTCCTGGTATTCAGCTTTTCAGGCACATCTGGTCTACCTCTTGGGTTATTTAGTGAGGACTCAAGGCAGTCTCTTTCTCTGCATGCAAATATGATTGATCTATGTCCTCTCTAATTAGAAGAGAAGTTACTTAGACCCTAAGGAAAACATGAAAAAAATATACATATATATATATAAAACACTTCTCTTTTAGGTGTCCATGCTCCCAGAGGGCAAGGGAGGAGCCTTGTTGTGAGAGGTAGATTCTATAGAGCAAGTATGGATATTGCTTTGCTGAAGTCTTGGACTGGCTATTTTGCAAGTAAATTCCACATCTGTGTCATGATCTTACTGTCATGATTCACTGGCTATATAAATCATATTGACCTTTTGTTGCCAGGTTAATGTTAGATTCAAAATTTGAGTCATTTATTCTTTTCCTAAGCATTTATCACCAGGCTCAGGTCCTATTTTCAAGGAATGTACAGTTCAATAGGCATGATGAGGGAAGAACACAGATGCCTAGAATACAAACTGAAGAGAAGCCTGTGGAATAGGCAGATAATATGGGATACCTGCAGGAATTGTTTTTAGCTTGAAGGTGAAGGGGAGCCATTGACCTCCCCATGGTACACACTGTGTGTTAGCTCCCTCTTTTAGCACAGAGGGGCATGGATTGGAAAGTGGAGAGACCACCAAGACATTTCAAAGAATGATTCAAATAGGCAACTTTGACTGAAACTAGATGTAGATAGGATAATAGCTGGAAAAGGATTCATGGAAGGCTTTGTTTTAACTTTTTATTTTTATATTGGGGTATAGTTGATTAACAGTCTTGTGTTAATTTCAGGTGTACAGCAAAGTGATTCAGTTGTACAGAAACATGTATCTATTCTTTTTCAAATTCTTTTCCCATTTAAGTTGTTACATAATATTGAGCAGAGTTCCCTGGGCTATACAGTAGGTCCATGTTGGCTATCCATTTTATTTTATTTTATTGGAATATAATTGCTTTACAATGTTGTGTTAGTTTCTGCTGTACAATAAAGTGAATCAGCCATATGCATACATATATCCCCTCCTCTCCTCCTTCCTGGATCTCCTGTCCACTCCCAGCCCCTATCCCACCCATCTGGGTCATCACAGAGCACTGAGCTGAGCTTCCTGTGCTTTATACCAGGTTTGAACTAGCTATCTATTTTATGCATGGTAGTGTATATATGTCAATCCTAATCTCCCAATTCATCCTACCCTCCTCTCTCCACCCTGTGTCCAATGTGAGTTCTCTGTGTCTCTATTCCAGCCTTGGAAATAGGTTCATCTGTACCATTTTTCTAGATGCCACATACATGGGTTAATATATGATGTTTGTTTTTCTCTTTCTGACTTATTTCACTCTGTACAAATCCCACACCCAAACACTTTTTGTATCTCTGTGAGATCCTCAGTGTGGGTCCCTCTGAGAAGCATGGCATGTTTATAGCGGTGCAAATAGCATTCCCAAGACAACAATTTCTTCCCTATAATTTTTTAAAATTAAAGATTTTAGGAATCATCTACCCACATGAATTGATTCACAAATTGTAGACATTTTTTATATCTTAGCTATAGAGTATCAAAATATATTCATTCCCTATATAATTTCATATAGAATGTACTTAAAATAAATTAGCATTTTAAAAACAAGAATGAGGTATTCCTATTTTTCCCAAAGTCTGTAAATAGTAGACTTTTCACATTGTATAGCTTTTAAACACTTTTGAGAGATATAAATTTTTTAGAAACCATATTGATTAAGTGAACATATGCAGTTATTACATTCATATATGAAATCATTTTTAAAAGTGTCTTTTTTCCTGTTTAAAACATTCAACCCAGTTTTCCTTAGCTTAAAGGAACTCATTGCAAATTCAAGTCAAAGGATGAAGAAAAATACTCTGGTAAAAATAAATTCTCTTTCATTCAACAGGCAATCCACTGGAATTATGTGAATCACCATTTGTTCATGTGAGTAAGGAAAATGCAAGTTGATATTCAGGGCCTGAATGTTGTGTAACAAGACACCATAAACTTATTAATGTAAAATAAAACATATTAATTTTCCCATATTTTCATGAGTCAGGAGTCTGAGCATGGCTTAGCTGTTCCATTGCTCAGATTTTCACAGGGATGTAATCAAGGTGTCAGTCAGGTCATGGCCTCAGATGTATATATGGGAAAATACACACTTCCACTTCCAAGCTCTCTCAGGTTGTTGCAGAATCCATCTCTTTGGAGTTGTAGGACTAAGGTTCCCTTTTTTAATTTCCTCTGCCTGTTTGTCAGAGGCTGCTCTCAATTCTTAGAATTGTGATTTTTAACCACCTGGCCCTCTCTATGGGCACTTGACAACATGGCATTGTGTTTCTTTAAACAAAGAAGGGAGGTAAGTTAGGAAGTCTCTCCCATGTGTGATAGTAAGATGGATATATGTAGATATATATATATATATATATATACACACACACAAATCATAGTAACTATCAAAAATCACAGGAGTGACATCATCTCATCACACTGCAACATATTTGCTACACTGCATTTATTAGAAGCAAGACAAAAGTCCCAGATATACAAGATATGAACATGGGGATCACCCTGAGCTCTGTCTATCACAGTCCCCAAGACATAGACAATACTTTGGCATGTAAAAGAAAAATGCCTTTATTTCAGTGTGATTTAAAAATCAAACACAAATTTTGACATAATATTCCAGTACCAATACTGTTCCAGAATGCATGCATAAAATCTGTCTCATTTCTTATAGTTATGTTTTATAGAACTGTGATGCTGGAAAAGACTCTTGAGAGTCCTTTGGACTGCAATGGTGAAGGACAGGGAAGCCTTGCATGCTGCAGTCATGGGGTTGCAAAGAGTCAGACATGACTTAGCAACTGAATAACAACAAATAAATAATACATATATGATATATATCATGAAACATATATATATATGTTTATATATATACATGTACATATATATATGAGTATAATTAAGTTTCTCTAGTGGCTTAGTGGTAAAGAATCAGCCTGCCAATGCAGGAAATACGGGTTCAATCACTGGGTTGGTAAGATCCACTGGAGAAGGAAGTGGAAATCCAGTCCAGTTTTCTTTCCCAGAAAGTCCCACGGTCAGAGGAGTCTGGCAGTAGTCTGGCTGTAGTCCATGCGGTTGTACAGAGTTGAATATGACTCAGAGACTAAGGAGCAAAAGCAACAACATAAAAGTAAGATTACAGTGTTGTGTAAGTTTCTGGCGTACAATGATGTGAATCAGCTGCATGTACACATATATCCCCTCTCTTGGACCTCTTGCCCCACATTCCAGCCTTCTAGCTCATCACAGAGCACCCAGCTGAGCTCCCTGTGCCACACAGCAGCTTCCCACTCAGATCAGATGAGATCAGTAGCTCAGTCATGTCTGACTCTCTGTGACCCCATGAATCACAGCACGCCAGGCCTCCCTGTCCATCACCAACTCCCGAAGTTCACTCAAACTCACATCCATTGAGTCAGGGATGCCATCCAGCCATCTCATCCTCTGTCGTCCCCTTCTCCTCCTGCCCCCAATCCCTCCCAGCATCAGTCTTTTCCAATGAGTCAACTCTTCGCATGAGTTGGCCAAAGTACTGGAGTTTCAGCTTTAGCATCATTCCTTCCAAAGAAGACCCAGGGCTGATCTCACTTAGAATGGACTGGTTGGATTTCCTTGCAGTCCAAGGGACTCTCAAGAGTCTTCTTAAACACCACAGTTCAAAAGCATCAATTCTTTGGCGCTCAGCTCTCTTCACAGTCCAGCTCTCACATCCATACATGCCCACTGGAAAAATCATAGCCTTGACTAAATGGACCTTTGCTGGCAAAGTAATGTCTCTGCTTTTCAACATGCTATCTAGGTTAGTCATAACTTTCCTTCCGAGGAGTAAGCGTCTTTTAATTTCATGGCTGCAGTCACCATCTGCAGTGACTTTGGAGCCCAAAAAAATAAAGTCTGATACTGTTTCCACTGTTTCCCCATCTATTTCCCATGAAGTGATGGGACCGGATGCCATGATCTTCGTTTTCTGAATGTTGAGCTTTAAGCCAACTTTTTCACTCTCCTCTTTCACTCTCATCAAGAGGCTTTTTAGTTCCTCTTCACTTTCTGCCATAAGGGTGGTGTCATCTGCATATCTGAGGTTATTGATATTTCTCCTGGCAATCTTGACTCGAGCTTGTGCTTCTTCCAGCCCACCATTTCTCATGATGTACTCTGCATAGAAGTTAAATAAGCAGGGTGACAATATACAGCCTTGACGTACTCCTTTTCCTATTTGGAACCAGTCTGTTGTTCCATGTCCAGTTCTAACTGTTACTTCTTGACCTGCATACAGGTTTCTCAAGAGGCAGGTCAGGTGGTCTGGTATGCCCACCTCTCTCAGAATTTTCCACAGTTTATTGTGATCCACACAGTCAAAGGCTTTGGCATAGTCAATAAAGCAGAAATAGATGTTTTTCTGGAACTCTCTTGCTTTTTCCATGATCCACCGGATGCTGGCAATTTGATCTCTGGTTCCTCTGCCTTTTCTAAAACCAGCTTGAACATCTAGAAGTTCACAGTTCACATATTGCTGAAGCCTGGCTTGGAGAATTTTGAGCATTACTTTACTAGCATGTGGGATGAGTGCAATTGTGCAGCAGTTTGAGCATCCTTTGGCATGGCCTTTCTTTGGGATTGGAATGAAAACTGACCTTTTCCAGTCCTGTGGCCACTGATGAATTTTCCAAATTTTCTGGCATATTGAGTGCAGCACTTTCACAGCATCATCTTTCAGAATTTGAAACAGCTCAACTGGAACTCGACTGTGAATATCTTACACATGTATTGTATTTATGTCAAATCTAATCTCTTGAGTCTTCCCACCGTCCCTGGCATCCATGTCCACATGTCAGTCTCTACATCTGCATTTTTATTCCTGCCCTTCAAATAGGTTCATCTGTACTATTTTTCTAGATTCCACATATATGCTTTAACATATGATGTTTGTTTTCCTGCTGACTTTCTTCATTTCGTATGATAGACTCTAGGTTTTAATTAAACAAACCAAAAAAATATGCATGACACAATGAATAGTTGTGCGTGTGTGTGTGCTTAGTTGCTCAGTTGTGTCCAACTCTTTGCAACTCCAGAGACTCTAGTCCACCAGTCTCCTCTGTCCATGGGATTCTCCAGGCAAGAATACTAGAATTGGTATCCATTCCCTCAGGGGATCTTCCCGACTCAAGGATCAAACCAGGCCTCCTGCATTGCAGACAGATTCTTTACTGTTTGAGCCACCCGAGTGTATAGTTGACATGTGAGGCAGAGTAAACTCAAGCAAGGTTGAAAATGATATATCAAACAATCTCCAGAAAGGCCATGAAAGAAAACCGAAAGTATAAAGCACTAGGCTTGTAGACAGAAACTCTGTATTAGCCAGGCATCATTTTCATTTATTCCTACTTTGGTATTTTAGTTTAAATGCAGTTGTTATCTTTTGAATTATTTTTCTCTACTCCTGATATGTGTCAGCTATAAAATACCTTAAATAAAGTGGGACTGTAGAAGCAAGAATACATTGGGTAGTACAAAAAGATATTTTACATTTAAATTCTATTTTTGCTTAAAAGAAATATATCTTCACCATTCTGGAATACATTGACAAAGACAACAACATCAAGCCACAGTCAAGTCAGAATCAGACAAACTGGGCCTTGATCTCCATCTTTATCAGTTATTTCCTAGATATTTCTCAGTGGTTAAGTCTCCTCATCTGTGAAATGGAAATAGTCATAAAAGAATAGCTGTGTTTCTTAGGGCTTAATATTTAGTAAATAAGCCTACTTTTAATGTAGTGATTGCTGTCATTATTATCAGCAGCAGTAACAAATTCAACCACATTAGACAAAGGAAATTTTCTAATAAGGCACAGAAAGTTATCTTTCAACAAAGAAATAGAGCTGAGACATGATGGATATACATAAAGTGAAGTTTATATTTTATATATATTTTTAAATGTTAGAGTGTTCTCTCAATATCAGCTAGATCACTGTCATTATTTATTTATTGGGTATTCACACTGTACATGAATTATGAAATAAAAAATAAAACTCATGTTATTTCTAGAATGCTATTTCATACTTAACTTAGCAGTGTGTGTGTGTGCATATATATATATATATATAGGTTAGGAAAAGCCACCCCCACAAAATCTACCCCAAATGATCTGTGTTAATGCTACATGTCAACTTTCATCAGCTTCTAACACATCTGTTTTGTGACTGAGCTGTGGAAGGGGCCTCTGTATCCTGTTCTGAAAATGAATTAAGCAGGTTTCCTCTTTCCTCTAAGACTAATTAGAGAATTTGAAAGAGGAAAAAAAAAACCAAAAACAAAACACAAAACCCTGACACCTGTGACAAATAATCTAGTCTCATAAACAACACATCTGGAAAATGTATCTTGCATTCCCTGGGAAATAGATCTGGCATTCTGAACTGTAAATCATGGGTGTTTTGAACATTTAGGTCTAGAATGAAGTAAATTATTTATAAAAAACAATGAAGGTTTTAAAAACGCTCTTTTTCCCCCCGGTAATTTTTCCATGGACTAATAATTCATGGTGATTTGTTTTCTTAGACTCTGGAAAATGAAGAAGAGAAGGAAAAATAGGAAAGCATAATCCTGAGTCTAGAATTATTTCTGTTCAAGTTTGAACAGCTGTGTTTCTAATTACACAGGGGGAGGCCTTTAAGATGACCATTTCCAAGTATTTAGCTAGTGTCATTGGAAACTACAGAAATGCATTTTTTTTTAATCCATTTGGTTATTGGGCAGTATCTTTCTTTTTCATAACAATAACATGTTCCCATTATAGATAAAATACACTATGAATTTACTCTAAGACAACATGGGCTTACGAGCATATAAAGAGAAGAATATAATAGTTACCTAAGTACTGCTCGAGGCACAATCTTTATGTACATTTTCACACTTTACATGAACTCCCTACTTCTCCCCAGTGTATACGTACATTTCTTACTAATATGAGGTCATAATAAACGTGATCATTTTAAAACAGCTCTTACACTTTACAAGGCATTGTGTTCATCTTCATGTCAATAAATGCAGAACTTAAAGAGTTACGTGGCTGATAACTCACCAATACATGGGTACACGAGAATTTACTCTAAAATTGCTCATGAAAAGCAGCATTATAGATAAGGGCTGCCATGCTGTAGTCTTTTTACAATCATATTTTCACACAAATCTGATAATTTCATTAGTCTAAAGTTCTAGAAGTAGAGCTGATACCACAAGGTGAATGGGCACTTTTGTAAATTTTTGTCAAGTTACTCTCTAGAAAGGTATATCAATTTACAAGTCTGTTTATAATTTATGTAATATCTATTTGGCCATATCCACTCCAACAATAGATTTTACCCAAAACAAACAAACAAGATACTCAATCTGATAGCTTTAAATTAATATCTCAGTATGGGTTAATTTGACATTTTGATTACTTGCTTGGTTAAATATCTTTATTAATGAATAATATTTCTTCTTTTGAGAACTGTCTGGTTATGTCATTTGTTGATTTTGTTTGAGTTTGTCTTTTTCTTATTTGTTTTAAAGAGTTTCTTGGAAGTCAAAGTTGTTAATCTTCTGTTATATTTTCTGCATATATTTTTCAAACTTTGTATCTAAAACCTTAATGTGGCTTTTATCTTTGCTTACTGTATTTCTGCCATCTGAAAAGTATGCTTTATTTTATCAATTATGGTTTCTGCCTTTATTATAAACTGAGAAAAATTTGTTTCAAAACCCTAAAAATAATGTATTTACACATATTTTATTTTTTAATAATAACATTACAATCTTGAATTTACCTGAGATTTATTTTACTTTATTTTACATACTTTGTAAGATGTGTTGTGTGATCCTAGTCCAATATTTTTTTCCAAAGTTTTTATCCAGTTGTCTGAATCCATTTATTGAAAAAAATTCCTTTCTTTCTTTAGATATTTTATCTTCTTTTTTTGATCTATCTATTTATTTTGGTATCATTATGGTTTTTGTTTGCAGTAAAATACATTTTATTAGTTGGTGGAATAAGTCACCAGGTAATTTTTTCCTACTTTTTCTATTATTTCTTTATATTTATTATATTATATATTCTTAGTATGTACAAGGGTTCCTAATATATTCAAGGGGTAATCTTCAATATTCAATGCAAAGTAAATTCACCAGCATTCATCAAAGTTGAGAATGAAAGGTAAAGCAAATAAGAATAATTCAACAGATAGGGGTAAAACAGAGTCGAGAAGTAGTGTAAAGAGTAGAGTGATTCATTCTGACTTAAAAAAAAAAAAGGTGCAGGGAGACCAGAGGTCTTCACAGAAAAGGAGTACATCTGAGCAAACTTCGAGGGACAAATTGGAGTGGGGAGGCAGAGAAAATCATCAGGAAGAGGAGAGCCTTTCTTGACCTTCCTAGGAAGAAAAAAAATACAACCGGTCTTCTGCATCCCAGGCATTCTGCTCATATCTCCATTACAATCACAGTTAACATTTATCAAGACTGTATGATATGTCAGAACTTTCTTAAATAATTTATAAAGATACAGTAGTTTAATTCTTCCAACCACCTGTCTGATAGGTACTATTTTAGTTCTACTATATAGATGAGTAAAGCTGGTATGTGAACAACAGCATGTCCACTTGGCTGTTTGGCTTCAAATTCTGCACTGAAAAGTAAAGTAATATATTTTTCCACAAAAATTGTAAGTAGCTTTATGTCCAGTATTTATTGTCTGTGCAAACCTTAGCAATCATACAACTCTTGGCTGCTGCTGAGCCCTGTGACTTGCATGCAACCACGCCATAGTGCACTGAGTGTGTGTTATTCACATTCAGTCCCTGCACCTAAGAAATTTTGCCTCTCAGGTAGGACAAAGAACTCTGTAAACCCCCTACCACAGCCCCTAAAACAAACTTTTACTTATTCTGATAAATACAAGAGCCCAACTCCCTCAGAGACCATTTGAACATCTGAACATATATATTCAAAGGCCAACTTTTAAAGCAACTACAGAGAGGAAAGAGAAGTTGAGTTCATGGGCCCTGAAAAGTCAGTATTGCCACCTAAATGTGATTGGATTGGATACTTTGCATAATACAATTTCATTAAGAGACTGATCAAAGCAATTTCCTTTCACAATTTCTATAGCAATCAATCTAAATTTGGAAGACTAATTCTCTTTGCACGAAACTATTCCAATAATTTAAACTATAATCTTCACAAATATATTTTATATATAAATTTTGATAATGAATAGAAATTAAATGTTTTTAATGTTTCTAAATATAAATTTGTATATAAATAATTAGAAAATAATAATAGCAATGTACAAAACTTACTACATACTAGGGCTTTTTAAAGGCAATTTTACTTATTTACTAATTTATTTAATACTCTTTATAACCATATGATGTAAGCAAGATTGTTGTGTGTAGTTTATCAATGAGTGGTTGAAGCATGAAAAGATTATGTAAATTCCCAAGTAGTACAAATAATTAGCTATAGAGTTGCAGTTCCAACCCAATTTGTCTCATAACAATATTCATGATTGTAATGACTGCAGTGGTGTCTTACTATTAATACAAAGTGAAAATTCAATGCAACTTCTAAAACAAAAAAAATTAATATTGGTTTCATCCAAATTTGGCCTAAATAATTTAATAGCTAAGCATTAAAGAAGGTACACAAGAGAGATCTACTGTGATGGTCTAATTATATAGGGGGCTTCCCTAGTGGCTCAGTGGTAAAGAATTAATCTGTCATGCAGGAGATAGCAGTTCAATTCCTAGGTCAGAAAGATCCCCTAGAGAAGGAAATGGCAATCCACTCCAGTATTCTTACCTGGGAAATGCAATGGACAGAGGAGCCTGGTGGGATGCAGTCCACGGGCTCACAAAAGAGTCAGACATGACTTAGCAACTAAACAACAAAACAAATATAAATATATAGACAAATAACAAAGCAAATATATAGACAACTATAGCCAAGCATCACTAAATTTGTACAAGAAAATAATTTTAGAAAGCAAAACATACATTAGAATATAAAGCACTAGATATTGGAGAAAGATGACTTTCAATGTTTTAAAAGATAGAAGTAAATCACGTGTTTTTCTCTTATTGCTTAGTTAATGAATACATTTGTGTTTGCATGTGCACTTAGAATCTAAGTAGTACAGATGCTTTATTTGTTTCAACGGTCAGTGTGGCCTCAACAACTGCCAAATTTGGATCTAAAGCCCTGTTCTCTGTGATGACTTTTGATTTCATATTGCAAACCATAGATATCTCCATGCATATGGTTCAGAGAACCTCATATTGATTTCCAACATGAAATTTGTTATCAGCCTTCTTAAACTTGCTCCTCACAACTCTTCCCTTTTCTCAATTAATGCCTTCATTGTCCTTTGGGTCTGCATAAACTGGAAATCTGTTGTTACTCTAGACTCATCTCTGTTTCTCATATTCCCTATCCATTGCCTGTATCTAATGCCTCAGCCTACCAGGGAAAAAGTTTATCACGTTACTTTACTATGTATGGAGCTTGGAATCTCCATGGCTGTGGAGTAGATGTGCTGGCCTTACTTGTCTCTTCAATGAGAGGGAGATACTCCACAACAACCTTTTTCTTTTGTCCTCGTGCCAGATATGGTTGGAATAGACACTTTTCAGTACTTTAACTAAACTCCAAGCCCATGGTAGTTATGGTACAAAAATCTCATTAATTCATCCGACACATAGTTGTTCAGTTCATGCTGTGAAGCATTGATTTAGAAGCTGTCATCATCCCTTAAATTAAGAGGATAAAAAGCTATTGTGACAGTGGAGGAGGCATAAACCCATAACTCAGGAAGTCTTGGTGAATTCCTTCCTCTATTATTTCACTCACTGTGTAACTGCAAACACATTGTTTATTTTAACTATATTCCATAAGGAGCTGAAAGAAATAATGGCATAGCAGTTATGAAGGTACTGTTATTATCAGCAAAGAATGGAGAGACAATGACCCAACGGTTGGTAAAACACATCCCCCCATTTCTGATCACTCTACAAGCACATGATTACACCATGATTTTCTATAGAAAGTTGGAGATCATATAAAATAATGAGTATAATGTTAACAACACCCCAGAAAAACTTTATTATACCCCAAGGCACTACATTCAGAATACCTTTTATTTTAAATCTTATAACATTGTGGTGAGTTGTTTAGCACTTTCCTCAATGAAAGTGGAAAAGTGAAGGTGGCTCAGCTGTGTCCGTCTCTTTTTGACCCCATAGACTGTAGCCTTCCAGGCTTCTCTGGCCATGGGAATTCTCCAGGCAAGAATACTGGAGTGCGTTGCCATACCCTCCTCCAGGGGATCTTCCCAACCCAGGGATCAAACCCAGGTTTCCCACATTGCAGGTGGATTCTTTACTGTCTGAGCCACCAGGGAAGCCCACTCTCCTCAATACTTCCATAAAAACTCAAAATGAATGTCATATTCTGGGAAACTCTAATATAAGCAAACACATACTACCCCCTACCCAAGTCATAGGCACAAGATAGGAAAAGTATTGTGTATTGAACTTAAACTCATGGACGGGAGACTAAGAGTTTCAGTTGCAGAATCAGAGACATGCCATTCATTGTTCATGTCCCTTTCTTCCTGTGGGAGGGTTGGCTTCTCCAAGATCTACTTTAGTTTTCTCAACTACCAGATAATTTTGGGATAAATGATCCAAGCTTCTTGGGGAGTACAGCCAGTAAGTTTCCAGAATACAATGAAAAAAATACCCTTCATGCTTTCAGGGGAAGGCCATATTTAATTCCGAGGTTAGCAACAATCATAAATATTTGAGTTGGTACAAGTTTCCAAAAATGTCCTATAAACGTGGAACCAATTTCAAAGCAAGAAATAGGACTAGTTTACAAAACTATTAACCCAACATCTGTGATCTATAATAGGAGAGTGAGACGTGGGTAAGACAGAAGATAGCATATTTAGGAATGGAAACACAGTGGAAGATAAACAGTGGTAATTTGGAAAGAGTGTTTTGTCTTCTGAGTGGTGTTGACTTATTTGAGTATTTGTTTATAAAGACTATGGTGTCTGTTTTCTTATATTGTGTTTCAGACGGACTCTAATAAAAAAAATCAGCATGACAGATTCCTCCTTGCTGGGACCACTAATGGACTGTAAAATAAGTATTTGGATTATTTTATAATTTCTATGATCCCAGTTAACTCGATAGCCTCTGACTTTATACAAAGAATGGAGAACACAGAGATGATGTATCTCAGAATAAAACTTATCCTATTCGGCTGAGATGTCCTTTAAGATGGAAACCTAAATGAAAACAGACACACACATATACATAATAGAGTTTAGAATGAATGAGTATGAACTTTAACTTAAAGCTTCTTGCAGAAAGGAGAAATAGAATCAGAAGAGAAAACCTTAAATTTGGTTTTAGCTGTGTAAAAATAGCAGCAAAATTTGTCTAAATGTCAAGATGGTACACATAAACACATTTTTTCTTCACTTGGAAACTTGTTTAATGCATTTTAAGGCTCCAGTTATAGTTACTGGATATGTTTTTTACTAGTGTAACAGATTAAGGGCATTTTGGACATAAAAGGAAAATTAGAAAACAAACACTTTTATCATCTTTCAGGAAAGGAGAAAACCATGACACCCAAAAGGGAAGACATGATCTAGGTTATATGCTGTGTTGGTTTCAGAATATGGACTTGATATTGATACCAGGAGTTTTGATGTCCAGATTAATATGCAATAACCCCTACAAACATGTATATTTATTAATTCAAACATTAAATAATATCAATATGCATATCACCAGTTGTTGTTATTTAGTCCCTAAGTCTAATTCTTTGCCACTCCATGGACCGTAGCCCTCCAGGCTCCTCTGCCTATAGGATTTCCCAGGCAAGAATACAGGAGTGGGTTATCACTTTCTTCTCCAAGGTATCTTCTCAACACAGGGATTGATCTCTCATCTCCTGCATTAACAGGCAGATTCTTTACTGCTGAGCCACCAGGGAAGCCCTACCACCAGAAACTATGTTAAATTACAGTTCAAAGAAGTGCAAAGATTTGACTCCTATTCTCACTAATTTTATAATATACTGAGAATTTCAGCAAAAAAGATAATCATGCAAAGAAGTAAATTAAAACTGTGATAAGTGCTATAAAATAAAAGAATATAATGCTTAAAAATTTACAGAAGAAGGGCTTAACATAGATTAAGAGAATATAACCCAGAAAGATCTGAGTAAATGAGTTTAAATGGCAATTTAATGAATGAGGAGATGTGAGTCACGTTAACACCATAGGAAGAGGAACCAGCATGTAGAAAGGCTCTGAGGTTCATATCTTAGAGCAACTGAGGGAGACCAGTATGTAGGATTGCAGAGAAGGAGGACAGGAAAAGAGGAGAGAGAAGATTGAGTTGAGGGCTGGTAAGAGAAGGTCTCTATAAAATTATGCCAATAATTTGTCTTCCAAAAACCAAAAGGAAACCACTGAAGGTTTGTAAGCAGGGAATGGTGACACGGCCTCATTTCCATTTTTATAAGATCATTATCTTACATGGCTGACACAAGGGAACAAGTGGAAAAGAACTGACATCACGGATGTAGAAAGGTGAGAAAGATGGGCAGTCAGCAGAGTTGAGACCTGTTTGGTTGATATATAATCAAGAGGACTTGCTTACTGGTTGGATGAAGAAAATGAAGGAGATGAGGGTCATGATGGTGTCAGTATTGACCTAAGGGAGACTGGATAGAAACAAGTGTCTGTGGAGAGGTGGAAGACAGAAAATACCACCAACTCAATGGACAGGAGTGTGAGTAAACTCCAGGAGTCTGAAAAACAGGGAAGCCGGGCATGCTGTGGTCCATGGGATGAAAAAGAGTTGGACATGACTTAGCAACTGAACAACACAAAGAGTTCAGAAATCAATGTGAGTCCTATTAAACTTACACTGGCATGTGAAATATAAGAATGGAAGCTGTATCTGAATTCAGAAGAATGTTGTTTAATTAAAATATTTATGAATTGTTGGCATATAAGTAGAGTTTTAATTTCATGTGAAAGGATGAAGTCATTCAAGCAGAGTGTGAGGTGACGAGAGAAGACAGGTCATAACCTAACTCTGAGAAATCCCAGCAGTTAGTAGCCAGGCATGGGATAATGAACTGGCAAAGATACAGAAGAGACAATACCAAACTAGAAAGGAAAAAAAAAATATATATATATATATATATAATATCCAGAGAAGGCAATGGCACCCCACTCCAGTACTCTTGCCTGGAAAATCCCCTGGACAGAGGAGCCTAGTGGGCTGCAGTCCATGGGGTCGCTGAGGGTCAGACACGACTGAGCGACCTCACTTTCACTTTTCACTTTCATGCATTGGAGAAGGAAATGGCAACCCACTCCAATGTTCTTGCCTGGAGAATCCCAGGGATGGGGGAGCCTGGTGGGCTGCCGTCTATGGGGTCACACACAGTCGGACACAACTGAAGCGGCTTAGCAGCAGCAGCAGCAGCATATACTATATCGTTACGGAAATCAGGAGAATACAGCCATTTTAGCTTCCTGTTTCCAATATTTTTGTACATATTGAAAACACAGAAATGAATGTTTTTGAGACCTTTACCCATAATGAACCAAATGTTTGACTTTGGGAAGTCATTAAACTTTCTTCAACATAAATGGGAGTAATAATCTCTTCCTCCCACCTTAGATCATGATGGACATTAGTTGAGATAACCCATGCAAGACACACTTTGTAAACTATTAATCATTTTATATATGTAAGATTTTGCCAAAAATAAGGCCAGAAGTTTTTATTTGTTGCTGATTTGCTACTGATTTCTACTGAATCTAGTTATTATTAAGATATCTAATGTTACTAAGATATCTAATCATGTAAGTATAAATTACATTACCAGGACTTATTTATTATATTACTACTTCATGTGAACTGTGGTGTTGGAGAAGACTCTTGAGAGTCCCTTGGACTGCAAGGAGATCCAACCAGTCCATTCTGAAGGAGATCAACCCTGGGATTTCTTTGGAGGGAATGATGCTAAAGCTGAAACTCCAGTACTTTGGCCACCTCATGCGAAGAGTTGACTCATTGGAAAAGACTCTGATGCTGGGAGGGATTGGGGGCAGGAGGAGAAGGGGACAACTGAGGATGAGATGGCTGGATAGCATCACTGACTCGATGGACGTTGAGTCTGAGTGAACTCTGGGAGATGGTGATGAACAGGGAGGCCTGGCGTGCTGTGATTCATGGGGTCGCAAAGAGTCAGACATGACTGAGCGACTGAGCTGAACTGAACTGAACTTCATGTGAGTGCACATGGAGGATTTAAGTGGCCATTAAATATAGTATTCCATCAGAGGAATATCTCCATGTTGGGTGCTCCACTGTGAAAACAGAGAAGAAGCTGGATAAGTGAAAAATATTTCTTTTAAAGGGATAGCTGATCCACCATGACCATGAGCACTTCTTAGAGGCTTTAAATTAAATGAAATACAATGAATTGACATGCTCCTCTGCACACGCGCTGCTCTCTTCTGTGGACATTGAAAACAGTCTTTACTCTGCTATGACATTAGCTGGTCCTCCTACTCAAGGCTAAAATCTTCTTTAGTCCTTGGGCTGTTTTCTTCATCTTCCCCTTTATCCATGATGGAGAATTTCTCAGGACTATAGTCACTTTGAACATCAATTAACATTTATTGGACCAATATGCAGTCTTACCTCCTGGTGGGGGGCAAGAGAAGGCATGCACCATTTATTATAATAGAAGTCCAGAATCTGGATGGTTGCTGAGATCTGGGGTGGAAAGATGGGAAGGTATATACCTACAGATTCCAGATCAGATTTGATTGGAAGAGGCTGATTCAGTGTCAGGCACAGTTTGGGAAATCTCTATTCAGGGAGATCCACTTTAGGCTTATAGACCAATAAAGATTAATTTTATTAGGTCTTGAAAACTGTTAAATTTTGTGAGGTTCCTATAAAAAGAACTTGAAACTCTTGGAGCTTTGAAGTCACTATTAAAGGTAATCACATTATTGAGCAGAGTAAGAGAGGAAAATAAGTGGAACCATGCAATATGGCGTGAAACAGGGTGTGAGACAGTGAAAGAAGTAACCAGAAACATCCAGGAAACTCAAAAGGCAGCATGATTAGGAGCCTGGAATCCAGAGTTGGAAATGGATTCCAAATTAGCTGTAAAAATACTTCAAGGCCTTTGGGGCACACTATAGATGGTTTTCTTCTCCTGCACAGTATGTGTGAAGCCACTTCTATATCTCCCACCTGTCCTCTCACTGACCTGTAGCCACTGGTTATATCTGTCAAACTTTAGGGGGATGCGGATCAACTTGTAGTTCCCAGGAGAGGCAGAGATGAAAATAATGTGATTCAAACCAATTCTTTCCTGTGTTAATTGATGTCATCCTAAGATGATGTTGTATAAACAAATTTCACTGATGCTAAGAATATAGATGTTTCAAAAAGAGAATTAGCAACTGGCTATTTATGTTTGGTGGTTTACTTGCTAAGTTGTGTCTGACTCTTTGTGAGCCCATGGACTGTAACCTGTCATGCTCCTCTATCCATGGGATTCTCCATGGCAAGAACAGTGGAGTGGGTTGCCATTTCCTTCTCCAGAGGATCTTCCTGAGCCAGGGATCAAACCCAGGTCTCCTACATTGCAGGCAGATTCTTTACCAACTGAGCTATAAGAGAAGCCCATTTATGCTTCGTGCTTTTTTTTATGCCAGGAGTTTTTGATGGTGTAATCAGAAAAGTGACTCTTTTTGGAAGTCACTCTTATAGGATGAAAGAAAACAGCTATGCATAAAGTAATTTAGTGAAAAAACATAAGCCTATGAATTCTCACCTTGTGGAAGTGGGAATTGTCAGATGACAAAAAAGAAGACCAAGAGGAGATAAAATCCCCATTGGAATATTGCTCATTTTGTTGCCATTTAAATTTTCAAGAAAATAATTATAAGTGGTTTCCTAGCCCTTAAGAAGAATAAACGCTTATACTCAGTGGTTTTGAATCTTGGAGCTTCTGATGACCTGGCCAATTGCTTCATTTAATTTAAAAATGACCAGATGAAAGCTCTCAGCCTAGGAACTTGGAATAGAGGATGTCATATTAAGATGGTTGAAAATCTGCTTGTTTGTATGTTCATATTGCAGCATTTTCTGATAGTAGTTGAGGTTATCTGAAAAGAAGAATCAAGAGAACTGAAAAAATAGTTGAAAGCAACAGCTTGAAAATTAGCCAGTAGATGATATATTCTAAAACAGAGATTCTCTCTAAGTGTGATAACCTAAAATAGAAGCATTAGCATCACCTGGGAACTTGTAGAAATGCTAATTCTCAGATCTTGATCTAAACCTTTGGAAAAGGCAGCTCTGGAGGTGGGGCCCAGGAACCTGTGTTTTAACAAGCCCAAGTAACTGGGATGCCAATAAATTTTGAAAACAGTCTGGAGGAAGACATTTTCTTCTTAGCTGAAAATTTTTTCTTCTTTGTTGCCAGGAAATAGCATTCCATTTCTGTTCAGCTTCATGTTTCTGTTCTTGGCTGTTGAGTTTTGGATTTTCTTCTAAGATCGTCAAGTCGTATCTGGCACAGCCCGGCCTTGTACCCAGCACATCTGAGTTCAGGCCCATTGCTCTCTGATTTCTTGCTCATCACTCACCCCTGGGCTTTATATCAGTTCCATGGTGTGCCTTGGAAATATAGTTCAGTACAGTTCAGTTCAGTTCAGTTCAGTTGCTCAGTCATGTCTAATTCTTTGCAACCCCGTGGGCTGCAGCATGCCAGGCTTCCCTGTCTATTACCAACTCCCAGAGCTTACTCATACTCATGTTCATTGAGTCAGTGATACCATTCAACCATCTCATCCTCTGGCATCCCCTTCTCCTCCTGTCTTCAATCTTTCCCATCATTAGGGGCTTTTCCATTGAGTCAGTTCTTCGCATCAGATGGCCAAAGTATTGGAGTTTCAGCTTCAGCATCAGTTCTTCCAATGAATATTCATGACTAATTCTCTTTAGGTTGGACGGGTTGGATCTCCTTGCATTCCAAGGGACTCTCAAGAGTCTTCTCCAACACGACAGTGCAAAAGCATCAATTCTTTGGTGCTCAGCTTTCTTTATAGTCCAACTCTCACATCCATACATGACTACTGGGAAAAAAATAGCTTTGACCAGACAGACCTTTGTTGGTAAAGTAATGTCTTTGATTTTTAGCATGCTGTCTAGGTTGGTCATGCCGCTTGAGAAACCTATATGCAGGTCAGGAAGCAACAGTTAGAACTGGACATGGAACAACAGACTGGTTCCAAATAGGAAAAGGAATACATTAAGGCTGTATATTGTCCCCTGGCTTATTTAACTTATATGCAGAGTCCATCATGAGAAACACTGGGCTGGAAGAAGTACAAGCTGGAATCAAGATTGCCAGGAGAAATACCAATAACCTCAGACATGCAGATGACACCACCCTTATGGCAGAAAGTGAAGAGGAACTAAAATCCTCTTGATGAAAGTAAAAGAGGAGAGTGAAAAAGTTGGCTTAAAGCTCAACATTCAGAAAATGAAGATCATGGCATCTGGTCCCATCACTTCATGGGAAATCGATGGGGAAACAGTGGAAACAGTGTCAGACTTTATTTTGGGGGGGCTCCAAAGTCACTGCAGATGGTGACTGCAGCCATGAAATTAAGACGCTTACTCCTTGGAAGAAAAGTTATGACCAACCTAGATAGCATATTCAAAAGTGGAGACATTACTTTGCTGACTAAGGTCTGTCTAGTCAAGTCTATGGTTTTTCCAGTGGTCATGTACGGATATGAGAGTTGGACTGTGAAGAAAGCTGAGTGCCTAAGAATTGATACTTTTGAACTGTGGTGTTGGCGAAGACTCTTGAGGGTCACTTGGACTGCAAGGAGATCCAACCAGTCCATTCTAAAGGAGATCAGTCCTGAGTGTTCATTGGAAGGACTGATGCTGAAGCTGAAACTCCAAAATTTGGCTACCGCATGAGAAGAGTTGACTCATTGGAAAAGATCCTGATGCTGGGAGAAATTGGGCCAGGAGGATAAGGAGATGACAGAGGATGAGATGGCTGGAGGGCATCACCGACTCGATGGACATGAGTTTGAGTGAATTCCAGGAGTTGGTGATGGACAGGGAGGCCTGGCGTGCTGCAATTCATGGGGTTGCAAAGAGTCAGACACGGCTGAGCGACTGAACTGAACTGAACTGAATTGAAAGACCTATCCCACCAAATTCCCTGGAGCACAGAGTGCCTCATTCTGCCCTAAACTCCCCCAGGGGTTGTTCAAGGTCAACAGCTATAGCAGCATGGGGTTCAATATGCGTAGAGGCAGATGGCAAATGCCTTTGATGTTCGGTCATTGTCAATGCTGTTGGTAAGTGCCAATTTGTAGTTGACATCATATTTATTTGTTGGCTTTTTCTTCACACAGTTCATCCGATCTCTATTCTCTTCCGGATCTTTCCAAATCTTCTGTTTCCTTCATCATTTAGGAGATGCTTGCTATAGATCTCAGAGTAGTCATTTAACCTTTGATCTTCAATTTCCTCATCAGTAAAGGAAGTAGCATAATAAAATTTTTATATACTTGCCCACACTAAATTAGACCTTATATATGAAAGTAATTTGCAAGGTGACTGGCACATGGCATCTGTTCCAGAACTGTTCATTATAGTTTCTTTCTTTTACTTGTATTCCTTGTATTTGCATACCTAGAGCTATTTAGGTAGAGACTACATAGAGTCACTTAGTGCCTTACTGAGTCTTCAAAGTAATTCCTATAAATCTCTATTTCCTGATAGATGTAAAATTAGTTGATCCAATGTCTTTAGCTTGTCCTAAATTCACCTTTCCTAGGTTTTGAGGGATGTTCCTTAATCTTATATGTTAGAATTTTGAGACTAAATTTTTTACCTTTATCATTGAGGATAGAATTGGAAGATGGAGAAGAATCCAGAGTTTATGAGGAATCAATCTAGGCAATCCAAAAACATATATGATCCCTCTTCTGAGGCCCACATCTTGGTTGCTAATAAGGCACAAAACAAGAAATGTATCTATGAAATATCAAGATTCATTTTCCATGATAGAAACTGAGGATCAAAAACCAAAAAGATAAGATACTCTAGCAGAAAAGCTTTAATCCAAATAAAGAAGCAATAAGAAAACAAGAGCAACTCACTTTCTTAGTGCAAAAACCACAAAAATAAAAATATTAAGGAAATATATCTTCCTGTGGCTTGACTGAGTCATGAAAGTCATACACAATTGGAAATATGATTTATAACCTTGTATTTTCTGGGCACCAATTCAGTGTTAACCAGGGTCACTTAAGCTAGTAAGCAACCTCAGTGGCTGGTCAAATGACTTAGCTGAAATTAATCAGGAATTATGACCTAGTGCTTAATTCATAGTCATGATTCATATTAAAATCCACTAACACAATGGGAACATTTGATAGCAGGCTCAACAAAATCAAAGTGACTAGCAAATGAACTAGAATCTAGCATCCTTCTTCTCAATCATTCCTTTCAATCTGGTTGAACTCCAACTACTGAGACAAGGCTTAAAAACAAAATTCAGCAGACAAATTTTGTGACAAGTTTTGGGATTCACGCTTTATTCTATCCTATGATATTATGGGTCACAGAAAGTCAAATTTGAACTGGATGGGTACTTTTCTGTTTCAGTTCAATTCAGTTCAGTCGCTCAGTCATGTCCAACTCTTTGCGACCTCAAGAATCACAGCACTCCAGGCATCCCTGTCCATCACCAACTCCCAGAGTTCACTCAGACTCATGTCCATTGAGTCAGTGATGCCATCCAGCCATCTCATCCTCTGTTGTCCCCTTCTCCTCCTGCCCCTAATCCCTCCCAGCATCAGAGTCTTTTCCAATGAGTCAACTCTTCGCATGAGGTGGCCAAAGTACTGGAGTTTCAGCTTCAGCATCATTCCCTCCAAAGAAATCCCAGGGCTGATCTCCTTAGGAATGGACTGGTTGGATCTCCTTGCAGTCCAAGGGACTCTCAAGAGTCTTCTACAACACCACAGTTCAAAAGCATCAATTCTTCATCTCTCAGCTTTCTTCACAGTCCATCTCTCACATCCATATATGACCACTGGAAAACCATAGCCTTGACTAGATGGACCTCAGTCGGCAAAGTAATGTCTCTGCTTTTCAATATGCTGTCTAGGTTGGTCATAACTTTTCTTCCAAGGAATAAGTGTCTTTTAATTTCATGGCTGCAGTCACCGTCTGCAGTGATTTTGGAGCCCCCCCAAATAAAGTCTAACACTGTTTCCACTGTTTCCCCATCTATTTCCCATGAAGTGATGGGACCACATGCCATGATCTTTGTTTTCTGAAAGTTGAGCTTTAAGCCAAGTTTTTCACTCTCCTCTTTCACTTTCATCAAGAGGCTCTTTAGTTCCTCTTCACTTTCTGCCATAAGGGTGGTGTCATCTGCATATCTGAGGTGATCGGTATTTCTCCTGGCAATTTTGATTCCAGTGGTTAAGACTTCACCTTCCAATGCAGGGGGTGAGGGTTCAATCCCCAGTCAGAGAACTAAGATCCCACATGCTTCAGGCCCCCAAAAAACAAAAGATGAAATAGAAACAATGTTGTAACAAATTCAACAAACACTTTAAAAATGGTTCACATCAAAAAAATTTCTAAAAAAATGCAAACTGGTTAAAGACTAGGACTCTGAGGTAAACACTCCTACTGCACTATAACAAGTTCTAAAGCTGAAGTTTTCTATATGGTAATTGCTAGCCAAAAGCACTTATTTCATGTAAATGTAAATTAGTTGAAATTAAGTAAAATAAAAATTTAGTTCTTCAGGTGCAGAGGCTACATTTCAGGTACTTAATAGTCACCTTTAGCTAATGGAAAACATGTGGACAGAAGACAGAACATTTGCATCACAAACAAAAATTCTTTAGACAGCACTGTCCTAGAAAGAGGTAGAAATGCATAATAACGCAAGGGAAAATTCCATCCAAGAACTATGAGGGCAGTGTACAAGTTTGCTAATGTTGCCATAACAAAGTGTCAGAAACTGAGTGGCTTAAACAATAGATTTTATTATTTCACAGTTCTGAGAGCAAAACGTCAACACGACCATTTTTCCTCTGAAGGTGCTGGAAAGGATCTCCTCCAGGCCTCTCTCCTCCCTTGAGGTAGTTGCTTGGCTTATGGCAGCATAATTCCAATCTTCATATACCATTCTCTCTGTGAGCATGTCTCTATGTCCAAGTTTCTCCTTTTTTATTAAAAAAAAAAAGTTGTATTGGACAAGGGGCCCACAATATTCCAGTGTGCACTCAACTAATTGCACCTCCAACAAACCTGTTTCCAAATTAGGTCACTGTCTGAGGTAATGCTATGATTTTTTCCAGTAGTCATGTATGGATGTGAGAGTTGGACTATAAAGAAAGCTGAGCACCTAAGGATTGGTGCTTCTGAACTGTGGTGCTGGAGAAGACTTGAGAGTCCCTTGGATAGCAAGAAGATAAAAACAGTCAATACTAAAGGAAATCAGTCCTGAATATTCACTGAAAGGACTGATGCTGTAGCTAAAACTCCAGTACTTCGGCCACCTGATGTGAAGAACAGGACTGTTTTGAAATCTAAAATGTACTTCTTTTCATACTTCAAAAGAAAGAAAGATCACCACCCACTCCCACAAAATAAAAGCACTTTCTTAAATTGGGGAAAAGAACAAGTCTAGAGATCGTGGTGTGCGTGGGAAGCCTGGAGTGCTGCAGTCCGTGGGGTTGCAAACAGTCAGACATGACTTAGCAACTGAACAACAATAACAGAGGTCACCACAGCCCTTAGAAGAACTATTGAGTTGTCCAGAAAGTACATTCCAGTTTTCTGGAAGATCCTACATGAACTTTTTGACCAACCCAGTAGCTGATGGCCACTAAGACAGCATAATAGACAGACACTTTGAAAAGACCCTGATGCTAGAAAAGATTGAGGGCAGGAGTAGAAGGGGACGACACAGGATGAGATGGTTGGATGGCATTACGGTCTCAACGTACATGGGTTTGGGTATACTCCGGGAGTTGGTGATGGACTGGGAGGCCTGGTGCGCTGCAGTTCATGGGGTCTCAAAGAGTCGGATGTGACTGAGCGACTGAACTGAACTGGACTGATAATAGATAGAATGGCTTTTCCCAGAGGGAACTCCACGAATCATTAGTTACCAGATCTCCACTGATGTTACTCTACTGATGTGCCTGGCAAAGGTCTGTCTAGTCAAAGCTATGGTTTTTCCAGTAGTCATGTATGAATATGAGAGTTGGACTATGAAGAAAGCTGAGTGCTGAGAATTGATGCTTTTGAACTGTGCTGTTGGAGAAGACTCTTGAGAATCCCTTGAACTGCAAGGAGATTCAACCAGTCCATCGTAAAGGAGATCAGTCCTGAATATACACTTAAAGGACTGATACTGAAGCTGAAAGTCAAATACTTTGGCCACCTGATGCAAAGAATTGACTCATTGGAAAAGACCCTGATGCTGGGAAAAATTGAAGGCAGGTAGAGAAGGGGACAACAGAGGATGAGATGGTTGGATGGTATCACGGATTCAATAGACATGAGTTTGAGCAAGCTCTAAGAGATAGTGAAGGACAGGGAAGCTGTCGTCCATTGGGCCACAAAGAGTCAGACGTGACTGAGCAACAGAACAACAACAATAGCAACAACTGAGGTAATGGGAGCTAGGAGTTCAAAATATACAAACAGAAGGGAATACAATTTAACCCATAATACATAGTTCAATTCAGTGCATTCCAGTTCAGTCCAGTCACTCGGTCTTGTCCAACTCTTTGCGACCCCATGAGTTGCAGCACGCCAGGCCTCCCTGTCCATCATCAACTCCCGGAGTTCACTCAAACTCACATCCATTGACTCAGTGATGCTATCTAGGCATCTCATCCTCGGTCGTCCCCTTTTCCTCCTGCCCCCAAACCCTCGCGGCATCAGAGTCTTTTCCAATGAATCAATACTTCGCATGAGGTACTGGAGTTTCAACTTCAGCATCAGTCCTTCCAATGAACACTCAGGACTGATCTCCTTTAGAATGGACTGGTTGGATCTCCTTGCAGTCCAAGTGACCCTCAAGAGTCTTCGCCAACACCACAGTTCAAAAGTATCAATTCTTAGGCACTCAGCTTTCTTCACAGTCCAACTCTCATATCCGTACATGACCACTGGAAAAACCTTAGCCTTGACTAGACGGACCTTAGTCAGCAAAGTAATGTCTCTGCTTTTGAATATGCTATCTAGTTGGTCATAACTTTTCTTCCAAGGAGTAAGCGTCTTTTAATTTCATGGCTGCAGTCACCATCTGCAGTGATTTTGGAGCCCAAAAAAATAAAGTCTGACACTGTTTCCACTGTTTCCCCATCTATTTCCCATGAAGTGATGGGACCGGATGCCGTGATCTTAGTTTTCTGAATGTTGAGCTTTAAGCCAACTTTTTCACTCTCCTCTTTCACTTTCATCAAGAGACTTTTTAGTTCCTCTTCACTTTCTGCCATAAGGGTGGTGTCATCTGCATATCTGAGGTGTTTGATAATTCTCCTGGCAATCTTGATTCCAGCTTGTGCTTCTTCCAGCCCAGCGTTTCTCATGATATACTCTGCATAGAAGTTAAATAAGCAAGGTGACAGTATACAGCCTTGAGGTACTCCTTTTCTTACTTGGAACCAGTCTGTTGTTCCATGTCCAGTTGTAACTGTTGCTTCCTGACCTGCATATAGGTGTTTAAAGGGGCAGGTCAGGTGGTCTGGTATGGCTGTCTCTCTCAGAATTTTCCACAGTTTATTGTGATCCACACAGTCAAAGGCTTTGGCATAGTCAATAAAGCAGAAATAGATGTTTTTCTGGAAATCTCTTGCTTTTTCCATGATCCAGCAGATGTTGGCAATTTGATCTCTGGTTCCTCTGCCTTTTCTAAAACCAGCTTGAACATCTGGAAGTTCACGGTTCACGTATTGCTGAAGCCTGGCTTAGAGAACTTTGAGCATTACTTTACTATCATGTGAGATGAGTGCAATTGTGCGGTAGTTTGAGCATTCTATGGCAATGCCTTTGTTTGGGATTGGAATGAAAACTGACCTTTTCCAGTCCTGTGGCCATTGCTGAGTTTTCCAAATTTGTTGGCATATTGAGTGCTGCACTTTCAGGATATTAATTAAATGTTGGTAAGACAATAAGACTCATCATAGCCTAAGAGTCTCAGAGAGAAGAATAGCTGGTGAAGAGTCATAGGAGAAACTTAAGGATTAAGTAATATACAAAGATCCTGGCAGTAAATTAGTGACCACAATAATAGTCCAAGTGAATATTATTTGAATGGAAAATTGTATTAATAAATTAGTACTCCATCAGTACTCCATCACTAGGTACATTAGCTTATTTTAATATGGATTTATTTTCTCCCACCTTATTAAAATTATAATTTTAAAATCAATTAATAATTCATTCTTTTCAAGAAAAATCTTTTTAAAGTCTTTATTTGGACCATTTTTAAAGTCGTTATTTAATTTGATACAACGTTGCTTCTGTTTTATGTTTTATTTATTTATTTATTGGCTGCCAAACATATAGATTCTTAGCTTCCTGGCCATGGATAGAATCTGCAGCCCCATGTATTGGAAGATGAGGTCTTGACCACTGTCCCACCGAGGAAGTCCCAATTAAAAACTCTTGAATCGTGGAATCAAAACCCCTCCACTCATCTAGCTTATTGGTACTATAAGTGAAAAACACCAGTGTAAACTTAAGATACAGCTTCTGGTTCAGCCCACTAAAACCAAACCACTGTGCGTCATGTCCATGATGAAAAAGAACAAAAGAATATTCCTACTTGCTTAGACTAAATCATGGCAAGCAATCATACCAAGTCACAATCCAACCAATCACATGGAGAAAAATTGGAAAGTCAAAGGTTTTGAGGAGTGATTTTTTTTAAAAAAAGTCAGTTAATTTTCTGCTCTCAAAAAAAACCCACCCAACCTAAGGAAAAATACCAGGACAAAATTCAAAAATGTGTGTGGTTCAAATTAGAGTTCTAGTCCTACAAGCATTTATAAAATGTCTAAAAGCTTTGCTAAGTCCTGAGAAAAATCAAGGAATGCTTCAGAGAGGAAGCAGATATAGAACCGAACCTTAAGGGAAAGGTTGAAATCAGATAAGTGGACATGATGGGAGAAAAAGGCAGGAAGTTAACATGGAAATGAGGTATTCTAGATACATTTAAATGTATTGATCTAACTGGAATAAGAGTTCTCTTTTGGTAAACAAGAAGATGAATGTTAACTAGATAAGATAACCTGAGGTTAGAAATATCAAGACATATTGTTTGAATTTAATCCAATAGGCAGAGGTGGTTTAAATTTTAAGAAGATTAAATTGAAAGTGGATACAAGCCAGAAACTTGGAAATCATTTAAGGGATTAATGATTAATCTTCTAGGCCAATCTAGAGTAGTGAATGTGAGAATAAGAAAGAAAGACAGATACTTAAAATAACCTTATTTTGAAATAAGAAATGGGATATTTTCAAAATGAAGGAAAAAGTCTTCACTTTATATGAAATTTTTCTGATTTAAAATTTCTATGATATTCCAACATCTGTAGTATAAAATATTGAATCATTATATAGTTACAGATTTATAAAACTTTTTGGAATATCTATATTTTTATTTGATTTCTCTTTCTCTCTGTTTAAAAAAAGAACTACAGTAAAATGGTCTGCTTCTAATGTAGAAGAACATTGTTCTGCTTATTAAAGAAAAAATTCATCTTGAAATTTAGAAGCCAGATATGTAATTTGAAATTGGCAAAACTTCTTTCATTTCTTTTTTGGCCATGTTTGTTTATGAGTGATTCTTACTCTGTGCTACTTAAAGCCCTACATTCTTGTCCAAGGCTACACAGCAAGCTAATGGAAGAAATGGGATTAGAACATGAGTCTCCTGGATCTCAGTCTGATGTTCTTTCCACTATGTGTTCACATCAGAAAGGGTGCCAATTTATCCCTTGGCTGAAATGAATTGAGGAAAAAAAATGTGAAGTTCAGTTGAAGGCCCCTTAGGAAATTCTCTCTCTCATCTGATGGCCAAGCTTTCGAATGGAATGATGAGACAAATAAATCCATCAACATTAACCCAATGGGAACTCTCTTGGGACCTAAAACAATGGTTTCAGCTGCACAATTAACCTCCACCTTGGTTTAGAGCATAAATTTAGCAAGAAGTTATTTGAAAATGTAAGAATACAAAGAATGTATTACACTAGATAGATAGATACTTAAAATAATCTTGTTTTTAAATGCTAGAATTAATGTAAAAAAATATCTCCCTTTTTTATCAATGGTAGGGGTTGAGATATTAAGAGTAGGGTTCCACTCTAGTGCATAGTGTATCAATATTCCAGAGTCTATCAATGGCTCTTGTATCTCATCTAAAATCTTCATTTTTCTATCAAAATTTGAAAAAGAAATATACACTAATGGTTAGGATTCCCCATGTTTCTGCCTATCTCGCCTTTCTCTGAGATTCTTGTTTCAAGGCTATCACATAGTGAATAAACCAATTGTATATATACTTGGTGTAGATATATAATATATATCCATCTATATGTATATATACATTCACCTATATGTATATATATACATATATATCCATCCATGTGAGTTTCCCTGGTGGCCCAGATGGTAAAGAATACACTTGCATTGCAGGAGACCTGGCTTTGATCCGTGGGTTGGGAAGATCACCTGGAGGAGGGCATGGCCACCCACTCCAGTATTCTTACCTGGAGAATGCCATGGACAGAGGAGCCTGGAGGACTACAGTCCATGGGGTCACAAAGAGTTGGACATGGCTGAGTGATTTAGCACGTATACACACACACACACACACACACACACACACACACATATATATAAGGGTAATGTCTCCCTCTATACAGCTCAGGAAGCAACAGTTAGAACTGGACATGAAACAACAGACTGGTTCCAAATAGGAAAAGGAGTACGTCAAGGCTGTATATTGTCACCCTGCTTATTAACTTATATGTAGAGTACATTATGAGAAATGCTGGGCTGGAAGAAACACAAGCTGGAATCAAGATTGCCGGGAGAAATATCAATAACCTCAGATATGCAGATGACACCACCCTTATGGCAGAAAGTGAAGAGGAACTAAAGAGCCTCTTGATGAGAATGAAAGAGGAGAGTGAAAAAGTTGGCTTAAAGCTCAACATTCAGAAAACGAAGATCATGGCATCCGGTCCCATCACATCATGGGAAATAGATGGGGAAACAGTGCAAACAGCGGCTGACTTTATTTTTCTGGGCTCCAAAATCACTGCTGATGATGATTGCAGCCATGAAATTAAAAGACGCTTGCTCCTTGGAAGGAAAGTTATGACCAACCTAGACAGCACTTTAAAAAGCAGAGTCATTACTTTTCCAACAAAGGTCCATTCTAGTCAAGGCTATGGTTTTTCCAGTGGTCATGTATGGATGTGTGAGTTGGACTATAAAGAAAGTTGAGCACCGAAGAATTGATGCTTTTGAACTGTGATGTTGGAGAAGACTCTTGAGAGTCCCTTGGACTGCCAGGAGATCCAACCTGTCCATCCTAAAGATCAGTCCTGGATGTTCATTGAAAGGACTGATGTTGAAGCTGAAACTCCAATACTTTGGCCACCTGATTCAGAGTGCTGACTCATCTGAAAAGACCCTAATGCTGGGAAAGATTGAGGGCAGGAGGAGAAGGGGATGACAGAGGATGAGATGGTTGGATGTCATCACCAACACAATGGACATGGGTTTGGGTGGACTCCAGGAGTTGGTGATGGACAAGGAGGCCTGGTGTGCTGCGGTCCATGGGGTCACAAAGAGTCGGACATGACTGAGTGACTGAACTGAAATGAAATGAATGTCTCCCTCTAGAGCAGAGGACAAGTTTATTCACTGTCAAATGTAGTTAAGATAACATCTCCCTCTGGAGCAGATGTTAGGCAGCTTTGCTTGGGGTCCATTAAATCAGATTTTCTAAGCTTCAGGCCTCTCAACACATAGATGCACATCCACTATGTGTGCAAGATGTACCAAGTGACTCCATCTGAGTCCCAGTGAGTTTGGAGGGAAGGCAAACCAATACAAACGCCAGAGTTCATGGGCAAACCAATACAAACGCAAGAGTTCATGGGCAAACCAATACAAACATAAGAGTTCATGCTATGACCTATGCTTTGAAAAATGCAATTTTTGACCTACAAATATCACATCTTCCACCAGCATCCTTGAACCTGTGTTTGGTGAAGTGGTTAGTTTACAAGTAACAAAAAATCTTAGACCTTTCACAGTTCTTGAAGTAATTTCTAGTTAGACCTCAAAACAACCATGTGATAAACTATTTCTTTCTATTCATATATAAACAGAGGTTTATTCCAAAAGCTCTTTAAAAATAAAAAAGTTAGGGGCTTAATAATGTCTCTGGGTTAGAGTTAGTAGATCTCAAAATAAACATCTATATTGGGAAGCCAGACTTGAAGTTTCTATTCTGAGTTCTGTATGACTAATTCTGAGTAGCTGACTACATATGGCTCTAATCTAATATGGTTATGTTCCTGCTCTAATTGCATTTACTCCATGCACCAGGAAATCAATGTGAGGCTTCTTCAAGCTACATGTAGGTCCTTATATGACTATAAATATATGTTCAGAAACCAGAGAAATGACAACTGGTGCACTTACCAGTTGCAGTGGACTCACTATGAGATAGGCCAATACTAGAACTCTATTTACTAGCTGATTCCCACATACTTCTGTTTTAACAGGAGTGACACATTGGTACTTTGGTTCCCTGGGGTATTCATTTCAGCTCAGACCTTGTATCCAACTTTGTACCCAGACCTTGAAAATCTGAACTTCTCCCTTTCCCCATTATAAATGGTCCTAGGTTTTTCTGGGGAAGGCCTGGGGAATTCACCACTAAGAAGATGGAAACTATTTTAACTGATGGGCACTAAGGATTAGAACTGGTCTAAGATTTGAAATTGGGCAATGGATCATGGTCTATTACTAAGGAGCTAACTCATTGTCTATCTATCTATTTTTCATAGAATATTATGTTCTATGAAGCATATACATAGATCCTTATGGATCAGGACCTTCTGGAGGCCGTCATGACCATGCTCTCCATTGAGAATTATGCCTTGACTTGGATGGCTAGTGCTTCCCTGGTAGCTCAGCTGGTAAAGAATCCACCTGCAATGCAGGAGACACCCATTCCTTTCCTGGATCGGGGAGATCTGCTGGAGAAGGGATAGGCTACCTACTCCAATATTCTTGGGCTTCCCTGGTGGCTCAGACAGTCAAGAATCCAGCTGCAGTGTTGGAGACCTGGGTTTGACCCTTGGATTGGGAAGATCCCCTGGAGAAGGGAATAGCTACCCACTCCAGTATTCTGGCCAGGAGAACGCCACAGTCCATGGGGTCGCAAAGAGTCAGACATGATAAAGCCACTTTCACTTTCATTCTTCTGATGGCTAAGTCTTGGCACCTGGTCTCTGCTGTACTAGAATTCTATCATTTTCCTTGCTACTGGGGATCTCAGCATCTTTCACCATCAGAACAAGGTTCTAGGGGGACTTACATCACCTGACTTTAAGGGTTACATAAAGTATGTAGTACCATCCTAAAAATATACAAATGGATCATAAGAAGCTCAGAAATATACCACTCACATAGTCAAAAGAGTTTTGAAAAAGTGACAAAGATATCCACTGGGGAAAGGACAGGGTTTCCAACAAATAGTTTATGATTTCATTTGACATTGAAGTTGCTCAGTTGTGTCTGACTCTGCAACCCCATGGACTGTAGCCTACCAGGCTCCTCCGTTCATGGAATTTTTCCAGGCAAGAGTACTGGAGTGGGTTGCCATTTCCTTCTCCAGAAGATCTTCCTGACCCAGGGATTGAACCCAGGTCTCCCGCATTGTAGGAAGACGCTTTACCGTCTGAGCCACCAGGGAAGTATTGAAGACTTATTCCCACCTCCAACCATATATAATTTTATATGAATTATCTGGGCTTCTCCAGTGGCTCAACGGTAAAGAACCTGCCTGCCAATGTAGGAGATGCAAGAGATGAGGATTTGATCCCTGGATCAGGAAGATCCCCTGGAGAAGGAAGATCCCATGGAGAAGGAAATGGCTACCCACTCCAGTATTCTTCCCTGGAAAATGCCAGGACAGAGGAGCCTGGTGGGCTACAGCCCATGGAGCAGCAAAAGAGTCAGACATGACTTAGCGACTAAACAACAACAACATTCACAGGCTAATAAAGTGAAATTATAGAACTTCTAGGAAGCTATCTTTGCATCTTCGGATCAGGCAATGAATCCATAGGACATAAAGCAATAGTGTACAAAAAAATTATAATTTAAGTGTAATTATTTAGTGTCTAAAGATAATAAATTAAATCTTTGTATTCCTATCCTCTCCCTCTGGATACATTACTACAATTAGTATATCAGAACTCTTAAAGTTCTAAATAATGAAGATAACAGAAAACATCATCAGTGGATGAGCAATTCAATAAAACTCTGACAAAAGCAGTGGTATCGTTAGAGCAAGCCAAAGGTTAGAGTGTTAGCAAAAAAGACTATAGAGAAGAAAAGAGTAGATTTGCCACAAAGACCAAAATGTCATGGAATCCAACAAAAACAGACAAAGCATTGGAGAACAGGAACGAAATGTGAAGCTAAAAGTAAACGGGGGAAATTTACTGCAAATTGTGATAGGCATCAGTACCATTCACTCGTATTTCCGCTTGTTGCTTCCTGCCATGTATTAGGATGGTACTGCCACCTCTTAAAAGTCAGATAGGCCATTTATGACATACTTTGTTAATTAAATGTTAGCTGAAATACGTGTCATCTCTTTTAATGTCTGTGACACTTTGCTTTCCTTTTGTCCTAGCTCTTTAGCTGCACAAACTTACTCTGTTTAGCAGGCATCTTTGTCTCTCTTTATCCATTAAGTCATGTGTTCTTTGTAGTTCTGTCCTAAGCCTCTTATTTTAATACTTCAAATTCTCCAAGGCAGATCCCATCCATTCTATGGCTTTCTTAACATCTGCACTTCTGACTTGCAAATGTCCATATTCTGCCAACATTTCTGCTGACCTCAAGACCCACACACTTAACTATTTACCAGACATTTTTACTTAGATATCTCATAGACAGATAACACTCAGAATTGTAAAACCTTAGCTCAGTTTTCAAAGCTTTCTTCTTCTTCTGGCTATGCTATTTCTATGAATGAATCACCATTAATGACATCACTATACTACGAAAAAGATCCTAAACTAGAAGTTATTTTTGAGTCCCTCTTTTATGAACAATTTTCCCATGTAACAGACACTTAATCTCAAAATATTGTTCATCCAAATGTTTGACTGTATCAATTTTCAAATCAATTTTATTGAGATATAATTTGAATATAGTAAAATTCACCCATTTTAAGCGGACATTTGGTTGAATTATAACAAATATATACATTCATGTAACCAATACATCATTCATGAAGTAGTAAATCTTTATTATCACAGAAAGTTTTTCCTTTCTCCTTGTCAGTTAATCCTCTCCCCTCCAACCCTAGGCGACCATTGGTCTAGTTTCTAATCATTTAAATTAGTTTTGGTTGTTCTGGAACCTCATGTAAATACTTATACAATGTGCGTGTCTTATTTAGTTGAAGGAGTTCTCTATATATTTTTAATACAAATCCTTTCCCCCATATATGTGTTGTAAAAATTTTTTCCTTAACTGTATTTTTGCATTTTCATTATTTTATTTTTAAATTAATTTTTATTGGGGTATAGTTGATTTACAATGTTATGTTAGGTTCTACTATACAGCACAATGAACCAGTTATACGTGTATATATATATCTCCACTCTTTTTTGGATTCTTTTCCTATAACTATGACTGTGTGCTCAGTTATGTCTGACTCTTTGTGACCGTGTGGATTGTAGCTCACCAGGTTCCTCTGACCATGAAAGTTTCCAGGCAAGAATACTGCAGTGGGCTGTCATTTTCTACTCTAGCGGATCTTTGCAACTCAGGGATCGTTCCTGGTGTCTCGTGTTTCCTGCATTGGCAGGCGGGTTCTTTAGCACTAGTACCACCTGAAAGCCCAAAAAGGTCATTATATAGGTCATTATAAAGTATTGAGTAGAGTTCCTTGTGCTATACAATGTGTCTTTGTTGGTTGTCTATTTTACATGTAGTAGTGTGTGAATGTTATTCCCAAGCTCTTAATTTGCCCCTCTCCCCAGATTTCTCCTTCAGTAACCATGAGTTTGTTTTTGAAATCTGTGAGTCTGTTTTGTAAATAAGTTCATTTATATCATCTAAAAAAAAAATTAGATTCTGCACAAGTGATATCATATTTTTCTTTCATTTAGTATAATAATCTCTTGATCTATCCATGTTGCTGCAAATAGCATTATTTTGTTCTTTTTTTTAATAAATGAGTAATATTTCACTGTATATATGTACCATATCTTCTTTATCCAGTTCTCTGTTAATGGACATTTAGGTTGCTTCCATGTCTTGCCTATAGTGCTGCAATGAACATTAGGATGCATGTATCTTTTCAAATTATGGTTTACTCCAGATATATACCCAGGAATATGATTGTTATATCATATGGTAGTTCTATTTAAAGTACTTTTTCAAGTTTATATATAAACTGTTGATTCTTGAACAAGTGAACAACATGTATCTGAGCTGCATGGGTCCACTTAAAGCACATTTCTTTTACTAAAAGTAAAAGGCAGTTTTCTTTCACTAAATACATGCTGCAGTCTTACACAATCAGCCGGTGATTGAATCCATGGATACAGAAGCTTGGATGCAAAGGGTTGGATGTTAAAAAGTTTTACATGGATTTTTTTTTTTTTTTTTTTTTTTTTTTTTTTTGCTGCGTGAAGGGTTGGCAGCTCTAAGCCCTGTGTATAGTTAGTGTGCTTGCATCCTATATTTAAAACTTTTGCTTACAATAAGGACACAAAGATTCTTTCCTAGAGGTTTTAGCACTTTAATTTCTATATTTAGATCTATAATTATTTTTAATTATTTTAATATTTTATTATTTAAATTATTTTTGTATGATGTGAAGTAGGGATCAGGTACATTTTGTTCATGTAGATAGTTATTGCTGCATCATCAAAAAAAAAAAAAATACAAAAACTGCTTTTCCCCCAATGAATTATCCTGTTGCCTTTGTTGAAAATTGAATGGCCATACATATGTAGATCTATTTCTATACTCTCTTTTCTGTTTCATTGATCTGTATGTCTGCCTTTATGCCAACACCGCCCTGTCCTGATGACTTTGCTCTTATAGTAAGGTTTGAAACAAGGTAGTGCATATCACCTAAATTATTTTGTTTTTCTTACTTTTTTCAAAATTTTTTTGGTTATTCTAGGTCCTCTGCATTTCCAAATTGATTTTAAAATCAGTTTGTCAACATCTACAAAGAAGGGCAAGCCAAACTGCTTTTCCCCCAATGAATTATCCTGTTGCCTTTGTTGAAAATTGAATGGCCATACATATGTAGATCTATTTCTATACTCTCTTTTCTGTTTCATTGATCTGTATGTCTGCCTTTATGCCAACACCGCCCTGTCCTGATGACTTTGCTCTTATAGTAAGGTTTGAAACAAGGTAGTGCATATCACCTAAATTATTTTGTTTTTCTTACTTTTTTCAAAATTTTTTTGGTTATTCTAGGTCCTCTGCATTTCCAAATTGATTTTAAAATCAGTTTGTCAACATCTACAAAGAAGGGCAAGCCATCTGGAAGTTTGGTTGCTAAATCTATACATCAATTTAGGGAGAAAGAGCACCCTGGAAAAAATATTAAAAATTTCAGAGCCTCTGATTCTTCATCTGAAAAATTGAAAAGGAAGAATGGCTTGCCTGTGCGTTATGTAGTCTAGGCAAAAGATTTTATGCCAAATTCTGAACCTTTCCAGACACATAGTAAATGATTATCATTATGATTATTAATATTATTACCCAATAGTTTTATATATATTAGCTCATGTTCTTCTGATTCTAACCATGTAAGATGAAAAGAACAGCACTTAGTATCATCAGGTTTCTACTGAGAACCTTTATTGGACGTTAACTTTATGGATAAGGAAAGGATTATTCCGGTAATTAAGTATCTTGCTCAAAACCACATGGGTAGTAAGTGGTGAATACGCATCTCAAATCAAGTCAGTCTTCTAATTCTGACACCTTTTTGTTACAATAGGTATTCAAAAAAAACCAGGGGAGGAATCAAGGAGACAAAGGACTCAGAACACGGCTTCATTTTAAGCAGAACCAGGATAAGGGCTGACAGAAGGAGGAAATCTGGCTCCTTAGTTCTCTGTGTCTACACCCAAGCTCATCACACTTTCCATTCCCCTGTCCTCACTGGCCCCTCATCCAGAGAATTGTTTGGTGAGCTTTTCTACAATGGACCTAAAGTCTAAAGGGCTGGTGGAGACCTGGCCTCCCTGCCACTGGGTCAGCCAAAAGAGATTGGACGCTCAGTCAACACTCCCTGTACCACTCTGTCCCAAGCACCTCCACTGCTGCAGCCTCATGGGAGTTAGTCCTCGGGCCATTTCCTGAAGCTGACATGCAGTTGACGGAGACCAGGGGGGTATGTTTTGGTGCACATATCCCCCCTGCTTGCTTGGCTATGCTTGCTTAGTTTGATAGTTTCCACTTTCCAGTATGACCTCATGTTGAAAGCTTCTGGATAATTAATAAAGTTCTCTCAGCCCTTTTTTTGGCATCCTGTCCATTTCAGGTACTGCTTTTTAGCTGAGTTTCGTCCTTGAAAGAATAACTCAACTGAATTAGCTGAGAAAAGCTATGAATTGAGAATGTTCATGCCTGGCACACCTATCATCTTGTAGAAACAACTGAGTTAATATTTGAAGGGATGTGTAAACATTTACTTTATGGTTTGGTGCCAGGTTTCAGTGGAATATTAATTTTTATGGACATACTAATAAACTTGGGCTACTTTAGGGTAAAAAAAGAAGGAGCGTAATGGAAACACTGACATATCCCTGAATGATTCTATTTTACTCAAGCTAAAACTATAAACACTTCACTGACTAAAAGGCCTGGAATGAATTGGACAAAGTGTGAGAGATGTTTTCTAATGAAAGATTTCAGTAGAATGGATTTTGTTTTGTAAACCAGTTATTGGTGCTAAATGTCATGCTGAAACAATGCCTTTCCCTGAATCTGACACATACAAATACCCATATAATCCAACAGTTCCCAGACACTGAGATTCACGCAGTGTGTGAAAGTTGTTCAGTTGTGTCTCTTTGTGATCCCCATGGACTGTAGCCTGACAGGCTTCTCTGTCCATGGAATTCTCCAGTCAGTTCTGCTGGTGTGGGTAGCTGTTCCCTTCTTCAGGGGTTCTTCCCAACCCTGGGATCGAACTCAGGTCTTGCACATTTCAGGTGGATTTTTACCTTCTGAGCCACCATCCAAAGGCAATAACAACTGGAAATCACAACCCCTTCTTTCAAGGGGCTGTGCTTTGCCTTCATTCAAGGAGCTGCTTATTTAGGAAAAAAAAAAAAAGTATTTTATATTGAGTATAGTCGAATAACAGTGTTGTGTTCGTTTCAGGTGGACAGCAAAGTGATTCAGTTATAAATATACACTTATCTATTCTTTTTTTCAAGTTCTTGTCTCATTTAGGCTATTACAGAGTACTGAGCAGAATTCCCTGTACTCCTGATATTCTGAGTCCCAAGAGCTCCAGACATTAGAGGAATGATCGTGACTACACAGAGGGATGGCCTTTGTATAAAAAGCCTCAGTGAATAAAATGGGTCCCTATACTTGAGGTAAACTAGAGCATGCATCCGGAGAAGGCACTGGCACCCGCTCCAGCACTCTTGCCTGGAAAATCCCATGGACGGAGAAGCCTGGTGGGCTGCAGTCCATGGGGTCGCTAAGAGTCAGGCACAACTGAGCGACTTCACTTTGACTTTTCACTTTCATGCATTGGAGAAGGAAATGGCAACCCACTCCAGTATTCTTGCCTGGAGAATCCCAGGGACACAGGAGCCTAGTGGGTTGCTGTCTATGGGGTCGCACAGAGTCGGACACGACTGAAGTGACTTAGCAGCAGCAGCAGAGCATGCATCAAAAAGGTTCCAGGAATGTTCTTTCAGTGTTTAGCAAATACAACATCACAAGAAATATATGGCTTTTATAGATGGTTCTGTGACTCTTTAGTCAGATATAGTTCAGTGTCTGGGATTCATAGAAAAGGTTTGATTACAAGAAGTATTCATCTGAAGTTAAGCCTAGGTTTGAAAAGATACTAAGAATACTTTTCCTTTAAAAGCATATTGTAGGGAGAAGAAAATTTTAATATGGTTCCATTATTTAGGAAGCCTAAGTTTAATCAGTTCATTTTGCAGCTCTTCACATCACAGACTCATTTACCAGTCTTTGAGTTTAAAAAAATTTTTCATGGGCTACTCTCAAGCCATCTTTTTCCTACCCCAAGCTATGCTTAGAAAATGCACAGAAGGCCACTTTTCCAGAATTGCGGAGAACTAAGATTTCTGAAGCTATTTTAAAAAAATCAGATATCTAGGTATATCTGATACAAATTGTCTTCATATGTGGACCAAACATCTGGGAATACCTGTTGCACCCCAATCCTTTATCGTTGTGTAGATGTTGTACATGATAGTTGAACATGAATTTAGTTTTGAACACATATCATTTAAGTGTGCTACTTTCTGTCATCTTTAAAGAATGAAAATCCAGATATAAGCACCAGAAGGAGGTAAATAAATTTAATTACTTTGAGCTACAGCTTCTCTAAAAATAAAAGATATAACACTGTATTCTTTGGGAGAGTATCAACAGAGCAAAATAAGACAAATATTCTGCTTAGCACCATGCAATCATTAGCTATCATAAATGCAGCCATTTGATTAAAACAAAGGGGCTAGACCATAACTGACTGTCATGAAGAGTATTTTCCACCTTTATGAAGGTTTTGTTAGGTATGTTTCTCTCCAGGAGCAATCTCTATGAGAGCATAGAATAGCAGATCTGTGGCGCACATGTGTCTCTAGTAAACATCTCAATAATGTGAAGAGACGTAGAAGTTAAAAGCAGAGAAAGGCCTGAATTGGAACCACATCTCCATCACTTCCTAGTTATGTGATGCTAGTTTAGGTGATTTGACCTGGAAGCAGGATTTTCTCAGCTAGAAAATGAATAATTGTGGTCCTTACGAAATAGGGTGTTTGTGGTGGCCCAGTCAGTGAAGAGATAGCCTGCATTGCAGAAAGACCTTGGTTTGATCCCTGGGTCGGGAAGATCCCCTGGAGAAGGAAATGACAACCCACTCCAGTTTTCTTGCCTGGAAAACTCCATGGACAGAGGAGCCTGGTGGGCTACAGTCCCTGGGGTTACAAAGAGTCAGACTTGTTTTAGCAACAAAGACCAGACCGAGGATTAAAGGAGATGTGAATATTACTTAAGTAAATGCTAACTGTTATCAAGACATTGGTCTCAGTTAAGTATTATAGTACCTTTCTAAAATAGAGGGTGCTTGCCCTCTGCCCTAAAATTTGAAACTGCTCAGGGACTGTTCTTTAGGTATGAACAAAATTCCAGAGTCTGTTTTGGTCATTGATGGGGAGTTTACTAAGGTTGTTAGGTATGGTAATCCCCCACGAAATGGCAGAGGTTCACAATACTATGACAGAACCCCTGAGAATCCCTCCTGATCCTAACATGGGGCAGGATTATTGCTTTCTTTCTTTGAGATGTCTGGAGCGAAGACAACTCTGAGAGACAGAGATCAAGAAGAACAGTGAAGCAAGAAAAAGGACAGCCTGACTCAGATCGGGGAGCTAATTCTTCTGCTAGGTCAAAGAGCTGCTGACTGCGAAAGAGAAGATCTATCATAACTCCAGTGAAATGAAGTTCTGTTTTGTAGATGTGGAAAAGGAGTTTTGAAAAAGACCCACCTCAAGTCTACCAGGGAGCTGCAGGTGTTGAAAGCTGTAAAATCTGACAGCAATTGAAATTAAAGCTCACTTAATCATGTTGAGGGAGTGAGTCCATGAACTTCATAATGGAGGGTTATTTCATAATTTTCACAAGCTTCCTCTGGCTACATATCAGGCTGTGTGTGCCTAAGGGAACTTGTCTGGGTCACCCTTTCATTACTTCTAAGGGAGCCAGTGGTTTTTGGAGTATAAACTGAAAACTGACTGGCATTTTGTTACATAAGATTTGTGTCAAATCCAGCTCCAATTATGCAGTAGTATATCAGGCCATGTCCACTTCACAATCGTTTTCACATGTTGCTACAAATAAAAGCCTGAGCTTTTCAATGTGCTGAATCTTTACTGCAATACCCAGCAAGATCTCAAAGGCTGCCCATGTGAGCTGTGAGGTTTAGAAGCAAGACAAGTAGATACTGTATTTTTTATATAATTTATTTGTACATTCATTTCAATTCAGTCTTAATTGACTTCATGAAATTTACAATTTAGAAGTTGGTTCCAATTCTTCTTATTCCTAACTAGGCTAAGGCTATTTCTCTCCACATCCTATTCCTAAGGATAAATAAGATTTTTTTCTAACTGTGTTCTTTGAATAACCCCCAAGAATACAGAACCATATTAATCCTTAGAAATAGGATAAATTACTACTCTCCAAAGTACTCTCTCTTCAGCCAACTTGATAGTTGGGGTAGTTGCTTACTTCCCCATCCATTCTAAGCCCATAAACTTTTGAATATGACATATGTTCTCTTTTTCCTTATATCCACTTTACTATTTGAATGGTTAGGATGCACAGAGGTTCAAGCAACAAAATTTACACTTATCATCCATTTAAACCACAGAGACATTTATAACCTCAGATAGAATAAGATTCAGGAGATGGATGGTTTTAAGTTCATTTTGGCAACTCAGCCAAGTGTTCAGCCTTGTCACCTCTTGGACCCCAGATGGCTGCTGCTGCTCCTGGCAACTTTTCCTCTTACAACTGTGCAGAATAGTATAAAAGGAAGTTACTTCTTTCTCTGCATCCCTTTTAATAAATAGAGGAGAAATAAAGGAAAAAACTTTTCCTAGAAGTCACTGAGTCGACTTTCTTTGAGGTCTATTTTCTAGGGTTGAGTAACTGACCATGGTAGACATCTGAATAGTGGTCTCCAAAATGTATGTCCATGCCCTAACCCCTGGAACCTATGAATTGTACATTATATATATATATATATATTTTTTTAAAAAAGATCTTTGCAGGTGTAACCAAATTAAGTATTTTGAGTTTAAGGGCTCATCTTTGTGTGTCCAGGTGGGCTCTAAATAAATAGCAAATATCCTTATAAGAAACACACAGAGGAAAAGGAAGAGGAGGCAGATGAGCCATGGAAGTCATTTAAATTGGAGTGATGTGGTTGTTAGGCAAGGGATGTCCACAGCTACAGAATGTGGAAGAGGCAGATTCTCCCCTAGAATCACCAATTGGAATGCAGTCTTACTGACAAACTTGATTTCAGACTTCTGGCCTCCAAAACTGTAAGAGAATAAATTTCTACCTGTTTTTCCTTTGTTTGAATAGACTTTATTTTTTAAAGAAGTTTTAGGTTCACAGCAAAATAAGCAGAAAATAGAGTTCCCATATATTTCTTGCCCCACACTCTCATACCTTCCCTATTATCTACATCTTGCACAGAGTGATAGATTATTTGTTAGATTCCTGAGCCTACACTGACACATTATTATCACCCATTACCATAGTTTACATTAAGTTTCAGCCTCAGTGTTGTACTTTCTATGGGTTTTGACAATGTTTAATAATATATATTGATATCTGCCAATGTAGTAATAGTATACAGAGTACTTTGTCTGCTCTAAAGATTCTCTGCACTCCTTTTTCCATTACTCATTCACTTATGACCCCTGGAAACTACCAATCTTTTCTTTTAATACTTATTTATTTTTATTTATTTGTCTGTACCAGGTCTTAATTGAGGCACATGGGATCCTTAGATCCTTAGCATGTGAACTGTTAGTTGTGGCATGTGGGATCTAGTTCTCTGACCAGGGATTGAACCTGGTTCCACTGCATGGGGAATGCAAAGTCTTAGCCCCTGAACCTCCAAGGAAATCCCTACTAATCTTCTAACTGTCTCGATAGTTACATCTTTCTTGAAGTGTCATATAATTAGAATATATAATATTGTTTCACCAGGGTTCTCCAGAGAAACAAAATCAATAGCGTTTGTGTGTGGGGGGGGGTGCATAAGAGAGAGAAAGAGATTTATGATAAGAATTGGCTCGCATTATTATAGAAGCTGAAAAATCCCAAGAGCTGTAAGGTAAGCAAGTAAGCTGAAGACCCAGGAGATATAATGGTTCAGTTCTAGTCCAAAGGCTGGCAGGCTCAAGATCCAATAAGAGCTAATGTTATCACTTTGAGTCTCAAGATAGGGAAATGGCCAAAGTCCCAGTTCAAAAGCCATCAGACAGAAATAATTCTTTCTTAGTCAAGGGAGAGTCAGCCTTTGTGTCTGTTCGCACCTTCAACTGATTAGATAAGGCCCACCCACACTCTGGAGGGAAATCTCCTTTTCTAAATCTATCCACTAAATGTTAATTTCATCCAAAAATATCCTCACAGAGACACCAGAATATGTTTTGAACAAATGTCTGGGTTCTTTTGGGCTCAAACAAGTTGACACATAAAATTAATGGTTACAAGAATGTAGCCTTTTCAGATTGGCTTTTTTCACTTAGTAATATGCATTTTCTGGCTTCCCAGGTGGCTCAGTGGTAAAGAATCCACCTGCCAAAGAAGGAGACATGGGTTTGATCCCTGGGTCAGAAAGGTCTCCTGGAGAAGGAAATGGCAACCCACTCCAGTATTCTTGCCTGGGAAATACCATGGACAGAGGACTCTGGCAGGCTACCATTCATGGGGTCACAAAACAGTCTGACATGACTTAGCATCTGAGTAACAGCAATAACAATATGTATTTACATTTCCTCCATGTCTTTTCATGGGTTGGTGGCCTATTTTTTTCACTGCTGAACTATATTCCATTGCCTGACTATCCCACAGTTTGTTTATCCATTCACCTATTGAAGACATCTTGGTTGCTTTCAAGTTTTTGGCAGTTTTGAATACAGCAGCTATAAACATCTGCTTGAAGGTTTTGGGGTGGACATACATTTTTAATTCATGTGGGTAGATACCAAGGGATGGTATTACTGGATGCAATAGTAAAAGTATTCATTTTGTAAGAAAATTTTCTGCTTGTGTTAAGCTACCAAATTTGTGTTAGTTTGTTGCAGCAGCCCTAAGAAACTAATACAACTGTCCGTAGTTGCAAATGAAAGACAGACAGAAATCTGTATCTACCATTTTTATCTTAATAAAGGAAATGAGATCAGCCTACAATGAAGAAAATTTGTGGGAATCATCCTTGGGTAGAGAATGAACATGTCTAAAATATCCAATTATTTAAGAAGCTGGAAAGATGGATTTGCAGGGTTTTCTCTTAGTACTAAGTACTTGGATTTTCGCTGGTACTAGTGGAGATTTCCTCTAGCTTCGGAGGTCATTGTTGTTGTTCAGTCACTAAGTGTGTCTGACTCTGTGATCCCATGGACTGTAGCCTGCTAGACTCTCTGTCCATGGGGTTTTCCAGGCAACAATAGTGGAGTGGGTTGCCATTTCCTTCTCCAAGGTATCTTCTCAACCTAGGGATTGAGCCACCAGGGAAGCCCAGTTTCAGAGGTCAGAGTCCTTTAATTAAACTAATAATGCAACTCTTAGTTAGCTTTAGAGTAAAGAAAGTAGTATTTTTTCTGCATTAACTCACTGGCTCCTAACGATAGTCCTGAGAAGCATATGAAATTATTGTGCTTATTTGGTGGTGAGCAGTTTCACTTTCATGCATCAGAGAAGGAAATGGCAACCCACTCCAGTATTCTTGCCTGAAGAATCCCAGGGACGGGGGAGCCTGGTGGGCTGCTGTCTATGGGGTCACGCAGAGTCGGACACGACTGAAGCGACTCAGCAGCAGCAATAGATTGCAGTGTCTAGAAGCGTAGACGATGTACACAAGCTCTGAAGCCTACCTAAGCCATGCCATGCAATCTCTCTTGAGCCTCAGTTTATCATCTGCAAAGTAGATCTAATACTAACGCCAACCTCATCACTGTGTATATTAAATCAGACTATAAGTACATGTGGGTTAGGGCATAGTAAGCTTTTAATAAACATTCAAGGCAATTATCATTATTGCTAATTATGATAATGATAATTGATCATTATCATTATTGTACATAGGAGAAAACTAAAGTTGATAAAGATTTAATTACATCTATGGATTAAACAGGTATAAAGGGCAGGTATTCTGGCTCAAAATCCTTTATTTTGCTGTTCTCTATATAAGGATAGACTACATATTTAAATGTTTGCAAAAGTTGGAATCTTATGTCTTAAATGGTATCAAGGGGAAACTCATCACATGCTATGCATGAAAAGAATGTAGATCAGGCTGTGGTGTGAGCTTTCGTGTACACTTATAAATATTTCATGAAAACAATGCCATTTTTATATAGTCTGTGTAAAAAATAAAGAATTGGCCTGGGACAAGTCATAGCATGTGTTGTTTCATTTCCCTTCCCCACAGACATTTAATACTTTGGGCAGAAGACTAAGAAAAGATTGAGCAAATAAATTAGAATGGTGGAAAACACATGAACATGTTTAAATACACATGTCTAGCCATATGTGGAGAGTTGTAGATGTATTTTATTTTTATTTTCAGGACTGCAAGTACTATCATTTTACAAATACCATGGAGATCCACCATGGAGACATGGAGGAGGAGGAAAGTCACATAAACTGAAGCATCGTGCTCTGTGCTTTTCGTATTATTGTTTGGGCACTCAGTCATGTCTGATTCATGGCTCCATGGACTGTAGCCTGCCAAGCTCTTCTGTCCATGGGATTTCCCAAGCAAGAGTATCAGAGTGGGTTTCCACTTCCTACTCCAGGGGGTCTTCCTGGCCCAGGGCTCGAACCCACGCCTCTTGCATCTCCTGCATTGGCAGGCAGATTCTTTACCACTGAGCCACCTGGGAAGCCCCTTTTCATATATATATTCATTTAATTTGCATAATAACTCTGCAAGATATTTATTATTATTCATTTTATAAATGGGGATATTGAGGCTCATAGAACTTTTGTAATTTTTCTGTAAGTTATTCAGCTCTTACTGACAGAGTGAAAGCAGACTCAGGTCTGTCTGGATTCAAATCTTATATTATGTTGACAATACCATTTTCCTTGAAAAGAAATGCAAGTATTCTGTGTAACAAATTTGTACTGTAGAAAACCTTAGTTAAACCGGAATGAGAATGAAGGGAAACCTAATTGCTTCACAAAGTCATACTTGCATTCCTGAGCTGAAGTCAACCCTGCAGTTCCACTTAACAGTCAAGGTTTCAGGTAATGGGCCAGGAGTGAATCTGGGCTTTGTTTCTGGATGGTGGCCACAGGGAGTCTTGATGGAATTTTGCTAGTATTTTATGCCAACTTAAACAAACTCTGGAGATTCAGAAGAGTATTCCATGGATCTGATAGCAGAAGTGGAAAGCCCACAATGCTGAAAAGAATTTTTTGGAAAAAGGAATTTTACAGAGGACAAAAACCAAAATATGAAAAATTAAAATTTCTACTGTTCTGTATAATAGATATTGTCTTCTAAAAGAGGAAAGACATATAGAGCTGGGAGGACCTGCACAGACCTTTTATTGTAATGAAATGTTTAATTTGTCATTTTGACTACTTGTTTTATGAAGATTTACCAAAATTAAAGATAATCATGTGCATAAAATTGAAAATAAAAGGTGTTACCATGCCCAAAGAAGTAAGAAGAAGCAAGCTAGAAAAATTATTTCATCTATTCGTGTGAACAAGTTCAATGATACAGTTTTAAGCCTCAAATTATCAGATAAAGAAGAAAATAACTGAAGTTTTGTTGATTAACTAGTTCTTTAATACAGTAATTGGCTTCTTGTATGTTAGAGAGTTGGATTATAACTACAGAGACCTAAGTATATCTGAATTAAAATAAATTGACAGAAAGTGAATTTAATTAGAAAACACACACACACATGCAGAAAGTTAATGGAGATAAAACAGCTGATACCCAATTGATATTTTGTGTTTCCAAAGAATAAGTATAATGAACAAAGGGTTATATATGAAGATCTGCCCATAAATTGATTCATGCTGATGTTGGAGTAAGAAAAGGGGAAACAGAGATATTTGAAAATATTTCCTAGAATGCCTCAGATATTTCAGATTTCAGTTATATAGATTTGCAACTCTTTGTTTCTAGATTTCAAGCTTTAAGGTGCATATGAATCACCTGCAGATCTTATTACATGCAGTTTCTGATTCAGTAGGTTTGAGGTGAGGCCAGGATCCCCCATTACTATCAAGTTCCTGGGTAATAGGAGTGCCGCTGGTCTCTGTCACAGAGTAACTGACCTTCCCAGTTTGCCTGAACTTGAGGGATTTCCCGCAATATAAATTTTCCAGCTAAACCTGGAACAGATCTGGGCAAACTGGGTTGTTTTGTCACCTTATTAGACATTTTAAATTAGATGGAGTTTGTTATATCTGAGATTCAACAAAAGAATTTCCATCATGTTTAGATATTTGTTAATAAATGAGATCAATAGGTACACCCATAGGCTTATATGGCATGGCATTAAAATTCTTTCTTTGAAGAAATGTCCTATTTAAATATGGACATCCAACTAGGTCAGGCACAGCTTATGATTTCATCTCTGACCTAGGTCTAATTTTATTCCTTAGCAGGCTTAAAAATATATATATATATATATATTCCCAGGTTAGAAACAAGTTAATATTTCTAGAAACAATTTTTTTTTGTCCTTCATTATTTACCTAGGTTGCAAAATTTAATGTCCTAAAACAGAGGATAGATATTCTATTAATATTTGTATCTCCCTAAGTAAGAAAAGAGGCATATGGGGCAGATGGGGATCCTCAAGAAAGCTTTGTTCTGGGAGGGATAAATTAGGAGTTTGGGATTAACATATGCACACTACTATACGTAAAAGAGATAACCCACAAGGATCTACTGTGCGGCACAGGGAACACTACTCAATATTCTGTAATAAAGTACGTGGGAAAAAAATCTGAAAAGAAGTGAATTGTACACCTGAAACTAATACAACATTGTAAATAAACTATACTCCAATGTAAAATTAAAATGAAATTTAAATAAAAATAACATTTGTTCAACATTGATAGCTTTTTGAAAGTTGTACTCTTTAAACTTGGGTTGAGATATATAGGAAACATTCTTAATTTATCAGAAGATCACCTGTCTCTGTTCTGAACATGTTACAAAGCAAAATAAAATAAGTGGAAACTTGCATTCATGACAGCATTTAAAAAAAGAAAGCATTCTAGGCAAATACTCTAAGACCTTTACATGTTTCACTATAATTATTCCTCACAAAATACTCTGGGGCAGGCACACATTACTCCAGGTTTAATAATGTAGGGAAATTGAGGCACAGAGAAATTCATAAGCCTGTCCAAGCAGTCAAGGAGTGATGGATATGAGTTTAAGCCCAGGATTAATCCTCTTGACTGTGTCTCTAAATTAAGAAGAATAAAGGATGACACTGAATAACTTAATACAGAGCATCAGGTACTAACTTGTTCAAAAATACTTGGTCTTCAGTCAGAATGGCCACCATTAAAAAATTTACAAACAATAAATGCTGGAGAGGGTGTGGAGAAAAGGGAATCTGCTTTCACTGTTGGTGGGAATGTAAATTGATACAGTCACTATGGAGGATGGTATGGAGATTTCATAAAAAAGCTAAGAATACAAACATGACCCAACAACCCCACTACTGGGCACACACCCTGAGAAAACCTTAATTGAATGATACATATGTACCCCAATGTTCATTCCCGCACTTTTTGCAATAGCTAAGCCTCTTGATGAAAGTGAAAGAGGAGAGTGAAAAAGTTGGCTTAAAGCTCAACATTCAGAAAACGAAGATCATGGCATCTGGTCCCATCACTTCATGGGAAATAGATGGGGAAACAGTGGAAACAGTATCAGATTTTATTTTGGGGGGCTCCAAAATCACTGCAGATGGTGACTGCAGCCATGAAATTAAAAGACACTTACTCCTTGGAAGAAAAGTTATGACTAACCTAGATAGCATATTCAAAAGCAGAGATATTACTTTGCCGACTAAGGTCCATCTAGTCAAGGCTATGGTTTTTCCTGTGGTCATGTATGGATGTGAGAGTTGGACTGTGAAGAAGGCTGAGCGCCGAAGAATTGATGCTTTTGAACTGTGGTGTTGGAGAAGACTCTTGAGAGTCCCTTGGACTGCAAGGAGATCTAACCAGTCCATTCTGAAGGAGATCAGCCCTGGGATTTCTTTGGAAGGAATGATGCTAAAGCTGCAACTCCAGTACTTTGGCCACCTCATGCGAAGAGTTGACTCATTGGAAAAGACTCTGATCCTGGGAGGGATTGGGGGCAGGAGGAGAAGGGGACAACCCAGGATGAGATAGCTGGATGGCATCACTGACTCAATGGACGTGAGTCTGAGTGAACTCTGGGAGTTGGTGATGGACAGGGAGGCTTGGCTTGCTGCCATTCATGGGGTCACAAAGAGTTGGACACGACTGAGTGACTGAACTGAACTGAGGGCACTGAAGCAACCTAGAAGTCCACTGACAGATGAATGGATAAAGAGGCTGTGGTACACATACACAGTGGACTATTACTCAACCATTAGAAGGAACATATTTGAGTCAGTGCTGAGGTGGATGAATTTAGAGCCTATTATACAGAGTGATAGAAAGAGAAAAACAAATATCATGTTCTAAAGCATATGTGTGGAGTCTAGAAATACGGCACTGATGAACCTATTTGCAGGGCAGCCGTGAAGATGCAGATATGGAAAACAGACTGGTGGACACAGCTGGGGGAAGGAGAGGGTGGGACGAATGGAGAGAGTAGCCTGGAAACATATCCACTACCATATGTGAAATAAATAGCCAGTGAGAATTTGTTGTCTGACTCAGACAGCTCAAACTGGGGTTCCATAACAACCTAGAGGGGTGGGATGGGGTGGGAAGTGGGAGAGATTCAAGAGGGAGGGGACATATATACTCCTATGGCTGATTCATATTGATGTATGGCAGAAACCAACACAATATTGTAAACCAATTATCCTTCGATCAAAAATAAAATGTTAAAAAATACAGGTGGTCTGGAAATCAAAAGATTACTGTTAATTAAACAGACATTTCAATTAAAAAAAAAAACTTAGTTGTATAGTTCAAAAATAGTTTAAAGTTAAAGGTATTCTAAAGGCTCACAAACATTAACCATAAATCAAAGGTGCTTATTCACTGGAGCCAAGAGTTAGAAAGAACTTAGTTTTCAATTCCATCCTTTGTAAGAGTTCATGCCAACTCTGGGCTTCCCAGGTGGCACTAATGGTAAAGAATCCGCCTGCCAACTCTTGGTGTAAAAGCCCAAATTGTGTTTGAGAATCATGAATCCCACTCCCCTACCCCCCGCTTTTTCTGACTCTATTCACCGGCCGGATAATACACATGGAGAAAGAATTTGTCCCTATAAACCATCCTCAATTTTTTCCCTTGCTTCTAGGTCTGACAATCACCTATCAACATTACTGGGTCCATTCTGCCAGACCAAAACCTTGAGAAACCATTCTCTTTGAGACAGTTCCAAATGCATCAGTGACCATTCAACACCTTTTCCACAGGTGGTCTGTGCGGGGCTTCTTGCTCTCAGTCGCTTTAGGATTTGCACGTTTTGTTTACATTCACTTCACTCCTGGCCAGAGGCAAAACCTTCCTACTTCCCTCTTCATTTGTGTAGACCTTGTATTATTATTTTTTTTTTTCACCTTATGGGTATGGTAGCGAGGGGGGAGCTCTGTTAACAGGCAGCATGTCTGGGTTGCCTATCGTGCACTGTGGCTCTTGTCCAATTCCAGTTTATAAAGAGTTTAGAACCATATTTTTTTTCTTTTATGGTACCAAGGGATTAATAACAAGAAAACTGGCAAGGAATTGCAGTCTGCAAGCTGCAATCAATATGATTTGATGCAATCCAGATGTGAAAATTTCCCTGCGCCATCCTGTGCCCACCACAGTATAGGTGTGTGAACTTGGTAAATGCAGAGCCAGTAATTACATTTATTTGGAGATATATGGCCTCTGCCTTCCCCCTCCTTTTCCCACTTTGAGGGAGTGATTTGGAATGTATTTTTATGCTTACTAAAAAGGATGTGGAAATAAAACTTTAATTACTGGAAAAGCTCTTAAGAAGAAAGTGTATTTTATTCTTCCAGAACCATGAGTTTTTCGGGACAGAATGGTCTTAGATCTCTTTAGTTGCCACAAACCCAGGAAGCAACGGATACCTCACAGTGGTCACTTCAGCTGAGGGATGGAATGTTCTAAGACATGGCTCATCTGTTTGGACCAAACCAGCTGAAGAAAGTTTTTTACTTTAATTGTCCTGCTTCTGTTACCATGACTCCACAACAGATTGTCCTGAAACTTAGCAGTTTAAAACAATACTAATTGTTTATTATCTCTCACAGTTTCGTGGGTCTGGAATCCAGAAGCAGCTCATATGGGTCTTCTGACTTGGGGTCTGTAATGAGTGTGCAATGAAACAGTGGCCAGAGCTGGGATCAGACCAAGGGCTTCTTCACTCACGTGTTTTGATACCTTATCTGGGATGGATTGGCTTCCCAGATGGCTCAGCAGGTAAAGAATATGCCTGCAACGCAACAGATGCTGGAGACATAAGTTTGATCTCTGGGTTGAGAAGACCCCTTGGAGGAGGAACGGCAATCTGCTCTAGTATTCTTGCTGGGGAAAACCCATGGACAGAGGAGCCTGGCAGGCTACAGTCCCTGGGGTCACAAAGAGTCAGACATGATTAAGCACCCATGCTCACTGGGAAGGATTGGAGACTAGCACAGAGTTGGACACGATTGAGTGACTGAACACCAAAAACAGCTGGGACTCCTTGGGCATCTGTTTTTGTGGATTCTTCACACATTCTCTCTAGTCGGAGCTTGACGGTAGCTGGACTTTTACATGTCGATCTAATGTTCTGGAGGTGCACATCCAACGAGAGAGACAGGTGAGGAATATACAATGTCACTTTTGGTATGCAGTATTGGCTGAGGCACTTACAATGGTTCATTCAGTTTCAAACGATCAGAGAAGGGCATAAACCAGCCCCTTCTTGGAGGTCTATCAATGTCACATTGTAAAACAGATGCATGGGATGGTCATCTTTGAAAATACAATCTGCCATGTGCTCCAGGAGTTCTATCCCTGACAAAATATCAACAATATCCTATTCATGATGGCTGCTTTTAATATCCAGCAGCAGAGCCAGCTGACTAAGATTTGTTGAATGAGTCAGAAGTAGAGTTTCAGATGTTCAGTTTTTGGAATGCTGGGCCCATTGAATCAGGAGCTTATGCAGGATCCAATTCAATTCCCATGAGCTTGCATAGGCATGTGCATATCATGGTTATAATAAAAATGGGAAGTAAATGCCATATACTAGTTATCTAATTACAATAATCATTAACTGAGCAAGCATTCATTAAATTTCTCAGGTAGTAACACTGAAATTATTGTGGGGAAGATAAACAGGGGTGTGTTTAATTCCCTAGAATTAGAAAAAATGGAATCAAACTCAAAATCCCATGCTTCTTCCACCCATCAGCTTTATGAGTTTTACAAAATACTGTGATGCTAATATGAATTATTGGAAACATTCTAAGTCTTACATGAATTTGGAATGGGGATTGGTCAGAAAAGTTTGAGCACTCAGAGATAGCCAGCATTTCTTTCTTTAGACCTCTTTAGACCTGGAACCAAAGCAGGAACCAGAATAAAGTGTAGATAAGTAGAAAAAAGGAGAGTCAAGAAGAATAGCAGAGCAAAGGAACACAGATGAGTGTATACATGGTGTGTTCCCAGAACAGCTAGGAGACACCAAGTATTCAAAGCATTCACTATTTTCTTTTCAAAGCAACATTCACATATTTTTCATAAAAAAATGCCATTGTTGCTTTACTTGGTAGTAAAAAAAAGTACATAAAAGTGCATAAAAGTATTAAAAAGTACATAAAAGTATTATGAGGGGAAATAGATATAGCTATTCCATTAGAGAACAAAATCACAGGATATGACAGTGTTTTTGAACAACAAGCTTTGAAAGGACTTAGCTTTCTGTTTTCCTTACTTCTTAATTTTCACAGTGATATCTGTTGCTGTAATGGATCATTTGTTTAAAACACACATACAGTCCATTACACCAATAGAAGAGTAAGAGAGAAATTGCACAGGGTTGTTTTTTCTATTTCATCTATATGTTAACATCAGGACCTTTCTATAAGGTTAGTAAATTCTGTGCAGACCAGTTTGCATGAAAGTGAGTATAACATAATCACAATATCAATTGCCAGTTACGGAAAGCCCATGTTATATCAACTTCTTTGCATAAAAATAACTTTTTTAAACTATAACTTTATAAAGTAGCTATCATAATTTCCTTTTACAGGTAAAACTAAGAATAGAAAATATAGAAAGGTTTAACATGCTATGCTAAATACCAGTTAAGAAGTGACAAGGCAATATTTTAAGTTGAGTCAGTCGTCTCACTCCAAAATTGTGCTTCAGTATGAAAGAGTTGGTGTTTAGTCATTGTCCCAGGAACAGGTAGTTTTCACTGATGCAGCCAACTTCTACCTGCTATTGAACATCAATGCTTAACCCCTGGCCTTGGCTTTCTCGTTTACTAGCTATTTCAGTTCAGTTCAGTTCAGTTGCTCAGTCATATCCAACTCTTTGTGACTCCATAGACTGTAGCCTGCCAGGCTTCCCTGTTCATCACCAACTCCTGGAGCTTCCTCAAACTTATGTCCATCAAGTTTGCGATGCCATCCAGCTATCTCATCCTCTGTCACCCACTTCTCCTCCTGCCTTTGATGTTTTCTAGCATCAGGTTATTTCCCAATGAGTCAGTTCTTTCCATCAGGTGGCCAAAGTATTGGAGCTTCAGCTTCAGCATCAGTCCTTCCAATGAATATTCAGGACTGATTTCCTTTAGGATGACTGGATGGATCTCCTTGCATTCCAAGGGACTCTCAAGAGTCTTCTCCAACACCACAGTTCAGAAGCATCAATTCTTCAGTGCTCAACTTTCTTTACAGTCCAACTCTCATATCCACACATGACCACTGGAAAAATCATAGCTTTGACTATATGGATCTTTGTCAGCAAAGTAACGTCTATGCTTTCTAGGTGTCTAGGTTGTCATAGCTTTTATTCCAAGGAGCAAGCATCTTTTAATTTCATGGCTGCTGTCACCACCTGCTGTGGTTTTGGAGCCCCCCAAAATAAAGTCTGACACTGTTTCCATTGTTTTCCCATCTATTTGCCATGAAGTGATGGGACTGGATGTCATGATCTTAGTTTTCTGAATGTTGAGCTTTGAACCAGCTTTTTCACTTTTGTCTTTCACTTTCATCAAGAGGCCCTTTAGTTCCTCTTTGCTTTCTGCCATAAGGATGGTGTCATCTGCATATCTGAGGTTATTGGTATTTCTCCCAGCAATCTTGATTCCAGCTTGTGCTTCATCCAGCCCAGCATTTCATATGATGTGCTACCCTTCATATAAGTTAAATAAGCAGGGTGACAATGTACAGCCTTGATGTACTCCTTTTCCAGTTTGGAACAAGTCCATTGTTCCATGTCCAGTTCTAACTGTTGCTTCTTGACCTGCCTATAGGTTTCTCAGGAGGCAAGTATAGTGGTCTGGTATTCCTATCTCTTGAGGAATTTTCCACAGTTTGTTGTGATTCACACAGTCAAAGGCTTTCACATAGCCAATGAAACAGGAGTAGATGTTTTTTCTAGGATTCTCTTGCTTTTTCAATGATTCAATGGATGTTGGCAATTTGATCTCTGGGTCTCTGCCTTTTCTAAAACCAGCTTGAACATCTGTAAGTTCTCAGTTCACCTGCTATTGAAGCATTGCTTGGAGAATTTTGAGCATTATTTTGCTAACCTATGAGATGAGCTCAAATGTGTGGTAGTTTGAGCATTCTTTGGCATTGCCTTTCTTTGGAATTGAAATGAAAACTGACCTTTTTCCAGTCCCGTGGCCACTGCTGAGTGTTTTCCAAACTTGCTGGCATATTGAGTGCAGCACTTTCACAGCATCATTTTTTAGGATTTGAAATAGCGCAACTGGAATTCCATCACCTCCACTAGCTTTGTTCATAGTGATGCTTCCTAAGCCCCATTTGACTTCACCTTCTGGGATGTCTGGCTCTAGGTGAGTGATCACACCATCGTGGTTATCTGGGTCATAAACATCTTTTTTGTATAGTTCTGTGTATTCTTGCCACCTCTTCTTAATATCTTCTGTTTCGATTAGGTCCATACCATTTCTGTCCTTTTTTGTGCCCATCTTTGCATGAAATGTTCCCTTGGTATCTCTAATTTTCTTGAAGAGATCTCTAGTCTTTCCCATTCTATTGTTTTCCTCTATTTTTTTGCCTTGATCCCTCAAGAAGGCTTTATCTCTCCTTGCTATTCTTTGGAACTCTGCATTCATATGGATATTACTTTCCTTTTCTCTAGCTATTTAGACTGTGGTAAATTAGTTAACCTCTCTTTGACAAAGTTTATCTTACTCAGATTGAATGAAACAATTCATAATTGTCTAAGTGGCTGTCTTATACTAAGTGATCATTTAAGATGCTACTCTTATTACTCTTACTATACTAACATTTTTTTGTTATTAGTTTATAAGATAATTGGCTTGTGTTAGATGTACATCCTAGTCTGAGAGAAAACCAGAAGCTTCCCAGAAAATATTTTTGGCATCATTAACAAATTGATGTACTTGACGGACTACAGCTGTGTTGATGATCTAGCCAATGCCCTGTAGCTTTGTAACTAGTATTCAGCCCTAGGTCTTAAAAGGGAAGATACTACAGAAAATAGCTGCCAGTGGAATTTGTAGTCCTTAATTTCAGTCTTACCATTTAAAGAACTGATTCCCCTTAGGGCCAACTATGATTTCTTACAGTGCATCTCTCTTTCTTACTGTTTGAGGCAACGTGAAAGAGTGATTGTTAGCAGAAGATGATTTTTGGTGTAGAAAAAGAAACATAAAATATGAGTGGGAAAGGGAAAAATCCTTAAAATGTTTATCTAAAGCGCAGATAATTATAATTCCAACCAAAAAATAATAATTTAGATATCTTTCCTTGTCTAAAGAAGAATACAAAGAAAAACTCTCATCCTTTCTTGAGAGTTATGAGATAACATACAGTGTGCCTGGTTAAATTTTAACTTTAGATAAGCAACAAATATTTTAGCATAAAAATGTGCCAAATATTTTATGAGACTTACTTATACTTTTAAAATAAGGTTTTTTTTTTAATCTGATAGTCAAATTTTATTGGATGTCCTATATTTTTATTCACAAGATCTGGCAGCCCTGCTTAGAATGACCACAATCAGTTATTATCTAACTGGCTCAGGCATTTTCACACTTTCTAATTTCACACTGACGTTGGAGGCAGGACATGAAGCCAGACTTTGGAATATGGAGCCCCAGGCTGAGTCTACACATGGAAATCACCAGATGGTCAACACCGAAATCAGACTGATTATATTCTATGCAGCCAAAGATGGAGAAGCTCTATACAGTCAACAAAAACAAGACCAGGAGCTGACTGTGGCTCAGATCATGAACTCCTTATTACCAAACTCAGACTCAAATTGAAGAAAGTAGGGAAAACCACTAGATCATTCAGGTATGACCTAAATCAAATCCCTTATGATTATACAGTGGAAGTGAGAAATAGATTTAAGGGCCTAGATCTGATAGATAGAGTGCCTGATGAACTATGGAATGAGGTTCGTGACATTGTACAGGAGACAGGGATCAAGACCATCCCCATGGAAAAGAAATGCAAAAAAGCAAAATGGCTGTCTGGGGAGGCCTTACAAATAGCTGTGAAGAGAAGAGAGGTAAAAAACAAAGGAGAAAAGGAAAGATATAGGCATCTAAATGCAGAGTTCCAAAGAATAGTAAGAAGAGATAAGAAAGCCTTCTTTAACGATCAATGCAAAGAAATAGAGGAAAACTACAGAATGGGAAAGACTGGAGATCACTTCAAGAAAATTAGAGATACCAAGGGAACATTTCATGCAAAGATGGGCTTTATAAAGGACAGAAATGGTCTGGACCTAACAGAAGCAGAAGATATTAAGAAGAGGTGGCAAGAATACACGGAAGAACTGTATAAAAAAGATCTTCACGACCCAGATAGTCATGATGATGTGATCACTAATCCAGAACCAGACATCTTGGAATGTGAAGTCAAGTGGGCCTTAGAAGGCATCACTACGAACAAACCTAGTGGAGGTGATGGAATTCCAGTTGAGCTGTTTCAAATCTTGAAAGATGATGCTGTGAAAGTGCTGCACTCAATATGCCAGCGAATTTGGAAAACTCAGCAGTGGCCACAGGACTGGAAAAGGTCAGTGTTCATTCCAATCCCAAAGAAAGGCAATGCCAAAGATTGTTCAAACTACCACACAATTGCACTCACCACACACACTAGTAAAGTAATGCTCAAAATTCTCCAAGCCAGGCTTCAGCAATACGTGAAATGCGAACTCCCTGACGTCCAAGCTGGTTTTACAAAAGGCAGAGGAACCAGAGATCAAATTGCTAACATCTGCTGGATCATGGAAAAAGCAAGAGAGTTCCAGAAAAACATCTATTTCTGCTTTATTGACTATGCCAAAGCCTTTGACTGTGTGGATCACAATAAACTGTGGAAAATTCTGAAAGGGATGGGAATACCAAACCACCTGACCTGCCTCTTGAGAAATCTGTATGCAGGTCAGGAAGCAACAGTTAGAACTGGACATGGAACAACAGACTGGTTCCAAATAGGAAAAGGAGTACGTCAAGGCTGTATATTGTCACCCTGCTTATTTAACTTCGATGCAGAGTACATCATGAGAAACGCTGGGCTGGAAGAAACACAAGCTGGAATCAAGATTGCCGGGAGAAATATCAATAACCTCAGATATGCAGATGACATCACCCTTATGGCAGAAAGTGAAGAGGAGCTAAAAAGCCTCTTGATGAAAGTGAAAGAGGAGAGTGAAAAAGTTGGCCTAAAGCTCAACATTCAGAAAACAAAGATCATGGCATCCAGTACCATCATTCATGGGAAATAGATGGGTGAACAGTGGAAACAGTGTCAGACTTTATTTTGGGGGGCTCTAGAATCACTGCAGATGGTGATTGCAGCCATGAAATTAAAAGATGCTTACTCCTTGGAAGAAAAGTTATGACCAAGCTAGATAGCATATTCAAAATCAGAGACATTACTTTGCCAACTAAGGTCGGTCTAGTCAAGGCTATGGTTCTTCCTGTGGTCATGTATGGATGTGAGAGTTGGACTGTGAAGAAGGCTGAGTGCCAAAGAATTGATGCTTTTGAACTGTGGTCTTGAGAGTCCCTTGGACTGCAAGGAGATCCAACCAGTCCATTCTGAAGGAGATCAATCCTGGGATTTCTTTGGAAGGAATGATGCTGAAGCTGAAACTCCAGTACTTTGGCCAGCTCATGCGAAGTGTTGACTCATTGGAAAAACTCTGATGCTGGGAGGGATTGGAGGTAGGAGGAGAAGGGGATGACCCAGGATGAGATGGCTGGATGGCATCATGGACTTGATGGACGTGAGTCTGAGAGAACTCCAGGAGACGGTGATGGACAGGGAGGCCTGGTGCGCTGCGATTCATGGGGTCGCAAAGAGTCGGACACGACTGAGTGACTGAACTGAACTTAACTGAACTGAGGCTGAGTGTTTCTATATGCTTAGTCACTCAGTCATGTCCAACCCTTTGCAACCCCATGGACTGTAGCCTCAGGCTCTTCTGTCCATGGGATTCACCAGATAAGAATGCTGGAGTGGGTAGCTCTTTCCTCCTCCAGGGAATCTTCCCAACCCAGGGACTGAACCCATGTCTCCTGTATTGCAGGCAGTTTCTTTACTGATGAGCCACTGGGGAAGCCCCACCAGACTGAGTCTGAGACCAAGGAAACATTCGTAATAAAGTGTATGTACTGAACGAGTTCAACCCCCCATCTCCTAGACTTCCTAGTACATATCCTATATTTCTGTTGAAATGTGAAATGTTTTTTCTAATCCTAAATGTTCCTTGATTTATTTACTCATCTTTTCTTTACCCTAGGACAGCCTTCCCTGTCATATTTTACCCATTAAATTCTTAAATACTGTGGTGTTGGAGAAGACTCTTGAGAGTCCCTTGGACTGCAAGGAGATCAAACCAGTCAATCCTATAGGAAATCAGTCCTGAATATTCACTGGAAGGACTGATGCTGAAGCTGAAGCTACAATAATTTGGCCACCTGATGTGAAGAACTGACTCATTGGAAAAGACCTTGATGCTGGGAAAGATTGAAGGCAGGAGGAGAAGTGGATGACAGAGGATGAGATGGTTTGATGGCATCACTGACTCCATGGACATGAGTTTGAGCAAGCTCTGAGAGTTGGTGATGGACAGGGAAGCCTGGCATGTTGCAGTCCCTGTGGTGCTCAATTAGACATGACTGAGTGACCGAACTGAACTGAAGCCCTATTTGGAAATGGCTAATTGCCCCCAAAAGTTGACATAATGTTGTGGGACCAAGGATGGTTTTTACAGTAGAATGTCATCAGAAGTGAGGTATCTTATTTCTGGGCCAAGGTGATTAAGAAGAAAATGTGTTTTCTTCCCCTCTTCTTTCTCCTTTTGCTATTTTAGTACAGATGGGCATAAAAATATTAGAGGCTATGTGTTGTGGACAAAGGAACCACAAGATAGAAGCATCCTGGGTTTCTGTATTATGCTTTTGAGGAGAGATACCTGATGATCAGACAAGTGTATTTGAAATTTTACAGAACCAAGATATGAACTTGTAATGTTTTCTTTTATTTTGTTATTGTTTAATGTTTTCCTAATATATAGCCTTTAATGAATCATACCCTATACTCTGAAGCTTTTATCAATGAATTAAATAAGAACATCATCAGGCACTAAATGTATATATAAGAGTAATTGAGTTCACTGTCTAGTCATAATAAGGCATCAGATTTGTTGAGATCTATATGTCAAGTACTGTGCTGGCCACTTTATCTGTATTATTTCATTTAATCTTTGTAATAAACCCATTAGAAAGATGCTATTATTAATTCATTCTACTGATTTTAAAAAATGGCATAAGAATGGAAAAATTTCTTAAGATCTTTATTTCAAATATTCAAAGATGTCAAGAAATTTTCTGATTGTTAGGCAATTAAGTGCAGAAATTGAGTTTCAATCCCAGACAATTTAATTTTGGAGCCTAATTGCTGAATCAATACTGAAATACGGCATGACACATGTTACTGAATAATAAAGTAAGTGGTAAAGAAAGACCAGACAATTTTACTAGGACAGTGATACCCAGAAAGCTTTCTCAGATTCTTGAGCTGAGTAAGAAAGGAGGAAGAGTTACCAAATTGTAAATGCTTCCTATGTCATGCTAAAGAGGTTTCTTCTACCAAAAAAATGGTGAGGAGCCATTAAAGAGTTAAAAGGAGGGTGACAGAGTGACATTCTTCCCAGCTTTCCCCAATACTTTTTTTTTTTTTCCAGAAAACACCCAGACCTGTCTTACAATGCCAAATACTTGGTTTTTAGAGCACTGAAGAAAGTGAATTCCTTTTTGCAGACTTTTCTGGAAGAAACCTACTCGTTCTGAACTGTTTGTGCTCTTTTCACTGTTGATGCTTCCTTTTCACTTCTGGCTCTCTGAGAAAACATTCCAAAATGTCACCATGTCAATATTCAAATAAGACCTATGATGAGAACAGCATGCTATATTAGTAATAGAAAAATAAGGTTGTAAACTCCGCTTCAAAGACTTCATGTTGCTCTTGGCTATAACTGGGGAAGAGACTTGAAGCAGGCATATGAAATATGAAACTACAAATGCTGCTTCAAATAGAACAGTCATTGAGTAGCATGGGCTTACCTGAAACAAATGTGAAGTTTGTCTGCTGCAAAACAGGCACTCTCTCACTAAATATACATGAAATGAATTAAGAACAAGAGAGAGATTTTCCCCTCATTTGTATTCGTATCAATGGGTATGGATTCCTCAGCGCATTCTTTTTTAAAAAGATTACTTGTTTTCACTTGGAGGACAATTGCTTTACAATATTGTGTGGGGTCTGCCATATATCAACTTGAACCAGCCATAGGTACACATATGTCCCCTCCCTCTTGAACTTCCCTCCTACCTCCCACCCCTTCCCACCCGTCTAGATAGTCGCAGGGCCCCGGGTTTGAGCTCCCTGTGTCCTACGGCAAGTTTCCACTAGCTATCTATATCATATGTGGTAATATACATGTTTCAGTGCTACACTCTGTATGCACCCCGCCCTCTCCTTCCCCCACTGGGTCCACAAGTCTGTTCTCTGTGTCTGCGTCTCCACTGCTGCCCTGCAAACAGTTTCATCAATACCATCTGTCTAGATTCCATATATTGTACATGTATTAATATACGGTGTTTGTTTTTCTCTTTCTGACTTTATAAGTTGAAGGGAATTAGGCAGCTGGCAGGGGTGAATAATCTGCTCATTAAGACTTAGTCTTTTAATCCTCTCATCCACTAAACACAAAATTGGAAATAAAACTAAAAGCCAAAGGACAAAAATTTTGCTTTGTAGAAAAGACTGTTGCACTCACTTTTGGTCAAAGTGGTAAGGTTTACCTAGTGGGTTGGAGATAAGACACAATACTGATGAAATCAATATTTGAGGCTTGTTCATGGCATGGACCATTTGGATTTTCTGGGCTTGGTACATTATAGGCATTCAATAAATGCTTATTTGCTGGAATAATAGAGGAAAGAAGACTTTGTGGTATTCAGTTCAGACTGGCAATTTAATATGCTCAACTATTTCTCAATAGGAGACAAGAGGAATGAGGAAGACAACTGGGGACAAAGGAGTGAATGGGACAGGTTGTTGTAGATGGCATTGGTGTCAGACAGATAAGGAGGGTTTAGATGGTGGCTTTGCCTCTTATTTGTGGTGTGACATGAAGCAAGGCACTAGGTCTTTCTGAACTCTTTTTTCTATGTAAAATGTAAATAATTTCCCTTATATCATGTCATCTGAGGATTCAATCAGATTAACAAATGTAAAGTAAATACTTGATAAAAGCCAGTTGGATAGTAAGTATTTAGTTTGAGGGCACTGACCCTTAAGGACTAGGATGATAATCCCCAAGGGTTCACTAATTAGGCCACATAGACTATCTATGGCCAGCATCTTTTAATTGGTTAGTTCCACTATGTACCACTGCTAAAAGTTTTGCCTCTCACCTCTGCCTAAAGAAATCATCATATCACACCATGCAATAAATCAATGCATTTAATTATGAGTGTAGTAAGAAGGAAGGAGATACTGCTTTTAAAGGAAGATCTTGATCCACCTTGAATAATGTCTGTTTTCCTGAAGATCAAGTGGTTAGTCATGGATTTATGCAGACAATTCACTTGCTAGAAGACTGAAATCCTAATGAGTCTAGGCCAACAAACTGTCCTTATGATAGCTTTGCCTCATTAACTCAGAGAAATTAGCTAAGAGGAAGGGCACAGGTTCAGATAAAATGAAGCCTTGTAAATGGGAGTGTTCTGTTGAGATGAGCAAAGTCTCGAAGCACCAAAGGCTCCTTAAAGCAGGACTGGAGAGTGGCCTTCAGACAGTGGCTTTGCCTACAGAGCAAGGCCAGTCAGAGGGCTTATGTAACAGAGGGCCTCTTTAACTCCAGCAGGAAACCCTATGTCCAGACGAATCTTGCTTCCAGACGCTGCTAGGTAGCAGCCTGACTGCCTTCTTTCTTCTTCCTTCCCCTTGAAAGAGAGACTCGGAGCAGATTTTTCCCTCACAGCCTGAATTCATTAGATTTATTTTTTTTCCTCTCAACCATGCTGTGGAGGTTGAATTGCCTTCATTCATAAGTTGACTCCAAACCAAGAGAAAGAGACAGCAAGATCCAGCTATCACACCTCGTAAAATGTGTCCGCTGAAAATCATGAGCGAATATTGGATGAAAGATCCTAAATAACAAGGGTACTCAGGAACCCATACTAGAATCCCAACACTTTTTACAGGTTTAGGGGCATGAAGATGCTTTGACATTAAAAATAAAAGACCCTCCTGCTCACCCTTGATCATCATTTCATTCCTGGTTCCAGATGGTTCTCTGGGGTTTTCCTTTTTTCCACTCCAAACAAACCACTTGCTCTTTATGGGAAAAGGTGTATTGAGCTTAAAGGTATATCAGAGGCAAGGATTTGAGAATCAGATTGGTTTTAGCCAGAGAACCCCACCCCCTTTTTCTCTGAACTGTCTCTTCCGAATCCTGCTCAGTAGCACTGTTAATAATTATATCTGCTGTCATAATGCTATTGCTTTTGGCAATAAACACTTAGCACATTGCTACTGGTTTTTGCCAGGATAGCATGGCCCATTCAGATTTATGGTCTAGAAGATGCAAGACTAACTTTCACACCATACTTCATTCTATAAAAGAAAGCGATCATATTGAAAGCCAGCTCTCTACCCATGTCCATCTCCCCCTCCTTTTCCCCAGACCCAGGACAAGTTGCAGATTGTTTAATTGGACATGAGAAAGACAGTGGCTAAATACGACAAGAACTTGCAATCTGACTTGAAGTCTATTTTTCCTGTCAGAATATATTTCTCTTTGTTCTTCAAAGCAAAAATAAACCAGAGGCAAAATCATAAATAAAACAGAAATTTCCTACCATAATTTTTGATCACTTATCCCACATATGTACCTTTTTAACACCTCTATTAATCCCCTCTGTACCCCAAACATCCATCTTATCCAAGTCAATGAGGCAGAGAACACAACAGGCTTTAGAATCAGATGTACATGGGTTCAAGTTCACTAAATCTCTTTGAGTCTCAGTATGTCTATTTTTAAATGTTAATAGTTGGCATAAAAACATATTTTGTGGCCATTGTGAAGGGGCTTAAAGAAAAACCAGTGCTGAAGTCTGTGGGTGCAGGATTGGCATGGACAAAACTTCTAGCTTCCTTCTTTTCTTCCCTTTTCCCCTTCCAGTGCCCATCAGGTTTCCTCTGTCAGCTTGTGTATCCTTTTAATGGCCAGCTTCCGTCATTCTGAGCTATGCAAAAATACTATGGGTACCACATTTTCCTGTTCCTTACCTACCCGTTTCCTTTCCCAGTCTCTCAGAACATTGAGAACTAATGCGTGGTTACTGGTAAGGAGAGGAGTGGACAGGTAAGGGGGATTAAGAGGTGCAAACTACTAGGTATAAAATAAATAAGTTACAAGGATATAATATACAGCACAAGGAATATAGCTAATGTTTTACAGTAACTTTATATGGAGTATAGTCTATAAAAATATCAAATTACTTTGTTGTATACCTAATATAATATTACATCAATTATACCTCCATTAAAAAAGAATGTTTCTCTGCCTTTCGTTGTTCTGATAACCTAACCATAGTTAGAGGAAAATGGATGCACGTGGTTACTGTGGTGCTACTTTCAGATTACAGCCTCATTTTGATAAAAATGGAGACAACATCTTAACCCAAAACGCTGAGGCCCTTAAGTAATTTAACTTGGCAAATACTGACTGAATGCTTGATAATGCAACAGATGAAATAGATGTTTGGAATGACACAGAGAAAAGACTTGGCCCTTTCCTTCGCAGAATTTGTAGTCTGGGGTGGAAGACACACCAGAATTAAGTGTTAAAAGATTGTATTCCAATGTGTTAGAAGAGAAGGTGCACCAAAGGTCACTAGAGTATGTAAAAGAAGGAGATGAAGTCCAGCCACAGAAATTAAAGAGCTGTTCATATAGGAGGCATGTTTGAGCTAACTCATGGAGTAGCTTGAGTAAAGACCCAGCAGCTAAAGATGAAAAGTGCTTTTGCAAAATATTGAGGAAACTATGGTGACTGTGTGGATAAGGAAAGCTGTCTATCATATCATTGAAAAAAGGATGTTGTGGCCATCAACATCAGTCACTGCAGCCAACCCCAGATTGTACCTGCTGGAAATTCAGGAAAGAGAAAACCAGGATACTGGCCCTAGATACCTAAGGTGCATATCAAAGAAATGATTTCAGTTAAGTCCAGACTCTTACATCTTTCCATAAAGAGAAAAGTGCCAAGTGCATTTACTCAAGATGTTTGGTTTTCTTTCACTAATTGTAATTGCTTGAAGCTCCAACTACTTGGATTTTCCTTTGGTTTGTTGTTGTTGTTGCAAAAAACTGCATATCCTGACCCTTCTGTTACATTATTGGAACAGTCCTTCAGAACTGAGAGGCCGTCTCCTGGGTTTAAGTCTTCAGTATGTCCTCCGAATAAAATATAATTCTCAAGTTTTAGATTGTGCTGTGTTTCCAGTTGACAGCTGTAATACAAGTTACAAGTTGGAAGTGCATGCTGTAGTAGAAAATAAAATTATAAATGAAGTTAGATATAGAGTTGGGGGCTGTGCTTCACAGCTTGAGCCAAGTGAACTTTTCACTTGCGGTATAAATCTACTGTAGATTCTAAAGCAGGAAGGACCATGACTACTTATATATTTTAGAGAGGCACTCTGGTGACAGATTTGTATTGGAATCAGAGAGAAGCTGGTACTAGGCTGACCAGTTGGAAAATGGTTACTAGAATTCAGGTCCACGTAACATGGCAATAGCTGTCAGGGGGTGATGAAGTGACGGAAGGAAGGAACAGATGGCAGGGACATTTCAGACCAAAGACAACAGAGCTTGGATTCTTCACAAAGTGTAGAAGGTTCCAGAGAAGGAAAAGTTAAAGATTAATCTAGACTATTTACCCTGGAAGATTGAAAGCATGGAGATTCCATCAGCGAAATGGGTAAGTGGCAAGTTTGGTTTGGAGTTTGCAATAGAACAAATAGAGGGCAGGCAGATTTTTCCTGATCTTGGACAGCTTTAAACTCAGTGGGGCACAATTTTCTCACCTATAAAATAAACATCATAATTCATGTTGTGTTTATCTCACTGGGTTGCTGTGAAAATCAGGCAAGGTCATGAGTGTGTCTGTTTTCTAAATTATCAAATATATTCCCAAATGAAAGGTCAATGAAACCATTTAAAACCCCTATGCTGCCCATAGTGACAACTCTATGTAGGTTGGCATGGGGCTTTCCACACATGAAACCCGCACCCTGACCTATTGTAAAATGAGTTTTTAAGAAAAGCAATCTCAAGAAAATGCTCTCTAAATATCACATTTTTAATATCTGACCCAGCAGTCTGTGAATTTTACTACCAAAACATTCTGAATTGAATCAGCTGCATTTAGGGTTTTGACCAAAACAGTTTTCAAAATAAAAAAGAACAAAAGCTATTGTTTTAGAAGCCAGAAAGGTCTTCTTTCCTGAAGTTGGCTCACATGTGTGACTTCAGCTTTCATTGAGCAGCTTTGGGTATGAATGAGGCCAGGCACCACCAGGGGCCGGAAATGGGAAAATGAATTAAATCTAGCAACATGAATGCTACGAAGTCTTTTTTACTATCAAGCTAGTCAGGGGATTTGATGTCTTTACCGCTAAGTGTCACCTGTACGTTCTTTGTACATTCACTGTACAGACCTACACCTGATTATATTCTGTGTAGGTTTCTAGGAGTTCTGAGATTGGAAAGAGAATCACAGGCGTGGTCTTCTGAGAGGATGTGATTTCTGTGCCTGATTCCCTGCAGAAAATGTAAGAAGCTAGTTGAGAAAAAGGGGCATGTGAACAGATGCTACCCACGGACATCTGATTAGAGGCTCTTTATTTGTCTTAAGTCTAATTATGACATTATATATCTATATTTATACCTATATGTATGCTGAATATATATATATGACATTTTGTTTGTCCATTAAGGATGTACGTATGAATATATTTGTTGTTGTTCAGTCATGTCCAAGGAGAAAGCAATGGTACCCCACTCCAGTACTCTTGCCTGGAAAATCCCGTGGATGGAAGAGCCTGGTGGGCTGCAGTCCATGGGGTCGCAAACAGTCGGACACAACTGAGCGACTTCACTTTTCACTTTCATGCATTGGAGAAGGAAATGGCAACCCACTCCAGTGTTCTTGCCTGGAGAATCCCAGGGACAGGGGAGCCTGGTGGGCTGCCATCTATGGGGTTGCACAGAGTCAGACACAACTGAAGTGACTTAGCATCAGCAGCAGCAGCAGTCGTGTCCAATTCTTTACAGTCCCGGAGACTGCAGCATGCCAGACCTATCTGTCCTTCACCAACTCAGGAAGTTTGCCCAAGTTTGTGTCCATTGCATTAGTGATGCAATCCAGCCATCTCATCCTCTGACATCCTCTTCTCCTTCTGCCCTCAATATTTCCCAGCATCAGGGACTTTCCCAATGAGTCAGCTGTTCACATCAGATGACCAAAATACTGTAGTTTCAGCTTAAGCATCAGTCCTTCCAACAAATGTTCAGGGTTGATTTACCTTAGGATTGACTGGTTTGATCTCCTTGCTGTCCAAGGGACTCTCAGGAGTCTTCTCCAGCACCGAACTTCAAAGGCATCAATTCTTCGGCCCTCTGCCTTCTTTACAGTCCAGATCTCACAATCATATGTGACCACTGGGAAGACCATAACCCTGACTACTTTGTTAGAAGAGTAATATCTCTGCTTTTCAACATTCTGTTCTAGGTTTGTCATGGCTCTCCTGCCAAGAAGCAAACATCTTCTGATTTCATGGCTGCAGTCACCATCCACAGTGATTTTAGAGCCCAAGAATAGGAAATTTGTCATTACTTTCACCTTTTCCCCTTCTATACATATCCATGTATGTATGTATGCATGTATATAATACATATATATATATATACTCCATTTATTTATTTATACCTGGCCTTTGTTCTGGAAGAAATTAAGGCAGCCTTAAAGCTAATATTAAGTACAAATAAACAGATAAGGAAATTGGAACAGAAGGGAAGTTTTATGGTCTGAATGTCCATTCCCTCCAAAATTCATACACTGAACTCTAATCCCCACTGTGATGGAAGTTGTACTTTTACAATGTAATTAGGTCATAAGGATGAAGTTTTCATGAGTGGGATTAGTACCCTTATGAAAACACTAGCCTAGCACTAAACTAGCTTATTCTCTTTCTACTTTGTGAGAATACAAGGGAAAATCAGCTATCTGCATCCTGAAAGAGGGCTTTCACCCAAACCCAACTATGCTGACACCAAACCTGGGACTTTTAAGCCTCCAGAAATATGGGCAATAGATTTCTCTTTTTTATAAGAGACCTAGTTTCTGGTAATTTGTTGTAACAGCCTGGGATGACTAAGACAATAAGAGAAAACAATAAATCTAGGGATAGCACAAACAAAAACTAGCCATCATTCATTCTTGAAGAACTGCTGCCTAATTCTGGCTTTAGATTTATTAATAGTCGAGGTAAACATGAAACTATGCTCAATGACCATGGGTATTCCAGAGGCACACAGCTATTGCTGGTGGTAAGACTCAACTCAAGTTTCTGTTGTGAAACCTCACAAAGGCAACATCTTAGAATATAGTGGACAACATGATCATTGTAGATATTATGCATAGTTTCATCTGATTGTATTTGTGATAATTTTCCTCAATGAATGAAAGCAGTGTCCTCACACTGAGATGCCACAAATCAATGTGCATGAAGAGCATGTTTTAACTAACAAAATGGAAACTCACACTATAAATTAAAAGTACTATATCAAAATCAAATTTACTGAAGTTGATAACTATTCTGTGGGTACTACTTCTTTTTTGCTCCTTGATTGTTTGCTTAATTTATTTAAGACTATATATACAAAAAGATCTTAATGACCCAGATAACCATGATGTTGTGATCACCCATCTAGAGCCAGACACCCTAGAGTGTGAGATCAAGTGGGCCTTAGGAAGCATCACTATGAGCAAAGCTAGTGGCGGTGATGGCATTTCAGCTGAGAGATCTCAAATCCTAAAAGATGATGCTGTGAAAGTGCTGCACTCAATATGCCAGCAAATTTGGAAAACTCAGCAGTGGCCACAGGACTAGAAAAGGTCAGTTTTCATTCCAATCCCAAAGAAAGACAATGCCAAAGAATGCTCAGACTACCACACAATTGTACTCATCTCACACGCTAGTAAAGTAATGCTCAAAATTCTCCAAGCCAGGCTTCAGCAATACATGACCTATGAACTTCCAGATGTTCAAGCTGGTTTTAGAAAAGGCAGAGGAACCAGAGGTCAAATTGCCAACATGCACTGGATCATCAAAAAAGCAAGAGAATCCCAGAAAGATATCTACTTCTGTTATACTGACTACGCTAAAGTCTTTGACTGTGTGGATCACAACAAACTGCTTCCTGAGAAACCTGTATGCAGGTCAAGAAACAGCAGTTAGAATCGGACATGAAATAATGGACTGGTTCCAAACTGGGGAAGGAGTATATCAAGGCTTTATGTTGTCACCCTGCTTGTTTAACTTATATACAAAATACTGAGTTGGATGAAGCACAAGCTGGAATCAAGATTGCCAGGAGAAATATCAATAACCTCAGGTATGCAGTTGACACCACCTGTATGGCAGAAATCAAAGAGAAACTAAAGAGCCTCTTGATGAAAGTGAAAGAGGAGAGTGAAAAAGTTGGTTCAAAACTCAACATTCTCGAAACTAAGATCATGGCATCCGGTCCCACCACTTCATGGCAAATAGATGGGGAAAAATGGAAACAATGGCAGATTTTACTTTCTGGGGCTCCAAAATCACTGGAGATGGTGACTGTAGCCATGAAATTAAAAGACACTTGCTCCTTGGAAAAAAACTATGACAAACCTAGACAACGTATTGAAAAGCAGAGACATTACTGACAAAGGTCCGTCTAGTCAAAGCTATGATTTTTCCAGTAGTCATGCATGGATTTGAGAGTTTCACCATAAAGCTGAGCACCGACGAATTGATGCCTTTCAACTGTAGTGTTGGGGAAGACTCTTGACAGTCCCTTGGACTGCAAGACGATCCAACCAGTCCATCCTGAAGGAAATCAGTCCTGAATATTCACTGGAAAGACTGATGCTGAAGCTGAAGCTCCAATACTTTGGCCACCTGATGTGAAAAAGATTCTGATATTGGAAAGGATTGAAGGCATGAGAAGGGGATGCCAGAGAATGAGATAGTTGGATGTCATCACTGACGTGACGAACGTGAGTTTGAGCAAGCTCCAGGAATTGGTGATGGTCAGGGAAGCCAGGCATGCTACAGTCAGGGGGTTGCAGAGCACTGGACATGACTGAGTGACTGAACTGAACTATATATCATTGGTCCCCAACCTTTTTGTACCTGGGATCAGTTTCATTTAAGACAATTTTTCCATAGACCAGTGGTGGGGGGGAATGCTTTTGAGATGATTCAATCACATTATACTTATTGTACACTTTATCTCTATTATTATTACATTGTGGTATATAATGAAATAATTATACAACTCACCATAATGCAGAATCAGATCTCAGGCATTAGATTCTCATAAACAGCATGCAACCTTAGACCCTCATATGCACAGTTCATAGCAGAGTTCATACTCCTATGAGAATCTAATGCTGTTGCTGATCTGACAGGAGGCAGATCTCAGGTGGAAATGTGAGTGATGGGGAGTGGCTATAAATATACAGCAGCAGTCCATGGCCTGGGGGTTGGGGATACCTGCTATATATAATGAAACACAAAATAGCTGAAAAAACTCACATACATTTTAATGACTTGACTTTGTTTTTAGAAGAAAATTTAAAAAATATTTTTGCAAAGCTGATATATTCATAATGCAGACATTTTAGAATATAAAACCAGAATTAAAATCACTTGTCTTATTTATTGTTCAAATATTTTCTATATATGTGCATTTACAAAAATGGAACTACTTCATAGTAGTTTTGAAATTGCCTTATGTAAGCTTAATATAAATTGTTTTCTATAAAATTGTATCTTTTAAACAGTTGGATGTGATTCTTAACTTTAACATTTTATTACTGTTTATTTTCTTTTGTGGAAGTTATTAGTTGAGTTGGTTGTATGTGTATAAAGAAGCTTGGAATGTAACTACCTGGTAAATTTTAGAAACTTTATATATAATATAATTTAGGGGGAAATTCTTGCTGAGTTACCCAAATCAACCATAAGGAAAGCTAATAAACTCTAATAGACCAATTTAACCTTGAAGCTTCTATTTAAGCAAAAGAGATTTTGGGTGATGATAGTATTTAACCTTACGGAAACTTTTTTTTTTCCCCAATAAAAGTTAAGTAATAGCAATTCTGGGATAATTAAAGGCAGGTCATATTTTCTTGTGAAAACTTTTCCAGTGAACAGGAACTCCAGTTTTCAGTTTGCTTTCCGATCTGGTTTTTAGGTGAATTTAAAAATTAGAGGTAGAAGATAAATAGGAAATGAAAACATAAATGGAGAGAATTAAATCCTAAAAGCTTAATGAGTTCTCTGATTTCAGAATGCCTGGTTGATATTATAATGGAAATATACTTGGCAAAGCAAGAAAGATTGCAAATGATCTGTGATTTCTATCAATGGTTCTTAAATATGTTCTCCATGGAGGGTTAAGAAAATAAAACAATAAGACCCCTTTTCAGTTGGAGGATAATTGCTGCCTTCTCATACAACCCAACTGGTCTTCAAAGCCAACCATGATTTACTACTACAGTCATTTAAGGTAAAAGGGGCTGTTTGCTTTACATGGAAGCCAAGTTGGAAGAAAGCACATTGTGGGAAGTTTCTCCAACACAATTTCATGCAATTTGAAAATGAAATGTACTTAAAAGGGCTCAAAGAGATATATTAGTTCAGGCTGAGAAAAGTAAAGAAAATTACTAGGGACAAGGACAGAAAGATGTGACTTTATTTTGGGGACATTAATTTACTTATTTAAATATATCTTTCTTACTTTGAAGGTCGCTGAGATGATCTTAGTTTTCCAAAACATCCTAATTCACTTTTCTTAATCTCATCTGCTCAGAAGATTTACCTCAAAAGTATCAGGCATCCTTGCTGACTTTCCTCTTGGCCTGGAAAAGAACTGGGAGAATGCAAAATTTGAAAGAACTGGATTATCTTGCCATTTCTACTTCTTTCCAATAACATTTCATATTAAATTCCAGTTCCCCAAACATCACGAGGTCTGCCACCTGCCTATCAATGCTTCATATTCTGGGTCTCTATTTACCATCAAAATATATTGGGGGCTTTAGGGTTCTAAATTCATCCCAAGGGACAAAGACAGAAAACGGCTTAACCAGAAAATCCATACCCACTAAAATTCTGATTAATTAATGAATCCTCTCAGAAAATGATATGCTTCAATCAGCTGATGTCCTTAAGGAACTTTTAGTACCTAGGACTGTAAGAAGAAATGCTGTTTGTCCCGGAGTTCTTTCTGTGAACATCTGTTTCATCCATGGGAAAAAACACGTCCAAATGAAGCCTTTATTTTTGGAGCCCTATTAATGAACATTGGTGTCCTAAAATCTTCAGGGAAATATAAACTGTCTCTAATTTCACGGCTGAAGAACCCAATTACAGAGAGAGCTTTCACATTGCCCAGGGTCAATGAGAGAGCGTGTGCCAGGCTGGATTTAAAATGCAAGTCTTTGGCTCCCCTAACAAACAGACCTCCAGTAATACCCTGCTGCTAAATTAAGGATTTCTAATGAGATTACAAAATGCAGAGAATAGCCATAGAGAACTGGGATATTTTAACAAAAACACATTCCAGCTGTTTGGAATCTAAACCTTCACAATATTTTTCAATGGTCCTTAGATGGAAAACATTCTGATTGGTCTGGAAAATATATATTGACCTTAAATATGATTATCTTCTCTGAGACTACTTTGTTAATTAGATTTACTGTATTATTCTGTTTAATTGGGTTTTATGTAGACTTTGAAACAGTTAATTTAGAATGTTTGGTCAGAGAGATGTTGTGGGGAGGGAGGTGGAAGGGGGGTTCATGTTTGGGAACGCATGTAAGAATTAAAGATTTAAAATTAAAAAAAAATAAAAAAAAATTTAAAAAAAAAAAAAAAAAAAAATAGAATGTTTGGTCAGAATAATATACAATTGCTTACCTGCATTCTTATTTTATCCAGAGATACTAACATGAAAATGAAGCCAACTATATGAATAATTTAAATAAATATAGTTGTATATTTAGACCAATATTCAATATTTTAGGTGAAAGGTTACTGTTGTTTGATACTATAAAGTAAATCAATTAACCATTGTAGATTTAATGGTTTTTGCTAATATAGATATTTTGAGGAGAGATAATACAATATATTCTTCTTTCTCGTATTTAGTATGTATTTTACAAATAACATTTAATAGTACTAAAGAAAATAATGAAGAAAGGAAGAAAAACTACCTATAATTCATACTTTGAACAATAACTGTTCTCCGTTTTCTTATTTCACTCTCTGTATGAACAATTTCGTAGTGTGAGTGTGAATAAATACTATTTTTATTCTGTATCAAATGGTAAACATTTTGTCATAGATACAGGTAGTGTAAGAATTCCTGTGATTATATTTAGTGACTTTATCATTCTTCAAATTGAAGAAATGGGTCACCTAACCAGGGGTCCCCAAGCTTTGGGATCTGGTACCTGATGATCTGAGGTGGAGCTGATGTAACAATAGAAATAAAATGTGCAATAAATGTAATGCACTTGAATAATCCTAAAACCATCCATCCCCCTGCTCCTTGGAAAAATTTTCTTTTGCAAAACAGGTTTCCGGTGCCAAAAAGTTGGGGACTGACCTAAACCACTCCACTGTTTGGGATTTCCTTGTTTTTCAAGTTTTTCTAACATAAATAACGTCATAATAATTATATTGGAGCAAGCATCATGTGCTTTTATAAAAGTATACACTTCTAGAAGACTGAAAAACTGCTGGCCCATAAGATACAGTTTTGTGACTCTTAATTCATAGATCATAGTTACTTTTAAAAGAGGTTGTGCCAACTGACAATAAGTTAAACTACTCTAAAATTCTTTAAAAGTGACATCGATTATAATTTTTAGCACTTTCTATTATAGGGATGGCATTATATTTAGGACTGCATGACCCACCGACTATTTTCTACTTTTCAACAGACAAACAACTTGTGAAATTAGAAATAAAATAGGTCTTATCTTTTAAATCTTAGATTTCCCGAAGTGCTCTTCACATCGGATATGAGTATAGTGGAGAAAGTAGGGCCAAAAAGGAAGAACCCCTTTACTGTACATCCAGATTAGTGCTAACGCTAGTGCTAAGTTGCTTCTCTCACGTGCAGCTCTATGTGAGCCTATGAACCATCGCCTGCCAGGCTCTTCTGTCCATGGGATTGCTCAGGCAAGAATGCTGGATTGTGTTGTCGTTTCCTTCTCTGGGTGATCTTCCCAACCCAGGAATGAACCTTCAGCTCTTATCTCTCCTGTGTAGGCAGGTGGGTTCTTTACTACTAATGCCACCTGGGAAGGCCACGTACGCCTTGATTAGGCATTATATTTTTCACAAAATGTTGAATTAATGTTAAAGCTTATAGATTTAACATGATCTAAGTTGGTCTGAAGTACCTGTGACTGTCGCACAAGAACAGTTTGAGCAAAATTAGAAACGTAATTGTAGCTCTATCTAAAAACAGCAAACTGGAAGTATAAAAGGTACAGAAAAATTCACTCCAGTCATCTGAATCTATTAGGTAAAGTCTCATTTTCAGTACATAATATCCAAATAGCTTTCTTTACCCATGGATATATTGTAACCCTAAATGTCTATGAAATCATTCTATTTCTAAACTGCTACTGTAAAAAATTGTTTCAGTCTCCATTTCACTAACCATAGCCATCAGTATAATTAGAGATTCAAGAATCGTGATTATGGGATCATGTGTCTACAGTGTAGCTTAACCATGGAAAACTTGAAAATATTATATTGTTATTTATGAACTTTTAGATCTAGCTAAATAATAATGGGGTTTGAAGAGAGAAGCTGTTAGACTATCTAACATGTTTTATTGAATATGCAATTTTTAGTTGCAGTAAAGAACAAAAAGTTTATAAAAGTGACATTTCAGAAGCACCAAAAGGTACTTTCAATTTAGCACTAGACCAAAACTGAACTTCAGACTAAGTATATTTTGAAAGAAATCTACTAAATAAGAAATTGAGTTAAAGATTTTCTAATTATGTTAGCAAATTAAATAAACCTAAAAAAAGTAAAATAGCCACCTCATTTAACTTCTCAAATTTCAACAGTAGAAAGTATGTTTCTGTAGTTATGAGAAATAACAAATAATTTGAAAAAACTATCTTGTACACAAATGCAGGAAAAGAGATTCTAAAGTCACTGAAGTCATTCTTAACCTAAAAAATACAACACAATGCAAATCTAAATTATCTTTGATATAATTCAGTTAGCAAAATATGTCTAGTAGCTGAGACAGAGAACTATCCCCTACTTAGAAATATTTATCGTTTTAATATATTGGAGATACAAAACAAAGGTAGAAAACCCTTTGAGGAAATATTCAGCTACTTCTTATTATATACTAATTTGCATCTTCTGAAGCCTTTCTCAAAACTGAATATATTTTCACAAAATAAATTCTTCATTGGCTGATTTCTAACTTAGACAACACCTTCTTCTTTCCCTAATTCCACTTATCAAAATGCAGCTTTACATTTGACTATCCCCCATGCCTAATTTTTATTTTAATAAAAATACAATAATAATCATTGTTATTATAACAAGTGGTGCTGGGAAAACTGGTCAACCACTTGTAAAAGAATGAAACTAGATCACTTTCTAACACCGCACACAAAAATAAACTCAAAATGGATTAAAGATCTAAACGTAAGACCAGAAACTATAAAACTCCTAGAGGAGAACATAGGCAAAACACTCTCCTGACATAAATCACAGCAGGATCCTCTTTGATCCACCTCCCAGAATTCTGGAAATAAAAGCAAAAATAAACAAATGGGATCTAATTAAAATTAGAAGCTTCTGCACAACAAAGGAAAATATAAGCAAGGTGAAAAGACAGCCTTCTGAATGGGAGAAAATAATAGCAAATGAAGCAACTGACAAACAACTAATCTCAAAAATATACAAGCAACTTCTGCAGCTCAATTCCAGAAAAATAAACGACCCAATCAAAAAATGGGCCAAAGAACTAAATAGACATTTCTCCAAAGAAGACATACGGATGGCTAACAAACACATGAAAAGATGCTCCATCACTCATTGTTAGAGAAATGCAAATCAAAACCACAATGAGGTACCACTTCACACCAGTCAGAATGGCTGAGATCCAAAAGTCTGCAAGCAATAAATGCCGGAGAGGGTGTGGAGAAAAGGGAACCCTCTTATACTGTTGGTGGGAATGCAAACTAGTACAGCCACTATGGAGAACAGTGTGGAGATTCCTTAAAAAAATTGCAAATAGAACTACCTTATGATGCAGCAATCCCACTGCTGGGCATACACACCGAGGAAACCAGAATTGAAAGAGACACGTGTACCCCAATGTTCATCGCAGCACTGTTTATAATAGCCAGGACATGGAAACAACCTAGATGTCCATCAGCAGATGAATGGAATAAGAAAGCTGTGGTACATATACACAATGGAGTATTACTCAGCCATGAAAAAGAATACATTTGAATCAGTTCTGATGAGATGGATGAAACTGGAGCAATTATACAAAGTGAAGTAAGCCAGAAAGAAAAACACCAGTACAGTCTACTAACACATATATATGGAATTTAGAAAGATGGCAATGATGACCTTGTATGCAAGACAACAAAAGTGACGCAGATGTGTAGAGCAGACTTTTGGACTCAGAGGTAGAGGGCGAGGGTGGGATGATTTGGGAGAATGGCATTGAAACATGTATACTATCATGTAAGAAATGAATCGCCAGTCTATGTTTGATGCAGGATGCAGGATGCTTGGGGCTGGTGCATGGGGATGATCCGGAGGGATGATGTGGGGTGGGAGGGTGGGAGGGGGGTTCATGTTTGGGAGCTCATGTACACCCGTGGTGGATTCATGTCAATGTATGCCAAAACCAATACAGTATTGTAAAGTAAAATAAATAAATAAATAAATAAAAAGAAATTGAATACTTACTATGACTGAGGTATTATGCTTTACACTCTCTATGCATTTTCTCATTTAAGTTTCACAACAGTCCTATGACAGACACTATTACATGCATGTCATTGATTAGGAAACTGACATTGAGAAAAGTCAAGGGTCTTCTTCAGTATCATAAAAATAGTAACTAGTGGATCTGCAATTTGAACTTAGCTCTGTAGCACTTTGTAGTTGTCTGAATCTGAGTTATTGCATGAGACTGCCATCTGACTGTTACCTGTGAGGGGCTATTGTCTTCAAAGAAAGTTGCTCAGTCATGTTCAACTCTTTACGACCCCATGGACTACACAGTCCATGGAATTCTCCGGGCCAGAATTATGGAGTAGGGAGCCGTTCCCTTCCCCAGGGGATCTTCTAAATCCAGGTATTGAACTGGGGTCTCCTGAATTACAGGTGGATTCTTTACCAACTGAGCTATCAGGGAAGTTTATTGTCTTCAATAAACCAGGGTAATAACATTTTACTGAATATAAACCCGTGTCAAAGTGTAAAATCTTTAATATGTCAAATAGCAAAGATTTGGGGAATTCTTTTATCACCATGAAAATACATATTAACTAATTTCTGAGTTGGTCATTTTAATGAAAAATATTTGAGACGTTGCTTGTAAACAGAATTTAAGAAAGTGATTCAGATACTTTTAAGAGGGCCAGGAATTGCTGGCTTGAGTCAGGAAGAGAAAGCTCACAAAGATAATCCTCAAGGCATGTGGCTCAGACTTTGGGTCCATTTCTTAGAGCTATACTATAGAGACTGGATATTCAGAACAGAAAGCAGAACAGATGGGTAATAGGTTCCTCTTGGCTCCCAATCCAGGGGAAATGAGCCACACTTTCTGCTCCAGCTGGAGCTTCTGGGTGGTCCGCAAAGGTAGAATCAAACAGAGAGTTTCCAGATCCAATCTGAAGGTCCCACATGTGCAAGGGAAGGAAGTGTTTGGCATATCCACAGTAAGCACTGCACTCCTGTATTCTTTTTCCATTGCTTCCAGGAATTTCAAAAGGGCTGGTTTCTCATTAAAATGGTACATATAAAGTGACTGTTAGAAATAATGGGAATATCACTAGCATCAATTGGTAAAAGGGTTTCTCATCAGAACTCATGTTCTGAAATGCACACTGAGTGCCTAATATATACCAGTCACTATCGTTGATTTGCTCTTTTTTTTTTTTAACATTTCTTTCAGCCTCTGAGGTGAATAATAGTATCCTCATAATACTGGAGAGAAAACTAGGGTTTAAATGCCATGTAACTTGCCCTCCAATCATATAGCTTGAAAGTGAGAACGCCAAGATTCTCATCTAACACATCCTGAACCTGAGGGCAGCATTCTGACTTCCTCTCACAGACGAGCATTGCCTTCTGCAGTACAGGAGAAGGACAAGGGAATCGTCAGCTCTCATCATACTCATTGTAGTCACTGAACATCCTTGACCCTTCCCATTAGTCCTCTTTGCGTCCTTCTTTTCTTTCACTTTTGAGAAACAGTAAGCAGGAGACGCAGTATGGATTCTTGGGTTTGAAAGATCCCCTGGAGGAGGAAATGGTAATACCACTCCAGTATTCTTGCCTGGAAAATTGCATGGCCAGAGGAGCCTGGTGGTTTGCAGTCTATAGGGTCGCAAAAGAGCGGAACACTATGTAGTGACTATAAAACAAAAACAATAACAACACCATTTTTAAACTGGTTTTCCTTGTTGACTGTAACAGCACGCCAGGAGAACTGCAAATTCGATTAAAAACCCCCAAACACCAGTAATGTCTTTGGGAATCTTTCAACCCATGATAACCACAAAGATAACCACTTTCCTTGTGATATTACTAAAAGAAATTTCTATTCTCATGGAACTATTCATCTAACACATTTACACATGCATTTCAAAGAAGTGATGCATAATTATTTTGATCTTATTTGATGATCTAAGGTTTTTAAACTATTGCATGTCTTTTGATAGAAAAAATCCCATAATTGAATATGCATTGGGAATTAAGTGAAACATACTAACATTGTTTTATGAAGACAATCCAAAGATTACATCATGCTGTTTGTTTCTACATATGAATGCAATTTTGTGTGAAAATATTTGGAAACTATGAACCATTTGCTTCTGAAGGCTCTCTATCAAACTGCTAGGTTAATAGTGCAGAAATCAGAGTAATTTATATTCAGATTTTGATAAATGTATTAGCTTTATAATCCTTGCTTGACAATTTATAGCTATTCTTTTCAAATTTTAATGAAAAGCAAAGTTTTTAAGATTCTCATGATCATTATAGGAAATGTTCCAACAGAATCACATGATTAAGTAGTTTCTAATATGATCCTATAAATTATCTTTCATTGTTTTCTTCTAGTTGACTTATACTGCAGATGGTGACTGCAGCCATGAAATTGAAACATGATTGCTACTCAGAAGGAAAGCTATGTCAAAGCTAAGCAGCATATTAAAAAGTAGAGACAATTACTTTGCTGACAAAAGTCCATATAGTCAAAGCTATGGTTTTTCCAGTAGTCATATATGGATGTGAGAATTTGACCATAAAGAAGCCAAAGCTCTGAGGAACTAATGCTTTCAAACTGTGGTGCTGGAGAAGACTTTTGAGAGTACCTTGAACTGCAAGGAGATCAAACCAGTCAATCCTAGGGAAAATCAACCCTGAATACTCATTGGAAGGACTGATGCTGAAGCTCCTATGCTTTGGCCACCTTATGTGAAGACCTGACTCATTGGAAAACACCCTGATGCTGGGAAAGATTGAAGGCAAAAAGAGAATGTGCAGCAGGGGATGAGACGATTGGATAGCATCACTGACTCAGTGGACACGAGTCTGAACAAACTCTAGGAGATAGTGAAGGACAGGGAAGCCTGTCATGCTGCAGTCCATGGGGTTGCAAAGAGTTGGACATGACTTAGCAACTGAACAAGTTGACTTACAAAGGTATGCAATTTTATACCAATGAGACTTTTCAGAATTACTTTCACATTTGTCTCCCTAATTCTTTTTCTATTTGATAGTTAGAGGATGGTGGTGGGTCTCTTTATTCCCATTTAAGAGTTGGGAAAATAAAGGTACAGAAAAGTTTGAGCAACTTGCCTAAATTCAGATAGATGATTGTTTGCTGCTGCTGCTAAGTCGCTTCAGTCATGTCCAACTCTGCGACCCCATAGACAGCAGCCCACCAGGCTCCGCCGTCCCTGGGATTGTCCAGGCAAGAACACTGGAGTGGGTTGCCATTTCCTTCTCCAGTGCATGAAAGTGAAAAGTGAAAGTGAAGTCGCTGAGTTGTGTCCGACTCCTAGCAACCCCATGGACTGCACCCCACCAGGCTCCTCTGTCCATGGGATTTTCCAGGCAAGAGTACTGGAGTGGGGTGCCATTGCCTTCTCCCAGATGGTTGTTTAGTGACAGACAAATGATGAGTGCCCAGGTGTTTTGTATTCTTAGCCCTTAGATTGTTTCTCAGACTCAGGTCTATGGAATACCACTGTCCTAATAAATGTAAATGGATATTCTAATAAAAATTAGTGTCTGAAGGTCAAATAAATTTGAGAAACATTGCATGATATAATTTTGTAGTTGCCTTAAAATTTTCACTGCAGTCATGAGATTTTTAAAAGATAAGTGAAGTCCCATAATTTAAAAAGTGTTTAACCAGAATATCTCCAACTTATTAGCTCATGAACATCTTCCAAACCCACTAATATTCTGTAGTACACAGATTAAAAAGCATTATACCAGCTACACATGTAAGTTTTAATTTGGACATCACTATGCCTAATATATTTTATTTTATTTTTCACAAAGTCTAGAAAATGCTAGCACTAAGAGTAAGGGTTTAACATTAGTTTACTAAGTGATAAAATCTATGATATAGTTATTTACAGGTAGAAGCTTAAATGTATGGATGTCAATTTATTATAACCATAAACCAGTTTATTGAAATCCCCCCAAAGAGAAAGAAATAGAGAGAGAATCTATTGAAAATTCAGCAACAGGTAGGAATACACATTGAGAAAAAATTCAATGGTGTAATGAAATAAATTAATAAATATGTATTGAGTATATATTGAGTACCTACTATCTTCTAGACATTACAAATACTTCCTCATTTAATCTGCCCTGATCTTTACAAGATAGATAGTATTGTCATTCAACAAATAAAATGTGTTTCTTTTTGTTTCTCATTGTTCACTGTCCAGGCATCATAGTTGTTAAATATTTCAACTATCACCATAGGTAAAGAGAAATCTCATTGAAAGAAATAAGACTTGAAACTCTAAGGACCCAAAATTGTGTGAGTCAAGGACCAAGGACTTGCACACTTTTATCAAACTATCACTAGCCAGACATATACAACTCACAATTTTATATTCTAAATACTATACTCTAAATTCTAGCCTTAGGAACCCAATCACGTGGTTAAAAAGCAAAACCATTCATACCTAGTGCCACTATGACACAGAAATTATTTCTCATTGGAGCTTCAGGTATCTCAAGAAGGTGACATCTCTTAGCATGACTCCAGTGTGCGTACTAAGTCATTTCAGTCATGCCCAGCTCTTTGCAATTCTATGGACTATAGCCTGGCAGGATCCTCTGTCTATGGGATTCTCCAGGCAAGAATACTGGAGTGGGTTGCCAGCATGACTGCAGTGTTAGCATAAACTCAGATAATTTATGCTTTTATATTTAAAAGATCAGTGTCAAGCTAAATATTGCCTTCAGCTCATTTGGAGCTCAGGGGCTGCCCAGGGAGGAAATGGCAACCCACTCCAGTATCCTTGCCTGGAGAATCCCATGGTCAGAGGAGCCTGGTGGGCTACAGTCCATGGGGTTGGAAAGATATGACACAACTGAGCATGCATGCACTGCACCGCATTCGGAGTTCAAAACGAAGTGATAGTTTGACTCTGAGATTTGAAAAACAAAATTTTCAAAAATTTTGAGATGCCAGGGTCATCTTGTTTCAGTTATCCACTCAGTAAATATAGCAAGCTGTTCTGGGACCAAAGAATGGAAAACATTTGTTGCTATTCTCAAAAACACAGAACAGTACTCACAGGTGGACTATGTCAGTTAGAACCCTTTCAACTAAATCAAAGTCCCGTGTTCCCATAGCCATTCATCATGGACCATTCACAGAGGTATCCAGTGCAGATTTCGCAGCTGTTGTAAAGCAATGTTTGATCTCTGCCAAGATCGCATGAGGACTGAATTACTGTGAGTCATGATTTCCCCAGAACTGATAGAACTCCTTCTTGTACAACCAGGCTCATATATCTCAATAACAGAGTTTCTGCTAGGGAAAGTCCAGGTAAACTTTGATACAGAAACATTCCTTGAAGTTTGATTTGGCACAAAATGACTCAGATTCCTCTGTTGCCTTACTGTATGATTTTTATCCCATTGGTGGGAGAAACTGTCATTTGTCCCTTAAATACACTCATGCAATAATCTATTGCTATTCCCCTTGAGAGCTTAACCAGCAAGATTTATGACTTGAATCAGGACATTCCATGTAAGGCTCGAGGGAAATTCGATGGCTTGTTTGGGCTTACTTCTGCTGGCTTTCTCTAACTTTGGGTCAAATATTTGCTAGGGCAAAGTTTTGTTTCTTTTCATGGCTGAGGTCTGGCTCCACAAGTGGTAACAGTGAATAAATTGTTGCAAGTCTTTCCACTCACATCATGTTATTTGGTTGTTTTAATTGCTTATCTAAATACTGGTGCTTCCTGCAGTCATCAGTTTGAGTCATTTCCTTCATGAAGCCATCTCCAGTTCAGAACAGGGTCCCATGGTCTTTTCTGCCTTTGCAGAAAATGAAGAGTTTTAAGGATGTGGCCACAATGTGGTGCTTCATAATATGCCTCTTATTTTACATTGTTTTCTTCATAATGTTTCTTTCCCTCCAAGTCTAAAATGGTGCCCAATTTAGATGATTTAGAGCTTGTGCCCTGGAGAAGGAAGTGGCAACCCACTCCAGTATTCTTGCCTAGAGAATCCCATGGACACAGGATCCTGGTGGGCTGCTGTCCATAGGGTCGCACAGAGTCAGACACGACTGAAGCGACTTAGCCTGCATGCATGCATTGGAGAAGGACATGGCTACTCACTGCAGTATTATTGCCTAGAGAATCCTGTGGACACGGGAGCCTAGTGGGCTTCTGTCCATAGGGTCACACAAAGTTGGACACAACTGAAACAACTCAACAGCAGCAGCAGCAGCAGCTCTGGAATCAGAATTTCTACAGTCATATTCTTTCACCTGCTAGTTATTTTTTTAACACTAGGTGAGTTCCTGGCCTGTCTATGCCTTAAATGCCTCATCTATAAAATAGTGATAATAACAGAATCAACCAAATACCATTATTTGAAAGACTAAATGAGATAACATCACAAGCCCTTAACACAGTGCCTGTGGCAGTAAGTGTTCACTTAGTGTGGTGCCACTGCCATCTTCTAGAAGATGGGAAGCACAGCTGTGAATCGCCTGTCAACCACAGAAGCCTAGGAGGTGGCAGTGCTAAACTTCAGTCAAGCCCCTTAGATCAAGTCCAAAATATCTCTGTAGATAGATATAATACATGTTCAAAAGACAAAAATATAATAATTGATTTTCACATTCTACATAGTAAATTCATGGTTGATTTATAATTAGTGCTAGGATTCCCAAATTTTACATTATTTTGAGTTATTTTTTCAAAACTTTCCTGTTTTTTAATCATTATTGACATTTTAGAGAAGTTTCTACTTCTAAACAATTATTGCTAACTTCATGCAAATGTTTAAGATGACTATCAAATTTGGGAAAAAAAACATATCAGATATTTTTTCCTATGTGAACTACTGAGTTTTGCGGTGGTTCAAATTTGCTTACTCAGTACATGGCTTTAAAACTTGCAAATTCATGATAATCTTTCACCAGTTTGTTCTAGATATTTACATTGTACTGTTGTAGTGTCAGTTTTATGTTGTTGTTGTCCATGTTAGTGTTTCAGTTCAAATTAATGGGTATCCACTTGTTTTTCTAATGTATTCATACGATTCAATCCACTTTGTTAATTTAATTATCAATCAAAATAATAGCCTATTCAGTACTTGTCTTCAAATGCATCTCTTCTTAATAACTTACTGCTTTAAAAATGAGAAATAATTGTCAAAATATACTTTTCAGTATCAGAATAATTTCTGTTGATTGCATACGGTACACTCTGAAAAATAATTTCATTGTATAAGGCATTAATAATTTTATATGCTGCATCATTGAAAACATTACCAATAGGAGAGAGCTTCACATGAATTAAATACTGAATATGCAGCCACCTGGATGGCTCAGATGGTAAAGAACCCACCTGTCAATGCAGGTTCAATTCCTGGGTTGGGAAGATCCCCTGGAAGAGGAAATGGCAACCCACTCCAGTATTCATGTCTGGAAAATGCTATGGACAGAGGAGGCTGGTGGGCTATGGTCCATAGCATCACAAATAGTCAGACACAACTGAGCAACTGAACCTTGAGTATAGATTTGCAAACTATCCAGAGTCACTCTGGCACCAAAAGACAAAAGAGTAGAAGTGAGAATGGAAAGAGACAGCAGCCTTAAGTGATAATGTTTAAAATGTCTTTCTGTGTCAGCTTTAAAAGTTGTTTTTGCTGTTGTTCAGTCGCTAAGTCATGTCCAATTCTTTGCGACCCCATGAATTGCAGCATGCCAGGCTTCTCTGTCTATCACTATCTCCCTGAGTTTGCTCAAACTCATGTCCATTGTGTCAGTGATACCATCCAACCATCTCATCCTCTGTCATCCCTTCTCCTCTTGCTCTAAATTTTTCTCAGCATCAGGGTTTTTTCCAATGAGTCGGCTCTTCACAACAGGTGGCCAAAGTATTTGAGCTTCAATTTCAGCATCAGTCTTTCCAATAAATATTCAGGGTCGATGTCCTTTAGGATTGATTGATTTGATCTCCTTGCTGTCCAAGGGACTCTCAAAAATTTTCTCTAGCACCATAGTTCAAAAGCATCAATTCTTTGGCACTCAGCCTTCTTTATGGTCCAACTCTCACATCCTTACATGACTACTGAAAAAACCATAGCTTTGGCTAAACAGACTTTTGTTGGCAAAGTAATGTCTCTGGTTTTTAAAGCACTGGTTAGGTTGGTCATAGCTTTTCTTCCAAGGAGCAAGCATCTTTTAATTTAGTGCTACAGTCATCATCCACACTGATTTGGGAGCCCAAGAAAATGAAATCTGTCACTGTTTCCAGTGTTTCCCCATCTATTTGTCATGGAGCGGATGCCATAAGACTAGATGCCATAATCTTTATTTTTTGAATGCTGAGTTTTAAGCCAGCTTTTTCACTCCCCTCTTTCACTTTCATCAAGAGGCTCTTTAGTTCTTCTTGAATTTCTGCCAAAATGGTGGTATTATCTGCATATCTACGGTCGTTGATATTTCTCCTGGCAGTCTTGATTCCAGTTTCTTACCAAGTAAGAGTCATCAAAGCTAAGCATCATTAGATTCACAGCCAATCAACCTCTGCTCCTCCTTATACTGTCTATCCTACCCCTCTTGTTAATGCTTCATTCCACAAGAAACTCTCATGGTTGTGTGTCTCTCTGTGCCCAGTTCCCAAAACAACCAACTCCTGCTTCCTCACCTGGAATTGCTGAATCTTCTCTTCATGTGTCTCTTCTTTGTGCCCTAGGGTTTTGCTCCTCAACCTGTGGTGAATGGACCAAAAACAGGGGATTTTCAAAAGTTCAATATCTCAGGTCCCATACCAAATCTACTAAATCTGAATTTTTCTTTAAAAGATCTCCAGCAGCATTTCATTCACTTGAGGGTTTGAGAAGCACATCCCTTGAAACCACCACTCAGAACCATGGAGAAGGAGAGAATACTCTTTTCTAGTCTAAATGAAGTTTTCACCTATTGCAATCAAATCCAGATTTTCCCCTAACTCTGGAAACATGCTTATCGCTACCCTTTCATAAAGAATGTCTCCACTTTGCATCTCTAGAAAGGAAGGATTGGCCTTTCCATTTTGTGTCTTCTTCTAGGCATCAAATTGGTTATCATTATTTGGCGACCTACTGGGCACTTGGCTCAGTCTTGGAAGATTATCAGTACTGTTAATTGTTTCCATAGACATTTGAACATTTACATATAATACTGATATGACAAAATTTACCCTACATCTCTTGAAAAACTTGTATGCAGGTCAGGAAGCAACAGTCAGAACTGGTCATGGAACACAGACTGGTTCCAAATAGGAAAAGGAGTACATCAAGTCTATATATTGTCACCATGCTTATTTAACGTATATGCAGAGTACATCATGAGAAACGCTGGGCTGGATGAAGCACAAGCTGGAATCCAGATTGCCGGGAGAAATATCAATAACCTCAGATATGCAGATGACACCACCCTTATGGCAGAAAGTGAAGAGGAACTAAAGAGCCTCTTGATGAAATGAAAGAGGAGAGTGAAAAAGTTGGCTTAAAGCTCAAAATTCAGAAAACTAAGATCATGGCATCTGGTCCTGTCACTTCATGGCAAATAAATGGGGAAAGAGTGGAAACAGTGGCTGACTTTATTTGGGGGGGGGGGGGTTCAAAATCACTGCTGATGGTGATTGCAGCCATGAAATTAAAAGACGTTTACTCCTTGGGAGAAAAGTTATGGTCAACCTAGATAGCATATTAAAAAACAGAGACATTACTTTGTCAACAAGGGTCCGTCTAGTCAAGGCTATAGTTTTTCCAGTGGTCATGTGTGGATGTGAGAGTTGGAATATAAAGAAAGCTGAGCACCAAAGAATTGATGATTTTAAAGTGTGGTGTTGGAGAAGACTCTTGAGAGTCCCTTGGACTGCAAGGAGATTCAACCAGTCCATCCTAAAGATCAGTCCTGGGTGTTCATTGGAATGACTGATGTTGAAGTTGAAAGTCCAATACTTTGGCCACCTGATGCAAAGAGGTGATTCATTTGAAAAGACCCTGATGCTGGGAAGGATTGAGGGCAGGAGGAGAAGGGGACGCCAGAGGATGAGATGGCTGGATGGCATCACTGACTCAATGGACTTGAGTTTGAGTAAATTCCAGGAGTTGGTGATGGACAGGGAGGCCTGGTGTGCTGCAGTTCATGGCGTCATAAAGAGTCGGACACGCCTGAGTGACTATGTCTCATTATTGTGTACACATTGATGATCTGAAAAATGATTGACCTCACATTCCCACTCAACCTAAGCCACATAAGTATTATTTAATCATTTCATGCAGACATTCTTGTCTCCCCAATTATTTTGATGTGTCTTTGAAGTGTTTTGATGGCAGTGACAGTGTGCATGATTTCTTTTCAGTTTTCATAGAGCTAAGCAGAGAACGTGACATGTTACTTCCGGTTAAGGGTTTCTTTGATGACTGAGAAATATTCAAGGCTACAGAATTAATACTTTGAATTATAATTCTTACTGAATATGATACAGAACCCAATATTTTATTATCATTATTATCCTGAAATGTGCATTTTCCTCACACATTTTAGTGACTGCTTTGTATCGCATTTTAGTGCAGAATGCTTAGTGTAATGAAAATGGCAATGGACCAGAAGTTCTATTTTCCTAAATAGCCATGTACTAGGTATGTGCTTTGAATCCAGATACTGACCCTCATTCATTCTGTTTCCTTAAAGAGAATAATAATAAAGCCAACCTTATGAGGTTTATAGCATTTAATAAGATAAAATATATGCAAAACCTTTACAAATTAATACAAATCTCAACATTTCTCTCTTTAATCCATTACTCTAAATTATGATTCTTGATATTGAAATTCAAATCATTGTTCTAATAAGTATGGTGGCATTGAGTACTAGTTTCAAAAGTAAATAACAACCAAAAAGTTTTAAGTTTGGAATTAGGCTATGACTATGTAGTCACTTGTACTTTCTACCCCACAGGTGAACCACAGAAATTTCAAAATTAACAAGGGAGTAGTGCAATGACTCAGATGACTAGGAAAGATTAAAATTGTTTTAAAAAGCAGATGTAGGCTGCCTCACAAGGGGCACCAGCAGTAACTGAACAGCAGAGACGGGAAAGGTGATAAGTCACAGCAACCTTACTCGCCAGACACCTGAGCTACTCGGACCTGGGAAGGGCACAAAACACAGTCCCAACCAAATCTGCACCTCTGAGGGCTACCTGAACGCTGAACCTGAGCGGCTTAGACCGGGGAGGTGCATGCAGCCTAGGGCCGACCTCAGACGGTTCCCAGCGGAGCAGCGTAGAGCCTGAGCGGTGTGCGCCATGAGCAGGGTATGCCCAGCATGGCTGAGACACTGCGTGCACAAGCCAGTGTTATTTTTTTGCTGCATCCCTCCCTCCCCACAGCGCGACTGAACAAGTGAGCCTAAAAAAAAAAAAAAAAGTGTCCACCACTGCCCCGCCGTGTCAGGATGGAAGTCAGACCCTGAAGAGACCAGCAAACAGAAGAAAATAAAGAGAGGGGACTGCCTTGGAAGAGACCCCTCACTGCTCACACCAGAGAAAGGGCCAGATATATCTTTACTCTTTTTATGATCATTCTTTTTTTTTTTCTTTCTTTTGCTTTCTTTTTTTTTGATGTTGTTGTGTGGTTGTTTTTTCTTCTTCTCTTTTTCTTTTTTTTTTTAACTTTTTAAAATTGTTAAGTCCTCTATTTCTCCTTTAATTTTTACTTTTATAACCTACTATTACTTTTCAAAAAAAAAAAGACCTTATTTTTTAAAGCAAACTCCATATATAGTCTTTGTGTGGTTGTTGTTTGTTAATTCTTGTGGCTTTTTTTTTCTTCTTCTTTTCTTTAACATTGTATTTTTGAAAATCCAACCTCTACTCTAGATTTTTAATCTTTGCTTTTTGGTATTTGTTGTCAATTTTGTACATTTAAAAACCCAAACTTCACTACCCAATTTTACCTGAGAGTGAGATTACTGGCTTGACCACTCTCTCCTCCTTTGGACTCTCCTTTTTCTTCACCAGGTGGCCTCTGTCTCTTCCCTCCGCCTTTTCTTCTCTACCCAACTCTGTGAATCTCTGTGTGTTCCACATGGTGGAGAACACTTAAGGAACTGGTTACTGGCTGGATCTGTCTCTCTCCTTTTCATTTCCCTCTTTTATGCTCCTGGCCACCTCTGTCTACTTCCTCCCTCTCATCTTCCCTGTATAACTCCGTGAATACCTCTGAGTGGTCCAGACTGTGGAGCGCACATAAGGAAGTGATTACTGGCTAGCTTTTGATCCCACCTCATCTCATTCCAGTCACCTCTAACTACCTCCTCCCTCTTCTCTTCTCCATGTAACTCAGTGAACCTCTCTGAGTGTCCCTCAATGTGGAGAAACTTTCCATCTTTAACCTAGATGTTTTGTCATCAGTGCTGTATAGATGGAGAAGTCTTGAGGCTACTGTAAAAATAAAACTGAAAACCAGAAGCAGGAGGCTTCAGTCCAAATCCTGAGAACATCAGAGAACTCCTGAATCCAGGGAACGTTAATCGATAGGAGCTCATCAAATTCCTCCATACCTACACTGAAACCAAGCACCACCCAAGGGCCAACAAGTTCCAGAGCAAGACATACCACACAAATTCTCCAGCAACACAGGAACACACCCCTGAGCTTTAATATACAGGCAGCTCAAAGTTACTCCAAAACCATTGACGTCTCATCACCCATTACTGGTCACTCCATTGCACTCCAGAGAGAAGAAATCCTGCTCCACCCACAAGAACTCCAACACAAGCCTCCCTAACCAAGAAACCTTGACAAGCCACTGATACAACCCCACCCACAGTGAGGAAACTCCATAATAAAAAGAACTCCACAAATTCCCAGAATATAGAAAGGCCACCCCAAATGCAGCAATAAGACCAAGATGAAGAGACAGAGGAATACTCAGCAGGTAAAGGAACAGGAGAAATGCCCACCAAACCAAACAAAAGAGGAAGAGATAGGGAATCTGCCTGAGAAAGAATTCCAAATATTGATAGTGAAAATGATCCAAAATCTTCAAATCAAAATGGAATCACAGATAAATAGCCTGGAGACAAGGATTGAGAAGATGCAGGAAAGGTTTAACAAGGACCTAGAAGAAATAAAAAAGAGTCAATATATAATGAATAACACAATAAATGAGATCAGAAACACTCTGGAGGCAACAAATAGTAGAATAACGGAGGCAGAAGATAAGATTAGTGAAATAGAAGATAGAATGGTAGAAATAAATGAATCAGAGAGGAAAAAAGAAAAACGAATTAAAAGAAATGAGGACAATCTCAGAGACCTCCAGGACAGTATGAAACGCTCCAACATTCGAATTATAGGAGTCCCAGAAGAAGAAGACAAAAAGAAAGACCATGAGAAAATCCTTGAGGAAATAATAGCTGAAAACTTCCCTAAAATGGGGAAGGAAATAATCACCCAAGTCCAAGAAACCCAGAGAGTTCCAAATAAGATAAACCCAAGGTGAAGCACCCCAAGACACATATTAATCAAATTAACAGAGATCAAACACAAAGAACAACTATTAAAAGCAGCAAGGGAAAAACAACAAATAACACACAAGGGGATTCCCATAAGGATAACAGCTGATCTTTCAATAGAAACTCTTCAGACCAGGAGGGAATGGCAAGACATACTTAAAGTCATGAAAGAAAATAACCTACAGCCCAGATTACTGTACCCAGCAAGGATCTCATTCAAATATGAAGGAGAAATCAAAAGCTTTACAGACAAGCAAAAGCTGACAGAATTCAGCACCACCAAACCAGCTCTCCAACAAATTCTAAAGGATATTCTCTAGACAGCAAACACAAAAAGGGTGTATAAACCAGAACCCAACACAATAAAGTAAATGGCAACAGGATCATACTTATCAATAATTACGTTAAACGTAAATGGGTTGAATGCCCCAACCAAAAGGCAAAGACTGGCTGAATGGATACAAAGAAAAGACCCCTCTATATGCTGCCTACAAGAGACCCACCTCAAAACAAGGGACACATACAGACTGAAAGTGAAGGGCTGGAAAAAGATATATCACACAAATAGAGACCAAAAGAAAGCAGGCGTGGCAATACTCATATCCAATAAAATAGACTTTAAAACAAAGGCTGAGAAAAGAGACAAAGAAGGCCACTACATAATGATCAAAGGATCAATCCAAGAAGAAGATATAACAATTATAAATATATATGCACCCAACATAGGAGCACCGCAATATGTAAGACAAATGCTAACAAGTATGAAAGGGGAAATTAACAATAACACAGTAATAGTGGGAGACTTTAATACCCCACTCACACCTATGGACAGAGCAACTAAACAGAGAATTAACAAAGAAACACAAACTTTAAATGTTACAATAGACCAGTTAGACCTAATTGATATCTATAGGACATATGATTATCTCAATAGATGCAGAGAAGGCTTTTGACAAAATTCAACATCCATTTATGATAAAAACTCTCCAGAAAGCAGGAATAGAAGGAACATACCTCAACATAATAAAAGCTACATATGACAAACCCACAGCAAACATTATCCTCAATAGTGAAAAATTGAAAGCATTTCCCCTAAAGTCAGGAATAAGACAAGGGTGCCCACTTTCACCGCTACTATTCAACATAGTTCTGGAAGTTTTGGCCATAGCAATCAGAGCAGAAAAAGAAATAAAAGGAATCCAAATTGGAAAAGAAGAAGTAAAACTCTCACTGTCTGCAGATGACATGATCCTCTACATAGAAAACCCTAAAGACTCCACCAGAAAATCAGTAGAGCTAATCAATGAATATAGTAAAGTTGCAGGATATAAAATCAACACACAGAAATCCCTTGCATTCCTATACACTAATAATTAGAAAGCAGAAAAAGAAATTAAGGAAACAATTCCATTGACCATTGCAATGAAAAGAATAAAATATTTAGGAATATATTTACCTAAAGAAACTAAAGACCTATATATAGAAAACTACAAAACACTGATGAAAGAAATCAAAGAGGACACTAATAGATGGAGAAATAGACCATGTTCGTGGATTGGAAGAATCAATATAGTGAAAACAAGTACACTACCCAAAGCAATCTACAGATTCAATGCAATCCCTATCAAGCTACCAGCCATATTTTTCACAGAACTAGAACAAATAATTTCAAGATTTGTATGGAAATATAAAAAACCTCGAATAGCCAAAGCAATCTTGAGAAAGAAGAATGGAACTGGAGGAATCAACCTGCCTGACTTCAGGCTCTACTACTAAGCCACAGTCATCAAGAGAGTATGGTACTGGCACAAAGACAGAAATATAGATCAATGGAACAAAATAGAAAGCCCAGAGATAAATCCACACACATATGGACACCTTATCTTTGACAAAGGAGGCAAGAATATACAATGGAGTAAAGACAATCTCTTTAACAAGTGGTGCTGGGAAAACTGGTCAACCACTTGTAAAAGAATGAAACTAGATCACTTTCTAACACCACACACAAAAATAAACTCAAAATGGATTAAAGATCTAAACGTAAGACCAGAAACTATAAAACTCCTAGAGGAGAACATAGGCAAAACACTCTCCGACATAAATCACAGCAGGATCCTCTTTGATCCACCTCCCAGAATTCTGGAAATAAAAGCAAAAATAAACAAATGGGATTTAATTAAAATTAAAAGCTTCTGCACAACAAAGGAAAATATAAGCAAGGTGAAAAGACAGCCTTCTGAATGGGAGAAAATAATAGCAAATGAAGCAACTGACAAACAACTAATCTCAAAAATATACAAGCAACTTCTGCAGCTCAATTCCAGAAAAAATAAACGACCCAATCAAAAAATGGGCCAAAGAACTAAATAGATATTTCTCCAAAGAAGACATACAGATGGCTAACAAACACATGAAAAGTTACTCAACATCACTCATTATTAGAGAAATGCAAATCAAGACCACAGTGAGGTACCACTTCACACCAGTCAGAATGGCTATGATCCAAAAGTCTGCAAGCAATAAATGCCGGAGAGGGTGTGGAGAAAAGGGAACCCTCTTACACTGTTGGTAGGAATGCAAACTAGTACAGCCACTATGGAGAACAGTGTGGAGATTCCTTAAAAAATTGCAAATAGAACTACCTTATGATGCAGCAATCCCACTGCTGGGCATACACACCGAGGAAACCAGAATTGAAAGAGACACATGTACCCCAATGTTCATCACAGCACTGTTTATAATAGCCAGGACATGGAAACAACCTAGATGTCCATCAGCAGATGAATGGATAAGAAAGCTGTGGTACATATACACAATGGAGTATTACTCAGCCATGAAAAAGAATACATTTGAATCAGTTCTGATGAGATGGATGAAACTGGAGCCGATTATACAGAGTGAAGTAAGCCAGAAAGAAAAACACCAATACAGTCTACTAACACATATATATGGAATTTAGAAAGATGGTAATGATGACTCTGTATGTGAGACAGCAAGAGAGACACATATGAGTAGAGTGGACTTTTGGACTCAGAGGGAGAGGGAGAGGGTGGGATGATTTGGGAGAATGGCATTGAAACATGTATACTATCATGCAAGAAATGAATCGCCAGTCTATGTTCGATGCAGGATGCAGGATGCTTGGGGCTGGTGCATGGGGATGATCCAGAGCGATGATATGGGGTGGGAGATGGGAGGCGGGTTCATGTTTGGGAACTCATGTACACTCGTGGTGGCTTCATGTCAATGTATGCCAAAACCAATACAGTATTGTAAAGTAAAATAAAGTAAAAATAAAAATTTAAGAAAAAATATTAAAAAAAAAAAGCAGATGTAAGGTATGAACCTTTCTTCATTTGTTCTGTTAAAAAAAGATGTATTGCTTGAGATTGGGAATGATGATGAGGCAATGCTTATTTTCAGTTAGCTATAGGCTACTGGACTTTCCCAGGGAAATAAAAATAATGCACTTAAGAGTTTTAGGAGTTGGACAGTGGAAACAAGCAAAAGAGAAAAGAAAAGAAAGAAAGAAAAGAAAAAGCAGTGTAGTGAATTTTTATGTCCTGTCAAGATTCATATGTCAAAATCCTAGCCCTTAATGTGATGTTATTAAGAAGTGAGGAGAGGTGATTGGGTCATCAAGGTGAGGAGTGGAGCCCCCATAAATGAGGTTAGAGCCCTTAGCAAGGAGACCAAGAGAATTCCCTCACCCTTTATGCCCTGTGAGGACATAGCAAAAAGATAACTGTCTATAAACCAAGAAGACCCTCACCAGACACGGAATCTGCCAGCATCCTGATCTTGGATTTTCTAGCCTCTGAACTGTGAGAAATAAATCTTTAGAATTTATAAGCTACCCAGTCTGTGGTATTCTGTTTCAGCAGCCAGAACAGGAGAAGGAAGGAAAGAAGGACAGAGAATGGAATGGAGGAAAAACGAAAAGAATCAGTGAGGACCAGGTGTGAGTGACGGGCTTCAATGCATGTAACTTTCAAGTGTTATAATGATATATAGTCAAACAACTTGCAGATTTGGTCAACATACAACAAGATATACTTTAATCTCTATTTCAAAATCCTTCTTTGAAAAGACCTGTATTTCCCAAAGATGTCCACAGCATGTCCCGTCATACCTGCTCATCCACCATGTGAACTTGCTGCTCCGTGAAGACTCAGAATCTGTTTCCCAAGCCTCCCAGAACCTGGCCCAATGCCATGCATGACTACTTTAAGCAACAGAATAATGATGCTGTACAACAGAATTGATGCTGTGCTCATTTCCACAAAATCCCTTAATACACCTTGCAGCTCTGGTTTCTGTCTCTAGGAAGACAGCAACCGTTTAAGAAGTGTACTACCCTCAGATCACCATAACTGGGAAAAGCCAGAGGTCTGAGGCTTCAGATGAATGAGTAAAGAAGCTGTCTTGAGAGTAAATCCTCCATCCCCAGACACCACAGCTGGGGATCAGGAACAAACTTGCCAGACGAGTGCTTATAAAATTCTTCAGTCATAGAATTGTGAGCAGAACAAATCTTTGTTTTACGTCACTGAGATTTAGGGTAGTTTTTCAGATAACAAAAAAAAACCAGATATAAAACCAACATATCTTAAGATATACAACAAATTTCTACAAATTAGTAAGAAAAAGACAGATTACCCCAAATTTAAAATGTGAAAACAATTTAAACATGCACTTTTATAAAAGAGGATATCCAACTGGCTGGTAAACATATGAAAAGATGCTCAATAATTAGGAATCAGTTAAAATCATGAAGAGATATCACTACATACCTGCCAGAATGGCTACAATTTAAAAGTCTGATAATACCAGCATTGGGAAAGGATGTGGACCAACTAGACAGACACACTGAAGGCAGGAATATAAAGTCGTACAACCACTTAAGAACAACGTTTGCCAGCCACTTCTGAAATAAACCTCCGTATGCTCTGCATGCATGTTAAGTTGCTTCAGTCATGTCCGACTCTGTGCAACGCTATGGACTGTAGCCCACCAGCCTCCTCTGTCCACAGGGTTCTTCAGGCAAAGATACTGCAGTGAGTTACCATTCCCTCCTCCAAGGGATCTTCCTGACTAAGGTTTCAAACATGTGTCTCTTACGTTTCCTGCATTGGCAAGCAGGTTCTTTCCACTAGAGCCACCTGGGAAGCCCTATGATTCTATAATTCTGAATACACCTAAAAACTGTAGTTTTATATCCACCAAAAGACATGAACAAGAATATCCACTGCATCTTTAACCATAATCACCAAAAATTGAAAACATCTCAAACACATCAACAATAAAATGAATAAAGGATTATGGTATGATATTCACATACTAAAATAGTACACAGCAATAAAATCACACATACATATACACATTAATATTATATCATATCCTATAACTTTACATTTGCATTATCATATAGTATATATTGATATATATGCACAGATGAATCTCAGTATTGAAAGAAAGAAATCAGATTGAAAGAATATATAGACTGAATGATTTTCACTCATATGAATTTCAAAAACAAGGGAAACTCTTCTGCAATAATAAAGCCCAGAAGAGTGCCATTGAAGGGTACACCCAAGAGGAGGAATAAAGTCCATTAGTTCCCTCCTTTCAGGTCATGGGGTTTGAATTGGGCTAATCCCACCCTTGGTCTTCCCTTGTGGCTCAGTGGTAAAGAATCTGCCTGCCAATATAAAGACATGGGTTTGACCCTTGGGTCAGGAAGATCCCCTGGAGAATGAAATGATAACCCACTCCAGTATTCTTGCCTGGGAAATACCATAGACAGAGGAGCCCGGGGGTTATAATCACTGGGGTCTTAAAGAGTTGGCATGATCTATTCAACAACAATCCCACCCTTAGTTCCAGGGATTCAGTTCAGTCCAGTTCAGTCACTCAGTCATGTCTGACTCTTTGAAGCCCCATGAATCACAGCACCCCAGGCCTCCCTGTCCACCATCAACCCCCAGAGTTCGCTCAAACTCATGTCCATTGAGTCAGTGATGCCATCCAGCCATCTCATCCTCGGTCGTCCCCTTCTCCTCCTGCCCCCAATCCCTCCCAACATCAGAGTCTTTTCCAATGAGTCAACTCTTCGCATGAGGTGGCCAAAGTATTGGAGTTTCAGCTTTAGCATCAGTCCTTCCAAAGAACACCCAGGGCTGATCTCCTTTAGAATGGATTGGTTTGATGTCCTTGCAGTCCAAGGGACTCTCAAGAGTCTTCTCCAGCACCACAGTTCAAAAGCTTCAATTCTTTGGTGCTCAGCCTTCTTCATAGTCCAACTCTCACATCCATACTTGACCACTGAAAAAACCATAGCTTTGACTATTCAGACCTTTGTTGGCAAAGTAATGTCTCTGCTTTTGAATATGCTCTCTAGGTTGGTCATAACTTTTCTTCCAAGGAGTAAGTGTCTTTTAATTTCATGGCTGCAATCCTTGGCACCTATTAAATAAACTAATTCAACAGTCTTCATTGAATACCTGTGGGAGGTCCAGGGAAGTTCCCTACTTTCATAGGTCTTACATTCTAAAGTGGCATGTGACTGATCACTGTTGATATTTACCTGAGATCCCATTCTAGGCATTTTTTCTAGAACTGTTAGGAAAGAGGTGTGCTGTCTTCCACTGAGGCCCTGTGATTTTAGGATACAAGTCTGGAACTGCTGTGAGCCACATTCATGATATAAGGAAACAGACTAGCTGAAAATTAAGTCAGCATAGAAGAAAATAAAAAGGGGGCATGAATCTACTGAAGCCCCAAATTAAGTCCTATTTTCAGCCACACTAGAAGCTGGAATAGCCCTGGACCTTTTGGTTGTGTGAAGCAATCAAGTCTCAGTTTGAGGTAGGTATTTTTTTCAGTTTGCAAACAAAATTTTTGGCTAATTCTGTGCCTAACAATAGAAGCACCTTGAAAGGAAACATCTTAGAAATATTTTAGAAATTAGTTGGCAAAGAAGCCACACTAGACTCAAAAGTTTAAGTCCACCATTATATCATAGCTAGGAATGAGAAAAACAAGCCACAGACATTGAGTTTTTTATTGCACTAGTCAGCTCAAATCAAATCCCCTTCAAGTCTTTCATGCTCTTGTTTGAAGGTCATCATATCCCCTCTCAGTCTCCAACTTTATTTTTAATATTTGAATCCATTCATTTTCCTCTTTAAATGATTGAATGGGTTTGATTTACCCACAGTAACCTCAATTCTTTCTGGGAATGTGAGTTTATCCTCCTTTCATTCTAGGATACCTGGAGAAGAAAATCAAAACACATCTCTGAAGCACACTCTAGCATTCCTTCTGCCCTTATTCTAGCTTTGCAGCATGAGGAGTGTTTCAACACTTGTATTATTTCTTCTTATATTTTCTGATTTTCTTATGGTAAGAGAGAGGACTTGAACTTCATCTTTCTGTTCCAGAAGACTAGAAGGCCAAAGAAGCCTCCTTTCTATTTAGATAGCTGTTGCTGAGTGAACCCTAGAAGAGAAAAGAAAGTATTGGGAAGGAGATTCTGCCAAAGGATTTTGATGTCAAACTAGACACAATGGTAATTAAGGGATACAGTATCAAATATCTTCATATTCCACAAAATCACTAGTTCAACCAAACTTGGCAATGTTATTAAATGTACTTGTATAAGATGTTTTCTGACTTTATTAACACATTGTGGTAGGCATTAGGATTGTTCACAATCTGGGGCGATGGCTGGAGTGCACTTTCCTACTATCAGCCTCCGATGTGGCCAGATGACTTGCTTTTACCAATGAAATATGAATGGAAGTGATTTCCACCAAGGCAGAAGCTCTAAGGGGATAGCAGATCTTAGCCACATCATGATTTCCCTCTGCCACAGAGCCTGGGAAAATTACAGATATTAGATATTTTGTCCACCTAACCTACCAGAGAAGTATGATAACAACATGGAAAGAGAATTCCTAGGAAGTCCACAGTGATCAGAATGAAAAAATAAACTTGCAGTTTTACACCACTTGAATTTTGTGGTTGTTATATAAGTCCAGATTCTTCAAAGAAACAAAGCCAATAGGATGTATATGAAGAGACTTATTTTAAGGAACGGGCTCATGCAGCTGTGGGATCTGGTAAGTACAAAATCTGAAGGGCAGGCTGGCAGGTTGGAGATCCAGGTAAGAGTTGATATTAGATTCTCGGGTCTAAATCCACAGGGCAGGCTAGCAGGGTGGAAACTCGGGCAGGATTTCAATTCAAGTGGTGAGGTAGAATTCCATCTTCTCCAAGAACCCTCAGTTTTGCTCTTAAGGCCTTCAGTTTATTGGATGAGATCTGCCACAGGATGGAGGATAATACGCTTTACTTAGAGTCAACTGTTACTAATACTACTTACATCTACAAAGTACCTTCAGAGCAACATCTGGAGTACTGTTTGATAAAAAAAACTTGGCACCATAACCTAGCTAAGCTGACATGTAAGATGAACTATATAGTTGTTTCTACTGTGCTGTAATTCAGCTCAAACTGACTGAAAAAGCATTTGCTGTAAAACTCTTAGAAATTACAAAACAATATCTAAAAATAACAATTACTTTTATTTTATTATAAAGATCTGATATAAACATTTCACTGTACTTTCTTTCAATCATTTTCTTATACAACAAAATTTTTTCCTCTACATTTAAAAAATTAGTAGAACACATTTTATAGTGCATTAATGAATCCTTTGGTACCTGAATAGTTTATATGAATAGAAAGCAATCCAGTGTTATATGACCTTTGCTAACATCTAATGTATTAATAAAAATAAAAATTACAATAGATATATGCATACCACTTGCAGAACCAATAATAATCATTTAACACATTTAGTTTTTCCAACATGTAGCCCTTGGCTACAAATTTAGCTGACTCTGCTAGTCACAGAATATGCAAATTGACTCTGCTAGTCACAGAATATGCAAATTAAATGTCCTAGATTACTCTAAATATTTTAATCAACTTTTCTCACAGAGAAAATCCTCACATTATTATAATCATAAAGCCAAAAGACACTTAAATTGAAACTATTTAAAAGTGCTAAGTGGGAGAGGGAGAGGGTGGGATGATTTGGGAGAATGGCATTGAAACATGTGTAATATCATATATGAAACAAATCACCAGTCCAGGTTCGATGCATGATACTGGATGCTTGGGGCTGGCGCACTGGGACGACCCAGAGGGATGGTAAGGGGAAGGAGGAGGGAGGGGGGTTCAGGATGGGGAACACGTGTATACCTGTGGTGGATTCATGTTGATGTATGGCAAAACCAATACAATATTATAAAGTAATTAACCTCCAATTAAAATAAATAAATTTATATTAAAAATAAAATAAAAATAAAAGTGCTAAGTATAGTGAATTTCAATTAATTTTCTCTACTATCATTTTTTCTTATTCTGACTCTGATTTCTTATTCTTCCAAGAGCTACAGTGTTACTTTGTGTGCCTAAAGAGTGAGTTTGAATTCAGGCAGAAGATGATGAGTAAAGATTTAGGACTGGGGACCAAGTCTTGGGTGTATCTTCCAAGAAGATTCTACCTACATTTATTAGCTGGCTAAGCTGGTCCTGTTTATAGATCTCATACATTATATAGCATTAGAATTTTCAACTGTAATCAATCCTAGTTTTTAATCTGTGTGTGTGTCTGTGTGGGCAGAGGAGGTATACAAGTTCTATTATAATCATTATTTTATAATACAGCATGGTAAAAGTCTACCTTAAAATAATTGTTCTCAGTTTTTTATATTATACATTAGATATAAGCCTTTTTCACAACTGCTGCTTCTGAGAGGGTCCTGTTCAGCCAAATTCAAAGACCATTTCTCAATTATTTCACTGGAATTGTATTTTTTTTCTTTTTATCAACCACTGAGACTTACAATGTTATATCAAAAGTGTTGTTTTCATGTTTATAAACTTTTGAAACATAATTGTCATGTTAAATTTCTATATAAATTTCTATGGTAAGAGTATAGCACAGTGTTAACAAATTTTGTGTGTATCACAAAACAGGTGATATTCTGTGGTGTTTCTTTGCTAACAATTTTCAACACACCTTTTGAAATTTCTTGGAATCTTCCCAATCAAGGGATCTAATCCACGTCTCCTGCATTGGTGCAAGGATTCTTTACCACCTGGACCACCTGAGAAGTCTATCACTAAAATGAAAATGATTAAAAATGAGAGAAAAAATATTCAGATTTAAACAATTAGATTTATACATAATTGAAAACTAACTTCAAGATTTGGAAAAAATGCAAAGTCTCCTCTAAAGCTATAAATTTTAGAAAGTAATAAGGAAACCATCAAAAGGAAATATTTAGAACTTGATAAGATCTACAATTGATCTAGAAGGGAAAATGAGCAAAACAGACAGTACAGTACATTTTTCAAATGGAACATAGCAGTATTAAAATATTGTCTTAAGTATACAAATTAAAACAGTCTGGAAATGGTAAAGGGAAAGAAAAATGGACCAATCACTAAGGCAACCCACTCCAGTATTCTTGCCTGGAGAATCCCATGGACAGAGGAGCCTGGTTGGCTCCTGTCCATAGGGTCACACAGAGTTGGACATGACTGAGGCAACTTAGCATAGCGTAGCGTAAGGCACATTAAATTTTTATATGAAAAATGGATTTTTCAACAAATAGCATTGGGACAAATATCTAGATATTTGGGGATAAATGAGCAGATTATATTGCTACTTCATAGTTTATACTAAAACAAATTCCAGGAAGGATAAAATTAAATGTATTTTTAATGAAGCAATAAAAGTGCTACAAGATGCTATTAAATATTTTTTTCTTGGGGAATGACTTGACTTTCTCAGTATTTTTTATCTAGCAACAAAGGCAGAAATCATAAAGGGGAATATTAATGTTTTAACAGAAACATTTATAAAAACTTAAAAAATATCTAAAAATAACATTTGAAAGTTAAAGGTATAATCTTCAAAATCATCAAGGTCATGAAAGACAAGGAATGACTGAGGGGGTTGCCACAAATGAAAAAGAACCAAAGAGGTACAACAACTCAGTGCAACGACATTGCTAGAAAATGGAAAGATCCAAATGAAATCTGTACTGTAATAGAATTATACCAACATTATACTCTCAGTTTTGATAACTGTTCTGTGGTTTTAAGACAACAAAGGGAAAGGTGACATGGGGTATATGGGAATTCTCTGTATTATTTTTACAACTACTCTATAAATCTAAACAGAAAAAGTTGGGAGAAAAACACTGAAAGAAAAGACAAAGTGTGAAAATTATTGATAATTTTAAATGAGTTATGAAAGACTAGTATTATTAATGTAAAAAGATCTCCTTTACAACCTAAATATCCATCAACAGATAAATAGATGAAAAAGATGTGGTATATATACCAAAAGAATACTATTTAACCATAAAAATGAAAGAAATTTTGCCATTTGTAGCAACATGGATGGACTTGGAGGGCATTATGCTAAATTAAATAAGTTAGAGAAAGTCTAATACTATAAGATCTCACTTATGTGTGGAGTCTAAAAGATACAACAAACATGAAAATAATAAAAAAGAAGCAGACTCATAGAGAACAGGCTAGTGGTTACTAGTGGGGAAGGGGAGAGGGGCAACTCAGGGGCAGAGGAATAGAAGGTACAAACTACTGACGTAAGTTGTAAGACAGGCTCAGGATTTATTTCACAACATGGGGAATATAGTCAATATTTTATTTAACTATAAGTGGAGTTTAACCTTTAAAAATTGTGAATCACAATATTATACACTTGAAACTTACATAATATCACTGTATCAACTATACTTCAGATAAACTTCTGTAAGTCTGTATTCAAAAGGAATACCATAATATAAAAATGATTCAATGAAACCAGCAAATAAATCACATAAGAAATATTAATAAATAACCATATTAAAATGTGAAAGTGTTAGTTTTTCAGTCGTGTCCAACTCTTTGGGACCTCTTACACTATAGCCCACCAGGTTCCTCTGTCCATGGAATTCTCCAGGGAAGAATATTAGAATGGGTCTCCATTCCCTTCTCCAGGGGATCTTCTTGACCCAAGGATCAAATTAAGGTCTCCTGCATCGCAGGAAGATCCCTTACCATGTGAGCCACCAGAGAAGCCAAAAAAAAAAAAAAAATGGGTCTTCTCTGATGGCTCACATGGTAAAGAATCTGCCTGCAATGCGGGAGACGCAGGTTTGATTCCTGGGTCAGGAAGATCCCCTGGAGAAGGGAATGGCTGCCCATTCCAGTATTGCCTGGAGTATTCTTGCCTGGAGAATCCTATGGACAGAGGAGCCTGGTGGGCTACAGTTCACGGGTCTCCAAAGTCGGACATGACTGAGTGACAAGGCACACACATACATACTAAAATATTTCAACTCAAGTAAATACCACTGTTAAATACCATTTCATCCATAAAATTGGCAGATATTTTAGAATCTAAATATCCAATCTAAATAAATAAATATCCAGTCTTAGTAGGATGTGGTGGTGGTTTAGTTGCTAAGTATATAGCTTCTAAATACCTTCTAATATAAGACTAATAAAATAAATCATGACTGATTCCTAAATGGGAAATTAGACAATCATTAAAAGTGATATTGCAGAGTAAAAATTAAGAATATAAAATATTAATACTATTTTGATATATAAAAATTCTGATATTAAGACTATCTTTACCTTCATTTTTGTTTTCCTGAAAAAAAGCTTTAACTTTTTATTTTTAAATTTAAAATTAATAGAATATTACAGCCAGGAATATAAGAGAAGCAAATCCTATGCAAACAAGACTGGAAAATAGAGGGAACAAAGCAAAAAAAAAAAAAAAAAAATTGTCAGCTAAGTTGAGAAAGGGCAGAAGTAGGTGGATTAGAGTGATTTAGAAATGGTCCTTGACTGGAGAGTATGCCAGGTGTGGCGGATACCTGATAACTGATATGTGTTAGAAGGAAACACAGATGAAAGATGTCAGGCTATATAAGGAAGCAAGAACTAGGAGTGTTTGACACAAGGCTTTTCACAATGTGACCAAAAACTGATAGATTTTTTTTCAGTATTAATATCATTGACTTCATCACTGTCATAATTATTAAGATCAAATTGAGGCTCAGAGAGATTAACTGATTTGCTCCAGACCACCCAACTAGAAAAGAATCCCTGCTCTAATTTGAATTCTAATCTACTCAACTCCAAGGCCTTTATCTCTTGGACTCATTTAGAAAATTTGGGGCAATGGAACACTAGCATCAGAATGCAAAAAAGTGAAGTGTTGCCTCCACCCAGTTTGGGGATCCAGAATTGCTGTTCCAACACATTTTTTTCTTTTTAATAGCAATTTCTCAGATGGTGTTTAGGTGATGCTAGTGGTGAAGGTTGATGCTAAAGCTGATGCTCCAAAACTCTGGCCACCTGATACTAGGAAAACACCCTGATGCTGGGAAAGAGTGAAGGCAGAAAGAGAAGAGGGTATCAAAGGGGAGATGGTTAGATAGCATTACCAACTCAATAGACATGAATTTGAGCAAACTTTGGGAGGGAGCAAAAGACAGAGAACTGTACTCTTTGCTCTGTGGTGACCTAAATGAGAAGGAAATCCAAAATAGAGGGAATATGTGTATACTTAGAGCTGATTCATTTTGCTATACAGCATAAACTAACACAACATTTTGTAAAGCAACTATACTCCAATAAAAATTAGTTTAAAAAATAAATAAAAGCTTACAAGAGGATATTCTATTTCATCAGTGATTTCACTCTTTCCAGCACAGCTGGACCATTTAAGATGTTTCCATCCCCACAATCCCCACATTGTGAAATCTGAAAAGACATTTCCTTACCTCCCTCCATTTGCTTTTCCAAACTCCCGAGTTTGCTGTTCTCCTAGTACTTTAATTTGAGACAACAATTAGGATTTCCTCTGCAGTCTGTCTCTTCTAGTTCAATAATTTTTACTCTTTGCTTAAATTCTACATTCTCAGTCACTGTGATTATCCACTTGGATTTTGACAATAATGACTTCAAAATCCATCACCCTTGTTCTCTTTTCAGCTCTCTCCATGTCTTTTTTAACGTTCATTTATTTATTTTATTTTAGCAATGCTGGGTCTTAGTTACTGCACAGGCTTTTCTCTGGTTGTGGAGAGCAGAGGCTACTTTGTAATTGCCATGAGCAGCCTTCTCATTGCAGTGGCTTCTCTTGTTGTGAAGCGCCAGCTCTAGGGTGCATGGACTTCAGTAGTTGTGGCTTCTGGGCTCTTGAAGACAGGTGCAGTAGTTGTGGCACACAGACTTAGTTGTCCTGAGGCATATGGGATCTTCTCAGATCAAAGATCAAACTCGTGACGCCTGCATTGGCAGGTGGACTGTTTACCACTGAGCCACCAGGGGAGCCCTCTTGAAGTCTTCATTCTGATTTATTTGCTTTTTGCTTGGAGTTCTTACATAAATACTCTTTCAGTGGGATAGATAAATAGTAGATATTCTTTTGTATCTTGACTATCTTGACATTTTTTTTCTTATCCATACAGTTAAGTGTTATACTTGGGTTGCCATCCTTTTTGCGAACTGTTCTGTGCCTGTTACCACCCACCACTTTCTAGCTTCCAGTCTTTCATATGAAAATCAGATACTGATTTTATTTTTTTCTACTTTCTTGAACACCATTATCTAAAATTCAGTGGATATTTTCCATTTTCATAATAAATTGTTAATTTATTTATTGTTTTTCTTCAATTATTTTTCTTCAATTGTTTTCTTCTTCGGAAAACTTTTTTTTTAACATACTGGATATCCTGGTTCCATTCTCCAAGACTCCTTTTCTTAATAATGTCCATCTCTTGCTTTTTGTGTGGGTGTTTTGAGATACAGGTTTCACCCACTACCAGAAAGTAGAGAGTTCCTATGAATCATTTCATAGGCAGACATGACATGAAATGAAGATAATCCCCCAACTTTCTAAATGTTCCTTTATGACATTTTGTTTCTATGAAAGACCTTCACTAGTATAGTAACAGCTTTTTTCATAAAAGTGAAAATTCTTTTGATTTCTTTTGGTTGGAGAAAACAGGTACTAATGAAGATCTTTCTTGAAAGTAAAGTGGTGGAAACAGAAATGATCAGAAAGAAGAGCAATATGTCTATTTATACCAAGCCCTACCTAAGGTCTCAGCTATGACCCCTCCCTTTTTACTTCTGACTAGATGCTTTTTTAGTTCCCCAGTCATGTTTATAAAGAGATTGAGATTGTTTTTTTGTTTTTTGGTTTTTTTTGGCATTTGACTCTTTATAGGTGATCTTTTGGTCTTCCCAGGTGGTGCTAGTGGTAAAGAACCATCCTGCAAATGTAGGAGATGCAAGAGATGTGAGTTGAATCCCTGGGTTGGGAAGATCCCCTGGAGCAGAGCATGACAACTCACTCCAGTATTCTTGCTTGGAGAATTCCCATGGACGGAGGATCCTCATGGGCTACAGTCCATATGGTTGCAAAGAGTCAGACATGACTGAAGTGACTTGGTACACACACAGGTGATTTTTACATTAAAATAAAAATATTATCTAACTTCTCTTCAGTGTTGTTCCTCTGGGAACCAAGTGTTCTGTGTCTTCTGTTTGTTTTTCCTCTGTCTGATGACTTTATTTGCCTGATGAGTGGATCTAAGGCCCAACTGTTCAGGTGCCCTAAGTGGCATCACCACTTTTGTTGACAAGAAGCACAGAGGTCTCTGTACATGTGTGTCCTGGGCCACACACATGGCATAGAAGAAACCCTTTCTGCTTTACCATCTCCCAAACTACCAGACTGGAAAAAGCTGGCAGATTGCAGCGGGCGTTTGCCCAGCTTCAGGAGAAGGGGAGATCATTCACTTGTGGGACTTTGCCAAAGCTCTTAATACTTAAAACATGATCTGTGGGCTAGCAGTAGCAAATTGAAAATTTGAAAAAATGTTAGACCAGGATCTGGTTAGTGAAGCTCAGTATTGCCCAACATGTTTGACAATTACTCCCACCAATCAGATTGGACAGAGTCATCATCAGAGTTTTGTGTTATGCCCCAGCACACATACATACACTTGTCAGAGTGTATTATTTCTCGTTGAATTCAATCTGCCTACAATTATGACTAATAACATAGAATACAATTAGTGTAACTGATTGCCAATGCAGGAGATTCAGGTTTGCTCCCTGGGGAAGGAAATGGCAACCCATTCCAATATTCCTGCCTGGGAAATCCCATGGACAGAGGATCCTGGTGGGCTGTAGTCCATGGAGTCGCAAAAGGGTTGGACATGACTTAGCAACTAAACAACAATAATGAAGGCAACAGTGTATTCAAGGAACCCCAGGATTATAAAATCATCATGCTTCACATATAATTTGAGATTCAGAATTTCAGTAACACTTTCCAGTGTTTGTAGGATTATGGGATTTATAGTGTCATATAGTTTTTCTAATGAACAGATTCTAGGGAAACCAACTTATAAAGCTTAGTCATAATTTCTGAAATGAACTTTAACTCAAGAGCCCAACTAAATTTTAATCAATGACTGCCTTCAAATATTAAAAGAACAAGAAATTAAATAGGCTTAAAGCATGTTAAGCACAGCGATGGTGCACAAGCACTGAGGCTGCTACTGAGAGGAGCAACCCTGTGCCCGAGGTCAGGGGAGGCAGCTGTGCATTGCTGGAGCAGCCGTGAAGAGATACCCCACATCCAAGGCAAGAGAAACACAAGTAAGATGGTAGATGCTGAGAGAGGGCATCAGAGGGCAGACAGACTGAAACCACAGTCACAGACAACTAGCCAATCTGATCACATGGACCACAGCCTTGTTTAACTTAATGAAACTAAGCTATGCTGTGTGGGGCCACCTAAGAAGGGCGGGTCATGGTGGATAGGTTTGACAGAATGTGGTCCACTGGAGAAGGGAATGGCAAACCACTTTAGTATTCTTGCCTTAAAAACCCCATGAATAGTAGGAAAAGGCAAAAAGATAGGACACTGAAAGATGAACTCGCCAGGTTGGTAGGTGCCCAATATGCTACTGGAGATCAGTGGATAAATAATTCCAGAAAGAATGAAGGGATGGAGCCAAAACAAAAACAATACCCAGTTGTGGATGGGACTGGTGATAGAAGGAAGGTCTGATGCTGTAAAGAGCAATATTGCATAGGAACCTGGAATGTAAGCTCCATGAATCAAGGCAAATTGGAAGTGGTTAAACAGGAGATGACAATAGTGAACATTGACATTCTAGGAATCAGCGAACTAATATGGACTGGAATGGGTGAATTTAATTCAGATTACCATTATATCTACTACGCTGGGCAGGAATCCCTTAGAAGAAATGGAGGAGCCATCATAGTCAACAAAAGAGTCCGAAATGCAGTACATGGATGCAATCTCAAAAACGACAGAATGATCTCTGTTCATTTCCAAGGCAAACCATTCAATATCACGGTAATCCAAGCCTATGCCCCAACCAGTAACGCTGAAGAAGCTGAAGTTGAACAATTCTATGAAGAGCTACAAGACCTTCTAGAACTAACACCCCAAAAAAGATGTCCTTTTCATTATAGGGGACCAGAATGCAAAAGTAGGAAGTGAAGAAACAACTGGAGTAACAGGCAAATTAGGCCTTGGAGTATGGAATGAAGCAGGGCAAAGGCTAACAGAATTCTGCAAAGAGAACACACTGGTCATAGCAAACACCCTCTTCCAACAACACAAGAGAAGACTCTACACGTGGACATCACCTGATGGTCACACCGAAATCAGATTGATTATTTTTTTTGCAGCCAAGAATCTATATATAGTCAAAACAAACAAGACCAGGACCTGACTGTGGCTCAGATCATGAACTCCTTATTGTCAAATTCAGACTTAAATTGAAGAAAGTAGGGAAAACCACTAGACCATTCAGGTATGACCTAAATCAAATCCCTTATGACTATACAGTGGAAGTGAGAAATAGATTTAAGGGACTAGATCTGATAGACAGAGTACCTGATGAACTATGGACGGAGGTTCGTGACATCGTACAGGAAACAGGAATCAAGACCATCTCCAAGAAATAGAAATGCAAAAAGGCGAAATGGCTATTTGAGGAGGCATTACAAATAGCTGTGAAAAGAAGGGAAGCAAAAAGCAAGAAAAGAAAAGATATACCCATTTGAATGCAGAGTTCCAAAGAATAGCAAGGAGAGATAAGAAAACCTTCCTCAGCAAAGAAATAGAGGAAAACAATAGAATGGGAAAGACTAGAGATCTCTTCAAGAAAATTAGAGATAGCAAAGGAACATTTCATGCAGATGGGCTCGATAAAGGACAGAAAAGGTATGGACTTAACAGAAGCAGAAGATATTAAGAAGAGGTAGCAAGAATACACAGAACTGTACAAAAAAGATCATGACCCAGATAATCACGATGGTGCACTCATTCACCTAGAACCAGACATCCTGGAATGTGTGAAGTCAAGTGGGCCTTAGGAAGCATCACTATGAACTAAGCTGGTGGAGGTGATGGAATTCCAGTTGACCTATTTCAAATCCTGGAAGATGATGCTGTGAAAGTGCTGCACTCGATATGCCAGCAAATTTGGAAAACTCAGCAGTGGCCACAGGACTGGAAAAGGTCAGTTTTCATTCCAATCCCAAAGAAAGGCAATGCCAAAGAATGCTCAAACTACCGCACAATTGCACTCATCTCACATGCTAGTAAAGTGACGCTTAAAATTCTCCAAGCCAGGCTTCAGCAATACATGAACTGTGAAGTTCCAGATGTTTAAGCTGGTTTTAGAAAAGGTAGAGGAACCAGAGATCAAATTTCCATCATCCACTGGATCATCAAAAAAGCAAGAGAGTTCCAGAAAAACATTTCTGCTTTATCGACTATTCCAAAGCCTTTGTGTGGATCACAAGAAACTGTGGAAAATTCTGAAAGAGATGGGCATACCAGACCACCTGACCTACCTCTTGAGAAACCTGTATGCAGGTCAGAAAGCAACAGTTAGAACTGGACATGGAACAATAAGTTGGTTCCAAATAGGAAAAGGAGTACGTCAAGGCTGTATATTGTCACCTTGCTTATTTAACTTATATGCAGAGTACATCATGAGAAACACTGGGCTGGAAGAAGCACAAGCTGGAATCAAGATTGCTGGGAGAAATATCAATAACCTCAGATATGCAGATGACACCACCCTTATGGCAGAAAGTGAAGAAGAATTCAATAGCCTCTTGATGAAAGTGAAAAAGTTGGCTTAAAGCTCAACATTCAGAAAATGAAGATCATGGCATCGGTCCCATCACTTCATGGGAAATGGAGAAACAGTGGAAACAGTGACTGACTTTATTTTTGGGGGGCTCCAAAATCACTGCAGATGGTGACAGCAGCCATGAAATTAAAAGACGCTTACTCCTTGGAAGTAAAGTTATGACCAATCTAGACAGCATATTAAAAAGCGGAGACATTACTTTGCCAACAAAGGTCTGTCTATTCAAGGCTATGTGTTTTCCAGTAGTCATGTATGGATGTGAGAGTTGGACTATAAAGAAAGCTGAGCATCAAAGAACTGATGCTTTTTTTTTAAATTTTTTTTATTTTTTTATTTTTTATTTTTTTTAATTTTTTCTCTAGGCATACAAGTTTTATTTTTTTATTTTTATTTTTTTTTAATTTTTTTTAATTTTTATTTTTTTTTTAGTTTTTTATTTTTTAAATTTTAAAATCTTTAATTCTTACATGCCTTCCCAAACATGAACCCCCCTCCCACCTCCCTCCCCATAACGTCTCTCTGGGTCATCCCCATGCACCAGCCCCAAGCATGCTGTATCCTGCGTCAGACATAGACTGGCGATTCAATTCTTACATGATAGTATACATGTTAGAATGCCATTCTCCCAAATCATCCCACCCTCTCCCTCTCCCTCTGAGTCCAAAAGTCCGTTATACACATCTGTGTCTTTTTTCCTGTCTTGCATACAGGGTCATCATTGCCATCTTCCTAAATTCCATATATATGTGTTAGTATACTGTATTGGTGTTTTTCTTTCTGGCTTACTTCACTCTGTATAATCGGCTCCAGTTTCATCCATCTCATCAGAACTGATTCAAATGAATTCTTTTTTACGGCTGAGTAATACTCCATTTTAATTTTGAACTGTGGTGTTGGAGAAGACTCTTGAGAGTCCCTTGGACTGCAAGGAGATCCAACCAGTCCATCCTAAAGGAGATCAGTCATGGGTGTTCATTGGAAGGACTGATGTTCAAGTGGAAACTCCAATACTTTAGCCACTTGATGCAAAGGGCTGAGTTATTGGAAAAGACCCTGATGCTGGGAAAGATTGAGGGCAGGAGGAGAAGGGGACTACAGAGGTTGAGATGGTTGGATGGCATCACCTACTCAATGGACATGGGTTTGGGTGTACTCTGGGAGTTGGTGATGGACAGGGAGGCCTGGAATGCTTTGCTTCATGGTGTCACAAAGAGTCGGACACGATGGAGCGACTGAACTGAACTGAGAGCATCTTATGGAACTGAAATCGACCTGAAAGGCACAAAAATAATAGGTCAAAGGTCTAAAAATCTATGGAACATTACAAAATGTATTCACAAATTTCTTCTTCCTTCCTTCAATCTTATAGTTAGATATTATAAAGCTCTCCATTGTTCTGCTTTTTCTTTTCCACAGAAAGGGCTATTTAATGATACACTTTAATTCATTTGTTTTAAGATATTTTCAGAAGTCCAATTGGGTCCTTTTTTCTATGTCAATGTTAAGTAATCTAATATCTTTCATTCAATGATGTATAATAGTCATGTATGGATGTGAGAGTTGGATCACTAAGAAGGCTGAGTGCTGAAGAATTAATGCTTCAAACTGTGGTGTTGGAAAAGACTTTTGAGAGTCATTTGGACTGCAACGAGATCCAATCTGCCAATCCTAAAGGAAATCAATGCTGAATATTCATTGAAAGGACTTTGATACTGAAGCTGAAGTTCTGATTGGTTTGGCCACTTCATGCAAAGAGCCAACTCACTGGGAAAGACCCTGATGCTGGGAAACATTGAAGGCAAAAGGAGAAGGGGGAAACAGAGGATGAGATGATTCAGTAGCATCACTGACTCAATGGACATGAATTTGAGCAAGCTCCAGGAGATGGTGGAGGACAGAGGAACCTGAAGTCCAGGGGGTCGCAAAGAGTTTGACATGACTTAGTGACTGCACAACAGCAACAAACGTAAGTAATGTATTTGGTAATAGGATGTGGAATCAGGATACTCAGAACAGATGGAGTCACTGTTTAAATCTTTCTGATAACCATTGTCTTCCTTTATCGTATGGTTTTATAACCTATATGAGTATTGATAAGCAATATGATTTTCTTGAGAAAGACCCTGATGCTGGGAAAGATTGAAGGCAGGAGGAAAAGGGGACAACAGAAGATGAGATGGTTGGATGGCATCACCAGCTCGATGGGCATGAGTTTGAGCAAGCTCCCGGAGTTGGTGATGGACAGGGAAGTCTGTTGCGCTGCAGTCCATGGGGTCGCAAAGAGTCAGACATGACTGAGCGACTGAACTGAACTGAACTGAACTGTAGAATCTGCTAGAATTGGAGCCTTTTGTAGTTTTCATGGACAACTGCAAAATGTCCCAGGGTTATAAGAGCCCACACAAGGATGATAAAATACCAGATAAAGCCTAAAAAAGGATTTTTGGTCTTCACTCTGCCTGTCTCTCTTGATAATGCCCCAGTCATTATTTTTCATGGGATTTGATTGTTTTGGTGATGGCAAAAGGACAATTATAAGCCATTTGAACATAAACAACAACTAAATAAGAATAAGTTAACTTTAAAAAATTTCAAACTAAATGTGCTACATTTTTCTGCCTTCTCCCATGAAACTGGTATGTAAACATTTCCTAATGTTTCTCAAGCCACCCTAGTCCATCATTTCCTTCATATCATGTGACCTAAGAAAGACATTTAGCAGAGCTCCTCTTGGCAGTAAAACATGATGCCTTTGCATTCTCCATATGATCCCTTAAACTGTGGGACAATTAGTACCAGAACATTCCATGGTCTTTGCAGTACTCAAAATCAAGTGTGCCACAGAACACTCAGTGCACATGCAGCATCACACCATATTTTAGTCCCTGATTCTCTGCATATGTCTTACTCTTTAGGTACAGATCTCATAGATTCCACGGGTGGAAAATAAGAAAAAATAGAAAGATAGGAAGGCAAGTTTGGTGACGTAACCTCTCTCCATATCTCTAAGCATAAAATTTCTCTCTCTTTTGTTATATGGAAATAGATGCTCAGGCAAAGCCATACCACACTTTACACAGCATACTTCTCTCTTCTGCTCCTCTATTACTGATCTTCAGGATCTAGAAACATTTCCTTGCCCTCAAATTTATTTCCTGCTTCTACTTTTCTCAGTCTCTATACTCCCTATGCTGCATTTATTCAAAGTGAGACCTCAGTCTATATTTTCTAAAGTACTGAAGCTGGGAAAACCTATAGAAATGTATCTGAGTCCAGATTCTTCTTCTTACTATGAGAAATTTGTAGTCAGAGAGGAAATTTCATTTCACTAGACCATACTTTAGCCAGCACTATTTTCTGGATCTTTTAACTTTCACCCAGTTTCTTTTTCTACCATCCTCATGCCTTGTCATAATGCAAAAAAAAAAAAAAAAAAAAATGAGTTAACATATGCTCTATCATGCAAAACTAATTTGTAATTATAATCTTATAATTTTTTTAAAGTAGGATTTAGGGAGTTCACTCCCAGTCTCCCACTTCCACCCACCAAAAGTCTTGCATAGAAGTAATCAGAGAAAAGTGCCCTTCTGATCTTCAGTATTTATTGACATTTAGAAAGTTTTGACCCAGAAGAAAGATGTCTTTTATCAGGAGCACAGTCAGTGTAGTCACTTGAACTCAACAGATACTTTGGAAGGCTTACGTCAACCATCAAGTTCACGCACATTGGAGATACGAACAGAAAGCAAACAACTTTAAAAGAGACAATTCTCTTTGAGAATTCAACTTCTGTTCATGTAAAAGACATTACCTCACAAATAGGAGCTTGTTTCCTGCTTTTTGTTAATAAGGGAAGCCAAGTCCTTGGGGATGAGAAAGAATGAGTGGAAGAGTTCTCTGGCAAGGCTACCTAAGGGATTTGGCTTCTCAACAGTGAAAATAGGCCTCAACTCAATAAATTATGCAGATTGGGACAGCCTGAATCTCAGCCTTCCTTGATGGAGTCATGTGGGAAAGGATGCCTAGACATCAGAAATCAGGTGATTGCCTTTATAACTCCCTATTTAAAAAACTGCTAAGAGCAATACCTGCAGTAGACTGTAATGTAAATCTGTGGAACACCAGTCAAATTGACTTCAGCAGTCATAGAAAGCAGATATTTTGACTAGTTGAAAATGATGACTTCAAACAGCATCACCATTTGGAAAAATGCTACTTCTTGTTAATTAGAAAGCACTGTGTTAAAAAATGGCTTGCAAGAGGAGAGATTCAGTGGCCTATAAGTTTGCATATGTTATACATGAATTCTAAAGTCATGAACCTTCTCTGGGACTCTAAGGGGTGGGGGGTGGGGTGGGGACCTTCCTTTCAAAGGTTTCTGGTGTCTCCGTTTGTAGTTAATAAATATTAAAGAAGCACAATAAATAAAACCATGAGCTAATATCAGTTAAGTGGCTAGTCATAATCAAGAAAGACAGTAAATATTTTAGGTTTCAGGGAGAATTCAAAACTCCAAAACAATGTACCAAAAAAATGTCAACTGTAGTAAGAATTGATGTAAAGTCATGCAGTTTGGCTCTAAATATTCATTGTTTAACTACAGCTTGAAGGAGTCTTAGCCAGTGGAGTCTTTATTTCTTGGATAGAAGTAAAATTTCTACAAGAGAAGAAGCAGCTATTTCCATTTTTATTCTTGAACTTCTCTAAACTCTACCTCATGCATTGCAATGAGGTTTTTTTTTTTTTTTTTTTTTTTTTTTAAATAGGCTCTAGTGGTAAAGAATATGCCTGTCAATCCAGAAAACATAAGAGACAGGAGTTCAATCCTTGTGTCATGAAGATCCCCTGGAGGAGGGCATGGCAACCCACTCCAGTATTCCTGAATGGAGAATCCCATGGACAGAGAAGTCTGGTAGGCTACAGTCCATAGGGTAGCAAAGAGTTGGAAATGACTGAAGTGACTTAACACACACAACATTTTACATATATTCCCAATATTCCCCCTAGGTAGTATTATTTCTATTCCCATTTTGCAAACGAGGGAGCAGACACTAGAACATTAGATTACACAGGGAGTAGATAGCAGAACTGGAATTCAACAAAAGCAGACCTCTGCTAGAGCCTGTAATTGAAAAGCAATAATTTTAGTATCAAATTTAAAAAAGCAGTTATATGAGGAACAGTAGAAATTATTGAAACATTGTATTTTGCTTAAAATAATGGGAAAAATTATAACCATTTTCTTCAACCATTGGAAAAGATACAACACGAAAGAAAATTGTTTTTGGACACAGAACTAGAATCAGTTGAGTAAAAGTGACAGAAGCTCAGATTCTGAGTGAAGGTGATTCTTATGGCAATTTGGCTTATCAACAAAGAATGATGGACTATCATGACAAATAGTGATATTAGCAAATGGTTTCAACTAGAGATTATTGTTAAGTTCTCAGAGAATTATGTGAAAGTTAATCATTCAGTCATGTCCAACTGTTTGCAAACCCATGGACTGTAGCCCACCAGGCTCCTCTGTCCATGAAATTCTCCAGGCAAGAATACCTGAGTGGATTACCATTTCCTTCTCCAAGGGATCTTCCCGACTCAGGGATTGAACCTGGGTCCTCTGCATTGCAGGCGGATTCTTTACCATCTGAGCTACCAGGGAGGCAAAGGAAATTCAGGCATAAGATATTTTAATATTAGAGTTGATAAAAAAAAAAAGGAAGAAAGAGATTTTGTCCTTAAAAGTATAATTTATGATAGATGATTCCTATGCTTTCTGGTTGAGCAAACTTTCAGTTGACTACCCAAATGTTTCTCCTATATACTGCTTATTTTTTAAACATATAGATCCTTTAACATCGGGATGAGTATCTATACCAAGGAAAACAATCGTGAAGAAAATAAAAGACACTATAGTCTTTAAATAAATACCCTCTCCCTAACCATAGACTCATCTTGTTGTGGGGTGAGTCCTAAGGAGCAAAGGATGGTGGAATTTTTTACCCAAAACTTACAAGGATGCAGAAAATATCAGGGTTAGGAGGAATTCAGATATCAGTCTTAATTAGGAACCTGCACTTGAGAGTGAATTTTGAATGGGTTTTGAAAATCTTGAAATCAGAAGGGGACAAAATTAGAGGTAGTGATGGAGAGAAGGGTTAGCCAAGAGGTGAGCAAGAAAGATTGGATTCAGAGGAAACAGAGAAGAGAACTAAGCACTACTTGTTTTCTAAGTGGGGCTTTTACTGTGTGCAGCTACATGAGAAATTACAGCATTTCTGGACAATGAGTCAGATTACTAGTGTTGTCTTTGGCTTTTTTTTTTTTGTCCAAAAGAAGGGAGTAAACCTAAAATAAGAGATCTGTAGAGGATTCTAAAATGATGAATCAATTAATTTATGTTATTTGTTTTGCAACCAATATGAGGCATTACGAGAGATATAAATTCAACTCAGCCTCCTTTACTCACCCCCTTCCTTTTTTTTTGCAAAATATATATAAATTATTCTAAAATATATGGAATTGAGGTTAATAAACAGAAATCTCGATTAAATAGAGTCAGGAGAGTGGAAGGGAGAGCGCTTATGCCCTGAGACAATGGCAAATCACAACAAAAGAAAGGACTCCTGTCCTGGCCAATAAACTCAGCCAATAAAAAGCCAGACTAGTTGTTTACTCCCCACTTCTTTTTCCCCTCTATAAAAGAGTCCTCCTTCCCTTGCCCTCTGGTATTTGTATGTGGCTTATCATAATTGCAGATCTTGAATTTACAATTCTCTGCTGATCTTGAATAAATCTGTCTTTGCTGGAGAAATATCTGACAGTCAGCTTGTTTTAGGTCAGGAAGTCCCAATTTTTTACTTTTAAATTAAATCCACATTGAGACCCATCACAAGATTGGCAAAAGAAAAAAAAATTATTAAGAACCATTCTCCACCATGCCTAGTGTGGTTTAACAATATCCAGCACTGAATCCAAGAAAAAGAAGAAATGAGCTAATTCTAGTTCTCAGTCCATTGAGACCACCCCTATTCATAATTCTTTCTAAATCCCAGTACCCATATGAAAGAGTGGAGCTCTGCAGCTCGCCCGTTACTCCATGAGGAGAAACTTGAGAAACTGCCCAAAGCTCCTAAAGCTTAGTGCCCAAGTGCCATAGGGTGGTGACCTCCAATACCTTTCAAGTGGGACGTCTACAGTAGAAATTAAACACAGACAGCAATATTTTTTCAATCATTATTGCTTCCTGCCTGCCTTTCCTCTTCTTTTCCTTCTGTCTTATCTAATTTCAAAAAGGAATTTATAATACCTTAAGAAAAAGAAAAAGAAAAAAAAAACAACACCGATGTAGCAAGACCAAACTTCTTTAAACCAGAGAAAAGGGCAAAAGACTTGTTCTGAAGGATTGGGTATGAAAAAGGCATTTGAATACAAGCAGGCTTCCCAGGTGGCTCAGTGGTAAAGAATCTGCCTGCCAAGGCAGGAGATGCAACAGACGCAGGTTTGATCCCTGGGTCAGGAAGGTCCCCTGGAGGAGAGCATGGCAACCCACTGCAGTATTCTTGTCTGAAGAATCCCATGGACAAAACAGCCTGGTGGGCTACAGTCCATAGGGTCACAAAAAGTTGGACACGATTTAGCGACTGAACAAAAATAACAGCAAATGCATATAATGCCCATATTGCCAGTTCTTGGTATATGCTGGTGATGATGATGAACAATGGGGACAGGAGACCAGAGAGGCAGGCACGGGACTGGGTTAGGGATCTTTTCCATATAATTGAATGTAGGAGATGGAGGAAAAGTCTGAAGGAGCAGTCAGAGAAAACTTAGAACTCTCAAGCATTTGTAACTGGGAGAACAATGGTACCACTTATAAAATCAGGGCTACCAGCCAGTGGTAAATTGAAGTTTGAAAGGGAACAGAGAACAACTATGGAGACATGGTACACCTCACCTTTCCAACACAAATACTTAGTGCCATCCAGCAGAACTCAGAGCTCCAGGAAAAAGCCAGCAGTCCAGTCTTCAGTGACCTTATGGTCTTAGGACTCTAGCTCTTCACTACTCAAAATATGGTCTCAGGACTAGCAGTATGTAAGCCATTTGAAGTTTGTTAGAAATGCACTATCTTGGCTTCTCTGCAGACTAACTGAATCAGAATCTGCATTTTAACAAGATTCCACGACGATTAGTATGCAAAATACGTTTAAACAGGTCCTGCTCCAGGCTACATTGGAAACAGGAAGAGGCAATGTCAGTTAATTGGATGGCTGAACCTCAATTGTTTACTCGTTAGACTGTAATCTGATTAAAGAAATTTTGTTTATTGACTACACGAATAAATTAAAGAACCATATAACAGAGTCTCATTCTGCCTCAGTTGGTTCTATTTCCATTTTATGGGCCTTTTATAGATCTGGAGAAGAGACAACAAATACGGGATGTTATATTGCTGGAACTACAACCATTATGGAGCTGAAAGAGTTATATATTTAGATCCCACAAAATAATAAAAATTATCACTAAGTGATGGCATTTTCCCTCATTAAGAGAAGATGGCTTGGCTCTTAGCATTATGTTCAGGTTTTGAAATAAAAACCCTTCAACTCAGTTACTCAAACCATATGTTATATTTTACTTAGAAAATTTGCCATTGTAAACCATGCAGTTTTCTTTCAAATGTTTCAGGTACGATATATACTCGAGCTCTATATAAAGCAAATTTCTTTGACCCTGGTAATTTAGAAAACATTTTTATTAAAATGCCACACCAAAACATTTGGAATGTGTCAAAGTCATTGTGGAACTATTTATTTTTGTTGTCACAGCAAATCACCTCTGTTAAATATTCTGCAATGCATTCAACTTTGATTCATAAAGATTATTTCAAAAACAGTTCATGTTTTTCCTCCTGTATAAGGAGAATAGAAAAAAATTAAATATGGATGCTAACTGCTAGAACTAGATGTGGGAGGGGATATTGGATTAATCAATATGAAGCTATCACTTCATATTTTGTTTTAAAGAGTGAAAAATCATTATGCATATTTATCTTCTATATAACTGAATACTTAATTCACTCATTCATTAATTCAAGAGATATTTATTAAATACCTACTATGTATAAGTGTCCTAGATCCTGAGCATTGGGCTCTAAAGATGCAATGAAGAGCTGGGAAACACATATTAACTTCCCTGAGGTAGCTTACAGAAATTTGGCAGATAAGGTACAATGACAAATGTGAGAAATAGACATGATGCAATGAAACTGAAGGATTTGCAGTCACACTCCATGCATGGTTTGTTTGAAGCCATTCTCACATCACTTCAACTTCATTTGGAAGGCATGGGATTGGGTGGGGTGAAGTCGAACTTTGCTCAAGTCCAATAACTGTCTCCAAAGAGACGATCTCTATAAAATACCTCTCTCACCTTCCAATTTTGAAATATTACTGAGAAATTTGTTGAACTGAAAATCACAAAGCTGATTTGCAACTGTTACCTTTGCAGATGTGCATAGGTAATCAATATCTCACTCAGGAATATGAGGGCACTTAGAATTTCTTGTTCTCAGACTTTGGTTATCAGTCAACACTAAAACAAAAGAATATCAGGACAGCATTCTATTAAATATGCAGAGTTTATGGCTTTGTATATATTTAACAAGGAAATAAATGCTGTTCATAATTTTCATTAGGTAATACTTAGTATCTTATTTTATATATTGCAATTACATCCATAGTGTCTTCTAGAACCTTTTTAAAAATCTGAGTGCTGACCATATGCCAATTGAGAAACAAGAACTGACATACATCTTACATAGTATTGTGAAGGGATGGCAGTAAACACTGTGTTGGCCAAAAATTCATTCAGGTTTTTCTGTACATTCTTATGGTAAAAATATTAATAAATAAAAGTGTGTACTACAAGTGATAAGCAATATTAAGAGAAAAAATAAAGCACATTTAGGGATTGAAAGTGATGGAGGGAAAAGGCTTGCTTTTCATATTGAGTGCTAAGGCAAAATTGCCATGAAAATACCCTACTTGAGTAAGAACTTGAATAAACTGAAGGAGGAAATCATGAAGGTAACTTGAAGAGGAGCCTTCCAGGCAAGAAAAATGCATGAGGTGGGAAGATGTTTGATGAGTTCTGGAAGACAAGCATGTCTTTCACTGAGTACCTAGAAAAGAATTAGTAATAAAAGATTAGTCAGTCAGCAGCAGTTATGCTTTGCTGGAGCAGCCATGAAGAGATACCCAACGTCCAAGGTAAAAGAAACCCAAATAAGATGGCAGACGCTGAGAGAGGGCATCAGAGGGCAGGCAGGCTGAAACCACAATCACAGACAACTAGCTAATCTGATCACATGGACCGCAGCCTTGTCTAACTCAATGAAACTAAGCCATGCCGTGTGGGGCTACCCAAGATGGACAGGTCATGGTTGAGAGGTTTGACAGAATGTGGTCCACTGGAGAAGGGAATGGAAAACCACTTTAGTATTCTTGCCTTGAGAACCCCATGAACAGTAGGAAAAGGCAAAAAGATAGGACACTGAAAGATGAACTCGCCAGGTCGGTAGGTGCCCAATATGCTACTGGAGATCAGTGGATAAATAATTCCAGAAAGAATGAAGGGGATGGAGCCAAAGCAAAAACAATACCCAGTTGTGGATGGTACTGGTGATAGAAGGAAGGTCCAATGCTGTAAAGAGCAATATTGCATAGGAACCTGGAATGTTAGGTCCATGAATCAAGGCAATTGGAAGTGGTTAAACAGGAGATGGCAAGAGTGAACATCGACATTCTAGGAATCAGCAAACTAAAATGGACTGGAATGGGCGAATGTAACTCAGATGACCATTATATCTATCACTGTGGGCAGGAATCCCTTAGAAGAAATGGAGGAGCCATCATAGTCAATAGGAGTCAAAAGTGCAGTACTTGGATGCAATCTCAAAAATGACAGAATGATCTCTGTTCATTTCCAAGGCAAACCATTCAATATCATGGTAATCCAAATCTATACCCTGACCAGTAATGTTGAAGAAGCTGAAGTTGAATGGTTCTATGAAGACCTACAAGACCTTTTAGAACTAACACCCAAAAAAGATGTCCTTTTCATTATAGGGGACTGGAATGCAAAAGTAGGAAGTCAAGAAACACATAGAGTAACAGGCAAATTTGGCCTTGGAATACAGAATGAAGCAGGCCAAAGGCTAATAGACTTTTGCTAAGAAAACACACTGGTCATAGCAAATACCCTCTTCCAACAATACAAGAGAAAACTCTACACATGGACATCACTAGATGGCCAAAATTGAGATCAGATTGAATATATTCTTTGCAGCCAAAGATAGAGAAGCTCTATACAGTCAAGCAAAAACAAGATCAGGAGCTGACTGTGGCTCAGATCATGAACTCCTTATTGCCAAATTCAGAATTAAATTGAAGAAAGTGGGGAAAACCACTAGACCATTCAGGTATGACCTAAATCAAATCCCTTATGATTAACCAGTGGAGGGAGAAATAGATTTAAGGGACTAGATCTGATAGAGTGCCTGATGAACTATGGACAGAGGTTCATGACATTGTACAGGAGACAGAGATCAAGACCATCCCCATGACAAAGAAATGTAAAAAGATAAAATGGCTGTCTGAGGAGTCCTGACAAATAGCTGTGAAAAGGAAAGAAGTGAAAAGCAAAGGAGAAAAGGAAATATATAAGCATCTAAATGCAGAATTCCAAAGAATAGCAAGGAGAGATAAGAAAGCCTTCTTAAAGGATCAAGGCAAAGAAATAGAGGAAAACAACAGAATGGGAAAGACTAGAGATCTCTTCAAGAAACTTAGAGATACTAAGGGAATATTTCAGGCAAAAATGGGCTCGATAAAGGACAGAAATGTCCTTTATTTAGGTCCTTGGGTTTGGACCTAAACAGAAGCAGAAGATATTAAGAAGAGGTGGCAGGATACACAGAAGAACTGTACAAAAAAGATCTTCACAACCCAGATAATCACGATGATGTGATCACTAGAGCCAGACATCCTGGAATGTGAACTCAAGTGGGCCTTAGGAAGCATCACTATGAACAAAGCTAGCGGAGGTGAAGGAACACCAGTTGAGCTATTTCAAACACTGAGAGATGATGCTGTGAAAGTGCTGCACTCAATAGACCAGCAAATTTGGAAAACTCAGCAGTGGCCACTGGAAAAAGACTGGAAAAGGTCAGTTTTCATTCCAATCCCAAAGAAAGGCAATGCCAAAGAATGCTCAAACTACCACATAATTGCACTCATCTCATACGCTAGAAAAGCAATGCTCAAAATTCTCCAAGCCAGGCTTCAGCAGTACATGAACCGTGAACTTCCAGATATTCAAACTGGTTTTAGAAAAGGCAGAGGGACCAGAGATCCAATTGCCAACATCTGCTGGATCATGGAAAAAGCAAGAGAGTTTCAGAAAAATATCTATTTCTGCTTTATTGACTATGCCAAAGCCTTTGACTGTGTGGATCACAATAAACTGTGGAAAATTCTGAAAGAGATGGGCATACCAGACCACCTGACCTGCCTCTTGAGAAACCTATTTGCAGGTCAGGAAGCAACCATTAAAATTGGACATGGAACAACATACTGGTTCCACATAGGGAAAGGAGTATGTCAAGGCTATATATTGTCACCCTGCTTATTTAACTTATATGCAGAGTACATCATGAGAAATGCTGGAATCAAGATTGCCAAAAGAAATATCAATAACCTCAGATATGCAGACGACACTTCCCTTATGGCAGAAAGTGAAGAGGAACTAAAAAGCCTCTTGATGAAAGTGAAAGAGGAGAGTGAGAAGGTTGGCTTAAAGCTCAACATTCAGAAAACTAAGATCATGGCATCTGGTCCCGTCACTTTGTGGGAAATAGATGGAAAAACAGTGGAAACAGTGGCTGACTATTTTGGGGGGCTCCAAAATCACTGCAGATGGTGATTGCAGCCATGAAATTAAAAGATACTTACTCCTTGGAAGGAAAGCTATGACCAATCTAGACAGCATATTAAAAAGCAGAGACATTACTTTGTCAACAAAGGTCCATCTAGTCAAGTCTATGGTTTTTCTAGTAGTCATGTATGGATGTGAGAGTTAGACTATAAAGAAAGATGAGCATCGAAGAATTGATGCTTTTGAACTGTGATGTCGTAGAACACTCTTGAGAGTCCCTTGGACTGCAAGGAGATCCAACCACTCCATCCTAAAGGAGATCAGTTATGGATGTTCATTGGAAGGACTGATGTTGAAGCTGAAACTCCAATACTTTGGCCACCTGATGCAAAGAGCTGACTCATTTGAAAAGACCCTGATGCCGGGAAAGATTGAGGACAGGAAGAGAAGGGGACGACAGAGGATGAAATGGTTGGAAGGCATCACCGACTCGATGGACATGAGTTTCGGTGAACTCCAGGAGTTCGTGGTGGACAGGGAGGTCTGGCGTGCTGCAGTTCATGGTGTTGCAAAGAGTTGGACACGATTGAGCAACTAAACTGACTGACTGACTGAGAGGTGATCAGAATACAGATTAAAGAGAACCTGGTAAAGCCTGGTTAAAACTTTTAATCTTACTTTGAGAAAAATATTAATTCTTAGAATATTATGAACAGAAACATAACTTCAAACATAACTGATTGAACTTTTTAAAGGATTTTCCTGGCTGTTGCTTTGACAATTAACTGAAGAGGATAAACTCTGTAGCAGGAAGACCAGTTAAATGATAATCCACCTGAGAGGTAGTGCACTTGGATAATGGCTGTGTAAACAGTGAAAAAATGATTAGATTCTGGACATATTTTGAAGACAGAACTGTCAGGATTCGTTGATGGATATTGTAGTAGGCTGAATAATAACTACCCCAAAATATCAGATATCAGATCCTAGTCTCTGGTTTCTAGACGTGTTACCTTTTTTGGAAAAAGGGTGTGTGTAGGTATAATTTTTGGTTGAGATTCTGAGTTTTATTTGGTGATGGAACAGGTTACCTGCCTCCTCCCAATAGGAAAGTGCCGGGGTAAAGCCCCAGTGGATCCAGGGTGATTTGAAGGTGGGGACGGAGTCGGCGTCCTTGGAAAAATACATATTTAATTACAGATATATAGAGAGATTAGAAACGGATAGTACAGTAGGAAAATTAGTGGAGAAAAAGAGGCTGAATAACTTGGTTTATGTGGAATAGCATCCATGCTTCAGATGGGAATTCAGCTAGAGAAATGGGGAGCAAGAAAGAAACGACATGGGGGAATCAGTCTTTCTGGAAACTGATCTGATTTCTTTATTTTGCGGTTTGCTTATATACCTTTTGTTACACATAGGGATGAATACAGAGTCACGCTGGGGTCAGCAGTCCTGACCTTTATCAAAATCAGGTGCTTCATATAAAAAGGTCTTAGGGATTTTACATCATCTTCTGGCCATGAGATCTGCTGACATTTTATGATCCTTTCTTTCTGATAACCAAAAACTTATTTTTTCCAAGGGTGTTTTTTCTTAAGCCAGGCACCACCCTCCAAATAAAGTTGCATTCCTACAGGGTGAGGGTGTAGTGAGTTACAGTCAAGAAAGGAATTTATTTAACCCAAGGTTAACATGATTAATCTTAAAGGTTAATACTTTTTTCTCCTATATGCTAGTTATATTCATTATAAGGGCAGGGAACATGGAGATTTAGCAGCAAACATCAGCCCAACAAATGAAAATCCTTTCACAAATGTTCCCCTTAAGATCTATTTAGTCTTAGGATAGTGATAAAGTTACATTTTTACATAGCAAGGACACAGTGATTTATAACAAAGTACAGTGATCTATCACAAAAGAGAAAATTCATTAACTCAAAAAGTCCAGTATTACTAACCTTAAAAACTACTATATTTCCTTTTCTATATTCCAAATACATTGATTAATATATTCCCAGGTGCCTAAGGATATGGAGGCCTGGTGGCAATCATTGACTCAACAATGAGAAAAGCCCTATGCTAATTAAGACTCTCAAAATACTCCAAACTCTCTGTGCTGTTTATGGTTGAGAGGTAGTAAACAATTATGTGCATAGTGGCAGGAGTATGGATAATCCTGTCACACAAGCTAGTCTGTCAGCAGAGAGGTTTGACCTGAGACAACCTTGTCACACCCAGGGCAGGGAATTAGCAGCAATTATTGGCACAACAAATGAAAAAACCTTTCACCAATATAATTCCTAACCAACCCATTATACTAATAATTTCTAACTTCCCAAAAGAATTTGCCTTTAGTAAGTCTAAAACATCTTGTGCCTCTCAGGTTGGCAGGCTGTAAACAATCACATGTGGCCGGACGAACCTATACAGGCAGGCTAGATAACCTTCAGAGGAGTCCGTAAGCTGAAACTCTTGTCATGCCCAGGAATTTTTATTGACTTGGAACTGCCCATTTACTCCTTCTCTGAGAGAAATGGTGAGGAACAGCCCCCCATAAAGTCAGAGGTGTAGGCGAGAGCATGAAACAGTAAAGTAGATAGACTCTGGTTTGGGGGGCAGATGCTTGGGAACAGGGGGTTTCCTGAGGCTTGATCACACCTTTGCATATGCCAAGCCTCCTTCCTCATGACCTTTGCCATGGGCAGAGTTCCTCACGCTGGCCCCCGGCAGGAAAGATACTAGGGGGAGAGAGGATGGGTGAAACATCTGGGGTATACTCCTCATGGTCTAGACACTGAGTAGGGCTTGGTTGAAGGATAAAAATTCCCACCCAGTAAAAAGACGTTGGTTGGGAGGCTGGATGAAAGATGCCAGGGAAATTGTCTACCCAGTGAAAAGGTACTGGGTAAGGGGGCTTGATTGGGAAAAAATTGAGAAGTAGCTGGGGCTCAGCTGAAAGATGCCAAGGTTGCTGTGTTGTAGGGGACTAATTGATCTTGGCTGGGTGATTAAATAAGAGGCTGATCTGACACTTTTCCTCAATTTGACTGCCATTATAGAATTTGTCAGTATAAAAGTGAGGAGAACATATGAGAGCTTTGCTCTGAAGAAAAGGGAAAAAAACTCCTCCTGGCCTGTTTTGGTTTTCTCAAGTGACTGAGAAATTTACAGAAGTGGTGGAGGCCTAGTCATACTGTGCAGTGGTCCCATAGGGAAACCCACTCATTAATTAAAATACTTGTTCATCCGGGGGTCACACATTAGAACTGGCCATTCAGTGACCTGAACAACCACAGTGGTCTTGGATCGCTGGAGGCAAAATCTGAGACATGTAAGACAAGCTGAAACAACTCTGGGGTGACTTCTGGAGGAGTTAAGCTCACAAGCAGGACATGGACTCTTTACACAAGTTCACTAGTGATTCTATCCCTGACAAATTCAGCTTCAAATGGGCAACAAAATCTCTCAAAAGCAGAAACAAGAGTGTCAAGAAGCCAGCCTCTGACTAACACTGCAGCCAGACTCATGTACAATACAGACGGAGTTCATACTTGCAGTTCAGTTCAGTTCAGTTCAATTCAGTTCAGTCGTTCAGTCGTGTCCGACTCTTTGCGACCCCATGAATCGCAGCACGCCACGCCACCCTGTTCATCACCATCTCCCAGAGTTCACTCAGATTTACGTCCATCGAGTTCGTGATGCCATCCAGCCATCTCATCCTCTGTCGTCTCCTTCTCTTCTTGCCCCCAATCCCTCCCAGCATCAGAGTCTTTTCCAATGAGTCAACTCTTTGCATGAGGTGGCCAAAGTATTGGAGTTTCAGCTTTAGCATCATTTCTTCCAAAGAAATCCCAGGGCTGATCTCCTTCAGAATGGACTGGTTGGATCTCCTTGCAGTCCAAGGGACTCTCAAGAGTCTTCTCCAACACCACAGTTCAAAAGCATCAATTCTTCAGCGCTCAGCCTTTTTCACAGTCCATTTCTCTCATCCATACATGACCACTGGAAAAACCATAGCATTGACTAGACGGACCTTAGTCGGCAAAGTAATGTCTCTGCTTTTGAATATACTATCTAGGTTGGTCATAACTTTTCTTCCAAGGAGTAAGCGTCTTTTAATTTCATGGCTGCAGTCACCATCTGCAGTGATTTTGGAGCCCCCCAAAATAAAGTCTGACACTGTTTCCACTGTTTCCCCATCTATTTCCCATGAAATGATGGGACCGGATGCCATGATCTTCGTTTTCTGAATGTTGAGCTTCAAGCCAACTTTTTCACTCTCCTCTTTCACTTTCATCAAAAGGCTTTTTAGTTCCTCTTCACTTTCTGCCATAAGGGTGGTGTCATCTGCATATCTGAGGTTATTGATATTTCTCCCAGCAAGTGTAGTTAATTGGAGAAATTATACTAAAAGAGATCTCAACCTAAAATGGACAAATTGAGGTTCTTTTGATATTCTAAAATAGACATTTTTGTGTGCACAATCAGAAAAGGCTGGCCGTGCTTACTTTGACTGGTATCTAGACGCTTCTAAAAGAGGCAATGATAGAGTAGCTTCTTCACAGAAAATCAACAAAAAACTGCTTGAAACTGTCAGGCGAGTGTTTGCTCCTCAGTTCTGGCTCATCACAACAAAGATTTGGAGTGACGGACATTAAAGCCCTCAGCACATCACAACTCTCGGTTCTTGGACAGACCGTGTTATAGCTCTTAGACAAATCAGTGTTACAGCTCTATTTTGTTTAGAAAATAGCAAGAGTATCCATCCTCAAGGCATGAGGGCATGCTGACCCAAAGACGAAGAGAAGAGAGTGGGGGAGCATGCCAGCGCACAGGAGAGAGAGAGAGAGCACGTGTGCTTTGGCTCATCTTTTTATATGTTTTTTCCTCCCCCGGGCCTTCCCTATGTAAATTGGGCTAGCCAGGAGTGCTGTTTGTTCTACCTGAGGTCCTCACTCAGGTCCTCCGACCTTCCTTTGACCTTCCTTTGTTCTGTTTTCATGGGCTTTTCCTTTCCTTGTCTTTTAGCCACCACCATTTTGGACTCCTACTTCCTACTCTAACCACCTAACAAAATTATATCAGAACTAAAAAAGGCTGCTAGCACTGACTCTGCCAGGTCACAAGTCTAATGGAACTGGGAAGTCACATTTGGCATTTATGCTGTCAACTACACATTGGCACTCACCAAGAGCATTGTCAACGACTGAACAACAAAGGCATTTGCCATCTGCCTCTATGGAGACTGAACCCCCTGCTGCTGTAGCTATTGACCTTCAACAACCCCTGAGGAAGTTCAGGGTAGAGTAAGGCACTCTGTGCTTCAGGGAATCTGTTGAGACAGGTCTTTAGATAGTTGGATGTTTTTAGAAACAGATTTTATGATCTCAATCCTTACATCTCCACATAGCTAGAGAAACACTAAACCACTTCACGGTGACATCAGATCCTCATGAATAACAAATAACCTTTTGTAAAATGAGTGCTTCAAGGTATTGGACTCCTCCGTCACCAAAATCTTATATATTGACCTTCCCCCACTGCCATCTGAGAGACTGCCTCCCGGGCTGCAGTCCTCATTTTGTCCCAAATAAAACTTAATTTGCAGCTCTCAAATTGTACATCTCTTTAGTCCACAGTGACATTTGGCTTTTGATTTCTGGGTTATCATTTTACAATCATTTTGGAGCACTCTTGCCACTTGGCTTTGATTTCTGGGCATCTCTTTGCCTTTTGTTTCATTTGGAGTGTGACTCCTGGCTGGTGAAGTTTTGGTTCAGTTTGGTTTGGTTGGTTTGGTTTGAGCACACAGACATCCGGTACAAACTGCTTGAGCTAATATGGGACTCGCTCACTCTAAGGTTCCACACTCCACCTGGGAAACCCTAGAAAAAAGAAGTTTTTTTGGACTGGTCAGTCTATAGCTATGATCAAATAGCAAGAAAAATGGCCTAAAAAATTAGAGCTTTATTGACATAAGATAGGACAATGAAATAAAGTTCACTTATGTCCAGAACCTCCTCCTTTAATCAAGAGCCTGGGGCTGATCAAACTAAGACCCCACTTCCCCAGAGGCACAATCTGCCCTTGTTATCAGGGCAAATTTGAGTACTATCTCATCTAAATTCTGCCTGCAAAACTATGACCACAGAGAAACACAATTTTTTACAATGTGGTCACAATATTCCTTAAACTCCAGAGAAAGTTTCAAGAAAAAAATTACCTCTTTAAGAATTCTTGCCCTGAGGAAATAATTCCTCCTATACTTTTCAACAGAGCTCTCTGGATCACCTATCTAGAATATCTTCTCTAATTCCTGAAACCAAAGAAAAAATAAAGGGGAACAAAACCTTTTTAAATTTAATTCCAACTGTTGTTTACAACTAGTGAGTTTTATGTTGTGATATCTGATTCATAGGGGCTTTCCTGGTGGCTCAGATGGTAAAGAATCTGCCTGCAGTGCAGGAGACTTAGGTTCAATCCCCGGGTCAGGCAGATCCCTTGGAGAAGGAAATGGCAATCCACTCCAGTATTCTTGCCTGGAGAATCCTATGGACAGAGGAGCCTGGTGGGTTACAGTCCATGGGGTCACCAAGAGTTGGACATGACTGAGCAAGAAACACGCAGGTATAATTAAGTTAAAGACTTTAAGAGAAGGTGATAATCCTGAATTACCCAGGTGGGCATGAAGTGCAATCATAAATGTGATAAGAGGTAGAGGGAGTTTCCATGAGCATAAAAAAGAAAAGGCAGCAATGCGACCATGGAGGCAGAGACTCTGAGGCTGTGAGGGCTCTGGCCACAAGTCAAGGGGTGCCAAGAGATACTAGACGCTGGAAGAGGCAAGGAACAGATTCGATCTAGCCTAGAGCTGCCGAATTTTTGATTTGGGCTCCGTTAAACACTTCATGGCAAATAGATGGGGAAACAGTGAGAGACATTATTTTCTTGGCTCCAAAATCACTGCAGATGGTGACTACAGCCGTGAAATTAAAAGATGCTTGCTCCTTGGAAGAAAAGCTATGACCAGCCTAGCCAGCATACTGAAAAGCAGAGACATCACTTTGCCAACAAATGTCCATCTAGTCAAAGCTATGGTTTTTCCAGTAGTCATGCATGGATGTGAGAGTTGGATGGACTATAAAGAAAGCTGAGCCCCAAAGAAATGATGCTTTTGAACTGTGGTATTGGGGAAGACTCTTGAGAGTCTCTTGGAATGCAAGATCAAACCAGTCAATCCTAAAGGAAATCAGTCCCAAATATTCATTGGAAGGACTGATGCCAAAGCTGAAACTCCAATACTTTGGCCACCTGATGTGAAGAACTGACACATTGGAAAAGACCTTGATGCTGAGAAAGATTGAAGGCGGGAGGAGAGGGGGATGACAGAGGATGAGACAGTCAGATGGCATCACTCACTCGATGGACATGAGTTTGAGTAAGCTCCAGGAGTTGGTGATAAGCAGGGAAGCCTGGAGTGCCCCAGTCCATGGGGTCACAAAGAGTTGGACACAACTGAGTTACTGAACTGAACTGAAACAGATTTTGGAAAATCTGGTCTCCAGGACTATGAAAGAATAAATTTCTGTTGTCTTCAGATACTATTTGAGGTAACTTGTTAACAGCAGCCTCGTGAAACTAATACAGACTTCGTATGGTATATAAAAGATGGAGAGAAGTCTAAGATGGTTTCAAGCAATTTTGACTAGATGAAGTGGAGGGATGGCTTTTCAATTACTGAGATGGGGATGTCTGAAAAAGGAACAGGTTTGGAGGAGACAAAATTAAAAGTTAGGGGCACTTCCCTGCTGGTCCAGTGGTTGGGACTCTGTGCTGCCAGTGCAAGGGGCATGGGTTCAATCCTTGAGAAAGTAAGATCCCACATGTTATGTGGCATGCTCAAAAAAAAAAAAAAAAGAATTAAAAGTTAGGTTTTAGGCATGTTAAGTTTGAGATCACTGTCAGACGTCTAAATGTGGATGTTCAGAAAGGAAAGTTAATAAGTGAGTCTTGAGTTTAAAGGACAAATTGGGGCTGGAGGTAAATAGTGGATTTACCTCCAGACCAGGGATCGAACCCAGGTCTCCCACATTGCAAGGGGAATTCTTTACCAGGTGAGCCACCAGGGAAGCCCTTATAAGTTATAACTTAGAAGCCCTTATAAGTTAATTATAAGTGATAATTAATGTTATGGAACAGAATGAGCTCATCTAGGGAGGGCATGAGATAAGGAAGATGTTGAACTCTGAGACACTCCAATGTTTACACAAGATTAGCAGGACCTCAGAACAGAGATTAAGAAGCAGCAGTGACTGAATCATAAGAACCGAGAGACAGCAGTGTCCCGGATTTCAAGTTAGAAAGGTACCTCAAGAAGGAACAAGTGAGTAACCATGTCAAACACTGTGGAAAAAGTAGAAGGTGAAAAAGTTTAGAGAGTTAACAGGGACATTTGAGGACTTGCGCTATCGGTGGACTCAACAGAAGGGGCAGGTAGTTAACGATAAAACGAAAATATTTTTTAAGATGAAAGTCATCATAGCAATAGGGGCACAACCTTCATTGGGTCAACCATCAGAGCATAATGATCAGATGCACTGAATCAGAGAGGATTGTGAATGGAGCATCAGGAAGCTCTTCTGAAATCAGAAAAGCTTTTAAAAACTAAGATGACTTGATTCTTAATGCTGTAAAAAAAATTTTTTTTAATTTTATGGAAATGACATGATAGAATATTTAAGAATAAAATGTCTAAATATTTATATAATGATTTGTACCTGTGAAGGTCTTTCATGTACTTGATCTTCACTTCTTACACCTCTGTGAGGTTAAGTGTTATCAGCCACATTTTAAAGAGGAATAAACTGTGTTTTCAAGAGTTAAAATGACTTGACCAAGATTCAGCAAGTTAATAAGTGGTAAACTGAAATTACTAAAAGAAAAGCTGTGTTGAAATTAATGTAGCACATTGGACACTAGGAGAGAATCACAAATAGGAAGGAAAAAATAATTAGAAATGGCAGTAATCCAAATGGAAGATATTAAAGACCTTACCAAGGATATTGGCCAACCCAGTGAAGACAGCAATATATACTCTGTGTGTTTGTTTGCACATACACACAAGTCTGCATACACGCACTTTTGTAGCCTCAGGTTATGAAATCTCTTTGTAGCCATAGCTTTTTTATCACCAAAAAAATACAAAGGCTTCCATATGTACCTTTCACAAGCTATAAATCTTTTTTGCATATTATTAGTCCTAGTGATTCTTCAGTTCAATATAACATATTTCAGATCTCTCTATCAGTTCAGTTCAGTTCAGTCGCTCAGTCATGTCTGACTCTTTGTGACCCCATGAACCGCAGCAAGCCAGGCCTCCCTGTCCATCACCTACTCCCAGAGTCCACCCAAACTCATGTCCATCAAGTCGGTTATGCCTTCCGACCATCTCATCCTCTGTCATCCCCTTCTCCTCCTGCCCTCAATCTTTCCCAGCATCAGGGTCTTTTCAAATGAGTCAGCTCTCTGCATCAGGTGGCCAGAGTATTGGAGTTTCAGCTTCAATATCAGTCCCTCCAATGAACACCCATGACTGATCTCCTTTAGGATGAACTGGTTGGATTTCCTTTCAGTCCAGGGGACTCTCAAGACTCTTCTCCAACACCACAGTTCAAAAGCACCAATTCTTTGGTGCTCAACTTTCTTTATAGTCCAACTCTCACATCCATACATGACCACAGGAAAAACCAAAGCCTTGACTAGACAGACCTTTGTTGACAAAGTAATGTCTCTGCTTTTTAATATGCCATCTAGGTTGGTCATATTTTTCCTTTCAAGGAGTAAGCGTCTTTTAATTTCATGGCTGCAATCACCATCTGCAGTGATTTTGGAGCCCAGAAAAATACAGTCAGCCACTGTTTCCACTGTTTCCCCATCTATTTGCCATGAAGTGATGGCACCAGATGCCATGATCTTCATTTTCTGAATGTTGAGCTTTAAGCCAACTTTTTCACTCTCCTCTTTTCTTTCATCAAGAGGCTCTTTAGTTCTTCTTCATTTTCTGCCATAAGGGTGGTAATCATCTACATATCTGAGGTTATTGATATTTCTCTCGGCAGTCTTTCCAGCTTCTGCTCAATCCAGCCCAGCACTTCTCATGCACATATCAAGAAATGAAATATCAAATTCTGAGTTACTTTGCCTACTGGATCTCAATGAAAGGGTATCGTTTGCAAAACTTACCAACCTCAAAGGAGATTTAAATTGGGAGCCAGGTTACTGATTCTAATCCCAGTCCTGGCCAAGGCCATGAACACATATCAGTTGGGCCATTAATGTGGACAAGAAGATTGGAAAAGATTATCTTAATGATTCCTGCTAGTTTTGATGATTTTGTGCTATTGTGATTCTAACAAGGTTTATGTCTCCCATTTAAAATCCATTCACATTCATTACTTCATCTTAGAGTTTATCAACCCCGTGAAATATCATTGCCTTTTTACATAAGAGAAACCTGACTTTCACAGACCATGCAGAACTTGAAGAAACTTACAAAGTTGGGACATGGGAAGAACTATTACTCAAATTTCAAGCTTATAGCTCCAGAGTCAAAGTAATTTTTTAAAGACAAAATAAATGGAAGAAGGCAAAGAATGAATAAAGAACAAGGAAGTGCAAAAAAATTTCTTGATAACTTAGGTGGGATCATGCTTGCTAATTCTGTCAAATTCTATTATGGCAGAACTTCTTCTTGTGTAGCTATTACAGTTGGGAGAATTACTCACTCCTCAATTTTTGACTTTAGTGCAGCCCTTTAGAACACAGTTAGAACTGGACATGGAACAACAGACTGGTTTCAAATAGGAAAAGGAATACGTCAGGCTGTATATTGTCACCCTGCTTATTTAACTTATATGCAGAGTACATTATGAGAAATACTGGGCTGGAGGAAGCACAAGCTGGAATCAAGATTGCCAGGAAAATATCAATAACCTCAGATATGCAGATGACACCACTCTTATGGCAGAAGGTAAAGAGGAACTAAAAAGCCTCTTGATGAAAGTGAAAGTGGAGAGTGAAAAAGTTGGCTTAAAGCTCAACATTCAGAAAACGAAGATCATGGCATCTGGTCCCATCACTTCATGGGAAATAGATGGGGAAACAGTGGAAACAGTGTCAGACTTTATTTTGGGGGGCTCCAAAATCACTGCAGATGGTGACTGCAGCCATGAAATTAAAAGACGCTTACTCCTTGGAAGAAAAGTTATGACCAACTTAGATAGTATATTCAAAAGCAGAGACATTACTTTTCCGACTAAGGTCCATCTAGTCAAGGCTATGGTTTTTCCAGTGGTCATGTATGGATGTGAGAGTTGTACTGTGAAGAAGGCTGAGCACTGAAGAATTGATACTTTTGACCTGTGGTGTTGGAGAAGACTCTTGAGAGTCCCTGGGACTGCAAGGAGATCCAACCAGTCCATTCTGAAGGAGATCAGCCCTGGACATTTGTTTGGAAGGAATGATGCTAAAGCTGAAACTCCAGTACTTTGGCCACCTCATGCAAAGAGTTGACTCATTGGAAAAGACTCTGATGCTGGGAGGGATTGGGGGCAAGAAGAGAAGGGGACGACAGAGGATGAGATGGCTGGATGGCATCACTGACTCGATGGACGTGAGTCTGAGTGAACTCCAGGAGTTGGTGATGGACAGGGAGGCCTGGCGTGCTGCGGTTCATGGGGTCACAAAGAGTTGGACACAACTGAGCGACTGACCTGAACTTACAACCATAGATAGACTGAATGATTCCATCAGGGTACACTGTGTCATCTCAAACTCAACATGCCCTAAATTCCCATCACAAACCTATTTCTCTTTTTGAACTTTTTCATCATGATAAAAGATTCTAATCTACCAGGAGCCTGAGACAGAAATCTGAGAATTATCTTCAGTTCTTCTTCCTTGACTGCACACCTCAAATCAGTTATGAAGCCTTGTCTAATCCATCCCTCCACTTCTCTTCTCTTCATCATCATTATCACGATGTTCAAACCATCACTTCTTCTTGCCCCTCCCCCCCCACTCCCCTCCCACCCCCCCCACCCCCCCCCCCGCCCCGCCTGCTGCTATTGCTTCCAACGTGGTCTCCTTGCCTCTGGTCTTTTTATTCTGATTTAATCTTTACCTTGATATTTCTATGATTCTAAATTGCAAAATAATATTAATACCAAATCATGCCCTGGCTGCAACCTTCCATATCTTCCTCCAATTTAGTGGTGATGTTCAAATCTTAATATAATATAGATAGCCTTTCATGATCTGACCTCTGTCTGTCACATCAGCTTCATCTCCTTTTGATTCCATTGTATACTAAACTACTTGCCGTCCTTCAAATGTACCATATTCTTGGCACCTGCTTTCCTCTCTCCTTCACCCTAATGAGGCTTCATGGCTTTTTTTTTCTTGAACCCTCTTCCTGGCTCTTTATCAGCCCCTGTTTCATCCCCTATCAAGATATTCACCCTTTACTCTGTATTCTTACAGTACATTGATTACAACAAATTATATTTAAAGTATGTTCTTGTTTTTGAAGGTGTTGCTTTGCCTTTACTGCATTATTTAACTTCCTGAATACAGAAATTCTTTTCTATATCTTTGTATCTTCAGAACATTCCATAGTGCCTCATGTATAGCATGTCCTAAATAACTGATTAAAAATGTGGAAAAAAATGATACATCAGTGTGATGGAATACTTCAGGGACTAAAATTCAGAAGAGTTAGATCAACCTAATTTATAGCATGAATCTTTTACAGATACGTTTTTTCATGTCTGGGCTTTGGTTTTCTCATCTTTAAAAGCATGCCTCTTAACTAGATACTCTCAAAGGCCCCTTCAGTGCTAAAATGTTCCAAACATATCTGTTTGGAATCAAATTGCTTAATGCAGTTCTATTTTTTTTTTTTTCAGCAAAACCCCAAAGCATACAAAATCATCAAGCCACCTGAAAAAGTCAATCATCTTCCAAACAGTGAATAATTTATTTCCTAACCACTGGCAGAACACTTCCAATCTTTTATAAATAGAAATCTTCCAGTAATACAAACAAAATTGATTGGACCTAGAGATTGAGCCTTTGGAAAATATGATTGAATTTCTCATCCTCTTTGGAAGATGAGTATATGATTTTAAGAGGTTTCAATTTGAAGTCAGCTCGTACATGAATATCCCACTTTGGATGTAAATAGCACTCATGCTTGGAGTCTTTCTGCTGAATCTCTAAAGCCATTTGCTAAGTTCAAAAATATTTAGCAAAATAAGTATTTTTGACAAAAATCTTTGCTTCCCTAATAGCATTTGGAAGTAAAAAAAGGCTTCTTGCTTATGGAATATTCATTATTGGCAATTTGGGGTGCATTTGCAAGCCACAAAAATCCTCTACTGATTATAGACTCTCTTCAATTTGTCATAGTGTGTTCTGGAAGGAGCTGAATTTGGTCAAATTGGAGCCAAGGTATATCAGCCTTACACTGAATACACTCATGGCGGCTGAGTATCTTGTTCTGCTGCAGCACAGCTGAGTAGGGAATGTCATGTGAGATATTTGAAATACAAGAAGATATTCTTTAAACTACTGTTAGACATAGTCAATATATTAATATTAAAAATCTGATGCTAAGAGACTGCAAACATGGTAATCCTATGAATTCTATAATTATTTGTGGTTGTGGTACAGAACCAACTGAGTTTCAGGATAAAGTCACTGATAACTGATGATGAATGACAGAAATTCAGCTTTCAATGGATGTAATTTCAGTCTCTTCCTGCTAAACATCAGCCTTGGTTGCCAGAATGTCTGTAACTGGTGTATAGAAGGCATTTATGCCATACTGAACACAAAAGCAATGCTGGTTCTAGTCCATGTTATTTCTGAATGGTGGCCTTAAAAAAGAAGTCAAAAATATCCCATAGTTCAATTTATTTGTGCACAGCTTGCTTTAAAAAAAAGTAATTAAGTAGAATAGATTGAGAAACAAACTCCCCTCTCACACACATACAGAGTCACTCAGGACTTGACCACCAATTTTTTCTGGGATGAATAGTTTGTATCAGCAAAAAACAGTAATTTGGCAGAAAGCTATAAAAGTATTTCAATGAGTAGTTTATACTACAAAAAAACCCATGTGATCAAAAGTAAGAAATGGCTATTTGGAGAGTTTTTTTGCAGTGGTGAAGACGTAATGTGTGAATTTTGATAAAGCAATGTTCCATTTTCCTCAGGCCATATTTCTAGCAAATTCAATCCTCCAAATACGCTTTTAAGCAAAATAGGCTCCTCACTTATCTCAAGAAATAGCCATCACAAAACTCAAGCACCAAACCCATATGCCTTGAGAGGTTTATAGAATAGAATAGAAGTCTGAGGGAGAGAGATATTCATAGAAACTTTTGAAAATGACTGTTTATTGTTTAACATAGAAGAAAAAGACAGAAAAGTACATTGCAGAGCAAGCTTTTCTCACTGTCAGATACAGAAATGGAGGCCCAAGGACTGATACTTACTTATTACAAGTTCAGTATTCCCTGTGTCAGAACGCAAAGGAGTAGAGAATACATTTTTGGATAGCAAAAGTTAACAATTTTAAGTCTTGGGCTTGAAATGAACAATGTTAACTCAGAAAAATCCTTTAACCAGAAGAGAAACTTTTGTATAGGTGCCTAACCTAAAAAGCACTGCTGTTCATTTCTAAGGAAACTTAATGAGCTAACATGCACGAGCTATAAGTGGTATATATTTCATTTCCAAGACACTACTGAGCACATCTGGCCAATGGCAGTTTCTGGCTATTCCTCTTCATTTTTCTAGTAAATACCTATCTTTTCTCCTCTTGTTTCCATAGTGAGTTTGCCAATGCTTGGCAATGGTGATGTCCATTAGCATGCCAGCAGCTGCTTGAGCAGCACAATTTCTTGAGATTTCTTGCTGTCATGGATGATGACAATGAAAAGACAAAAGTAAACAAGATACTATTGCTTGGACTTATGCTGGAGAAAAAGAAAAATCAATGATGTGTTTAGAAAAAAGGCACTCTTCCTAGAAAGCAATAAGAACAGGTTACTTTCACATTTACAGGAGGAGAAAATCTGCCATATTTTTCATCTACTTCAATGATGGTAAGAATATCAATGGAAGATATTTCCAGTTGGAACACCTGCAGCACAGCTCTCTGTGAGGAGCATGAAAGCTTAAGTTCTTCTATCTTCCTGAAGACAACACGACCTTGTCCAATGTTAAAACAGCCAGAAGAGAAGGAAGAAAAGTGCTTGGACTTTATTTACTCTATCCTGAAAGCTCCAAATTTATCAATGAAGAATAACTGGTGGATTGCCAAGTTTTGTGAAACTGCTGAGTAGGGTTGCTCTGTCCAAGAAACGTGTCAATTGAAGGTTATGTGTAAGTTCAAGGTTCCTGGGTGCCACCACATGTTCTGATCTGATGGGGAAATGGGAAAAAATGGATTAACCACTTTAGTCTGTTCCCTGTTTCCTTCTCCTTGGCATATGCTCACATTTCTTCCTCTTCTCTTTCTTTTTGCCTCTATCTCTACTTTTCTGTCCTTTTCTTTTTTTACTATCATCCTCTTATATCACTTGCAGCTCTTTCTTCTATCTCTCTCCCCTCCTCCCCTATTAATATTGATTTCTCTTCTCCTTTTGCAGTTTTTCCAATCACCCACTGGTGTTAGACACTGTTCTTTGCAGTGAAAAAATAAATTAAAATTTTAAACTGTAGAGACTTCACTCAAAGGGATCACAATCTCCTGCTGAAGATGAAAAAATGTAAAATGTGTTTCCACTGATTATAATAGAACAGTTTTACATTTGACTGCGGTTATATCACTCAAATAAAACATCAGATAAAGTCTTTCCAACAATAATTCAAAGTAGAAGTAGCACATAATCAAGAATTTACTCCAATTTGCCTAAATTTATGGACTGTTTAACAGCCATATTGACAGACAGAATAGTATTGCAGATGAATCTCTCTGGATCATTTCCCCAGAGTATCTTTGGTAACAACCAACCTGACTCTGGGTGCTAAGTTGGATGCCATTCATCAATATTCCTGTCTCTCTCCTATGACACATACCACTGGTGACAAACTCAAAGTGTGTAAAAAGAGTGACTTTATTTTCTAAAAATTAAATTAATTCTACATCCAACCATTCCTCAATTATCAATATCCATTGCCAATATGCTCCCTTTATATTACACAAGGCTGTATACTGCTTTATCTATCATTTTGGGAAACCCTTCCCATCCCAAGGTATGTAGGATCTTGGATATTTATAGGGTAAATATCCCCAAATGAGAGATGAAATATTTTAATCTCCAACCTACTATGGTCACAACATACAAAGACTTTGACATAGCTTGTGATTTTTTTTTTTTAATATGGCATTTATGCTGCTACTTCTCAATCATGTACTCAGAAGGTTGTCTCACTCTTGGCTCTTGAGTCTCACCAACATTTCTGAACTTCCCATGAAGCAGTATCTCTTCTTAGATACGATGCCCATGAGAGATGACTGTGCTTTTTCCTCTGCTTCCAAAATACCTAGCATAATTTCTTCAATGGACTTTAGCCTTCTACAAAACTAGAAAAGCTACATAACCTTAAAACTGTCTTTTCTACTCTTGAAGATACCTGAAGCAAGGCATATGAAGATAGATTATCCATCTGAAGTAAGAGAAGCAAGGTGGAGAGAGAGAAGTTTCAAAAATGTGGAGAAAACAAGCACAAATGAATTATCCTAAAATTATTTCACCCAGAGATTTCAAGTGTAGAAATGATGAGGCCTAAATAAATTTGGCTAGTTCAAAAGAGAGCCAGAAGGTCAGTGTGGCTGGTGCAAAGGGTAAAAGTAGAAGCAGAGAGACCAAGTTAGAAGGTTATTACTGAAGCCCCATGGTGAGATGGTTGGCGGCTTAGACTAGACTGGGAGAAGTGGGGTGTTGTGTGCATAATACAAAAGTATTGTGGTGGTATAGGCGTTGTGATTTATCCTTTTTCATCCTCTTTAGTAGATAAGGAGCAAATGGAAACCCACTCTAGTATTCTTGCCTGTAAAATCTCATGGCCAGAGGAGCCTGGTGGGCTAGGGTTGCAGAGTCAGACATGACTGAATGACTGAGCGTGAGTAGATAAGCAAGGAGAAAGGGCCAAAATCTAGTTCTTTGATTCCTGGACAGTACCTCCCAGGAAAGAAGATGGAAAAGGGACCACTGAGAAAGGGTTAAAAGTTTCATTTAATTTTCTAAACTTTATTATCACAAGAAGCTTTGCTTACCATTTATCCTCCACTTGGGTCTCAATCTGCAATCCCAATATATGATGGCATGTGAAAGAAAAAAAAAAAGTTGTTACAAAGCCTGACTGGTCATCAGATCATTTGGATACTTTCTTTAAAATATAGTTTCTTAGTCCTTAACTCTAGACCTGTAGAATAAAAGTGTTCTAAACATGGGGCACACATTTAGAATTCTGATTTTTAAAATCTTCCCAGATCATTCTAATGATGATGGGTTTAGGAACCACTGGAGCAAAGTATATGTAACATATCCCTGTGGTCTCCCAGAGGTAACTGAAAGTGACCTGGCATGTAATAAGGAAAGAGGATTCAAGTGTCAATAAAACGGTTGGCCTATTTGCATTCAGAGACTTGTGAAACCTCAGCATAAGGCATGATATACTATAAATAAAAACTTTTTGGATCTGGGAATTTGAAAAACTCAAATTTAGTTTCAACTCATCAACCTATTGGCATGCGTATCTCTGGGCAAGACATGTAAATTCTCATTTTCTCAATTTTTGTGTGTGTAACATGAGGGTAAGTGTACCTGATTTAGAAGGTCACTATCTGGGGACTGAGTTCAGGGTCCCTGGGATGCTTATCAGTACATCTGACAACCCTAGTAGGACCTCAGTTAACATTTAGAAATGAAGATGTAGAGAAGAAAGAAAAGGATCAGTACCAACTTTCAAAGTTCTCTCTTCTTGAAGCAGATTTCTCTAAGAAGATTATTTGGAAAGCAGTGGCCCGTTTAGAACAGTTTAAATGGGTCCTGTGTGTGTGTTTCCCCTGACCCCCTACCTAGAACTTTTACTTAGACTCAAATTGGTTTAAGGTTGAAAGAAAATTCTCTAGTAGCATGAAATTTTCTAATACTGGGAGAAGTTCTTGATATGGGTCATTGGCCCTGCTTTGAGTGAAGTTGTTATTAGGGATTTGCATGAAAATGTACAAGGACATCCATTAGATCTCCAAATGGCAGGAGCAGGAAAGGAGAGCTATCACATGTGTTACTAACTCAAGCTCCCAAAAGATATGGTCTGGTTATCCCAGTAGGCCAGAGTGGACAAGATACGGGATAACCTATGTAACAGTATAAAGCCCAGCACCGAGATCCAGGATATCATTTATTCAAATAAAGGATGGGAGAGACTTAGTAATAGTTCCTGTAAAAATCTCCTAGGAGTTTTGTTCACTAGAAAGAGCAGAATTTGGTCACATCTATTTTTGTAGTCACAGAATATCATTCTTATGTCTATAATAGCACTTCGAATATTTTGTTTTATGGTTCATTTGGAATCTGTCTCTCATTTTAGTCCATGAGTAATATAAAAACAGAGATTACATCTTGTTCATCTTTAAAGATCCAACATCAATATCAGACCTGGCATAGAATGTATGCTCACTCAATATTCATTACATAAATGGAGATATGTATGAATGCAAGAATAACAATGTATATCAGTAGGCTAGGATGTGGTAGAAATCAAGGTATGGTAGAAATGGAGGCCTAAGGAGGGGTAGAGAGAAAAAAAAATCTATTAACCTATATGGATGATGCTAATTTCCAAAGATTAACAATTTTTCAAGCGTAAAATGATAATGTCATATTTCCTAAAGTGTGATCTTCACTTACAAGGTACTTTGAAGAAATAAATACTGGGGAGAAGGGATGATTTCTTGTTTAAAAATGGTCAGTCGTTTCTGAATACTTGGCTAACATAAGATTCACAATGTATTTATATTATTATTTTAATATTTATTTTTATTTATCTATTTATTTATTGGACTGCACTGGGTCTTAGGTCCAGCATGCTGGATCTTCTAGTTGTACAAGTAGGATATAGTTCCCTGACCAGGGGTTGAACCCTGGCCTCATGTATTGGCAGTGCAGAGTCTTAAACACTGGACCACTAGGGAAGTCCCACAATATATTACATTTTGTTAAAAGCTTTAAGAAGTTCTGCAAATAAAACTTTTAGCTTTACCTATCCTATTGTTTAATCCTATCTTTGTGAATTAGTTTAATGACAGAATTACTTTTGTGTGTGAGAGAGGGGTATCATACTAAATCTCCCAAAAAAAGCATTTGGGGAAGCCTATTGGAGGAGTACTGCACTGGGAGTCAGGATCCCTGGGTTCTACTCCTGACTCATCAATACTGGCCCAGAGCATAAATCCTTAGTGTCTGTACCTTATCAGTGCTGGATTGCCTTTATCACCTTTACCAATGTTACATCTTATTATGTATGGAATTAGGGCTGGAGTTCAGTGTAGAAGAGACTTACTTCCTAGCATTTCAGGGAGGGAGGAGGAACATGTTCAGTTCAATGCTCAGTCATGTCCAACTCTTTGCGACCCCATGGACAGCAACACGCCAGGCCTCCCTGTCCATCACTAACTCTAGGAGCTTACTCAAACTCATGTCCATCGACTCAGTGATGCCATCCAAGCATCTCCTCTGTCGTCCTCTTCTCTTCCTTCCTTCAATCTTTCCCAGCATCAGGGTCTTTTCCAATGAGTCAGTTCTTCACATCAGGTTTGCCAAAGTATTGGAGTTTCAGCTTCAACATCAGCTCTTCCAATGAAGATTCAAGACTTATTTCCTTTAGGATGGACTGGTTTGATCTCCTTGCACTCCAAGGGACTCTCACGGGGCTGGTGCACTGGGATGACCCAGAGGGATGGTATGGGGAGGGAGGTGGGAGGGGGGTTCAGGATGTGGAACACGTGTACACCCATGGCGGATTCATGTGGATGTATGGCAAAACCAATAAAATATTGTAAAGTAATTAGCCTCCAATTAAAATAAACAAATTTATATTAAAAAATAGTCTGTGACACCACAGTTCAAAAGCATCAGTTCTTCAGTGCTCAGCTGTATCTATATTCCAACTCTCATATCCACACACCACTACTGGAAAACCATAGCTTCAACTAGACAGACCTTTGTTGGCAAAGTAATGTTACTCCTCCTCAACATGCTGTCTACACTGGTCATATGTTTTCTTCCAAGGAGTAAGCATCTTTTCATTTCATGGCTGCAATCACCATCTGCAGTGATTTTGGAGACCCCCAAAATAAAGTCTCTCGCTGTTTTCATTGTTTCTCCATCTATATGCCATGAAGTGATGGAACAAGATGCCATGATCTTAGTTTTCTGAATATTGAATTATAAACCAACTTTTTCAATCTCCTCTTTCACTTTCATCAAGAGGCACTTTCGTTCTTCACTTTCTGCCATAAGGGTGATGTCATCTGTATATCTGAGGTTATTGATATTTCTCCCAGCAATCTTGATTCCAGCTTATGCTTTAGCTAGCCCAGCATTTTACATGATGTACTAAGCAGAGTGACAATATACAGCTTTGCCATACTCCTTTCCCTATTTGGAACCAGTCTGTTGTTCCATGTCCAGTTCTAACCGTTGCTTCTTGACCTGCATACAGATTCCTCAGGAGGCCAGTAAGGTGGTCTGGGATTCCCATCTCTTGAAGAATTTTTCAGAGTTTGTTGTGATCCACATAGTCAAAGGTTTTGGCGTAGTCAATGAAGCAAAAATAGATGTTTTTTCTGGAACTCTCTCGCTTTTTCAATGATCCAGAAGATGTTGGAAATTTGATCTCTGGTTCCTCCGCCTTTTCTAAATCCAGCTTGAACGTCTGGAAGTTCACGGTTCACATTCTGTTGAAGCCTGACTTGGAGAATTTTGAGCATTACTTTGCTAGCATGTGATATGAGTGCAACTGTGGGGTAGTTTGAACATTCTTTGGCATTCCCTTTCTTTGGGATTGGAATGAAAGCACCTTTTCCAGTCCTGTGGCCACTGCTGAGTTTTCCAAATTTGCTGGCGTATTGAGTGCAGCACTTGCACAGCATCATCTTTTAGGATTTGAAAGAGCTCAACTGGAATTCAATCACCCCCACTAGCTTGTTTCATAGTGATTCTTCCTAAGGCCCACTTGACTTCACACTCCAGGATGTCTGGCTCTAGGTGAGTGATCATACCATTGTGGTTATCTGAATCATTAAAATGTTTTTTTGTATAGTTCTTCTCTACATTCTTGCCACCTCTTCTTAATATCTTCTGCTTCTCTTGGGTTCATACAATTTCTGTCCTTTATTGTGCTCATCTTTGCATGAAATGTTCCCTTGGTATCTCTAATTTTCTTGAAGAGATCTCTAGTCTTTCCCATTCTGTTGTTTTCCTCTATTTCTTTGCATTGATCACTGAGGAAGGCTTTCTTATCTCTCCTTTCTATTCTTTGGAACTCTGCATTCAAATGGGTATATCTTTCCTTTTCTCCTTTGCCTTTTGCATCTGTTCTTTTCTCAGCTATTTATCAAGCTTCATCAGACAGCCATTTTTCCTTTTTGCATTTCTTTTCTTTGGGGATTGTCTTGATCCCTGCCTCCTGTACAATGTCACGAAGCTCTGCCCATAGTTCTTCAGGCACTCTATCAGATCTAATCCCTTGAATCTCTTTCTCACTTTCACTGTATAATCATAAGGGATTTGATTTAGGCCATACGTGAATGGTCTAGGGGTTTTCCCTCACTTTCTCCAATTTTAGTCTGAATTTGGCAATAAGGAGTTGATCTGAGCCACAGTTAGGTCCCAGTCTTGTTTTTGCTGACTGTATAGAACTTCTCCATCTTTGGATGCAAAGAATATAATCTATCTGATTTCGATATTGACCATCTGGTGATGTCCATGTGTAGAGTCTTCTCTTGTGTTATTGGAAGAGGGTGTTTTCTATGACCAATGCATTCTCTTGTCAACAGTCTATTAGCCTTTGTCCTGCTTCATTCCATACTCCAAGACCAAATTTGCTTGTTACTCCAGGTGTTTCTTGACTTCCTACTTTCACATTCCAGTCCCCTGTAATGAAAAGGACATCTCTCTTGAGTGTTAATTCTAGAAGGTCTCATAGGTCTTCATAGAACCATTCTACTTTAGTTTCTTCAGCATTACTGGTTTGGGCATAGACTTGGATTAATATGATATTGAATAGTTTGCCTTGGAAACGAACAGAGATGATTCTGTCGTTTAGGAGATTGCATCCAAGTACTGCATTTTGGACTCTTTTGTTAACCGTGGGGGCTACTCCATTTCTTCTAAGGGATTCTTGCCCATAGTAGTAGATATAATAGTCATCTGAATTAAATTCACCCATTCCAGTCCATTTTAGTTCACTGATTCTTAGAATGTTGATGTTCACTCTTGCCATCTCCTGTGTGAGCACTTCCAATTTGCCTTGATTCATGGACCTAACATTCCAGGTTCTTATGCCATATTGCTATTTACAGCATCAGATTTTACTTCCATCACCAGTCACATCCACGACTGGGTATTGTTTTTGCTTTGGCTCCATCCCTTCATTCTTTCTGGAGTTATTTCTCCACTGTTCTCCAGTAGCGTATTGGGCACCTACTGACCAGGGAGTTCATCTTTCAGTGTCCTATCTTTTTGCCTTTTTAGACTGTTCATGGGGTTCTCAATACAAGAATAATGAAGTAGTTTGCCATTTCCTTCTCCAGTGGACCACTTTTTGTTAGAACTCTTCACCGTGACCCGTCTGTCTTGGGTGGCCCTACACAACATGGCTCATAGTTTCATTGAGTTAGACTAGGCTGAGGTGGACCACATTTTGTCAGAACTCTGCACCATGACCCGTCCATCTTGGGTGGCCCTACATGGCATGGCTCATAGTTTCACTGGGTTAGACAAGGCGATGGTCCATATGATCAATTTGATTAGTTTTCTGTGATTGTGGTTTTCACTTGTCTCATTCTAGTTCCTAGTAATAAAATATGAGTGAGAGTGGGATGTGGCATTTCCAGGCCAAGTCAGTGAAAAGCTCCAAGTGACACTCTAATCTCCCTTCCCCCTGTCCTAGTAATCTAAGAGAACTTCTCACATTGATATTGGGGAGCCCCAGACCAAATCAGCATGGAATGCTGCATCCCTGCCCTGGCAGCTGCCCTCAACAGTTGCCTGGATTCCAGAGGATTTTGCCTTTATGAGAAACACACTCAGGTGTTAACCACTGAGATTTCTGGGCTGTTTGTTACCACAGCATAAGCCTAGACTCTCCTGACTAATAAAGTAGGGCAACAACTTGAAATAAAAAACCATCTGAACCAATGTTTTATATTCCTTTCCATTCAGTTCAGTTCAGTTGCTCAGTCATGTCTGACTCTTTGCGACCCCATGAACCGCAGCATTCCAGGCCTCCCTGTCCATCACCAACTCCCGGAGTTCATTCAAACTCATGTCCATCAAGTTGGTGATGCGATCCATCTATCTCATTCTCTGTCATCCATCCCCTTCTCCTCCTGCCCCCAATCCCTCCCAGCATTAGCGTCTTTTCCAATGAGTCAACTCTTTGCATGAGGCAGCCAAAGTATTGGAGTTTCAGCTTTAGCATCAGTCCTTCCAATGAACACCCAGGACTGATCTCTTTTAGAATGGACTGGTTGTATGTCCTTCCAGTCCAAGGGACTCTCAAGATTCTTCTCCAACACCACAGTTCAAAAGCATCAGTTCTTTGGCACTCGCCTTTCTTCACAGTCCAACCCTCACATCCATTCATGACCAGTGGAAAAACCATAGCCGTGACTAGATGGACCTTTGTTGGCAATGTCTCTGCTTTTGAATATGCTGTCTAGGTTTGTCATAACTTTCCTTCTGAGTAGTAAACATCTTTTAATTTCATGGCTGCAATCACCATCTGCAGTGATTTTGGAGACCAAAAAATAAAGTCTGACACTGTTTTCACTGTTCTCCCATCTATTTCCCATGAAGTGATGGGTCCAGATGCTATGATCTTAGTTTTCTGAATATTGAGTGTTAAGCCAACTTTTTCACTCTCCTCTTCCACTTTCATCAAGGGGTTTTTTAGTTCCTCTTCATTTTCATATGCATATCTGAGGTTATTGATATTTCTCCTGGCAATCTTGATTTCAGCTTGTGCTTCTTCCAGCCCAGCATTTCTCATGATGTACTCTGCATAGAAGTTAAGCAAGCAGGGTGACAATATACAGCCTTGACGTACTCCTTTTCCTATTTGGAACCAGTCTGTTTTTCCATGTCCAGTTCTAACTGTTGCTTCCTGACCTGCATACAGATTTCTCAAGAGGCAGGTCAGGTGGTCTGGTATTCCCATCTCTTTCAGAATTTTCCACAGTTTATTGTGATCCACACAGTCAAAGGCTTTGGCATAGTCAATAAAGCAGAAATAGATGTTTTTCTGGAACTCTCTTGCTTTTTCCATGATCCAGTAGATGTTGGCAATTTGATCTCTGGTTCCTCTGCTTTTTCTAAAACCAGCTTGAACATCTGGAAGTTCACGGTTCACGTATTGCTAAAGCCTGGCTTGGAGAATTTTGAGCATTACTTTACTAGCGTGTGAGATGAGTGAATTGTGCAGTAGTTTGAGCATTCTTTGGCATTGCCTTTCTTTGGGATTGGAATGAAAGCTGACGCTTTCCAGTCCTGTGGCCACTGCTGAGTTTTCCAAATTTTCTGGCATATTGAGTGCAGCACTTTCACAAGATCATCTTTCAAGATTTGAAATAGCTCAACTGGAATTCCATTACCTCCACTGCTTTGTTCGTCATGATACTTTCTTGAATTCACATTCCAGGATGTTTGGCTCTAGGTGAGTGATCACACCATCATGATTATCTTGGTCATGAAGATCTTTTTTGTACAGTTCTTCTGTGTATTCTTGCCACCTTTTCTTAATATCTTCTGCTTCTGTTAGGTCCATACCATTTCTGTCCTTTATCGAGCCCATCTTTGCATGAAATGTTCCCTTGATATCTCTAATTTTCTTGAAGAGATCTGTAATCTTTCCCAGTCTGTTGTTTTCCTCTATTTCTTTGCATTGATTGCTGAAGAAGGCTTTCTTATCTTTCTTGCTTTTCTTTGGAACTCTGCATTCAGATGCTTATATATTTTCTTTTCTCCTTTGCTTTTTGCTTCTCTTCCTTTCAGAGCTATTTGTAAGGCCTCCCCAGACACCCATTTTGCTTTTTGCATTTCTTTTCCATGGGGGTGGTCTCGATCCCTGTTTCCTGTACAATGTCATGAACTTCTGTCCCTAGTTCATCATGCACTCTGTCTATCAAATCTAGTCCCTTAAATCTATTTCTCACTTCCACTGTATAATCATAAGGGATTTGATTTAGGTCATACCTGAATGGTCTAGTGGTTTTCCCTACTTTCTTCAATTTAAATCTGAATTTGATAATAATGAGTTCATGATCTGAGCCACAGTCAGCTCCCAGTCTTGTTTTTGCTGACTGTATAAACCTTCTCCATCTTTGGCTGCAAAGAATATAATCAAGCTGATTTCGGTGTCGACCATTTGGTGATGTCTACGTGCAGAGTCTTTTCTTGTATTATTGGAAGAGGGTGTTTGCTATGACCAGTGCGTTCTCTTCGCAAAAGTCTATTTGCCTTTGCCCTGCTTCATTCTTCATTCCAAGGCCAAATTTGCCTGTTACTCCAGTTGTTTCTTGACTTCCTACTTTTGCATTCCAGTCCCCTATAATGAAAAGGACATCTTTTTGGGGTGTTAGTTCTAAAAGGTTTTGTAGGTCTTTATAGAATCGTTCAACTTCAGCTTCTTCAGTGTTACTGGTTGATGCATAGAGTTGGATTACCGTGATATTGAATGGTTTGCCTTGGAAATGAACAGAGATCATTCTGTCTTCTTTGCGATTGCATCCAAGTACTGCATTTCAGACTATTTTGTTGACTATGATGGCTCTTCCATTTCTTCTGAGGTATTCCTGCCCACAGTAGTAGATATAATAGTCATCTGAGTTAAATTGGCATTTAAAACAGTGACTTAAATAGCATTATTTCTAGTTAAAAGAAGTAATATATTTCATTTATGATGATCTTTCAATTGCCAGAACCTAAAGGCATATATGAAACAGTATGAAAAGGCAAAATGATAGGATACTGAAAGAGGAACTCCCCAGGTCGATAGGTGCCCAATATGCTACTGGAGATCAATGGAGAAATAACTCCAGAAAGAATGAAGTAATGGAGCTAAAGCAGTCCATTTTAGTTTGCTGATTCCTAGAATGTTGACGTTCACTCTTGCCATCTCCTGTTTGACCACTTCCAATTTGCCTTGATTCATGGACCTAACATTCCAGGTTCCTATGCAATATTGCTCTTTACAGCATTGGACCTTGCTCCTATCACCAGTCACATCCACAACTGGGTTTTGTTGTTGTTTTTTTTTTTTGCTTTAGCTCCATCCCTTCATTCTTTCTGGAGTTATTTCTCCATTGATCTCCAGTAGCATATTGGGCACCTATCGACCTGGGGAGTTCCTCTTTCAGTATCCTATCATTCTGCCTTTTCATACTGTTTCATATATGCCTTTAGGTTCTGGCAATTAAAAGATCATTATAAATGAAACATATTACTTCTTTTAACTTGAAATAATGTTATTTAAGTCATTGTTTTAAATCCCAAATCATAGGAAGAAAATCATAATGGCGTGCATTGGGTCCATCACTCCTGACTTCCACGGAGTTCAGATTGCTTTTACATATGTTATTCTGAACACTTGCAGTCCAAGGAGCTAGAAAAAGAGAGATATTCTTATGCTTATTTTACAAAGAGCAGGGTGCTGTGCTCAAAGAGGCTAGGTAGTGGCCTCAGAATCTCCAAAGAAACAAACTTTACAATCATGTTCCCAGCTCATCCATTCTAGGGTTCTACCTATTCACCCCTTGACTTTGTTCTGTTACACTGCTTTGTGACATTTCCTCTTCAAACTCCTGTAGCAATTTCTCTGGCCCTCTCTGGTGGGATGTTTGCTTGTTCAGAATATCTACTTTAACAACCTTTACAGAGCCCCTGAAATGTGAAGATTAACATTTCTGGTTATCAGAGACAGGAATGAGGACTTGAGGAACAGAATTCATGGAAGAAAGATTAAAATGAATATTAGTCTCTTGCCCTATGAGGAGGAGGAGTTCCCAGTCAATTAGAGTTGAAGGAGGTGGAATGCTGTAGAGCAAACAAGATACAAAAACACAGGGGCAGGAATAAAGACCCCAACTGTCCAAATGTGGAGGTCACCTGCCAGCAGGGCCCCAGGCAGGACTCTACTTTAGAATATGAGAGAGATTGCTTTTACCTGTAGCACCATAAATGGTATTAGAGCTTCCCGGGTGGTACAGTGGTAAAGAATCTGCCTGTCAATGCAGGAGATACAAGAAATGCGGATTAATCCCTGGGTGAGAAAGATCCCCTGGGAGAGGAAATGGCAACCCAATCCAGTATTTCTTGCCTGGTAAATCCCATGGACAGAGGAACCTGGCAGACTGCAGTCAATGAGGTCATAAAGAGTTGGACACAACCAAGCAACTGAGCACACGCATGCATCACATACAGCATAAATGGTATTGCTGCTGCTGCTGCTAAGTCGCGTCAGTCGTGTCTGACTCTGTGCGACCCCGTAGACAGCAGCCCACCAGGCTCCCCCGTCCCTGGGATTCTCCAGGCAAGAATACTGGAGTGGGTTGCCATTTCCTTCTCCAATGCCTGAAAGTGAAGTCGCTCAGTCGTGTCTGATTCTTCGCGACCCCATGGACTGAAGCCTGCCAGGCTCCTCCGTCCATGGGATTTTCCAGGCAAGAGTACTGGAGTGGGATGCCATGTTTTCAATAATTCAATTTACCAAAGAAAAATGGCATAATGACTGAATATCTCTCATTAAAGGCTAAAGCAAAAATAATTTTTAGTAAGCCTGGCCATCTGGCAGAATTGTAAGAGCCTGGGCAAGGTCAGGAGAGAAGAAGGTGGATGGATGATGTATAAGATGCGATATTGATCACAATCGATTTGCTTAAAGACTTCACATAATCAACTTGCATGAAGACTCCTCTCTGCCTTTAACATTGTGTCTGCCTGCAATGCAGGAGACCTGGGTTTGATCCCTGGGTCGAGAAGATCCTCTGAAGAAGGAAATGGCAACCCACTCTAGTACTCTTGCCTGGAAAATCCCATGGGTGGAGAAGCCTGGTAAGCTACAGTCCATGGGGTCACAAAGAGTCGGACACGATTGAGTGACATCACTTTCACTCTGCCTTTAACAAACTAACAATCTAATTAAGTAGGCTCTGTTAACAGATAATCAGAGAACAGTAGCCAGACTAATCAACAGCATGGTTTTCCCTAGATTCTAAGAGGTCTCTGATACTTTCTACTATTCTATATCCAATGTCACTCTTTAGTTCAAGTCAAGATTATCTCATTAGAACTATTAAAAAGATTTCCTCCCTCTCCCCCTTCTCTTCTTCCAATATCTTTTGAACATTTATGTGCTCAGTCTTCTCTTATGTGCTAAACTTAGCACGTAAGAACTGTACATATTATACATGTTACGTATACATGACTCTTAGATTGCTAAGGACTACACATGACTTAAGTTATTTTATCTCTCTACTATCTACAGAACTCCCCCTTAGCTATATAATGTGTTCACAGCCTGGACTTAGTGTTTACTTACACCTTCTGCTCTACAGCCATACCTGGAATGACCAACTGGAGTAAACTCAGAGAGAAAGAGAGGATATCGTAGCCATGAAATAAAAGCAAGGTGTCAAGAAGGAGAGAGAGAGTCCTTGTGAGAAAGAGTTTCCAACGTAGAAGCCATGGTCATTTTTTCTTTTTTTTTCTTTTTCCAGAATGGGACATCCCATCACTTCTGCCATACTCTGTTTGTTAGACATGAATAAGTAAGTTCCACCCCACTCAAGAGGAGAATATTACACAAGAACATGAAGAACAGGAGACAGGACCTCCAGAGGCCATCTCAGAGGCTTCTAACTACAGAAAGCATGAGAGCTATTTGGCAGTTCTACAGAAAAGCCCATCAAAATTGAGCAACAATAGGAAAGAGATCTCCAAGGGAAAATATCAAAATGGAACTAGAGATTATTTGATACATGTGAAAATATATCAATACAGGTGAAAAATAGTATTGAGAGGCATATTGGAATTGTGTTGCATTAAGAAGAGTCTTTTCCAATGAGTCAACTCTTCGCATGAGGTGGCCAAAGTACCAGAGTTTCAGCCTTAGCATCATTCCTTCCAAATTGGAGCCAGGAGGAAAAGGGGACGACAGAGGATGAGATGGCTGGATGGCATCACTGACTCGATGGATGTGAGTTTGAGTGAACTCTGGGAGTTGGTGATGGACAGGGAGGCCTGGCGTGCTGCGATTCATGGGGTCGCAAGGAGTCGGACACGACTGAGTGACTGGACTGAACTGAAGAAGAAACTGCTGAAAATGTATAGATAATTTCGCAATGGAAAAGAAATAACATACAACCAGGAAATTAACTTATGAAATAAAACAAAACATTTAAGAAAGAAAATAGAGTCATAGCATACTGCTTGTGAAAGTATGTGAAAGTGTTAGTTTGCTCAGTAGAATCCAGCTGTTTGTGACCCCATGGACTGTAGCCCACCAGGCTCCTCTGTCCATGGAAATCTAAAGGCAAGCGTGCTGGAGTGGGTTGCCATTTACTCCTCTAGGGGATCTGCTCAAGCCAGGGATTGAACCTGGGTCTCCTGCATTGATGGCAGGTTCTTTTCCATCTGAGCCACCTTGGCTCAGCAGCAAATAGTATTTACATGGACAAAGTAATGTAAACGAGGACCCGACAAAATTGTGACATAACTATGCTCAAAGAGAGGGTAGGAAGAAACAATTAAAGAATATGGAGGGAACACGCTACTAAATCCTCATCTACCATAGTGGGTCAATAGATAATTTCTAAAGTTGAGATCAGGTTAATAAATAATTCTTAAACTGTCTAAATCAAGAAGTCAGCATTGATGTATTATTTAGAAACAAGAAGGAAAATATCAATAGTCAAATATTTCAAAGTTTTTAGAGACTGGAACTAGGGCATAATGGGAAAAATTAAGTGTCTGCTGTTTTTCATTATAAGACTTGAAGGCATTTCAGCTTTTTTTTTTTTTTAAAAAAAGCAACTATGAACATATGCTTATTTAATGAAAATAAAATAATTTGAAAACAAATATAAGTACAAATATACTTTAGACACTATATTAGGTGAGAAGCATACAAAGATGAATAAAGACCATGTCTGATTTCAAACTTCTATAATAGAACCTACAGCATAGTCACAAAGTTTTTTTTTTTTTTTTTCTTTCTTTTCATTGCTTTTATAATAAATGTGTCTGGTTAGGGTTTATCTTTGCCTACTGAAATGGAAAGGAGTTCTGATTAATTGAAGATTCTGGTTAGCTGAGTTTTAATGACTCAAAGACAGAAGTCTCTCTCCACTTTGCCTGTTTTCCCTTTTCCCTGTAACTTTTTGTTTTGTTTTGTTTTGGGTGGGGGTTTGTTTTTGGTTTCATTTTTTTTGGCCATACCACATTGCATGTGGAATATTAGTTCCCTAACCAGGGATCGAACCCTTCTTTCCCACTGCAGTAGAAGGATGGAATCTTAATCACTGGATCCCTGGGAAGTGTTTCTCTGCACCTTTCCCAGCTCAGCAGACGCACCTTCCACTGGAAACACACAGAGAAAAACTGACTCTGTCCTTTTACTCAAAATGAGGACACCTGAGAATGCAGCTGGTGTCTGTTCCATGTGAGCTTCAAGGACTGCTGCTGCTTAGCAAACTGGCCTCACTGGCCAGGAGTAACTGAGTGTGATTCCAGGTCCAAGCCACTGATCACGTCTGCAGTATTATGCTTGAAACCCAGAGAGAGAGGAATGTAGTTATTGGAAAAATGTGTTTTTACCATAAAACTTCTGAGAAAATATAAGCTGTAAACTAGTTAACATTTTTCTTCTGGACAGCTGGTCAGATATAAAAGTCAGCTGGTGATAGCTTTTATAAGCAAATATGATTTCCGTGGCAGAGCAATTCTAGGAGCATGAACAGCTTTATAAATACCAACAGCTGGCCAGTTGAAGGAGATAACCTCTGCCTTTTTTTTTTTTTTTCCTTTTGTTTGGAGCAGCACACAGTCTGGAGTTGGAAACTGTCTTCTAGAATAACAGAAGGGTTGGATTTTGAAGCTCATGTATCAACAAAAAACATACTTGTCTAGGGATTCAATAGTTTAACAGAGCCTGGCTTTTGGTAACCAATCAAAGATGAGGACACTAAAAAGTATACTGTTCTCAGTTTGTAGAATTCTTTGCAATTCACCAAGGGTCATGGAAATAAAGACTATGGATCAATGACACTCACATCAGAAATAGGGGACATGAGGACTTTTCTGGTGACTCAGTGGAAGAATCCACCTGCCAGTGCAGGAGGCACGAATTCAATCCTTGATCCGGGAAGATCCCCCATGCTGTGGAGCAACTAACCTGTGTGCCGCAACGACTGAACCTAAGCTATGGAGCTCATATGCGGCAACTACTGAGCCCACGTGCACTAGAGCCTGAGCTCCACAACCAGAACAGCCACTGCAACGAGAAGACCACTCATCACAACCTGAAAACAGCTCCCACTTTTTGCAACTAGAGAAAAGCTTGAGCAGCAATGAAGACCTATTACAGCCAAAAATAAATAAACAAAATTATTAAAAAACGAATAAATAAGGGACATGAAAAAAAAATACTGATATCCAGTATCCAATTATGCCAATCATTGGAATAGGGCTTCAGCATTAGTATTTTTCAATAAGCATGTCAGGTCATTCTAATATGGTTAGCACTATACGGGGGGATGTTAAGAATGGCAAGTGTGGTATGGTGAAAAAAGCTTGGACATAGAACACATCAATCTTTCATTTACTGGTTGTGTGACTTTGGATCAGAATCTCAGCGTCTTTAAGTTTTGGTTTCTTCATTTGCAAAATGAAGGATTGGAATCTTCTTAACCTTTATCAGAAAATTTAAGGCTCAGGAGAGGTCCTCTGAAAGCACTTTGTAAGCAGTGATACTCAGATCCAATATCAGTTATGAGGTTCTTCTGACCCTAGTTCTAACACACAGAAGTATCATGTGAGAAAACAAAACAAAACTCACAACAGCCTGACAACAGCTGGAAACTCTGGATGGTCAGTCTTTCCAAGAGAAGCTCTACAAGGCATAACATTATGGTCATCAAAACCCAAATGGTCACCTCTTGATAAGACCAACCGAGAAAATAAAATTCTGAAAATGGAACTTGGGGAAGGAGAAAGAGTAAGAAAGAAGATTCAGGAAGAAGGAATCTACAAGACCTCAGTGACCCTCCTGACATCCCTGCCCTGGAAGCTTGCCTTTTGTTTCCATTTACATCAGCCCTGCTCTTTGAGTGCTGATTCATGCTGATGTAGGTCAACTGCCTAACACCGAGTAGACGCTTCAATATCAATTCAAATATTGTCTAAAATCTCAATATAAAGAAATACTCTCATTATAAAGTTGTATCTATCTCTAGGTACAATCTGGACCCTGAAAATGTAAAGAAGCTGAGGAAAGAAGGATGTGTGAGCTGTAAAGGATATGAAACCTAAAGTTTGGCCACAAAAGCTGGATCACAAAGCCATTATTAACCGCCATCTCAGCAACGGTGCAGAACACAGGACTGTATCTGTCTGAAGCCCTCTTTATCCAGAAGAATTAAACCCTCAGCCTCTAAAAATAATCTCCTGGGGTTCCTGACAATCATACCCTCTAACTGGTGTTAAAGGGATGTAATCACTGTAGGAGTAAATAGAGGGGGAATCATTCAACAGGCGAGAGGGTCTGAACTAAAACTCCAAGGTAGACAGGATTGAACAAGTCAAACAAAACAGATGTTAAGAAAGCAAACAACATGACTAAAGGGAAAGCTGCAGGCCAAAATAACTGAGACATTAATTATAATCTATTTTCAGGTAAGAGCAGCTAGCTGCCAGTCTATGTGGGGTGAGACCTGTCTCTGGAGAGGTCAGAGTACCAGTGGCATTTTTTCTCTACCATATTTCTGAGTGTAGATGAATTCTGGTAAAGTCGGTTGGATAGCATCATTTCTTTGGTTTTTTAGTCTTTTTTTTTTTTTTGGCTTTTTTTAAGAGGGTCATGGTTTTTAGAGGAAAAAACAAGCAGCCTTCTACTGTAAAGGCACAAACTTGTTCTCCATTCATTGAACATTTAGTCATTCCACAAGTGTTGGGTTTGGGTGAGTGGTAGTGGAGGAACTTGAGGTTATTTATTTGTTTTTAGCATCTTCTATGAGTGAGGCCCTTTGCTAAGTACTGAGGACTCAGTGCTGAGCAATACAGGATTCCTGCCTGTAAGGAGCTTACAAGAATCCTGCCATTAAGAAAGCAAAGGAAGTAGGCAGATGAGCTATGTGACCTTCGACAAATGACTCAGCCATGGATTTCAAAATGTTCGAATAAGGCATGTAAAACACTCAGCACTGTGTCAGACACATAATACGCACCTTATAAATACTAACTGTTAGTGTTCCTAACCACGTCAACTGAGCTTGATCAGGGCAAGCAGAGTGGACGAGTAGGTTATTCTCTGGTGCTGAGACCACTGTTAGCACTCAGCCAGCAGGCTCTCCTGACCAGATGGACATGCATCTGGCTGGATTCCATAATTCGAACCTTACAACTTCAGGTTCTCTAAGCTTCTCCCCAAGAGCTGCACTCACAGACCTGATGAAAGGCAACTGCCCATGCTTACCAATTTAAGCCAACCAGTCCCCTGCCATATGCCAGACATATGTGTTCTCGCGGTAAACAGTCACATATGAAAAGAAGAAGGAGAGAAAATGACAGTTGTTGCTTTTCCAGTGGAAAGGATATGGGTAACCTACAATACAGACATTGTGATTTACAAGAAGTAAACGAAGCCCTTGGACTACTCAGGCAGAGTGTTTCCACTTGGACAGAGCAGCTGCTAGCCAGATGGTCGCTTGGGGGCAGATCCAGGCTGGGAACCTCGGCATGGGTTGTGATGAGCAGGAGTAAATGCAAAACAAAACTTGCTTTCCTTTGGAAAATATTGCCTCAGTCTGCTGAGGGAATTTGCCTCATCAGAAACCACAGTTAAAGTGCTGGTGATTAGTAAGAGATGATAGAGATGAGCTTCTCGCTTCATATCTTCAAACAAAGGAAGCCTCTGGTCTCCCTGCAACATTCTTATTTCTGGCACTGAGCCAGGCGATGGGTAGAATTTGCTCCTAAATGATTGAAAGACAATCAGTTTTAAGATACAGTGTCTTTGTGATGCTTGAGGATTAGGCTTCCTTAATGAAAAAGTTCTTTTGAGAGATTTTAGGCTTTTTAAGGCTGAAATTTTTGGCCTCAACTTGATGATGCAAGTTCCTTTATTTGAAGGCCCCTTACAACCAAGGATCACATTTTAGTAACTTTTGTAGGGCTAACACTATGTGCTCAATAAATGATGAGTGTGTGTCAGGGGTTTGGGTGGTCAGTGCATGAGAAAGACAAAGAAACTCATGAAGGAAAAGAGAAAAAAAGGAGAAAGTAAGAGGGAAATGAGGAAGTAGGGGAAGAAAGGAGCAAAGGAATGAAGAAGGCAGCATAGACTATGGACCATGGAAGCCAAGGAGGGCACGCACCTCTCAAGAGATGTAAATATGGGGAAGGTTTTGTCTCTTCAGCAGATCATTAAAGATTGGATGGAACAACTGGACCTCCCAGAAAATATAGTACAGATGACCTCGTATAAAACCTACTGGCAGGAACTGGAGACCACTGGAGAACAAGAAGAAAACTAAAGGGGCCTGAGCTTTCCATCTGAATTGACTAAAGTCACCTGGAAGTGACTAGCTCAAACAATCTGCAGCAAGTAGAACAGAGGGCAATGAGAGAAAGACCAATTACAGTAAAAATAAAGGTTTTTGCACACTTGAAGTTTTAGCATCAGCTATGCATCAAATGCTTCCAAATTAATTCAACTGGACAAGTGTTTGTGGAAAGCTTGCTGTGACGACTGAAAAGCCATAATTTCCCACATGCAAAGTTCTTTTGCTTTGAGTTGAGAATTAAGTCAACCAGGGGTTCTCTCAGTGGTGATTCAGACATTCATTTTTCTAAAGGTAGGTTCTCAAAGAAACAATTTCTCAAATGCCTCCCAGCTATGGGAATCTTGATTTCAGGGTTTCTATATCACGATGATACCCTGTATCTACAGAACAGTCTTCAACTACAGGGTATGAAATTGTCATTATTATCATGTTAGTTAAAAAGGGGGGAAATGAAAAGCAGAGAGTTTAACAAAGGACTTGCCAAAGATAGTCACTCAGTAAAACTAAGACCTAAACCCTGGTCTTCTAATATCAAGGACACTACGTTTCTGTTCTATCCCATTCACTCATGGATACAGCTTATGGACTTCATTTTGCAGGTTCAGAAACTAGACTTTTAACAACTCACTGAGGGAAAACATTCTCAATCTAGATTTGCTGCTTCTGCTGCTGCTAAGTCGCTTCAGTCATGTCCGACTCTGTGCGACCCCATAAACAGCAGCCCACCAGGCTCCCCCATCCCTGGGATTCTCCAGGCAAGAATACTGGAGTGGGTTGCCATTTCCTTCTCCAATGCATGAAAGTGAAAAGTCAAAGTGAAGTCACTCAGTTGTGTCCGACTCTTAGCAACCTCGACTGCAGCCTACCAGGCTCCTCTGTCCATGCGATTTTCCAGGCAAGAGTACTGGGGTGGGTTGCCATTGCCTTCTCCACTAGATTTGCTAATCTCATTCATAAGAGACTAACTTCTACCAGAGAGGGAGAAGAAATCACTGGTTCTAGAGTAAGAGACCATTATCTGTCCAGGAAATTCTGGAGTTAACTGGAAAACACAGAATACAATGTGTGTGTGTGTGTGTGTGTATGTGTGTGCATGCATGTACATGTATGTGTTTCTGTATTTTTCTTTCTTCACTTACTGCATGAAGTGTGCTAACTTGATTGAGCACCTTGCTGTTTCTGGAGAGCATTGTCCAGGAGGGGCCTCAAGGTACATTAGGTCCTGCTGTAGACGGCGTACTTGTTACTCAACCTTGAGCTCTAGGCATAAGGAGCTTTGTCTCCCTGACCTTTCTTTGTGCTGAGAGGACCATTTCATTCAGTGGGATGGCCATTACAGTCTAGTTGTGAGAAGGTCTATTTGCCATAGATCAGGGCAGAAAGCCACTGCTTATCAGCACATCAGGGACAAGATATGCATAATCAGAGACTGGAGAGCCAGTAAGAAGAGGTTTTTCTTTGATGGATCATACCATCATCATCAGCTTGTTCATCCCCAAACACTGGAGTGAACCCAAATGGTACAGTGACTGTATTTTCTAAACTTATGTTTGGTTCAGGAATTTTGACAACTTTTGCTCTTTTTGGTGTATTAACTTTTTGAAGTCTGTAAGGTTCTAAACATTGAATCACATGAAACATTCTCTTTTATATATGTATATCTTTTTTCCATGCCACTTCCATAAAAGGAATCTTTAAATTCTTTTTACAAGATGCTTCAACAACTGCAAGAAGATCCAACCAGTCCATCGTAGAGGAGATCAATCCTGGGTGTTCATTGGAGGGACTGATGTTGAAGCTGAAACTCCAGTACTTTGGCTACCTGATGCTAAGAGTTGACCCATTGGAAAAGACCCTGATGTTAGGAAAGATTGAGGGCAGGAGGAGAAGGGGACGACAGAGGATGAGATGGTTGGATAGCAGCACCTACTTAATGGACATGAGTTTGGGTAAACTCCAGGTGTTGGTGATAGACAGGGAGGCCTTGCATGCTGCAGTCCATGGGGTCACAAAAAGTCGGACATGACTGAGCGACTGAACTGAACTGACTTAACAACTATTTATTTTTTTAAATTGCATTTACTGAAAATAAGAAAATTATGTGGAATTAGAATCATCACATTTCTATACTATTTGCAGTTCCTTATATAATAAAGGGCTTCCCTGGTGGCTAAGATAGTAAAGAATTTGCCTGCAATGAGGAAGACCTGGGTTCAATCCCTGGGTTGGGAAGATACTCTGGAGAAGGGCATGGCAGCCCACTCTGATGTTCTTGCTTGGAGAATTCCATGGACAGAGAAGCCTGTTAGTCCACTGGTTCACAGTTGGACATGACTGACATTCACTATATAATAAATATTATAATGTTCTCCTATTTCCCAAAACTGCTTTAATTTTTTAAAAAGCAGTCTGTTGCTAAAAACAAGCCAAAAATAATATGGCTTTGGGATTTAGGCTCACACAGTTTCAGTCAACCTATGCTAGAACTACATGATGTGTAGCATATAATGTATGATGCTGTAGATATGATGACACCCTTCCTGCTCATCAGAGAGCCTTCAGCTGCCTGCCACTTTAGATATTATCTCAACCACAGAAAGCCACTTTGCCCGAAGTCATTTCCTTCCTGGGAGAGCTCAGATACTATTAATATCATTAGTCAGGGCCGGGAATAAAATCCCAGTCATTTCAGTGGGGCCCACTCAAATGGCCAGTTTTGCTCTAAATTGCCCCCATGGGATAGCTAAGACTGCTGTGTTCAGTCACCAAGTCGTGTCTGACTCTGCAATCCCATGGACTGTAACACTCCAGGCCTTCTTGTCCCTCTCTCTATTAAGCTTGTATTGAAGCTCAGCTTTCCCTGTTTCTTTCCTTTTATTTCCTTTAACAGATCTTAACATCAGGAATATCTCATAATAAACATCTTGGCTTCTAAACTTCTTATCAGAGAGTGCTTCCCAGACAATTCAACCTGTGGCTTACAACAAGAATATAGTTCTTGAGAACAGGATTGTTTGTCTTGTTAACAGATGCCATATATCCCTAGTTCCTGGGACAGTATCTGGCAATGGATAAATAAATAGATACAATGAATGAATAGGATTATCCTGGTAGAGAGTACTCTCCAGACAGTAAGTAAAAAACTAGAGGTAGGAGGGAGTGTGGAGACTTCAGCACTCATTATTTTCCTGACAATGCAGAGAAGAGTGTGAATAGAAGAGGGACTAGGGGGAGAGGCAGTTGGTTAGGAGGAAGGCCCTTGATGAAATCCACAACCTGGAACCAGATTCAGGCCTACCAGGTTTAGATCATAAATAGAGAGTCTATTTAAAGCTCCTAGGGCTTAATGTCTAAAAGTTCTTCTGAAAATATTAACAAATTGAATTGTCTGGACTAACAAATTGGACTGTGTCTGCACTACTTAGTAAATAGCACAGTAGTCTGACTATTGGAATTTGTGTGAATGGGTAAATTGAATCAATGGGCTAAAGAGAACATGGACCTTCCCTTCCCATAGAATTTTCTTTTCTAAAGACAGTCATTCAGGGACTTCCCTGGTAGTCCAGTGGTTAAGAATCCACCTTGCAATGCAGGGGATGTGACTTCAGTCCCTGGTTGGGGGACTAAGATCCCATGCATGCGGCTGCTAAGCCTTTGTGCCATACATACAGTTGTGCACCGCAATGAAAGATCCCCCGTGACACAGCAAAGACTCCATGTGCCACAGCAAAGATTCGATACAGACAAACAAATAATTCTTTTAAAAGAGACAGTCATTCAGTGAAAGGCTACTGTTGTCTCTGAGGGAAAAAACATGATATGTGGAATATTTGAGTTTACACATTTATATATGACTATGAAATCAGTAAATCAGTGTCAAAATGTTCTGGGAATGTTTACTTAACACAAGATAGTTTAAGAGAATGAAAGTGTTGAGTTCAAAAAGAAGAAAAAAAATCACAGACTCCAGTTAAGGGAACATGGCCAACCTTTTTCTTGACCATGCCTTGATTGCACATCCCTCCCCCTCCTCCTTGCAAAAAGGAGAGCAGACTGTGTCGTCTGCTCAGGCTGTCTTATCAAAACAATACTGGCTGGGTGGCTAAAACAACAGAAATTTCTTTCTCACAGTTATGAAGTTTGGGAAGTCCAAAATCAAGGTGCCAGTGGATTCAGTTGCTAATGAAGGGTCTCTTGCTAGCTTGCAGATGGGCCACCTTCTTGCTATTAAATACATCCATGCACGTAATGTCCTCAATATGTGTGGAGGGATAGAGAGAAAGAGGAAGGGGAGGGGGAGGGAGAGAGGAGCAAGCTTGCTGTCTGGTATCTCTTTTTATAAGGACACATTCTCTCAGATCAGGACTCAATGCTTATGACCTCATTTAATCTTAATCACTTTTTTTAGGGGGCCTCATCTCCAAATATCATCACATTGAGGGTTAAGGCTTCAAGATATGAGGTTTTTGGGGACCCAAAACTTTCAGTCCATAACATATATACAACTCCTATAATTCCCTGTAGAGTGCTCTGAAGAACTAGAAATTTCTAGTATGAACCTAGTATAATCACGATTAAATTAAACATTTTCTGTTGTCTGCTTTAATGTCACTGGGGCTTCCCCGGGTCTAGAAGATTCACTGGAGGGGGGAATAGCTACTCATTCCAGTATTCTTGCCTGGAGAATTCCACAGACAGAGAAGCCTGGTGGGCTATAGACCATGGGATCTCAAAGAGTCGGACACTACTGAGTAATGAACTTCCTTTAGCAAAACATTAAGCTTTAATAAATTTGAATGACCCAGTCAGTGTCTCCAGTACACTAATGAAGGATATGGCAGAAATGCTGACACTATAAACACCCTTCTCTGGGAACTACAGATGCATTCTATCATTTTGCTTCCATATAAAACAGACAGCAAATCATTCTCTTGAAAAGCAAAGCAGATGGGCAAAGCAGCTGCGTTCATTTTTCCAGATAAACAGAATGCACAGTCCATTTGAGGAGAGGATTCAGAGGTTTGCATGGCTTGTGGATTGTCTTGAGAACTGGACCTAAACATTTCAACGTAAAGTTTAGTATCCTATCTTTTTCCTGAGTCCCTAGGACAGGCCAAGACTGTCTTTGCTCTGCCTCGTCAAGCCTTCTAGGTTTCACTTAATGAGGACCACTTTCACCAGAGTGAGATACAAGCCCTGTCATGATGTGTGAGATCACACTGGAGCAGAACCAAGAACTACTCAAGCCAGCCAGCCCTCCTGCAGCAGTGAACAACTCACGCTCCGCTCCCTTGGCCAGCCTACCTTTGCCAATTGAGCCCTTCCATGTCTGGCTAACTCAAGGCCAGAGCCCTTCACGCCTTATGGAAATAGAAAGCTGAGGCTTCCAGATCTGCTTTCAAACAGGGACTGGGAAGCAAAAGGATCCGTGCACTAGGCAGTCTTTTCAGCAGAAAAACATTGGGAGAAATGTCACGGTGGAGACTGTTTCCAGATCAAACTGCATTTCGAGGCTAGTGGTTAAAGCATGGATTCAGAAAGCATTGTTTCAAAATGCATAGACCTGGCTGAAATCACTGAGTTGCTTTCTTCTCTGCCTTTCTAACTTTTCTACCCAGATCTTGCCCCACTCTCATTTCTATTTTCTTCTCTCTCCTCTCTCCTGCTTGTCCTCTGCCTACTTCTTGCCCATTTAATCCCCTTTTTCCTTTCCTCCTTCAGTTAATTTTCTCTTCTGGCCCCTTCATTCCTTTCTTTTCTCCTTGTCATCAGTTGCTTCTTTTAATTTATTTCCCTTTTGTTTATTTACTTTTTTCCTTCTTTCCTTCCCTCATATTTGCCAGTTTGTTTGTAAAATGAAGTGAAAGCCAGCTGCAGACAATGTTTTATTTGATTATGATGATTCTAGATCCATATGAACCAGAAAAAATACTGAATTTCAGGACAATCAAAAGAGAATTATGAGAGTATCTATTCTTTACTTTTTGCAAGGAAGAAAAGTGAGGTGTATGTCACTGAGACATGAGCAACAGAGAAAAAAGCTGTGCACCTTCCCCTAAATGTAGTTAGCTATATATTTTTTCCCACCTTTATTCTCACATTTTTGTCACTGTAATCATTCTTCAAGATGTGTATACACTACAGTTAATATATGGAATACTGTTATTGATGTATAGCTGATTCACTTTGCTATATAGCAGAAACACATTTTAAATCAACTATACACCAATAAAAATGTAAAAAATAATAAAATATTCACAATAAAAATTATTAAACTTTTTAAATAAAATAATAACAAAATAATAATTCTAAAAAAGAAACGATAATTAGTGATCCTACTCAGCCCTCCTCACGTGGCAGCAGGATTAACAAGCCCTCCCGTCACCCACTCCTAGTTATAGTTACACAAATTATACCAAAGGCTAAGGCCACCAATGGCCTATCATTTGAACAAAAATAGTAGTGGAGTAGTTCTAAAATAACCCCATCATATAACACAGGTTTGGATTCTTGAGTCATTTAACAGATGTTTACTGCTTGCTTATATGTGTGCTAGCATCTGAATACAACCATGAATTAAAACCAATTCACTTTTTATTTAGTAAATTACAGTCTTAAAGTAGAACTTGGTTTTCTTATTTGAGACACATTATGTCATATTGCCTAAAATAGGGTATTTGCAGTCAGGCAGTTCTGGACTCCAGTCTTGATGTTACCTCCTAACGGTTATGTGACTTTAGACAATTACTTATCTCTAAGCTTCAAAAAATAATTCATAAACTAGAGATAATTACTACCTTCAGAATAGCTGTAATTATGAAAGTTCATATGCTGATCATGATGCCTGCCCTGTAGATATTATTATTAAATTAAAAAACAGGATTATAATGTTCAGATGGTTGCACAACCCTGTAGAGTTACTAAAAATCATTGAATTGCACCTTTAAAATGGGTGAATTTCTGGTATGTAAATTATACATCAAAAGCCGTATATCCCCAGGAAAAAGAAATGCAAAAAGGCAAAAAGGTTATCTGAGGAGGCCTTACAAATAGCTGAGAAAAGAAGAGAAGCTAAAGGCAAAGGAGAAAAGGAAAGATATACCCATTTGAATGCAGAGTTCCAAAGAACAGCAAGGAGAGATAAGAAAGCACACCTCAGTGATCAATGCAAAGAAATAGAGGAAAACAACAGACTGGGAAAGGCTACAGATCTCTTCAAGAAAATTGGAGATGCCAAGGGAACATTTCATGCAAAGATGGGCTCGATAAAGGACAGCAATGGTATGGATCTAAGAGAAGCAGAAGATATTAAGAAGAGGTGGCAAGAATACACAGAAGAACTATACAAAAAAGATCTTCATGACCTAGGTAACCATGATGGTGTGATCACTCCCCTAGAGCCAGACATGCTGGAATGTGGTCAAATGGGCCTTAGGAAGCATAACTACGAACAAAGTTAATGGAAGTGGTGGAATTCCAGTAGAGCTATTTCAAATCCTAAAAAATGATGCTGTGAAAGTGCTGTACTCAATATGCCAGCAAATTTGGAAAACTCAGCAGTGACCTCAGGACTGGAAAAGGTCAGTTTTCATTCCAGTCCCTAAGAAAGGCAATGCCAAAGAATGCTCAAACTATCACACAATTGCACTCATCTCACACTTTAGCAAAGTAATGCTCAAAATTCTCCAAGTCAGGCTTCAGCAGTATGTGAACCATGAACTTCCAGACGTTTAAGCTGGATTTAGAAAAGGCGGAGGAACCAGAGATCAAATTGCCAACATCTGTTGGATCATTGAAAAAGTGAGAGAGCTCCAGAAAGGCATCTACTTCTGCTTTATTGACTATGCCAAAGCCTTTGACTGTGTGGATCACAACAAAATGTGGAAAATTCTTCAAGAGATGGGAATCCCAGACCACCTTACCTGCCTCCTGAGAAATCTGCATGCTGGTCAACAAGCAACAGTTAGAACTGGATATAGAACAATGGACTGGTTGGGAAATGAGTGTGTCAAGGTTGTATATGTCACCTTGCTTATTTAACTTATATGCAGAGTACATCATACAAAATGCTGGGCAGGATGAAGCACAAGCTGGAGTTAAGATTGCCGGGAGAAATATCAATAACCTCAGATACACAGATGACACCACCCTTATGACAGAAAGCAAAGAACTAAAGAGCCTCTTGATGAAAGTCAAAGAGGAGAGTGAAAAAGTTGGTTTAAAACTCAACATTTAGGAAACTAAGATCATGGCATCCAGTCCCATCATTTCATGGTAAATAGACGGGGAAACAATGGAAACAGTGACAGACTTTATTTGGGGGGCTCCAAAACCACTGTAGATAGTGACTGCAGCCATGAAATTAAAAGATGCTTGCTCCTTGGAAGAAAAGCTATGACCAACCAAGACAATTTATTAAAAAGCAGAGACATTACTTTGTCAGCAAAGGTCCGTCTGGTCAAAGCTATGGTTTTTCCAGTAGTCATGTATGGGTGTGAGAGTTGAAATATAAAGAAAACTGAGCACTGAAGAATTGATGCTTTTGAACTGTAGTGTCAGAGAAGACTCTTGAGAGTCCCTTGGGACTGCAAGGAGATCCAACCAGTCAATCCTAAAGGAAATCAGTCTTGAATATTCATTGGAAGGACTGACGCTGAAGTTGAAACTCAATACTTTGGGCCACCTAATGTGAAGAACTGACTCATTGGAAAAGACCCTGATGCTGGAAAATATTGAAGGCAAGAGGAGAAGGGGACGACAGAGGATGAGATGGTTGGATGGCGTCACTGACTTGATGGACATGAGTTTGAGTAGGCTCTGGGATTTGGTGATGGACAGGGAAACCTGGCATGCTGCAGTCCATGTGGTCGCAAAGAGTCAGACATGACTGAGCGACTGAACTTAACTTAAAGCCATATATGTGTATATGGGCTTGAATATATATATTCAGACTTGAAAAGAACTGTAGATAAACTGACATGAAGTTCAGAATTAAAAAGGTAGTTTCAGGGACTTCCCTGGTGTTCCAGTGGTTAAGAATCTGCCTTGCAATGCAGGGGACCTGGGTTAAATCCATGGTTGGAGAACTAAGATTCCACATGTCTCGGAGTAACTAAGCCTGTTCACCACAACTAGAGAGGCCATGCACTGCAATGAAAGATCCATACGATGCAATGAAGATCCTCTGTGCTGCAATGAAGACCCAGCACAGCCAAATAAATATACTGAATTTTTTTAAATATATTCTCCAAAAGGGAGAAGTTCAGGGCAGGTAAAGCCAAATGTGAGAGGTGTCAAGACATTCTTAAGAAAGGGTCAGTGTAATATGAAGTCACCAAGTGAATGGAAGCATTTTAATCAAAGCAGGAATCAAAGTTTGGGATAGTGAGACTGAATATCATGCTACAGATTTTGGATATAATCTATGAGATAGTGAAAAAAATTAAATGCTTTTATGCCAAAGATTAAAAAAAATTTTTTTTGAAGCTGTGCTTTGTTAATGCAGACATAAAGACCAGTCAGAAATCTACTTCCAAAACACCTTAGAGTTAATAAGAACCTGACTAGCAAAGGAAGTAACAGTTCAGTTCATTCACTCAGTCGTGTCCAACACTTTGCAACCCCATGAATCGCAGCACGCCAGGCCTCCCTGTCCATCACCATCTCCCGGAGTTCACTCAGACATGTCCATCGAGTCAGTGATGCCATCCAGCCATCTCATCCTCTGTCATCCCCTTCTCCTCCTGCCCCCAATCCCTCCCAGCATCAAATCTTTTCCAATGAGTCAACTCTTTCCATGAGGTGTCCAAAGTACTAGAGTTTCAGCTTTAGCGTCATTCCCTCCAAAGAAATCCCAGGGCTGATCTTCTTCAGAATGGACTGGTTGGATCTCCCTGCAGTCCAAGGGACTCTCAAGAGTCTTCTCCAATACCACAGTTCAAAAGCATCAATTCTTCAGCACTCAGCCTTCTTTACAGTCCAACTCTCACATCCATACATGACCACAGGAAAAACCATAGCCTTGACTAGACGGACCTTAGTTGGCAAAGTAATGTCTCTGCTTTTGAATATACTATCTAGGTTGGTCATAACTTTTCTTCCATGGAGTAAGCGTCTTTTAATTTCATGGCTGCAATCACCATCTGCAATGATTTTGGAGCCCCAAAAAATAAAGTCTGACAGTGTTTCCACTGTTTCCGCATGTACTTCCCATGAAGTGATGGGACCAGATGCCATGATCTTAGTTTTCTGAATGTTGAGCTTTAAGCCAACTTTTTCACTCTCCTCTTTCACTTTCATCAAAAGGCTTTTTAGTTCCTCTTCACTTTCTGCCATAAGAGTGGTGTCATCTGCATATCTGAGGTTATTGATATTTCTCCTGGCAATCTCGATTCCAGCTTGTGTTTCTTCCAGCCCAGCATTTCTCATGATGTACTCTGCATAGAAGTTAAATAAGCAGGGTGACAATATACAGCCTTGACGCACTCCTTTTCCTATTTGGAACCAGTCCATTGTTCCATGTCCAGTTCTAACTGTTGCTTCCTGACCTGCATACAGATTTCTCAAGAGGCAGGTCAGGTGGTCTCGTATTCCCATCTCTTTCAGAATTTTCCATATGGCCAAGAGGAGCTACCCAAGTCCGAGGTCAGGGGAGGTGGCCCTGAAGAACCACCCCACACCCGAGGCCAGGAACTACAGCCAGGAGGAGCAACCCAAGGAGTGATGGCTGTGCGGGCACAGGAGGGCCTAGAGGAGCTATCCCACGTTGAAGGTCAGGAAGGGCGGCGGTGAGGAGATACCCCTCATCCAAGGTAAGGAGCAGTGGCTGCGCTTTCCTGGAGTAGCCATGAAGAGATATCCCCACCCAAGGTAAGAGAAACCCAAGTAAGATGTTAGGTGTTGCAAGAGGGCATCAGAGGGCAGACACACTGAAACCATACTCACAGAAAACTAGTCAATCTAATCACACTAGGACCACAGCCTTGTCTAACTCAATGAAACCAAGCCATGCCCGCAGGGCAACCCTAGACGGGTGGGTCATGGTGGAGAGGTCTGACAGAATGTGGTCCACTGGAGAAGGGAATGGCAAACCACTTCAGTATTCTTGCCTTGAGAACCCCATGAACAGTATGAAAAGGCAAAATGATAGGATACTGAAAGAGGAACTCCCCAGGTCAGTAGGTGCCCAACATGCTACTAGAGATCAGTGGAGAAATAACTCCAGAAAGAATGAAGGGATGGAGCCAAAGGAAGCAACAAGGAGGGAAAAAATGTAAGAGATCCTGGGGAGACAGGTACCAGACAGTGGATGAACACACTGACGGACTGCCAAGAGGAATACAGAAGAAGAAATCAAAATGACTTAGATTTTTAGCCTGAGTATTACCTTTGAAGTTGATTGAACTTTAATTACAAATGGCATGTATGGATAAATTTTCAGTCAGATGTTTAGCAGATTGGTGAAATGTGGGTCTGAAATTCTGGAACCAGAGATAGTCATTTATGTGAAAAATAGTGCTACTTGAGCTGCAAATTAGACCTTAAATTTATTTTGAGTCCCTAACCTCTTAACCCCTTCCCCTGAAACTCTTGTTTGATCCCCATATGACTAAAATTTACCCGTGTAAGAATGAGACTTTTTCTAAAGTAAAATGTCTAAGGACTTTTCCTAAGCTTTCATCAAATTCTCAAAGAAGTCTGTGACCCCAAAAAGGTTAAGAGCCACTGGTCTAAGCAATGCCAGTTGAATGAAAGAAACCAGACGGTTGTGTGAACTGCTCATTCTCTTCTTCCTCCCAAAGGGCTGGCTCAGGTGAGTATGTAGAACCATACCCTTTGGCCTCATTGTTGGTTCATGGCACTTTTCTGCATTTCCATATTTATAAGTTAGCTTCACTGTCATGCTCCAGGCTCCAGAATATTCGTTTGTGGTTGCTCTGGTTATTGTCCAAAAAGAAATACATTTTAAATGTTCTGCTAGTTCAGATTTAATTACGAAGAAATATACTCAAAAGCATTTCTGAACTGGAACATCTCTGTTAATTGCATTGACACATCTAAGATGAGCTTTCTGGAGAAGAGGATAGGCATGAAAAAATCCAAAATGTCATGTGAAGGGGGCAGATGGAAAGTAAAAAAAAAAAAAAAAATTATATTCAGACAGTCATTATTAGCATGGATTTTTCAGGCAAATTAGTGAAGAAAATTTAAGACTATACTGCTTTACCCAAATTAAAAAAAAAAAAGCAAAATAACTCAGATGCTTTTGTTGACACAGCTCATTTTCCTTTATTGCTCAGCTTTACTTCTTCCTTGAGAAGATATTAAACCTAGAATGTTGCTGTAAGTGTTTCAATTAGACTGTGTGGTACAAAGCATGGTTTAGTGAGGGAAACACAGATGTTGAGGGAGAGAAACACAACCCGTTTTATTGCTTCTTTAGCAACAGCTCTGTTTTGCACTGGAAAACCATAGAGTTAGACCAACTGAAAGAACTTAGACTTCCAAGAGGCTGGGTAAAAAGAGAGGATGACTCCTTCCGTCATAGGTGTATGTTCCTACAACCTAGAGAACAAGTTGACTTCGCACCAAAAAAGGATTCAGAGAATTGAGGAATCTTCAGGTTGCTGCTCTTTGAGTTCATGGGAGATGAAGGGAAATCAGGGGAAGAGATCTCAGGATAGAAAGATCCCAGGCTGAGGAAATCAGGAGTTGTGCTTATCTTAGGCAATCAGAGGCAGCAGAGCTGGGTGAGAGAGACACAACGTGAGGATAAGGGTCATGAAACAAAACATCGGATCTTAGGGGTGAGAAAGGATGACTTTAGGATTACAATAACATTAGTTGCTGTAAAGACAGAAGTCAGATGGAAGCAAGCACAAGGAATGGTTTAAGAAGAGCAGATGAGAGCAAAGATGGAAGACGGCAGGAGTATGCCTACAGTGGTGTTTGGGGCTCACAAGTGGCACGGGTAGAACAGAAACCCTGGAAAGTCCATACACTTAACTATTATACTATCTGCAGTATGCTAGAAGGCTGTTTCTTTAGTCCATGCTTATTGTCCTCTGGAAAGCTTATCATGGACCGAGGGAGTAGATTTTACCTGGCAAACTCCAGCATCCAGAAGGGCATTTCTTTTACTAAACAGAAGTCTACTTCCCAAGAGGAGATTATAACAAGACCAGTTCAATGGAACATCAGGGAGGCTCAGACTCCCTGACCTCAAGAGCTCACTGCCACGACCTCTGTTAGAAGTAAGTGAAGATGATAGAAATCAAGTGGTTTTCAAACTTTGAATATATGTATCTGATTGCTAAAATACTTCAGAGGCTTCATGAGTGGTATCATGGATCTGCTGGATTTGAGGACCTATGTCCTATTCAGAGTTTATTTAGTTATTTAGGCTTGTTTGCTAAGGGACATGCTTCTTCTCTCAAATTCATTTTCTAGCAGAAGATTTCCAAGTGGGAGATAAGCACCAGGATTTGTCTCCATTCAGCAATACTTCATTCTGAATCTCATCCAAGAAGGAAGGCTGAGTCCTATGTGATAAATATATACCCTTGAGCCTGAAAGCATACCAGTTTGGGAACTTCCTGACTTGAGACATAACCGCTGTGAGTGTGACTTCCCCATTGCTCGGCAGGTAATGAATCCACCCACAATGCAGGGGACACATGAGACCTGGATTCAATCCCTGAGTCGAGACGATCCCCTGGAGGAGGAAATGGCAAGCCAGTCCTGCAGATTATAGTATTATTGCCTGGAAAATGGCAAGGACAGAGGAGCCTGGTGGGCTACAGTCCATAGGGTCACAGATTCAGACATGACTGAGCATGCGTGCACAACCTAAGAGTGTGAGCTATGCCAGGAAGTATACTGAAGGGGCTCCCATTTCCACATTTGCCTGTTTTCTACCCATCACTCTCAGTTCTGCCCCATGAGGATGCATGCAATAAGTTTACTCTTGCTGCTACACAGCAGCCTTTCAGATATTTTTAGAAAATGCTCGTGCCAGGTCTTATTCATTTCCTTTCTGAGTACATGGTTTCAGAGCACGGAACCAATCTGCATCATATGCTTTCCAGCCAATCCCCAACCCTGTCCCTTTCTTCTGAAAGTGCTCCAGGTTTTTCCTATTCCCTTGAAGATTGTAGTGACTAGAACAAAGTATAACACATTATCTCACCAATCTAGGTGGCTGCCTCACCCTGTAGTCTTGAGATGATGGTTCTGTTTACATGGCTTAAGATCACATTACCCTCTACTATAATAAACCCACCTCACTTGCCTTGGGACTCTTATTTTAGAGACTATCTTGCTATGGCTGTGGATTATAGTTTATGGTAAGCAGTTACTAGATACTGACTATGCAGTGGTCCTTGTAATAGAAACAAAAAGAAATAAGGTTTTGTCCTGCCTAGAGGACTTAGAGGCTAGTTGGAGACACATGTGTCCAAATGTATCTCATTACAACCCACAGTCAGTTATTTCCAAAGTCAAGGAAGCTAAGATTGCTCACAGAAGGGAGATGCTAGATGATACTGGAGTGAGTTGGGGATCATTTTAGAGAGAACATGGCACTTGGCAGTGGAATTGCTAGCTAGTGAAAAGTCTAAGAATTTATTCATTCTACAAATATTTATTTTTACACTTAGTTTGTGCCAGGAACAAAAAGGGAAATTAATTTAATTAGGACTCAGAAAATGTTTTGATGTAACCCACTTTCCAAAAACATCAAGGATTCTGATAGTGCTCAACTTTTATGTTAAACAGGCCTCTGGATAGTGGATGAGAATGCCAAAACCAATGTACACTTCCCCTGCACTAGTGCACTGAGAACACAAGAGATACATGAGAACTGCATAGCCACATCTGCCCTCATAATGACAATATTTCACTTGGCTCAGATGTTTTCAGTGTGGAAACCTTATTAGCTTATGACACCAAGTCAATGGCTTTAGACTTGGAGTAACAGACTGCTGATTACTCACAGGATGGTGATTATGTTTGGGTTCATTATCAGAAAACCCAGGCATCCCTGGGATCTGGGCATGATCTTCTCTTTGATGCAATTCTCAGAAACCTAAATCAAAACACATTGAAAGGCCCACATAGATCTGCTGGAAAATAACAGAACTCAGGGGGACTTCAGAAAATATCTACGGCTGAGAACAGTGAAGGATTTCTTTAGTTTTGAATCTCATGTACAATCTTTTCATTAAAAAAAAAAAAAAAACTCCAGTAGGGACTTCCCCGGTAATGGGGTGGATAAGAATCTGCCTGCAATGCAGGGGACAGAGGTTCAATATCTGCACCAGGAAGAACCCACATTCCACACAGCAGCTAAGCCTAGGCACCACCACTTCTGAGACTGTGTTCTAGAGCCTGAGAGCGGCAAATACTGAGCCTTTGAGTTGCAATGACTGAAGCCAGAGCCCCTAGATCCTGTGCTCCGCAACTATATAAAGCCTGTGCAGAGCAACGAAGACCCAGTGAGGCCATAAATAAATAAATAAATAAAAATTTAAAACCCCAATAGAATAGAAGGAACTTCTTGTAGTGTTATATTGAAATGAATTTTGATCTTGCATATAGATTCAATGAGAATGAGTTTAGAAATTGATTAGCAATGTTTGCCTTAAGCACAGCAGTAGTAAGTGGTATAAGGAGTGCCACATATTTGCAGCCTAGGTCAATGTCCTCACTATGCTAATGGACAACTGGGACCAGAGCAACCAGTCTTCATCCAAGGTCACATAGTTGATGTAACAGGACCAATACTAGGATCAATACTTCCTTTTCTATTGCTGTGGCTTATTTCATTTTAATCTTTGTTTTGAACTAATAAAGTATATTAAATATACATAGATCCTAACAATATTGTGAGAGTTAAATCAAAAGTTCAGGAGTTAAGGAGACCAACTAGGATACAATCACAAGAAGCTATATGGAGAAAAACGGCAGTCTGGGTTAAGCTGGTAACCCTATAGGATACTGTAAGGAATCGCTGCATATGTAAAGTCAGTGACCTGGATTGTATTGGATATAGAGAATAGTGAGAGAAACAACCAAGAAATAAAAATAATGCATTTTTTTTTACCTCTATAGAGTAGTAAAAATGAACTAAGTTTATGGATTTAAAAGTACCTTAAAAATGCAAGATGTTTTTATAATCACAAGATCTTACTGCCAAATACTATTTCAATTTACATCTTAGCTCAAGAAAATGGGTCCAATTCCTTGTGAACTAAGTAGAACCATTACAAAGAGAAGGATGCAACATCTAATTCTGAACTCATTCATTTACTCCAACCATTATGAACACCATTATTGTTTAAGCATTGATCCATATGGATCAGAGCAGGAGGGGAATCAATCAGACACAGAGAGGAATCAATCACACTTTTGGTACATGGATCAAGAGGTCATTGTTTAAATTTTCCTAGAGAAATTCACCTATTTTGGTAGAAAGGCACTCCTAGAGTTATTCCAAATTATAGAACAACTCTTGAATAGGACTTCACTAGGTGAGTAGCAGAAAATGTAGAAATGTATGAATCTGATTTAGCTATTACACCAATAAGCTGCCAAATTGAGCTTTTTTGGTAATTAGCAAAACATCTGTAGCAGGATTAGTGTCTCAGAAATAGCTTCTACTTTCTTGGCCAAAGGAGGGGGTAGGAACATTCAAAGGGAAGTGGATAGAGAATTTGGACATGGACTTGACTTCAGCCCAGCTGTTTCCTATTTGAAGAGAGGATAAAGGACAGACACTGAGTCAGTGGGAAAGCATCAAGACAAAAGCGAAAAAGGATTTGATATCAAATCACCCTGGCCCTCAGTTGACTCAAGTGCATACCATTGGCATGTGGTGAGCAAACCTTCCCTTCTCTCCGCAGTCCTGGGAGCTAGCCTGGGTTGCCAAAAAAATGTCCCAGTAAAAATATTTATATGAAAACAACACAAAGGCAGTGTTAAGAGTACCGCTGACCTCTTAACAGTTTAACCTCATCTCTCCACAGCAACAAGAACTTGGAAAATCTCCCTCTCTGTGTGAATGATGCAAGACTCTTGGTTGCATGAGGTGGTTTGAGCACTTCCCCCTGGCTCTGAGCCTTCATAGACTGGGAGGAGCACATGGGAAACACCAGTGGATTATAGGAATCCTTCTATGGAAGAGGTGGTTCCCACTGAGAAAGCCTGGGGCAAGTTACTACAAGATTTGGGCCCTAGCTCTCTCACTGGGAAAAGAGCCTGGCTGAGTCCAATCATTTATTCCTTCTATTGTCAAGTATAACTGAGCACATACACTGTGCGAGGCGGTGTGCTAAATGCAGAGGATGGCGTGTTGGAAGTGACAGGTAGAGTCCCTGCCTTTGCAGAACTCATCACATAGACAGGGTAAAGGGTATAAAAACAATGAGCCTTGGACTTCCTGACTCTCCAGTGTTGCTCCTATTTTCTGCATTCCTCTCTTGCTGTGTCTACTCAGCCTCTGATTAAATGGCTCTCACTCTATGCCCCTTTATTCCTATTGATCAAAATTCTATTTCTCCATCCTGAGTACTCAATGAGACATCTATCCAAGAAAAGATTAGACAAAACTGACTTCATTTCAGTAATGGCCAGACCCAGCCCAGAGCTAGCTATATTCAGAGGGGGACCTTTAAGCCTAGGGCTGAGCAAAGCATTTGGCCAAATTAAGAAGTAGACAAGACTTGTCTTTGATGGTCTACATCTCCTCCACATTTACTAATTATTCCTGTGCTAGACTCCCTGGTCTTTTTCACATTCTTCCTCTGCTTGGACCAGCCCTCTTTCTTCTCCCTACCTTTCAAAATCATATTTGTTCTTCACATCTCAACTTCATTGCCACCCTTCCGGAGGGGCTGCCCAGCTTCCCACTTGCCTGGTATGCTCCTTTAACTCCTTTAGTGCTGTGTGCTTCTTTTGGGACAATAGAGACTGTCTTATTTTATTTTGCTGTTGTTTTACTGTGCTTCTGACTCAAACGGAACCATCTTATTCACCTCTATATTTTACGCAGCTAAAAGTGCGGAACTTTGCACAAAGTAGGTACTTAATTAGGACATTTTCACACAGGGTTAGAGGGAGCCTGGTTTTTAACCTTGGCACTGCTTTTTATTCTTTTCTCCCTCAGTCTTTTATTTTTTTTAACTTTTTATGTTATATTGGAGTATAGTCAATCAACAATGTTGTGATAGTCTCAGGTGGACAGCAAAGGGACTCAGCCATACATATACATGTATCCATTCTCCCTCAAACTCTCTCCCATCCAGGCTGCCACATAACATTGAGCAGGGTTCCTTATGCTATACAATAGGTCCTTGCTGGTTATCCTTTTTAAATATAACAGAGTGTATACATTGAACTTTGACACTACTTTTTATGAAGAGATGACTCCTTTATCTCTAATTCTCAGCTTACCCATCTTATCCAAAAATTGAAATAATAATAATTGCTAAAAGCAATAAGGGTTATATCATATGGAAACCCCCAGCCAAGAATCTGGTTCATTGGAGGCATTCAATAAGAATTTATTCTCTTTCCTCCTTTCAATATGCTTTTACTGAATTAAATAGAAATTAAAGAAATAGAAATTTAGAGATATTAAAACAGCCCTTATTTTCCCCCAATTCTGCTTTACTTGTTTTCTTGTAATTTCATCATTTATAGAAAGGGGCTGTGCTATAGCCCTTAGGACAAATCTGATCCCCAAAATGTTTTTTATAAATAAAGTTTTATTGGAGCACATTTTTTATAAATAAAGTTTTATTGCAAGTTCATTTACATATGTGCTAAAACTTCTTTCTCATTACATCTGTAGGGTTCAATAGTTGCTATAGAGACTATAGTCATACCAGGAAAGTCTAACATACTGACTCTCTGATTCTTTACAGGAAAAGTCACTAACTCCTAATTTCAGGTTAAGGTTGGGCTCTTTTTCTTCAGAAAACCCCCTATGGAAATTCCAGCATAGCAATCAATAGGTGACATACCAGGCCATTTGCACTGTTCCAACATTGTCTTAGATCCAATCACCCCATGAGGTTTGAAAGCAGTGAATGAGAACTGAGGGGATAACTCTCTGGAAGGGAGTAAAAAGAGAGAGAGAGAGGAGAATCTGGCCTGAAGGGGTTGACTCATAAAACAGAGAAGGAAGCTTTTTTGTGTGTGAGTAGGAGAGCGGAGAGCTAGTAATCAGCTATCATCAAACTGACTCTGAATAAGAGGAGGGGTAGTAGTAATAATAATAACTTTGCCTATCTTTGCCAGGGTTCCCAAGAATACAGAGACAGAGGCAAAAGTTTACATGTTAAGTCCTAAAAGAGTATTGAGATAATAATTCCAAAAAATGGGAGTGAATGTGAGAGAGGATTGGAGCAGAGACGGAAGGAGAATAATTTTAATAGTGTGTTTGTAATAAGCACATCAAGAGCTCAATCTCCTGGGGCTTCTGCAGAGAGCTTCTTGAAACCATTGCTTTCCAAGACGGTCTGTCAGAGAGTGAGGAGGAGGAATGTCTCCTGGTTCCTGTTCAAGTGGCCCTGTGTATCCACATGGTGGCTATTGATTCCACCACACTTCAGAAAAGTTCCTCTGGCTTGAGGCAGCCAGGACTCCAAACAGCAGAAGTGACATTGGCAGCATAGGCCACGACATGAGGGGCCAGCCTGTCGGTGGCTGCGTGCTCGTCTCTGCAGTGTGTAACCAGGAGCCTCGCCAGCCTGGCTGAGTGGACCAAAGCACACACAAGCACCAGCTGAGCCCAGAGCAATAGGGAGGCCCTGGAACAGAGGGAAGAGGTAAGGCGAGGCACTGCTTGAGCATGACTACCAGTGACATGAAGGACCAGTTAAAGTCATCACAGCAGGCCCGGCTGTGGGAGGGAGAGCCTAGAAGACATGGTACCCGCAATGGAGGGCTGCCGTGTAGCTCAGTGAAGACCAAACCTCCTCTTCTACAACCCGAAGGAAAGCCGCTGATGTCAGGCAATCTTCGTTAGTCACGTGGACCAGAAACACATGGCATTGAGGAAGCATTTGGCTTGGGTTTGGCACACCATGCCTTATTAAGTACCTACCGTATGCTGAGCTCTTTTCAAACACATATATGTTTAATCCTCAGGAAATTCCCTTGAGGGTGAAACAATGATTTCCATTTTACATAGGCATAAACCGAGATCCAGAGGAGTTAACTAACTTACCCACATATTCTCGTGTATGTGGGGAGCTGTCATATGGAAAGGGGAGCTTCCGAGGTGGCATGAGCAGTAAAGAACCCGCTTGCCAACACAGGAAATGTAAGAGACTCAGTTTCGATCTTTCCTGAGTCAGGAAGATCACCTGGAGAAGGGCATGGCAACCCACTCCAGTTTTCCTGCCTGGAGAAACCCATGGACAGAGGAGCCTGGCAGGCTATAATCCATGGGGTTGTAAAGAGTTGGACATGACTGAAGTTACTTATCACACATGAAAACATGTGGAAAGGGGCTAGACCCATCACAAGGTGGTCCTAGGGAGCCGCACTGAAGTGAACAGGTAGAAATTACTGGAAAATGGTACTTAGAACAGTGACTTTCTGAGAGTGTTTTCCAACAATACAGCGAGCTACCATGCTGAGGTGTCTATCAGTGATGGATAATGCAGGAATAATCGTGTTGTGGCAGCTTCTGGGAGAGGAGGCAGGGTTCTTAGGTCCTGTAGGTGCTGAAGATGAAGGCTGAAGTCTTCGAGAGTTCATTTGAATAACGAAAGGGTCAGTCTCAACACACAGAAATTTTTACTGTTGTCATTTTAATGTCAATGCAGTATAAAAAAAGATACAACAATAATAATAATATAGGACTTCCCTGGTGGTCCAGTGGTTAGGACTCCACACTTCCACTGCAGGGGGTTTGGTTCCTGGTTGGGGAAATAAGATCTCACCTTCCATGCAGTACAGCCAAAAGCTAATTATTTTAATTTTAATAAAATAATAATTAAACAATAATAAAATATTAAAATAATATTTTTATTTAAAAATATTTAAAAATAAAGTAATAATAATAGTATAATATCTACTGGTATTCAGCTCTTAATCAGCATCAAGCACTTTGCAAGCAAAGAGCTTTATGTTTGTGTGCTCAGTTGTGTCCAGCTCTTTTTGACCCCATGGGCTTGTTAGTTAGTTAGTTAGTTCAGTTGCTCAGTCGTGTCTGACTCTTTGTGACCCCATGAATCGCAGCACGCCTGGCTTCCCTGTCCAGCAACATCTCCCGGAGTTCACTAAGACTCATGTCCATCGAGTCCGTGATGCCATCCAGCCATCTCATCCTCTGTCGTCCCCTTCTCCTCCTGCCCCTAATCCCTCCCAGCATTAGAGTCTTTTCCAATGAGTCAACTCTTTGCATGAGGTGGCCAAAGTACTGGAGTTTCAGCTTTAGCATCATTCTTTCCAAAGAAATCCCAGGGCTGATCTCCTTCAGAATGGACTGGTTGGACCTCCTTGCAGTCCAAGGGACTCTCGAGAGTCTTCTCCAACACCACAGTTCAAAAGCATCGATTCTTCAGTGCTCAGCTTTCTTCACAGTCCAACTCTCACATCCATACATGACCACTGGAAAAACCATAGCCTTGACTAGATGGACCTTTGTTGACAAAGTAATGTCTCTGCCTTTGAATATGCTATCTAGATTGGTCATAACTTTTCTTCCAAGGAGTAAGCGTCTTTTAATTTCATGGCTGCAATCACCATCTGCAGTGATTTTGGAGCCCCAAAAATAAAGTGACACTGTTTCCACTGTTTCCCCATCTATTTCCCATGAAGTGATGGGACCAGATGCCATGATCTTTGTTTTCTGAATGTTGAGCTTTAAGCAACGTTTTCACTCTCCTCTTCCACTTTCATCAAAAGGCTTTTTAGTTCCTCTTCACTTTCTGCCATAAGAGTGGTGTCATCTGCATATCTGAGGTTATTGATATTTCTCCCGGCAATCTTGATTCCATCTTGTGCTTTTTCCAGCCCAGCATAGTTAGAATAGGGAAAAGGAGTCCAAAATGGCGGTGGCTAAAAGACAAGGAAGGGACAAGCCCACGAAAATAGAACAGAGGAAGGTCAAAGGAAGGTCCGCGGACCCGAGTGAGGACTTCAGGTAGAACAACACTCCTGACTAAGCCCAATTTGCATAAGGCAGGCCCGGGGGGAAGAGAAAACCATAAAAAGAGGAGCCAAAGGGCTCCCTCTCTCTCTCTCTCCCTCTCCCCCTCCCCCTCCCACCCGCTGGGGTGCTCTTCTCTTCGCGTCTTTGGATCGACATACCCTCATGCCTCAAAGATGGATTTTCCTGCTATCTTCTAAATAAAATAGAATTGTAACACTGAGCTGTAACACTGATTTGTCTAAGAGCTATAACACGGTCTGTTTGAGACCTGAGAGCTATAACACCGTCTGTTAAGACCCGAGAGCTGTGACACGCCAAGGGGGCTTTAGTGTCCGTCACTCCAAATCTTTGTTGTAACAAGACGAAAACCAAGGAGCATACACTCGTGTGACAGACTGAAGCCCACCAGGATCCTCTGTCCTTGGGGATTCTCCAGGCAAGAATACTGGAGTGGGTTGTCATGCTTTCCTCCAGGGGATCTTCCCAATCCAGGTATCTAACCCAGGTCTCCCACACTGCAGGCAGGTTCTTTACCAGCTAGGCCACAGGGGAAGCCCAAGAATACTGGAGTGGGTAGCCTATCCCTTCTCCAGGGGATCTTCCAGACCCAGGAATCAAACCAGGGTCTTCTGCATTACAGGCAAATTCTTTACCAGCTGAGCTACCAGGGAAGCCCAAACAACTTTGCACATTTCATTTAATCTTCTCTGCAACTGTGAGCTAATTACCATCATTAACGTCAATTTAGGGGCTTCCGTAGTAGCTCAGATGGTAAAGCATCTGACTGCAATGCAGGAGACCCAGGTTCGATCCCTGGGTTGGGAAGACCCCCTGGAAAAGGAATTGGCAACCCACTCTAGTATTCTTGCCTGGAAAATCCCAAAGACAGAGGAGCTTGGCAGTCTGTACAGTCCATGTGGTCACAAAGAGTCGGACACGACTGAGCGACTAACACACAACGTCAGTTTATAGAGGAGAAAACTGAGACTTGCAGAGGCAAAGATCAAAAACTTGCCCCAGGCCAGCTTGCCCGCATTCCTGGTCCCTGCTTGTTCTACTCTGCTGCCTCAGTTTTTCTGCATTTACCTGCTGTCAGCAACTCAAAACCTTTGGAATCTGAGCTCCTGGAAAAGAAGAGTCAGTGTAAATAGACCCGAATAGTCACTTTGGCAGACAACGCTGCCTTTTCAACAGTTTGAACTTTTTTATTATTATTTTTTTCTGTGCAAATTCCCTGAAAACCCCTTCCTCATGAATGTCTTATTTTTCCACTGCATTTAAACACCTCCCAGACTGTTTGCTGCCACTGCAAAAATTTTGAAAAGTGTTTTTGCAGATTTCTTCCAATGAAAAAATCAACAAAATCACAAAAACTAGATGTTCTTTTTTTTCCCTCTCAAGATGAAAATGACTTCGAAAAATGAAGGAGGCAATTGAAACAAGGGAAACATAGCCTCAGGAGCAAGATTTTAGCACAACAAAGGGCACACCACCAGTCAAAACTTAAGATGATTCAGAGGTCATCAAGTCTTCAGGAAATGAGGAAAAATGGAGCAGAATATTAGCATTCTGAAGGCTCTAGCACCAAGAATCTAGTGACAAGATAACCCAAAACTGCATCTGTGGAAAACTCACAGCTGCAGGAAACCGCAGCAGAGATTCAAAGCTACTGTTGTATTGATTCCAATCTCTGCCTGAAATGGTGCACATTTATCAGACCTCTGTGATGCCTCATAGCAGAAAAAACTTTAAATACTTAGACCATATTTTAATTTTGAAAGGACACATCTTGCTACAATTTACTTCTTTGATTTTTCCACCATAGCTGAAATGTTTTATCTTGAGTTATAATCTAACACTTTCCTGGGTTTGGAATGAAGAGTGTAGGCTCTGGAATCAGACTGCTGGAGTTGTAATGTCATCTCAATCACTTACTAAGAGATGTGAACCTTGGATAAGTTCCTTAACCTCCCTAATTCTGTTTTCTCATCTGTAAAATGGGATCAATTATAGCTCACCTTTCATACAGTTTTTATTTGACTTAAATGAAATCATGTATGATAAGTGCTTGAAACAGTTCCCAGCACTCAGTAAATGCTCTAAAAAATTAGCAGTTATGATTATATTTTATCTGTTTCTATCCATAAGAAAGAAAATGTTATTTTCCTTAGGAAGTAAAAATCTGAGTATAAACCACTTAAACTGTTGAGTGCCAGATTTTGAAACAGACTTTCATAAAAAGTTAACTACACATCTGGCTCTTCTGTGGGGATCATCCCTTCAACTAGTTCTTCTAAGACATCAGTATCTTTATACCTTTATGCTGCCTCAGGTTCTAGTCCAAGAAATACATGCTGTGGGTGTGACACTTTCTTAGATGATTCCTCCGGAGCTCTTCCCATTTTTACCACTTGCTCTGTCTTCCACAATGGAGCACTTAAGTCTGCAACTTTTTCCTCTTTCTCCAGAAGGTTTCCATCCCCAAGATAATATTTATCTTCTAGGTTAATTGGCTTCCCTTGTGGCTCAGCTGGTAAAAAGTCCACCTGTAATGCGGGAGAACTGGATTGGGAAGATCCCCTGGAGAAGAGAAAAGCTACCTACCACTCCAGTACTCTGACCTGGAGAATTCCACAGACTGTATAGTCCATGGGGTCACAAAGAGTCGGACACAACTGAGTGACATTTTCTTTAGGTTTATTATAAGATTAAATGAGATGGTTCTTGTAAAGTTCTTAGAACTCTTCCTGGGACATGGTGTTAAGACCAAACAGGAGCCATGACAGGCTTCAGGGGGCCAAGGTAGGCCCAAGTCTCCTATACAGAGGGGCTGAGTTATTGCCAAGGAGGAGCTGAGATCATCCTCCGCCGGCGCCAGGACTCGACCAATCAGTATACTCCCTGTAGCCTGGTTCAAGCTTATCAGGACAAGGATGAAAACCCCTGAGAAAGCCCGCACACACGAAAATCTAGCCAATTAGTAGATGCTAAGGAATCCTTGCAACCAATCCGCCCCTGCCAACTCCCTGTCTTTGTCTTAAACCTATAAATGCTGCTGTAATTCAGGGCTCAGGGCCCTTGTTCCACTCCACTGCGTTGGAGGTGACATGGGCCCTGGCTCGAGCTAGCAATAAATTCCCTTTTTGCATTTGCATTGCTGTGGATGTCTTGTTCTCTCAGTTCTGGGGATTGGGACCTTGGGCATAACAAATGGTAGGACTACTGGTGTTAAATATTATTGTATAGATATTAATATTTCTCCTTTCCTCTCGACAAAAATAATACTCCTACCTGTGTGACCTCATGACACCTCTGTTCTCTCTCTTGTGGCATCAGTAGGTCACCCTGCTGTCTTAGTTTGTGTTGCTATAATCTAACACTACAGACTTGGTGGCTTAAACTAAAAGTATTTATTTTTCACAGTTCTGGAGGTGGAGAAGTCTAAGATCAAGCACTGGAAGCTTCAGTGTCTGATGAGGACACTCTTCCTGGTTCATAGATGGCCATCTCTTCAGATGACTGAAACAGGGCCACAGAGTTCTGTGGGGTCTTTTTTATAAGGACACTAATCCCACTCACTTCATGGCAAATAGATGGGGAAACAGTGGAAACAGTGGCTGACTTTATTTTTCTGGGCTCCAAAATCACCACAGATGGTGACTGCAGCCATGAAATTAAAAGACTTACTCCTTGGAAGAAAAGCTATGACCAACCTAGACAGCATATTAAAAAGCAAAGACATTACTTTGTCACCAAAGGTCCATCTAGTCAAGGCTATGGTTTTTCCAGTGGTCATGTATGGATGTGACAGTTTGACTATAAAGAAAGCTGAGTGCTGAAGAACTGATGCCTTTGAACTGTGCTGTTGGAGAAGACTCATGAGAGTTCCTTGGATTGCAAGGAGATCCAAGCAGTCCATCCTAAAGGAGATCAGTCCTAGGTGTTCATTGGAAGGACTGATGTTGAAGCTGAAACTCCAATACATTGGCCACCTGATGAGAAGAGCTGACTCATTGAAAAAGATCCTGATGCTGGGAAAGATTGAGGGCAGGAGGAGAAGGGGACGACAGAGGATGAGATGGTTGGATGGCATCACCGACTCAATGGAAATGGGTTTGGGTAGACTCCAGGAGTTGGTGATGGACAGGGAGGCCTGGTGTGCTGCGGTTCATGGGGTTGCAAAGAGTCGGACACGACTGACAGACTGAACTGAACTGAACTGAATTCTACTAGTGAGGACTCGACCCTCATCACTTAATTACCTCCCAAAGACCCCATTCTTGAACATCACTTTGGTGGTATGATTTCAACATATGTACTTTCAGGGGAGGACACAAACTTTCAGTTCATAACAACTGCCCATGTGGTATATTTCATGTTAAACATTTCTACTTCCTGAGCCATGAAATAATAAATGATCCAATGGTGAACACCTGGATTCTGGCCACCATCCCCTCTTCCTAAAGGCACCTGTTACTCTTTCCCCAGTTGGTTAGGTGTCCTATTATTGCATAGGCTTCTGAGTTGGCTCAGTGGTAAAAGAGATACAGTTTCACTCTCTGGATAAAGAAGATCCTGTGGAGGAGGGCTTGGCAACCCACTCCAGTATTCTTGCCTGAAAAATCCCATGGACAGAGGAGCCTGGCGGGCTACAGTCCATGGGGTCACAAAGAGTCAGACACATCTGAGTGACTGAGCATGCACACATGCATGTTACTGTACCTCCCCCAACACAGCTCTTCTTACACTGAATTGCTTTTGCAAGTTATATGTTTGTCTCTCCTTGAAATCAAAACACTAATCTTCTTTATTTCTTTTTCCAAAACCTCATACAGAGTCTGGCACAGAGTAGGCACTTACTGTTTCTTAGATAATGTACTTATTTACATTTTTAAAATATAGGAATCCTTGGGACCTAGTTCAAATCATAGCACAAATACAACTAAGTCCTGAGTCTATATGGGGGACAAGCCACACCTCTCACATGTGGCAAATTTGGATGCATCACACATGTGAGCAAAATTTAAGCAAACGGGTCTATTTTACTTTAAAACTCTGAACTGAAGAGATATGTGACACTCTACTAGGAAACTACTTTGTGTTGAAATGGGTGGTTACCACCTTTCTAGCTAACTCCACTGGGACTGTTTCACAGAAAATCCAAAAAGACAAATATGAAAGAAGGCCGTGTTTTCCTGTAGTATTCATATATTCCATCCTTGACTAGGCCTCTTATGTCATTGTCCAGTGGAGTCCACCAGTCTGGTATCTAGCATATTAAGCAATATATAAAAGATTATGTATGACATTGTCTATACTTTTGTTTCTAGCCTCAAAACTTTAGCTTTTAGATTTTTAATAGAAACCAGACATCACATCATTAATGTGTCATCAAAAGCACTGCCAGATTTTCTGTTCTTCCTGGGAATGACTCAATGGCTAGTGAGAATACATGGATGAGGTAACCCTGGGGATTCAGTTCAAATATATGCAGACCCCAAAACACCAGATCAGGGCCCAAGATCTAAAATTAGCTGTGCACAGAGGGGACAGAACAATTTCCAAAGTGAAATACTTGCAAGCCTCAGATTTCCAGCATTGTTCCATTCTCTGGACAGATGGAGGTTTGTCAACAATGTGCCATTGTCTATTCGATGTGCTAGAACCACAAAGATGAAACATGTGTCTACATACACAAACATATAGTACATTTAAGGAACTAATACAAGAGTGATTTAATCTTCCAAAATATATTAAAATTACATAACACAAGAGGCAATGATGAATTATGACATATAGTTGTATAAGTAAGCAGTAGAAAACTGTATGTGTAGTCACAGGACAAATAGCCCCGTGAAATTCTTCTGGTATAAATCATGTGTATGATTTGTTGTGTGTGATATAAAAAATTAATGCCATTGACCATATTTGTTAAACTAGTTGCGCCAAAGTGAGCTATAAAGTTTCGTGTAGAATGTCGGCATATTTTCATTAAAAAAAAAAATTAAAAAACTAACATTTACAAACTGCATAACCCTACATGCTAGACTTGTTTGCTCACTTTATCAAATGCATTTGGGAACAGGCTTTTTCTTTGTTAAGGGGTAAGGAAACTGCCTATAGGATGTGCATTGTGAGTTAGCCTTGCTGCTGCTGCTGCTGCTAAATCACTTCAGTTGTGTCCGACTCTGTGTGACCCCATTGACAGCAGCCCACCAGGCTCCCCCATCTCCAGGCAAGAATACTGGAGTGGGTTGCCATTTCCTACAAATTCCACCCTTTCCAAAGGGTTGAAAAGAAACAGGTCATGGAGAGAAGGCCAGAAGCCTATGGAGTCTCCAGTATAAAGTCCAGAAACTACTCTGCATTCATTCACTGTTAATGAATACTTATTCTGCTGGGAGAGTGTGCAATCTCACACCTAACAAAGGCTAAAATCAATAAGGGCTGTATCTAATAATGTTTGGTTGTTGTATTTAACAGGGAAATTAAAAGTGTAGGAAACTGTTTGGTTAATTTTGATGACCTGAAATTTTATTCTCATTAGAGATAAAAGAGATTTTTCTGTATCTGGCACAGAAAAAATAAGTCAGCCAGATTTGGGGCAAGTTGCTGACAAGGATGGGATGAACAGACTGTCAAGTGAAAATAAACAACATTTATAAAGACAAAGTGGAGAAATTATAATGCGCAATTATTCTGTGATTTTGCAAATATCATAATTAATTAGTTTCATACATTATTGTAGAATATCTCAAGAAATCCCTGAATTTTAAATCCTCATCAACATTTTATGTGTACATGTGTGCTAACTTGATTCAGCTGTGTTGAACTCCTTGCAACCCCATGGACTGTAGCCCACCAGGCTCCTCTGTCCATGGAATTCTCCAGGCAAGAATACTGGAGTGGGTTTCTATTTCCTCCTCAAGGGGATCTTCCCAAGCCAGGGGTTGAACCCACTCAGGTCCTTTACCACTAGTGCCACCTGGGAAACCCTAAATAAGGTAATCACCATCCTAAATCTTGTGTTTCTTATTCCATTATTTTTTCTACAATAGACTTGTAAGACACGCACACAATAATCACAAATAACAATATTCTACTTTTGAAGTAAACTGAAGTATCTTCTTCACTGAAAGTGGCTCTAGCAACAATAAAATCTAAACTGAGCTCAACCTGTGACCAAATCGACTCAATTCTCTGCCTTAATAGCCTGACAGAAGAAGAAGTAAGTCCATTTTCAGCTGTAAATATTTTCATCAGGCAAGTACTGTTTTCTAACATTTACTCAAATGTTGGATAATATATGCAGAAATAATGACACAGAAAAGAGGTTTTTAAGAAAGAGAATTTAATATCAAAAGACAAAGCAATCAACAGAACCAGACTCAGAGTTGATCATACTTATGGGCTGAATTGTGTGTCACTAAATTCATATGTTGAAGTCTTAAACACTAATGTGACTATATTTGGATATAGGACCATTAAAGAGGTAATTGGGGTTAAATGCAGTCATAAGCATGGCACTCTATTCCAGTAGGACTGATATCTTTGTATGAATATGAAGAGGCACCAGGGAAGTACAAGCACAGAGAAAATGCTATATGAGGATTCATGGAGAAAGCAGTTATTTGTAAGCCTCAGGGAAACCAAACCTACCAAAGACTTGGTCTTGAATTTCCAGCCTTCAGAACTGTGAAAAAATATCAATATGCTGTTTAAGCCAAGTCACCAAGTCTGTGGTATTTTGTTATGGCAGCCCTAGCCAACTATTACATATGTTGTGTGGAAACCATCAAACAGAAATATTGAAATAACTATGAGAAATTTTTAAGATACAGTGAAGAAAGTGTACAAAATGTACAAATAGATAGGAAATTTCAGAAGAAATTTTAAGACAGTAAAATAAAATAAGAAATAAAAATCATAATAATAGACATTAAAATTATTTTGACAGGTTTATCTAAAGATAGGAGAGTTGAGAAAAGAATCAGTGGATCTGAACTTTATTATAAATTACTGAAGATGAAACAAAGAGCAGAGAGAGGAAGGAGCAGAAGAGGAAGAATAAGGAAGATGGTAGAGAAGAAGTAAGAAAGAGAAGGGAAAAGAAAAGAACAGGTGAACAAAGAATGACAACAGAGCATCCAAACTGTAGGCTTATATCCATATAGTATAAATGTAATTGGAGTCCCAGAAAAAAATGAAGGTTAAAAACATGTCTCTCCATGAGACATGGCTGAAAATTTCCAAAAATTAATGAAAGTCAGCAATGCGCATATCCAAGAAACTCAGATAACTATAAGCAGGATCATTACACACACACATACCACATACTTGCACACACATTTGTTTACATCAGCGTTAAAGAAAGAAAAAAGAGAGAGAGAAAATGTTGTGGGTGGTTATAAAAAAAGAAATATTACTTGCCTATAGGAAAAAAAATTATAGCAGCTATGCATGCCAGAAGAAAATGAATACTATCTTTCCGATACTGAAACAAAATTAGCTAAGCCAGAATTTTATATTAAAAAAAAAGCATTTCAGACAAACAAAAATTGAGAGTATTTGCTGCCAACACACCTGCACTGCAAGAAATATTAAAGAAGGTTCATCAAACAGAAGAATTAAGATACCAGATGAATATTTGGATTTACAAAGAAATGAGTGCCAGAAATGTCAAAAAGAGAGTAGATATTAAAATATTATTTTTTTAATTGTAATTACTTTAAAAAATAATTGATGGCCAAATAAAAAATAGTAGTAATATATCTGGGGCTAGATGAAATACATAGAAGTAAAATGTAGGTTAATAATAAGACAAAGGATAAAAAGAAAGAATTAGATGGTATACGCTAAAGTTCCTATTCTAAATATATAGTGGTATAACATTACTTAAAGGTAGATCATTATAAATATATATAGAGAGAGAAAGAGAGAGAACCCTAGAGCAAACACTTAAAAAGAGACATAATGAAAAAATATGGAAATAAAATTAAATCATAAAATACTCAATTTTTTCAGAAGGGGAAAAAAGAAAATAAAAAGCAATTAGAATATAAAAGATTTATGATCAACCTTACATGACTAATTTCATAAAATAAATGGTCTAATCACTACAGTTATTAATAGAAGACAGTTTGTAAGATTAAAAGAAAAAAATAACTATGTGATATTTCCAAGAAATCAACTTTAAGTATAAAAATATAAAGAGATTAAAAGTAAAAGACAAAATACGGTCAAGATTTCTAGGTTGAAAAAAGGGAGAAATTAAGATTTGAAATAAAGTTTTGCCTTGAGAAAGTTGAGTAGTGATGTTATACATAAAGGTGGAGAGGTTAGACAAATAATAGGTTCGGGAAGTACAAACAATAATTTAGTTATGGACACTGTGTTAGTCAAAGTCAGAAGTTATTAACCTATGTTACTAGCTGGCTTCCTATTTTTGTATGGCCTGTGAGCTAAAAATAGTTTCTATACTTACAAATGGCTGACAACAATAAAGGGAATATTTTGTGAAATGCAAGCATATAAAATTTAAGTTTCAGGGCGCATAGATGAATCGTATTGGAGCACAGCTGCATTCATTCACTTACACATTGTGGCTGCTTTTGCACTACAATGATGAGGTTGAGCAATTGCGAGAGAAACCATATGTGGCACTAATCTCTTCACACTGATGCTTGGTGCATTATAAATCATAGTGCATAGTTACTACTCAACAGAATGTCATTGTCACAAGCATTATCTTACAATTATCTTTTATGCAATTTTTATTGCTAATGCATCCCATTGTGTCAATAAAAGAAAGGAAAAAAGTGGACTTGAATAGTATGTTTTTAAGGCACGGTGAAATGTAGATGATTTTGTTACTGAATTAGACAGCAAAGTATTGTGTTCTACATGCAATGATCCTATAGCTATAGAATACAATATGTGATGACATTACCAGATTAAACTTTTATCACAATATTCTCAATACACAGGAAAGCAACAGTCTGAAAAATTACTAGAAAGTTTAAAACTGAGTATCTCATCACAGCAAGATTTCTCCATACAAATAAAAATAAGATTACAACCAAAGTAAATGTCTAACTGGCTCATTTGTTAGCCAGTCAAACAGCATTTGGGGAGTTAATGAAATCATGCATGATTTTAGTGGCCAAAGAAATATGTTTAGATTAAAATTGTCTAAGACTATTAGCCTTTCAGCCAAAACGGTTGTTCAAAAAGTTGAGAACATTGGGATCAACATCAATAATCAATTTAAAACAAATGATATGAGTCTTTCCATAGTACTTAATGAGTTAACAGATGTTACCAATACTGTTCAGTTGTTTATTCAAGGAGTTAATACTGAGTTTGAAGTGACTGAAGAATAATCCTGAGTGATCTGTGTGAAATAACTATATGCAAGAATACTTTCAAAATTGAGGAAACATATTTCAGTATAACATGACATGGAATCTTCTAAGAAGCATAACAACTAATAGTGATGAAAATGTGGATGGAGCAGAAAAAGTCATAGTTGAACAAACATAAAGTTTGCAAGAAGTGTAGTTTTTATAGTCTTTGATGTATTATTAGCTGTATTATTCATCTATGGACATTTCCAGAAATTTTTTAGTTATCCTGTGATATTACACCAGTAGTTAGTGATGAGCTTTGCTTGCTCTCATGGACTTAATCATCACTGATGCTGAAAACTTATGAACTGAAGATGTGAATTGCAGCTGAATGTTATGACTTACTCCATCACACACCAGTTCAGTGACGTGGCACTAGTAAAATTTTATTGCTGTGTTTTGGATCTCACAAACAAGATTTGAATTTTTCTAAACAAAATGAACCCCAAACGCTATTACCAAATGGTGAACAATTTTGAAAATTACTTTTTGCTGTGAACTTGAGAATATTTATGAATTCAACCCAAAATTATACGACAAAACAAGGTTTATTCAAGATACAAGTAGTCATTTAAATAACAAATAATGTTTGAATTATAGTAATGTCAATCTACTTTACATACTTCTGTGCTGTTGAAAGTTAAAACAAAAGTAGCTATGTTTTCAGAGTTCACAGTAGAGTTCCAACAGCCTTTCAATGCAAGTGCAATGCAAGTGCAAAAGAGATGTTCAAATTTCAAAATCCATTTAACTGTGCTATCAAAGAGTCCACCTAAGCTTCAATTTAACGAGATTAATCTGCAACACTGCTGTTTAGTCGCTAAGTCATATCCAACTCTTTTTGTGATCCCATGGACTATAGCCCTCCAGGCTCCTCTGCCCATGGGATTTCCCAAACAAGAATACTGGAGTGGGGTTCATGTTTGGGAACGCATGTAAGAATTAAAGATTTTAAAATTAAAAAAAAATAAAAAATTAAAAAAAAAAAAAAAAAGAGAAGAATACTGGAGTGGGTTGCCATTTCCTTTTCCAGGGGATCTTCTGGACCCAGGGGTCAAAAGCAAGTCTTCAGCACTGGCAGGGGGATTCTTAACCACTGAGCTGCCAGGGAAGGCTCTGATCTAGAGTGTATGGACATGCTGAAAAGCAACTAACAAAGAGAAGGATTTAATGAAATTCTATAAATGTCTTCCCCTGATGCTGGGAAGGGCAGGAGGAGAAGGGGACGACAGAGGATGAGATGGTTGGATGGCATCACAGACTCGATGGACATGAGTTTGAGTAAGTCTGGGAGTTGTTGATGGACAGGAAAGCCCGGCATGCTGCAGTCCATGGGATCACAAAGAGTCAGACATGACTGAGCGACTGAACTGAACTGAAAATTATATATAAATAAGATTGATATCAGTATTTGGTAGTATCTATTTTTGTGAAAAGACATTTTCAAAGATGAGATATACTTTTATATATAATACTATAGCTCAATATTGACAGAAGAAAATTGCAATTGATTTTGTTAATAGAAAAGGCTACCTTGGAACTTCAATTAGGCAAAATATTGTCCTCCCTCAAACTAGAATTCCATTCCTCTCATTAGTGTATCTGTATTACAAAAAGTAACACATTGCTTCTAATATGATATGATAAAATGATATTATTATTGCATTTTTTTATTTCTTGATAGAAATTTAGGGAAATTTGTCTCCTCCATTGATTTAAGGGCCTATAATATCTTTAATCTCTTGCTAACAATGTCTAAAGTATTTGCTATCTGACCCTTTACAGAAAAAGCTTGCCAATCCCTAGTAAAGACAAGCTATGTGGTAGTAGCAGTGAACCCTGAAATACCAAGAACTTAACACAATAGGCTTACACTAAGTTTTACTTTTCATGGCTCAGTCTAACATGGGTCCCACAGGTTCCTTGTGCTCTCCTCCAGGAGACTCAGGAATCCAGGCTTCTTCCATCACTCAACACTTTCATTTTGGATTTCTTTATTTTCAAACCTGTGTATGAGAAAGAATACTAAGAATTCACAACAGTTTCATCTACCACGGAATGGAAGGGACAAATTCCTTCTGCTCAAATTTGAGAGTCATTAGTATATGGATATTTAATGATATGCAAATAAATGAGCTCTTCTACAAAGAAAATAGAGAAAAATCACTCAAGGAACATACCTCAAAGCACTTCAATTTATGGAGGCCCAGTCAACAAGAGGAAAATGAACATGAGAAGGTCATTGAGAGTGACAGCTAAAAATGCAGAAATAATAGGAAAGTTTAATGTCACAAAAGCTAAGCAAAGCCTCAAAAAGACTGTCATGTATGGTCTATAACCTATTTCCAATTGTGACTCAGGCAAGTCACAACTGCTCTGAACTGAACTGCCCACACCTGTATATTAGTATATTGAGAATAATTACAATAAATATTTACCCTGAATATTCATTGGAAGGACTGATACTGAAGCTGAAGCTCTAATACTTTTGCTACCCGATGTGAAGAGGTGATTCATTGAAAAAGACCCTGACGCTGGGAAAGATTGAAGGCAGGAGGAGAAGGGGGAGATCAAGGATGAGATGGCTGGGTGGCATCACCGACTCAGTGGACATGAGTTTGACCAAACTTTGGGAGATAGTGAAGGGCAGGGAAGCCTGGTGGTGTGCTGTACTCCATGAGGTAGCAAAGAGTTGGACATGACTTAGTGATTGAACAACAACCTCAAAAGATTCATTATGAGGAGGAAATGCAATCGTGTACACAAAAGCACTGAAATCCCTGCACAAATTATGACAGTAACTGTTTTCATTGTAGTCACATGCAATAACTCCTCTACTTCGTGCCACATTTTTCTGAAGAGTTAGAATTCTCCCATAACCCACCCCAACCACTGCCTCCAAATTATCACGGCAGATTTTACCAAACTGGTTTGGTTGTGGATAATCACAGTCTAACTGAAATTCAGTGATTCCCAGCTAGAAGCATTTCAGAGGCAAGAACTACCCAGGGACGTGACTCTCTTTCAGTAAAATGAGATTAGTGTGTGAAATCCTTAAGATCTTTCTAAAACAAAGCTCCAACTCAAGCAGGCAGCTTCTGAGCCCCCACTGGCCATAGGCAGACACAGTAAGCTATAGTCTGAAATTCTGGTAAATAGTGCCCCAAACTTCAGGGAAATCATAAAAGCAGCTGAATGAGAACTGTGTCCTAAAGCTCACTGGCTGTTAGGCGTGATCAACACTGAAGGTAAAAATAAACAAATATAAATGAAACTCTACTTAACTCAAGACCTTTCACTTCATAGATTTTTATTAAAACACATTTGCAAAAGTACAAAGGTTAGTCTGTGTTTTCTTTTTCCTTCTCTTTTTTTCACTATGATATATTGGAATTGTCCAATTGAAACCATATGTTGGCTCAGTAATTCTCAATTGCAAAATGTGCACCATTTTAAAACCCAATAAAATGAAGAGGGGGAGGGCACTAATGTATCAGGATAAATACTCTTAGACTGATAGAAATACTGTGTTTCCAATCTATTGGAAAGGAGGAAAAGCCACCTCTTTCGTTAATTATAATACCTACAGAACAGAAATGTAATGCAACTGAGGTAATGACATGCTGATGCACTGGGGGGAAAAAATCATATAATTTGGAGAAAAAAACAGAAAGCCTGAGTTTGAACCTACCTCTTCCACCTATTGGCTCAGTGCCCTTTTAAAACAGTTGTAATCTCACTCAGACTCAGTTTCAATTCCTATAATACAAACAAAATAATCCCCACCTTGGATAATTGTTATATGGACTGCATAGATTTAATAAGACAAAGCACACATCTGTGTGATACGTGGTTGGAACTTGACACTGAATGAAATGGATGACAATTTACTCCATTCTAGATTCTGCTACTTTGTATTGTTCTCTTTTTTTTCTGAAAATTAATTTTGGAAAACTGAGAAGCTGAATAGAATAGCAAATTCAATAACGTGTCAAAACCTGAAGCATGAATAGGAATGAAAATAAATCTGTTGAGCCACGAGCACCTATCATCCACCCTTCACCCAGTTCAAGTTTCTCCAAGGCTGATGTGCACCCCAGTTACCAAGGACCTTGATCAAATGCAGATTCTAATTCAGTAAGTCTAGGGAGGGTCCTGAAATTCCATTTCAGTCACTAGGTGATGCCAATGCTTGATCAATACTGAGCAGAAGTTTTGCACAAAGGATGATTTTTTTTTAAATTAAAATGATTATGGGTCACTTTTTTCCTTCAAAATTCCAGTAAATTTACTGATTTTTACCCCAAAAAAATGCTATTATTAGATTTTTACATAATAATAACAGTCAATGCTGTTTAGAGCTTGTGTGTGTGTGTGTGTGTGTGTGTGTGTGTGTGTGTGCGTGCGCGCGCGCGCGCTAAGTCACTTCAGTCGCATCCAGCTCTGAGACTCTATGGGCTGTATGTAGCCTGCCAGTCTCCTCTGTCCATGGAATTCTCCAGGCAAGAATACTGGAGTGGATTGCCAAGCTCTCTCCTCCAGGGCATCTTGCCAATGCAGATATCAAACCCTCATTTCCTGCATCTCCTGAATTGCAGGCAGATTCTTTACCTCTGAGACATTAGAGTAGCCCTGCGCTAATTGTAATGCTAACTGCTTTACATCCTCTCATAGGTACGTAAGTACCTAATATTGTATTAGTATTTTCACAATAAGGAATCAGAGGTCCAAATATGTCTTTTCTTTTCACTCAGCCATTGTTCTTTGCTTAATTCATTCTGTTTTGAGCAAGGAAATCGATGTTCAGTTCAGTTCAGTCCCTCAGTCGTGTCCGACTCTTTGCGACCCCTTCTTGTCCATCACGAACTCCGGGAGTCTACGCAAACCCATGTCCATTGAGTCGGTGATGCCATCCAACCATCTCATCCTCTTTCATCCCCTTCTCCTCCTGACTTCAATCTTTCCCAGCATCAGGGTCATTTCAAATGAGTCAGCTCTTCGCATCAGGTGGCCAAAGTACTGGAGTTTCAGCTTCAGCATCAGTCCTTCCAATAAACACCCAGGACTGATCTCCTTTAGGATGGACTGGTTGGATCTCTTTGCAGTGCAAGGGACTCAAGAGTCTTCTCCAACACCACAGTTCAAAAGCATCAGTTCTTCGGCACCCAGCTTTCTTTATAGTCCAACTCTTGCATCCACACATGACTACTGGAAAAACCATAGCCTTGACTAGATGGAAATTTGTTGGCAAAGTAATGTCTCTACTTTTCAATATGCTGTCTAGGTTGGTCATAACTTTCTTTCCAAGGAGTAAGCACCTTTTAATTTCATGGCTGCAATCACCATCTCCAGTAATTTTGGAGCCCAGAAAAATAAAGTCAGCCACTGTTTCCACTGTTTCCACTGTTTCCCCATCTACTTCCCATGAAGTAATGGGACCAGATGCCATGATCTTCGTTTTCTATGAATGTTGAGCTTTAAGCCAACTTTTTCACTCTCTTTCACTTTCATCAAGAGGCTCTTTAGTTCCTCTTCACTTTCTGCCATAAGCGTGGTGTCATCTGCATATCTGAGGTGATTGATATTTCTCCCGGCAATCTCAATTCCAGCTTGTGCTTCCTCCAGCCCAGCGTTTCTCATGATGTACTCTGCATCGAAGTTAAATAAGCAGGGTGACAATATACAGCCTTGACATACTCCTTTTCCTATTTGGAACCAGTCTGTTATTCCATGTCCAGTTCTAACTGTTGCTTCCTGATCTGCATATAGGTTTCTCAAGAGGCAGGTCAGGTGGTCTGGTGTTCCCATCTCTTTCAGAATTTTCCACAGTTTATTGTGATCCACACAGCCAAAGGCTTTGGCATAGTCAATAAAACAGAAATAGATGTTTTTCTGGAACTCCCTTGCTTTTTCGATGATCCAGCAGATGTTGACAATTTGGTCTCTGGTTCCTCTGCCTTTTCTAAAACCAGCTTGAACATCTGAAAGTTCACAGTTTATGTATTGCTGAAGCTTGGCTTGGAGAATTTTAAGCATTACTTTACTAGTGTGTGAGATGAGTGCAATTGTGTGGCAGTTTCATCATTCTTTTGCATTGCCTTCTTTGGGATTGGAATGAAAACTGACCTTTTCCAGTCCTGTGGCCACTGGTATTCCTTGCCTTTAATATAACAGACAGAAACAAATACATTCAAGATAAGCTTGAATACAAAAACAGTCTGTATTTATTGAAAGTAGTAGCTTTTGAGTGATATTTGCTGTATTTTAATATACTGATAATGGATAACACTGTTTGACATCTGGGATGTCAGAACTACCTGGATTTTTGCGTGCATCCTTACAAAAGTAACTTTCTATTACTAGACTTTTCTCAAAAAGTTATATTTTCCTGTAGCATAATGTTGGCATATCATGGGCATTTTATACTCAGAACATACTTAAAGAGCTCTCATTCATTCTCTAAACGTACAGTGAACACCTATTCTAAACTATACAAGCAAGTTTACTTTGAGAGCAACAGATAATTTAAAACAAAGATCACATGAAAGTGGTTTTGGAGAGCCACACTATTTTTCAGGCTGCCTGGGACTCACTCATTCCAGCCCCAAAGGAAAGTGAGCATATGGTAAGAAGGGTAGATACTTGTAACAGAAATCTGAGTTAAAATCTCAGCTCCTCAATTTACTACTCATATGACCTTGAGCAAATTGCTTAACGTTTTTGTTTTTGTGTGCATGCTCAGTTGTGTCCGACTCTTTGAGACTCTTTGGATTGTAGCCTCCAGGCTCCTCTACCCATGGAATTTTTTTCAGGGAAGAATACTGGGGTGGGTTGCCATTTCCTCCTCCAGGGGATCTTCTTGACCCCAGAATTGAACCCATGTCTCCTGCATCTCCTGTGTTGCAGGCAGATTCTTTACCTGCTGAGTCGTCGGGGAAGCCCTCATGTTTACCTTTATGAGCCTCAGTTTCCTCATCTGCAAGGTAAAGATGAAAAATAATCATACTTATTTTCTATGACTGCTATAAGGATTAAATACAGTCTATAAAGCACTTAGCCAATGATAAATGCTATTGATGCTGCACTATTTTGGTTCTAAGATGCACTTTTTTGTAGCACTTTAACGTCTCTGAAATTAGGAAATGTAATCTAATAAATGTGAACATGTCTGACAGTTAGCTTTTGTGTATTATAACATAAGTGCCTGACATTAAGTTTCTGATCAACAAGATAATCGTTTCAAAGACATCCACCTGGAATAAACACACTGCCAGCTACACAACTAGATAAGGAGCCAGGCAGCTCCACCCATGAAGTTTCCCTTTTAGAAAGCCCTGGTCAACCTATAAAATTGATGGACTAATCTAGCTTTCCCTTCTTGTGCTTTAAGCCCCACCCTTATGTTTTAAATTCACCAATAAAGAATAAAACCTCAAAAACCTAGGCGCACCACCCTTGATCCCAATAAAGGCAGAGCCCCAGGTTCAATCTCTTTTTCTCTCTCTTTCTTTCTCTGTCATACATTGGGTCTGGCTGGTGAAATGTCTGTAGGGGCCTCACCACAAGTACAGTAGTCTGGTAAGTTAGGTGAGTGCCCCCAGTCACTGCTAGCTGATCGCATTAGGGAACCCTTGACAGAAACTGACCACCTTGGCCAGGAAGATAACAATCACTTGCATGAATTATCTCACAACAGGAGATTCCAATAAGAGACATGGTGTTGCCATCAGCAAACTAACTGGGGGGATTCAGGTGGGGTCAAAAGGGAGGAAGAGATATCAGCCCATGGTAACGGCCAACTTCTCAGAACCTCTTGCGCTAGAATGTGGGTTGAGACGTGTGAGCACCGCCACGAAGGACCTGAGTCAGACCAAATACCAGCACAAGCAAGATGACTGTCTGGGACACCATGAACTTAAAACCTGTGACTGCAAGCCACATGGCAGAGCAGTTCTCCTGGGTTCCCTTACCCTACTGCTCTCCGCCTGGGCTCTCCTTCCCAATAAAATCTTTTGCTTTGTCAGCACATGTGTCTTCTCAGACAATTCCTTCCTGAGGGTAGACAAGAGCAGATTCTCAGGGTCTGGAAGGGGCCCTGTTCCAGTAACAATAGTATGACTATGGATAGACAGAGACCAGCCCCAAACAAGAGAGCTTATAATCGCCATAAACCAGGTGGCATTTTGAGGTAAGTGTCGTTCTCTGTGCTTGCATGATTTTAAAAGTAGATGCACACATCCTTGTCACTTCAATTGCTGTATTTGCACAGCTATTTCCACGCACACTCACTGTGATTGGTATTTTAGATGTTTTTAAAAGATTATATGATTTCACATTGAAACAAAAATTATTATGTATGCCTGAGATCACAGGAAAAGAGTATTGAGACATTTGACATTAGGGACACAAATATCACTGTTGAGAAATTGCTAAAATTACATATTTTCTTGCAAAGCAACAATCAAGTGTTTAACAGGACCTAAGAAAGTAACATACCCACAAGTAAATGAAGCCATTAACATTTTCTTGCCTGCATATCTACAAAGAGGTCATCTGTCACACACCAAGCAACAGAATTAAAGAGAGGAGAAATTGATACCTGGAAGAGGTAAAGGAATCTTGAAGAAATGAGACACCAACAAGACCAATTCTTATTTTACGCAGTATTGAACAAGAATTTGTGAAATTTTTCCTTCTACCTTTGAATTTAAATTCCAGAGCTATATGATCAATGAAGACAAAAAGGAAGAATGGAAAAAAGGAGGAGGTCAGGAGGGAGAAAGGAAAGACATAGTTAATTTCTCTTGCATTTTCATTTTGATGTATTCCATAAAGTGATAAATGATAAAAGTCTATGTTTATATAAGTCTAAAATGGCTCTTTCAACCAAACTTTTTAAAACTTCTATGGTAGCATTATGTTATAGTTTAATTGACAGCATTTTTTCTTTTAGTACACAAACTAATAGTCCATCTTAAATGTGATAACATCTTGAAATGGATGAAATATGGAAAAAGTTAGCTGCTATTAACACAATATGGCTGTATCTCTATGATATTAGCAAGATTTCTCTCAAAATAATTATTGATAGAAAAAGAGCCACTTTCAAAAATGTACTATAACTATTAGGATCCAATTTACAATATGTATGACAATGAAGAAGCAATTAGATGAAATTAAAAATTCAGCCATTTACTTATTTTTTTTCATCTTAAGTATAGCTTGGTAAACCCCTGCGACTTTTCTCCTGGGGAGCTTTTGGTAACACTTCTGTAAGGCTCAAATTCATGCTGTTAACACTTAGGTTAACTTTTTTGACTGATTTGTCTGTTTAGTCCAAAAAGTGATTCAGTAGATTTTTCCCCAGCAAACTTCCTGCCAGGACTATAATCACCCAACATGAATAATAGTCTCTAGACCACGGGAAGTACTAGAGAGGGTTCTGAATGTCATAATCAGAGACAGCCCTTGAGAAATGTTTAAATGACAAACCATCTAAATTTGTCTTGAGTGTTACTCTTCTTCCCTTCTTTTACTCATTGTGGATGTGCACACATGCACGACACACACACACACACACACACACACATACACAGTACTATTCAGGCTTTCAGCTAGCTAATAACAGAAAGTTAAACATAAGCAATATGACAGAAGAAATATTTGCAACAATAACAGGATGATAATTTGAGTATGTGCGGTATTTGTTCCTTACGTGCTAGCTGTGAAGGCATGCAATGGGAGAGATGCTAATAAAACCAACTTCATTTATGGATGTGAGAGTTGGACTGTGAAGAAAGCTGAGCGCCGAAGAATTGATGCTTTTGAAATGTGGTGTTGGAGAAGACTCCTGAGAGTCCCTTGGACTGCTAGGAGATCCAACCAGTCCATTCTGAAGGAGATCAGCCCTGAGATTTCTTTGGAAAGACTGATGCTAAAGCTGAAACTCCAGTACTTTGGCCACCTCATGCAAAGAGTTGACTCATTGGAAAAGACTCTGATGCTGGGAGGGATTGGGGGCAGGAGGAGAAGGGACGACAGAGGATGAGATGGCTGGATGGCATCACTGACTCAATGGACGTGAGTCTGAGTGAACTCCAGGAGTTGGTGATGGACAGGGAGGCCTGGTGTGCTGTGATTCATGGGGTCACAAAGAGTTGGACACAACTGAGCGACTGAACTGAACTTCATTTGTGTCTTTTAAGCTTCTGGCAATTCAGTTCCTGCATTAAAAAAATAATAATAATAGATTTGCTGGAATACTTAGCTAACCAGAATTTCCTACCTCAGAGACAATATATAGAACTTCTTTGGAGTAGAGGAGACAAGCAGGAAATTCTCAAAGAAAATAAAAGAGTTAGGCAGAATGTGGAAAACCTGTACCTTTTCCACTCTAAGAACAGAGCCCTGGGTGGGAATAAGGGAAAATAATAGAAACACTATTATGAACTTAAACCCAAAAAGCAGAAAATTTCTGAGTATTTTTTCTTGGGTGGAGCCAGAAAAATGATGAGCATCTTAAAGAAATATTCCACACTTGCAAACAACTGTATGATGGTAGGTATGGTAGTTGCATCTGGAGACACGGGGAGACAGAAAGACCCTCAGAACTTTTCACAGGAAAGAAGAGTAGGATGCCTAGGTAAATGATCAGTCTTCTGTTAACTACACCGTTTAGTGTCCTTACCATGTCTGGTCTCTCGCTCTAGTAGCATCCTGCTGCAGGATTTACCATGCGGTACATTTGAAAGGCATAGCCTTATACCATCCTAGTAAGAGTGATCTCATGTCCAGGCTGCCTCTTCCGTGACTTTATTTTGAAAGATATTTGTGCTGGTATGAATCGTTTGCTGACAGGTTTGGTTTTGTTTGTTTCTTGCTTTGTTGTTTTGTTTTGCATACTTTAAAGATGTTGCTCTACTGTCTTCTAGTTTACATTATTTACCCCAGAAGGAATTTGTTGCTACCCACATCTTTGTTTCTCTGTTCACAATTTGTCATTTTTCCTCTAGCTGATTTTTAGATTTTGTTTTTCTCACTAGCTTTAAGTAGTTTGATTCATGATAGAGTTTCTTGAGTTTCAGGATGTGTAGGTTCGTAGTTTTAATCAAATTTGGAAAAATATTGACCATTATATCTTCAAATACTTTTTCATTGATCCCACCTCTTCTCCTCTAGGAACTGCAATTATATCTTCATCAGTCTGCTTCAAGACATCCCACAGCTCAGAGATGCTGTCTTCATATATTTTTTTATCTTTTATATTTCTGCTGAATATTTATATATTTATGTATAAATACAGTTACATTTTGTATGTCTTCAAGCTTGTTAATCTTTTTTTTTTTTTTCTGCATGTGTTAGCTACCTTTTATTCACTCTGGTTTATTTTATGCCTCAAATGTTTTAGTTTTCATATCTGTGGGTGGTTTGGTTCTTATTTATATTTTCCACGTCTCTCCTTAACATCATCAGTCTTTCCTCTAGCTTTCTGAATAAATGGAAAGCAGTTATATAACTGTTTTCATGTCCTTGTCTACTAGTTCAATTATTGGTGTCATTCCTGGGTCAGTTATGATTGATTGACTCTCCTTCCCATCATGGGGTCTATTTCTCTAGATGAAAAGTGCCTGGTAAATGTGTATACCTGCTAATTTTTAACTAATGAGGAGTTTTACATTGTTGGATGTTGTATATTTTTACGGTCTTGTAAACACTCTGGAGTTTTCTTGTGGGATTGGGTGTGTTACCTGGAAATAATTTTGATTTTTACAGGTTTTGTTTGTGAGCTCTTTAGCCTGCAGAGTGGCATTTAGAACATGATTAACATTTCCCCACTACTGAGGCAAAATTCTCTTGAGTAATCTATTCAACATGAAGCTTTCTACTCTGACTGGATGAAATTAGACTTCTTTCCAGCCCTGTGTGAACTCGAGATTGTTTCCTCTAATTCCTTTGGGCAGTTCTTTCTCTGCTTCTGGTAGTTTCCTCACATGCCTGTGCTTACTAACACTCAGCTGAAGGCTTCAAGGAGATCCTCTGCATATTCTTCTGCTCCTACTCGGTACAATTCTATCCTCTCCATGACTCAGCTCCATGCACTCTAGTCAACCTAACCTCCCTGGACTTCAAGCCCCACCTGGGTCCCCCTGCCTCCTCATGCCTGGTTTCCTCTCTCTCAGGGGACTCTGTCCACTGCCCAAGGCGTGATGTCTTGAAACTGTTTTTTAATGTATTATGTCTGGTGTTTTAGTTACTTTTGGGTTGAAAGATACATTCAAATTGTGTTATACTATTTTAGGCAGAAGCACAAATCAATGTGATGATTTCTTAATGTCTTATTCCCTGTGGTATTTAAGTTTACATACTATGATAATATTCTGGTTTTTGTTATTTGGGATGGCATTTTTCAATCAAAAGTTTTTCTTATTCAGATTAAAATACCCACAAGCCTCTTAATGTTTAGGATTTTAAGCCCAGGTTCCTGGTATATTAAACTATCTAGAGTAAGAAGAAAACATAGGAATATTTTGCCTATACATTGCCAAGCATCCAAAGTCTAAATGTATCCAAATAGCCTGATGTTTGGTTTCATATAGCCCTAACATTTGACTGCTTGCTTCTTCTCTTTCCTGTCAGCTGTTGGATCTCTACATTCACAAATATAAACTACAGTGAATTCACCATTCCAAAGCTAATCCTTTCCTTCTCTTCAAGCAGCTTTGGAATTCAGCCATACCTGAGCCAAGGAGGACCAGAGAGGTTTAAAAATAAAAAACGTTTTCCTCTAGCTGAAGATTGTAAAAATCATTCTACAAGTGGAAAGCAAATCTTTAATGACAAATCACTTTTAGTTATTTTTAAAACTTGTTTATGTAATTCCTAACAGAACATTTTTCTTCTCTGGGGATCATTTTGTCCTTTTTCCATTTGGCCCCTGCTTCTGAGATAAAGCCATTATCAATAAACCATTTGGGAGGAGAAAAGAGGAAGATGGCTTATCCTAAGCAGAAAAGCTTCTTTCTCTTCTTATCCAAACATACATGGACCCCAGTGACACATCCCACAGTAAAGTGGCTCAGTATTTTTAATACTAACTGAAACCTCTAAAACTGAGAACATTTTTATTTTGTGTTCCCTCTATATTAAACAGTGCAAACACTATGTTGTCATAACAGGGTTATTGTAAGTCACGAGTCTTGCCACTATTCATAATTTATAATTTGCTATCCACTTGTATTAGACACTAGTCTACTTATAGGAAAGGAAAAAGGAGAAAGGATTCTTTATCTTTTTATACCGTTAATAGTCTTTCTGATCATCAGTTACTTGGTTACTTGACAGACCTCCCTGGTAGTACACACTCTATTTTTAAACTTTCTTAAAATTCAAACTTTGTTTTTTCACTTCACAGCATTGAAAAAATACTTACAGGGTATTTTCCATGATCAGTGTTAAGACCAAGAAAAATTTTGCTGTTAAATTTCATTAAAACTTGCTCTTTTTATTTTTTCATCTTTAAATATAGGAAATTATAACTTTTCCACCATTTTCTCTACGAAAACCACATTTTCTACACATCTTGAAACTTAGTTTAAACATTGCTGAAGGAAACCTTTGTTTGTATTAAAAGAAATGAAAGAAAAAATATATATGTCATCTATTCTCCTGTATATAACAGGACACAAATTAGACTATGAAGTTGCCTTCATGGTATTAATAGAAATCTCTTCCATTTAAGTGATGGTGTGAAGCAAAATCTGGAAAGTAGCAGTCTTAATAAATATTAAGGAACCTGAAAGTGAGAAAGAAAAAAATTAAAATCCAATTGTCTTGGATTATTTAGCTTGCCTCTACTTCCTGGATTTTAAGATTTCTGCTTAGAAACTCTTCATCTAGCCTAGTGTAGAGAGATTTTTATCACAAAATATTACTCGGCAACACATAAGAATTGCATCTCCTCTCACCTTGCCTTCTAGTCCAACCACTAATACTGGAGACAAAAATTCCGATCCATGAAAATTTAGGAATTTAACTTCAAACCTACACTGTAATGGAGCATGCTGTGTTTTATTTTAACAGTCGAATGGATCTGCCAGAGGCTCCTGAATCCCCAGGACATGGGTATTTGGCTCCAGACTGCAGACTAGAGACAATGCACCGGAGAGTCTGCAGACCCAGAATCAGGATATCAGGGAAGACTTCTGCCTTAAAAATGTGAATTCAGGAGGCACTCCAGGAAGCGAGTGCTTTCCGAATGTTTTTCTACCTCTGTATACCTCTATACTGGGGTTTCCCTGATGGCTCAGACAGTAAAGAATCTACCTGCAAAACAGAAGACATGGGTTAGATCCTTGAGTCAGGAAAATCCCCTGGAGAATGGAACCCACTCCAGTATTCTTGCCTGGAGAATTCCACAGACAGAGGAGACTTGTGGGCTAGGATTCAGGGGGTTGCAAAGAGTCAGACACAACTGAGCAACTAACACTCTTCACACTTTCATATCTCTATTTTATACTACAGCCCTTTCTTTGTTTCTCTTTTTCTTCCCCAAATTCATACTATCTCCTATTGTGGAAAATGTGAAGAAAGCACTTCATATTAAAGAAGAACATAGCATTACCTACACTCTATCCATAGAACTAAACCTTTTGTCATATCACCAGCTTGGCTTTGTGTTGTTACTTTTGTGGTTGTTTTCTGTATTAACCATTTTAATAAAATGGGAAACAATCATGATACAATACTATATGAAATACATAAATAAATACATTAATAATATTGTATCATGATTGTTTCCCATTAAAGAAAAAATCTTTAAATTTAATTTTCAAAAGATACAAAATTGGACTTTCCTGCTAAGACCCCACATGCCTCTTAGAAAAAAACAAAGCATAAAACAGAAGCGACATTGAAATCGATTCAACAAAGACTTTGAAAAGAAAGATGCAAAAAACCTCCAACATATGGGTATGCTGCTGCTGCTTCTGCTGCTGCTAAGTCGCTTCAGTCGTGTCTGACTCTGTGCAACCCCACAGACAGCAGCCCGCCAGGCTCTCCCATCCCTGGGATTCTCCAGGCAAGAATACTGGAGTGGGTTGCCATTTCCTTCTCCAGTGCATGAAAGTGAAAAGTGAAAGTGAAGTCGCTCAGTCGTGTCCGACTTAGCGACCCCATGGACTGTAGCCTACCAGACTCCTCTGTCCATGGGATTTTCCAGGCAAGAGTACTGGAGTGGGGTGCCATTGCCTTCTCTGACATATGGGTATACCATGTATTTAATTCTTTTCCTATTTGAGACATCTTTCCTGTTTCTAGGTGTCTGTTCTTGGACAATGCCAATGAATAATTTTGCTAATAAATCCTTTTATGCATTTCTGTTTATGTTTCTGATATATATCCTAAGAACAAAATTGCTAAGTCTAAGGATATGAAAAAATTTAAATCTCTGAATATTGCTCTGCAGAAAGGTCAGACCCATTAATATCTCCCACTTTCAAAATTGTTATAGTCATAAATAAATGTTGTCCCAATTTATTTATGACTATAATAATTTTTAACTCACTTTATGTAAAACAAAAGCAACAGCAACAATTCATTCATTTTTCCCACCTATCACCCTCTGTCTCTGGAAACTTCCAATCTATTTTCTGTGTCTGTGGACTTAAGGTTTTTTATTTTAAAAAATATTTTTTAGATTCTATGTATAAGAGAGATCATATTTTTCTCTGTCTGGTTTATTTCACTTAGTATATAATGCCCTTGAACTCCATCCATGTTGTTGTAAGTGGCAAAATTTCATTCTTTTTGCAGCTGAATAATATTCCATTGTATATTACAATTTCTTTATTCATTTTGGAGAGGAAATGGCAACCCCCTCCAGTACTCTTGCCTAGAAAACCCCATGGACGGAGGAGCCTGGGGTCACAAAGAGTCCGCCACGACTGAGCGACTTCACTTTTATTCATTTATCCATTGATGGACTCTTAGTTTGTCTCCATATCTTGGCTACTGTAAATAATGCTGCAGTGAACACATGGGTGCATACATCTTTTCAAATGAACATTTTTGTTTTCTTTGGATAAATATCCAGGGTGGATCACATGGGATTCCTATTTTTAACTTTTTAAGGGATCTCTATACTGTTTTCTTCAGTGGCTACATCAATTTACATTCCCACCAGCAGCACACAAGTTTCTCCTTTCTCCACACCGTCACCCAACATTTGTTATTTCTAGTCTTTTGGATAATAGCCATTTGAATAGGTGAGATACTTCATTATTGTTTTGATTTGCATTTCTATGATGACTAAGGATACAGAGTATCTTTTTGTGTACCTGTTGACCATCTGTATGTCTTTAGAAAATGTGTATTCAGATCTCCCCTTTATTAATCAGATTGTTTACTTTTTTTGCTATTGAGTTGTATGAGTTCTTTGTGTGTTTAGATATTAGCTCCTTATCATTATAATGATTTTTACAACCACTTTTTAATGTAACCAAATATATCATATTTTCCTTTTATAGCTCCTTCGACTCTTTTATTTGCTGATCATTTCAGAGCTGCAATAGCATTCTAAAGATAAGAGGCTGTGACTCAGACTCATTTCCAACAAATCAAGAGTTATTTGTAAAAAAAAAAAAAAAAAAATTTGCAGAACATGTTTATCAGTAAATGAGAATGTTTGCCCAGTCTAAACAGTCATTAGCTACATGATATGCAAACTCTGCTGACAAGTCTTAATCACACTAATGAATCATGTCAAATCTATACCACTAAGTCCTCTTATAGCCACAGGTCAAAACATATGGTCAGCATTAAATTGGTAAGACATACTCTGAACATGATCAGATTGAAGAGCATCCCAGTTTCAAACAAACACGTGCCTAAATTAAGACTTAATAGTGGGACTTCTCTAATGGCCCAGGGGTTAATACTTGACCTTTCAATGCAAGGGATGTGAATTCTATTTCTGGTCAGGAAACTAAGGTCCCACATGCCTTGGGGCCAAAAAACTAAAACTAAAGCAGAAATAATTTTGTAACGAATTCAATAAAGACTTTTTAAATGCCCCACTTTAAAAAATATCCTAAAAAATAAATAAAAATTTTAATTCAATACCTAATAAGCATATTTAAGTGAATTGTTATATGACCAATGTCTGGATGAGTCGACTCTTCTCCCTCCATCTGTTTGACACTTGGGATCATGGGGGTTTATCAGTGATAAGGACGCAATGAGGAGTAGGTGGAAAAGTGAGAGTTAAAGTGTGGGTATTCACTAGGTGGCATAAACAAAGCTGCAAAATAAGAAGTGGAGTGGATCAAGTCCAGCTTGGAACTAAGGTCTGGAAATGAACTTTGTGAAGTCTCTTCAGACTTCTCCTCCCAAAAGCAATAGTAACAAGCCCATTTTTGACTCATCTTCAAAATAGCCTCTATTATCCTCTTCCAACTGCATTTCTCTAGAATTAAAAATTGGAGTTGGACTTGGTGACAAAGCGTAATCAAGGACTTGTTCACCGTAGGACAATTTTTTTTTCTTTTTTTCTTTTTTAAATTTTAAAATCTTTAATTCTTACATGCGTTCCCAAACATGAACCCCCCTCCCACCTCCCTCCCCACATTAAAAAATCTCCAAGATCTTGAGAAAGAAAAGGCAGCCAAGAATGAAGAAACCCAAGTGTGGAAGATATTCCTCTTGTCTAACAAAGAAAAGACAGAAAAATGTGAATATTAACCCTGCCACAATCCTCCATTTCTTGCTCAGTCTTATTTCTGAGGGGCATCTATTTGGCCATTTTGTGGGCTCCTTTGTAAGTTTTATTTAAGACCAGAAACAGCAGAATGCCTTAATAAGGGGACTGACTCAGCCCCTTTGTTCCTCGGTGACTTCAGCTCTTGGCTTAAAAATTCCATGACCCTTGTTCTATTCCCAATCAGATGTGAGCTTCACCTTCCTCAAATCATCCTAGTCTTTGTGGAACCTCCTCTTATGATCCTCACTGTACACTTCAATTTGCAGACTCTTCACACCCAAGTTCCCCACAATCTCTCTGTTTTCCATGTGGCTGCTAAATAAAGTGCTTGCAGAATTGAAGTGAGACGAATTATTGTCAGTCTTTCATATTCACCTTTTCTCATCTCCTCCAATTCTATCAGACCTCAGAATTAAAATAAGAAAAAATAAAGCACTGCTTTAAGAAGAGAAATAAACAAGGCCAGATTCTTCTCCAGTCTGACTTGATCACAACCCAGGCATGTGCTTTCAACAGCAGAAAAAGTGGAAATCTTTACCAGGCAAATAACAAGCTACCCTGCAGGGTGGTCTAATGCCTCTGAAGCTTACAGACCAGAACACTCTAGAATTACATGTACAGACTGCTGCATAGTTTACTTAAAAGTAGGTCAAAAGTTACCCTTCTGAGTGATACTCCCTTCGGAATGTTCTGAACATTGGAATTCATGAGGTTCTTTCTCTTCTCTCCTGCCAGAATCATCCAGATTAAGTGTGAGACATCACTGGCTGACTGTTGGCTGCATGAAACATGTGCACAAATAAGACTAGTATCTGAGTGTCATTAAAGAATAGAATTCCTTAAATTCTACAGTTTAGCTATCATAAAACTTACAAATATTGGCCCTTGCTATACATTTGGCTCTGTGCTAATCACAGAGACAATAAAGGTAGGTAAAACATATCTTTACCCTTGAGAACTCACCGTTAATAAGGGGAGATAGATCAGTTTAACAGATAACCCAACACAATGCAATACATATTATAAAAGAACAAAGAAAAAGTACCTCTGAAACACTACAGAAACTTTTTGTCAAACACTAAATAGGAAGTGACCAACTTAGCCTAGAGTTTGCTGAAAAATAGTCACTAAGCACCTCCTATGATTCAGGCAGTGTGGCAGGCTCTGGGGAGACAGAAGTGAACATAGCTGCTATCTTTATATGCTGTAAGTTGAGCTGGAGTGACAAACCTCTAATAAATAAATACATAAAGTACAATTTTAAATAATGGAAAGTGCCATGAGGGAAAAAGAACAGGGTGGTATCAAAGGGAATGCTGCTGCTGCTGCTAAGTCACTTCAGCTGTGTCCGACTCTGTGCGACCCCATAGATGGCAGCCCAACAGGCTCCTCTGTCCCTGGGATTCTCCAGGCAAGAATATTGGAGTGGGTTGCCATTTCCTTCTCCAATGCATGAAAGTGAAAAGTGAAAGTGAAGTCACTCAGTCATGTCCGACTCTTAGCGACCCCATGGACTGTAGCCTACCAGGCTCCTCCATCTAAGAAGAGCTAATTAAAATCTGGAAACCAAGGAGGGACTTGAGAGGAAATGACATTATAGTCAAGACATGAGAGATGAGTAGCTATCAGCCAGAAAAGCAGTTAGGTAAGAGGATGCTAGATGAGGAGACCAGAATGAGTGAAGACTTTGAGATAAGAGCAAATTTGAATAAGAAGCCCCTATGGCTTGGTAGGGCTTCCCTGGTGGCTTAGAGGGTAAAGCATCCACCTGCAATGCAGGAGATCCAGGTTCAATCCCTGAGTTGGGAAGATCCCCTGGAAAAGGAAATAGCAACCCACTCCAGTACTCTTGCCTGGAAAATCCCATGGATGGAGGAGCCTGGGAGGCTGCAGTCCATGGGGTCGCAAAGAGTCGGACACGACTGAGAGACTTCACTTTATGGCTTGGGCACGGTGAACAAAATGTGTAGTGGCAGGAGATGGAAATTGGGAAGCTAGAATCAGACAATGCAAGACCTGGGGGGATAACTAAGGGAACTAAATTTCAGGCAAAGTGCAATGAGCAGCCACTGAGGCATCTGCAATGGAGGATACAATCCCTCCCAAATGAGTCTGAGTCCTTATAACGTGCTTAGCTGACATGGCATGGTGATTGATCACACCATTTGATCCTCTGGCTAAAGACGCAGCATTCTTCTCTCCTCTGGCCCTCCTAGCTCTCATTTTCAATGATGCATCTCCTCCTCGGTGATTTAACTGTCCTCTTCCCTCACCTCTCCCCCCGCCCTCCACCTGTACATTGTTTCGAGTGCCTATCTCCTCAGAATCCCCTTCAGCTAAGCTGATCTGCGGCCCCCTGCTTGACTTTATAGGCTTCCCTGGTGGCTCAGTGGTAAAGAATCCGCTTGCAATCCAGGAGACTCGGGTTTGATTCCTGGATTGGGAAGACCCCCTGGAGAAGGGAATGGCAAACCACTCCAGTATTCTGGCCTGGAGAATTCTGTGGACAGAGGAGCCTGGAAGGCTACAGTCCATGTGGCCACAAAAAGCTGGACATGACTGAGTGACTAAAACACACACACACACACACACACACACACACACACACACACACACCAGATAGCATGCTTCCCCCCCATCCCTTCCTGGAAACCTTCCTCATTCTCTCGATCTTCCTCCCTCCCTTCAGACTCTCCTACCTCCATCTCCGTGACTCTGCCTAGCTCCTTCCTCTGCAATTGGTGTGGACTGTGTTCATGGGTGAAATGAGTGGAAAACAGCACCAACTCCTTGTATCCGGTAGTGACAATGAAATAAGTGCTTATCGTCTTTTCTTGTGTATTTTCTATCTTAGCTGAAAATAAGAAATAGTTGTATTATTGTGGAACCTATTTCACAACCTACATCTTCATTTCCTGTTTAGCAATTCTAGAACATTTCTAACAGCCTTTTTTTCTGGAAAGTGTGGTAGAGATACCTAGTGTTCATCTTCATCTGCTTTTCCTTTCCTTCTGGGCACATGAAAGAATTAGACTCCCCTTCTCTTTGCACCAAGTCAGGGCCATGTCACTGGCCATAGGCCATGTACAGAGTGACACGTGTCACTTCTAAGACACTGCATTTAAGTGCAGCATGAGTTTCTCTGGAACCTTCCTGCCACATTAACCAAGGAAGTCTTATGTTGTAAATAGTGAGGCAGAGTTGCCACACAAAGGAGAGTTACTGAGTTACTTTGACCTGCAGTAGACTTGAATTCTGTATTAGCATATACTGATGTTTGTTACCACAGCATATTATGACTCGTCTGACTAATAGAGAAGGATTGGAGAGCTGATTACTCTCTACACACTACACTCATTTCCTTGTAACCATTCTATTTATGTTTTCATAGGTTAGTTTATTGTGTATATTTGACAGGAACTGTGTGTTTGTGATTGCTAATTAACCCTCCTCTTCCCCTAACCAATGTTCTTATAGTAAATGATAAGCACTCTATTAAGTTAATGTAACTAATAGTCAACTAGAAAATCAAAATATATTCCACTATCTTCCCTCTTTCCTTCTTTGGGTCTTTTCTTCCTTCCTTCCTGGCTACCTTCTTTCCCTTCTTCTCTCTTTTCTTTTTTCCCATCCATTTCTATTCCTGTGTCCTTCTCACCCTTTGTAAACAATAGCTGCTCAATAAATGCTACTGACATGTTAATTGATCACATAATCCCCAAAGTGTTAACTACTGTGTCCTACTCATCTTGCCCAACTTTTTCCTCTCTTCTACCACTCCAGGACCCCCATTCTGGTCCAGACTAATTCCTTTTATCCGTTTGCCTTTCATTTGTCTTTATTTATTCATTTGTCTTTAGCCTGACAGTTTCGGATCCCCTGGAGAAGGGAATGGCTATCCACTCCAGTATTCTTGCCTGAAGAATTCCACGGACAGAGGAGCCTGGCAGGCTTCAGTCCATGGAGTTGCAAAGAGTTGGACAAGACTGAGTGACTCACTCTCACTTTCTTTACTTGACAGTTTTGGGAGGACGTTGGAGCCTTCATTCCCCAGAGGCTCCTTGTGGGTTGCAATCCAAATATAGTCTAAAAGACTATATAGTGGAACCTAATCTCCCCAACCTTTCTTATATTTAATGCATAGAAGCCCATTTTCTATAAAAGTTCTACCATTATCATAATCAGAAACAGTCAGAGGATCACACCAAGGGAAAAAAAAAAAAAAAGCCTGTCAAGGGGAAGTCACAGAGCTTAAGAAATCTTACAAATGTTTAGGCTCATGGTGACAACCTGAATTCCTTGTCTCAGTAACTCAGTAACTCTCTCTGGAGTGGGAACTATACCAAAGGAACAAGATTTTAAAGTGCACTGAAAAGAATAAAGGATAAGCAAATTTTAAGTTAGCCTACCCTGCCGGCACTGCATAACAAGAATTGCGTATAAGCAGCTGGTATCGGAAAGCAGTGCTTGTCTACATGCCATCTACATGACTCTGGTCCCTGTCCCAGAAAGGGAAAGTGTTAGTTGCTGTGACCCTATGGACTGTAGCCTGCCAGGCTCCTCTGTCCATGGACTTCTCCAGGCAAGAATACTAGGGTGGGTAGCCATTCCCTTCTTTGGGGGAATCTTCCCCCAAAGATCGACCCAGGGATAGAACCCAGGTCTCCCGCATTGCAGGCAGATTCTTTACCGTCTGAGTTATCAGATCCTCTGGGTCCACCCTAGAGGTCCTCGTTTATTCTTGAATTTACACAGTTCCTGTCCTTCAACTTTGTCTCTAATTTTCAGTCTTAAGCTCAATTGCTGTCCATTTCAGCAGATAGTGCTTCTTGATTTTACTCTCCAAAGTCCTCTGCATGGCATGTCTGTGTTTAGATGTTTCCTCTGACTCCATTTATTTTAGACCTATTCTCAGAAGCCCACCTTAACTCTGAACCTAGAAGAGAAGTCCAAGATGGAACTGTGCATAAACAAAGAATGTGTGAACAGCACTTTTTAAAAATGAATAAAATGAAGAGTTTAATGCAAAAAGTTGCAGTGGGCTATAGCTGGCTAACACTGGCTCATGAAAGCTAACTGTTAGGTTTTCAGGAATTTTGCAAGTCAGTTGTTAAACATCTATTGTCTTTATTAACATTTATTATTTAAACTTACAACTAAATAAATTATACTAAAATAAAGGGAATGCATACATAAGACTCATCATTTCTTGATTATTTGACTACATTCTGTGCCTTTGTGGTTATCTGTGTCTAATGTATGTAGATGATAAAAATACTATACAATGACGTGTTATTGTACATATTCCTAAATCTGCATTCAGTGGCATTGGATATGGTGAGCATATTTGCCCCACTGAAATCAGCAAATGGTAGAAAGGGGTCTCTTTTCTCCCCTCAAGCCAACTGTTAAGTACTTATCAGCACACCACTGCAACGGGGTTTCAGTGTCTTTCAGAAGTGGGTACTGAAGACAAAAGCAGGGGAAGAGGGAATATCTGCAGATACTTGACCAGAATCTATTCTCATGCTGACCCCTTCCTAAGCAGGTGCCTTTTCCCAGCCATATCCTTTGCCTGGTACCTTACCATCAGCAACAGAATTGGCTCTGTATTGTCTTAAGCCCAGTGGCTTATGCCAAACCTCTGACTATGATTAGCCTCATTCAGGAATGGATTAAAGATCTATATCAGGACAACAGTGGAATCTGAGGTTGACCTGAAGGACTTGCATTTGAGCTACCAGGAAATCTAATCTGCCATGCCGGCTAGATGTGAACAAAGAAGCCTATAACCCCAGAAGACGCTGGTAGCCATCTTGGAACCACAAATTAAAGAGACTGCCAAAGAATGACTATAAACCGAGGAAGTAGAACTAAACCATGCTGAGAAAAAAACTAGATTCTGGACAGACCTAAGTTAAAAAGAATGTGACTGGTGATAGAAGCAAGGTCTGATGCTATAAAGCACAATATTGCAGAGGAACCTGCAATGTTAGGTCCATGAATCAAGGCAAATTGGAAGTGGTCAAACAAAAGATGGCAAGAGGGAACATCGACATTTTAGGAATCAGTGAACTAAAACGGACTGGAATGGGTGAATTTAACTCAGATGATGATTACATCTACTACTGTGGACAGGAATCCCTTAGAAGATATGGAGTAGCCATCATGGTCAACAAAAGAGTCTGAAATGCACTACTTGGATGCAGTCTCAAGAATCACAGAATGATCTCTGTTCGTTTCCAAGGCAAACCATTCAATATCACAGTAATCTAAGTCTATGGCCCAACCAGTAATGCTGAAGAAGCTGAACTTCTATGAAGACCTACAAGACCTTTTAGAACTAACACCCCCAAAAGATGTCCTTTTCATTATAGGGGACTGGAATGCAGAAGGAGGAAGTCAAGAAACACTGTGAGTAACCGACAAATTTGGCCTCAGAGTGCAGAATGAAGAACAAAGGCTAACAGAGTTTTGCCAAGAGAACACACTGGTCATAGCAAACACCTTCTTCCAACAACACAAGAGAAGGCTACACATGGACATCACCAGATGGCCAACACTGAAATCAAATTGATTATATTCTTTGCAGCCAAAGATGGAGAAGCTCTATACAGTCAGCAAAAACAAGACCAGGAGCTGTCTGTGGCTCAGATCATGAACTCCTTATTGCCAAATTCAGACTTAAATTGAAGAAAGTAGGGAAAACCACTAGACCATTCAGGTATGACCTAAATCAAATCCCTTACCATTATACAGTGGAAGTGAGAAATAGATTTATGGGACTAGATCTGATAGACAGAGTGCCTGATGAACTATGGATGGAGGCTCATGACACTGTACAGAAGACAGGGATCAAGACCATCCCCAAGGGGGAAAAAAATGCAAAAAGGCAAAATGGCTGTCTGAGGAGGCCTCACAAATAGCTGTGAAAAGGGAAACAAAAAGCAAAGGAGAAAAGGAAAGATATATCCACTTGAATGCAGAGTTCCAAAGAATAGCAAGGAGAGATAAGAAAGCCTTCCTTAGTGACCAATGCAAAGAAATAGAGGAAAACAACAGAATGGGAAAGACTAGAGATCTCTTCAAGAAAATTAGAGATACCAAGGGAACATTTCATGCAAAGATGAGCTCAATAAAGGACAGAAATGGCATGGACTTAACATAAACAGAAGATATGAAGAGGTGGCAAGAATACACAGAAGAACTGTACAAAAAAGATCTTCATGACCCAGATAATCATGATGGTGTGATCACTCACCTAGAGCCAGACATCCTGGAATGTGAAGTCAAGTGGGCCTTAGAAAGCATCACTATGAACAAAGCTAGTGGAGGTAATGGAATTCCAGTAGAGCTATTTCACATCCTAAAAGATGATGCTGTGAAAGTGCTGCACTCAATATGCCAGCGAATTTGGAAAACTCAGCAGTGGCCACAGGACTGGAAAAGGTCAGTTTTTATTCCAATCCCAAAGAAAGGCAATGCCAAAGAATGCTCTAACTACTGCACAATTGCACTCATCTCACATGCTAGTAACAGAGAGAGCAATGGCACCCCACTCCATTACTCTTGCCTGGAAAATCCCATGGATGGAGGAGACTGGTGGGCTGCAGTCCACAGGATCGCGAAGAGTCGGACACGACTGAGCGACTTCACTTTGACTTCACTTTCATGCATTGGAGAAGGAAATGGCAACCCACTCCAGTGTTCTTGCCTGGAGAATCCCAGGGACGGGAGAGCCTGGTGGGCTGCCGTCTATAGGGTCGCACAAAGTCGGAGACGACTGAAGCGACTTAGCAGCAGCAGCACATGCTAGTAAAGTAATGCTCTAAATTCTCCAAGCCAGGCTTCAGCAAAACATGAACCATGAATTTCCAGATGTTCAAGCTGGTTTTAGAAAAGGCAGAGGAACCAGAGATCAAATTGCCAACATCCAGTGGATCATCAAAAAAGCAAGAGAGTTCCAGAAAAACATCTATTTCTCCTTTATTGACTATACCAAAGCCTTTGACTGTGTGGATCACAATAAACTGTGGAAAATTCTGAAAGAGATGAGAATACAAGACCGCCTGACCTGCCTTTTGAGAAATCTGTGTACAGGTCAGGAAGTAACAGTTAGAACTGGACATGGAACAACAGACTGGTTCCAAATAGGAAAAGGAGTACATCAAGGCTGTATATTGTCACCCTGCTTATTTAACTTATATGCAGGGTACATCATGAGAAATGCTGGGTTAGATGTAGCACAGCTGGAATCAAGATTGCTGGGAGAAATATCAATAACCTCAGATATGCAGAGGACACCACCCTGATGTCAGAAAGTGAAAAAGAACTAAAGTGCTTCTTGATGAAAGTGAAAAAGGAAAGTGAAAAAGTTGGCTTAAAGCTCAACATTCAGAAAGCTAAGATCATGGTCCCATCACTTCGCATCACTTCAGTGCTGCCATCAATATACCAGCCCTAAATGACTTTCTCCTTTACCCCCAGGCAGTCCCCTCTAGAATACCTACCAGAGTTTTTGGACCCCTGTCCCGACAAACCTTCGGTCTTTTACTTGGCCAATCTAGTTTGACTTCTAAAGAAATTACGGTTCACCCTGGAGTAATTGATTCAGATTATAAAGGAGAAATTCAAATTATGATGTCATCTCAGAATATATGGCAATTCAAAAAAGGGGATAAAATCGCTCAATTACCTCTTTTACCTTATATTTCTATTAGCTCCTCTACTGATGTACGGATGGGGGGATTCGGCAGTACAGATCAAAAGCAGTCCTTTTGGACATCATTAGTATCTGAATTCACCCGACCGACTATAAATATCAAAATTAGTGGTAAAAGATTTACTGGTCTCCTCAACACTGGATCTGATATTACTATTATTTCCAAACATTTATGGTCCCAATCCTGGCCTGTACAAAAAATTTCTTGCCAAATTGCAGGGATTTCTCAAACCAAAGTCAGGAGGTTTATCAGAGTACTCAAATTTATCCATGTGAGGGACCAGAAGGCCAACTTGCAGCATTAAAACCTTATGTGACAGATGCACCCCTTAATTTAATAGGAAGGGACTTACTTATGCAGTTGGAACACTCAGATATACATTCCACATTTTCCCTAGGGGCCACTGCTCATTTAACAAACAATACAATTATCAAAATAACTTGGAAGAATGACGAGCCTATTTGGACAGAGCAGTGGCCCCTCACGAAAGAGAAATTACAGGCAGCTAAGGAACTTATAGATACACAACTAGAATTAAAGCACATTGAGGAATCTTGTTCTCCTTGGACCTCTCTTATTTTTGTTATAAAGAAGAAATCTAACAAATGGCATCTCCTAACAGATCTTAGCAAAGTTAATACATCTATGAAACTTATGGGTGCATTACAACCAAGAATCCCATCACCTACCACTATTCCTCAAAATTGGCATATTATTATTATTGATTTACAAGATTGCTTTTTTAATATATTTTTACACCCTTTAGACCGAGAGAGATTTGCTTTCTCTCTCCCTTATTCTAATCATATCGCACCTCATAAATGGTACCAATGGACTGTACTGCCACAAGGGATGATGAATTCTCCCACCATATGTCAGTACTACATAGCCAAAGGCCTTGAGCCTGTGAAAAAGCAGTTTCCTCACTTTCTTGTTATTCACAATATGAATGATATATTGTTTTCGGCTCCATCTATCTTAGAAACTCAACACATGTTTGATATAGCTCAACTATGCTTAAAAAACTCTGGATTAATCATTGCCCCTGAAAAAATTCAAACCTCTACACGTTACCATTACTTGGGGTTTGTTGTTAATAGACTACATATTATTCCCCAACTAACACAGATCTGTACTGATAAATCATCAACCTTAAATGATTTTCAAAAGCTCTGAGGTGATATTAATTGAATTAGACCTTCTTTAGGCATAGCTAACTATCAACTGAATAACCTAATTAATACTTTAAAAGGAGATCCTGATTTAAGTAGCCCTCGCTCACTTTCTCATGAGGCATGAGAGGAATTTCTTACTCGCATCAAAATAGTTTACCTCTAGAATTGTTTATATTCCCCTCTCCTCATTCTCCCACAGGACTTCTTGCCCAACAAGAACACCCAGTAGACTGGATCTATACCTATTTTAGGGGAATAAAGTCACTTATACCCTGCTGCTGCTGCTAAGTCATTTCAGTCGTGTCCGAATCTATGTGACCCCATAGACGGCAGCCCACCAGGCTCTCCCGTCCCTGGGATTCTCCAGGCAAGAACACTGGAGTGGGTTGCCATTTCCTTCTCCAATGCATGAAAGTGAAAAGTGAAAGTGAAGTCGCTCAGTCGTGTTCGACTCTTTGCGAGCCCATGGACTGCAGCTGACCAGGCTCCTCTGTCCATGGGATTTTCCAGGCAAGAGTACTGGAGTGGGGTGCCATTGCCTTCTTCACACTTACACCCTACCTTGATTTAAATGCTCTAATCATTATCGAAGAAATAGGACTAAAACTCTAATTGGCTCCGATCCTCATAAAATTGTAATACCTATCAATAAATCTCAATTTGAGAACACTTTACAAACTTCTACCGATTTCCAAATAGCTTTTCTGGAATGTTTTGGAGAAATTTCATTTCATCATCCTTCTGGTAAGCTGTGGAATTTCTTCAAAAATACTGAATTTATTATTTCTCGCATTATCAGCTCACAGACTATACCACAGGCCGAGGTTTTTTTATATAGATGGGACTAAAAACGCCAAAGCTTCATTCTGGTCTCTTAAGGAATATAAAGTCTTTTATACTAAATTTCATTCTGCTCAACAAAATGAATTATATGCTCTTATTCAAGTTATTTGCCTACATCCTTATCCCATTAATATAGTCTCTGACTCTATATATTCTGTTTTTGTATTAAAAAATATAGAAACCTCCACCGTAAACTCCAATCAACCTATTATTCGACAACTCTTTTTCGAACTACAATCCGTTGTTAGAAACTGCAGTTCTCCCACTTATATTACACATATTTGAGCACATTCTTGTCTTCCAGCACGATGACTTATGGTAATGAGCAAGCTGATAAACTGGTTTCCTTTGCTACTCCAGAGGAACAGCATGCTCTGTTGCATAACAATGCTGGCTCCCTACACCAGCTATGGAAAATCCCATACCGCCAGGCTAAAGAAATGATTAATAATCGCTCTACTTGTAGACCCCTACGTCTTCAACCCTTCGCACAAGGTATTAATCCTCATGGTTTGCAACCTAACGAACTATGGCAAATGGATGTAACTCATTGCCCTGAACTCTCTCCAACTTCTTTCTTGCACGTCTGTATCGACACTAATTCTTCTTTTATTTGGGCCACACCTCTTCGCGGTGAGGCTACACAACACATTGTAACTCACTTATTAGCTTGCTTTGCTGTAATGGGAACTCCTAGTTCTATAAAAACAGACAATGGCCCTGCCTATATTTCTAGACACTTTAAACAATTTTTACAATCTTTTTCTATTAAACATATTACAGGTATTCCTTGTAATCCACAGGCACGAGGCATGGTCGAACGAGCATATCACACACTAAAGTTGCAAATAAAAGAATTTAAAAAGGGAGAATACACAGGAACACTACTGTCTTCATTATCTAAAGCAGACTTCACTAGATCTCAACATAAGATATTTTCTAAACCTATAACTATTGTTAATACAGCTTTATTTGTTTTAAATTTTTAAAACTTACCACAGGGAGATATCTTAACAAGAGCAGAAAGGCATTTCGAGGAATTAAAGGACACTTCTCTTCCTCTGCTCATCTAGTACCAAGATGGGTTAATGAAACAGTGGAAATCTGGGAAACTAATCTTACAGGGAAAGGGATATGCTTGTATTTCCCCAGATGGATCCAATGAACTCACATGGTTTCCTCTTCACAAGATTCAACCCAAGGGGGCCCCCAGCCTTCAAAATGGAGATGGGACAACAAGAACGCCAGGAAGAAGAAATTCCAGTACGGGCCATGGCGGCTCTAAAGATCTCCAGGAAGCACCACCCTCGGTGGCATTACCCCTATGATCTCCCCACTTGGGGACAAATAAAAACCCTTACTAATCGAGCTGAAAATTTGGTCTCTCAACAGGGATTGCCTCGGAGTCCTGAATACATTCTCCTGGCAATGCTCAGTCTTTTGGCCTGTACCTCCCCCGACTGAGCTAGGACTAATACCCAACCCCCCTCTATTACAGGTGGTCAAATGGACAGAGAGAGGACCAATCGTTTCCACTAATGACTCATACATATGCCTTCTCCCTAGTACATTAAAGGGCCTTCACACCCTGGGGGGAAGGGAAAACTAATTAACAGTTTTGTTTTGTTTTTTTCTAGATACAAGTCTTTTATTGTATATCTGGTTTACAAATGCTTTTTTCAGAAAAACAAATAGAATGGGCGACTATTTCAGAAAAGGATATGAAGTCCTTCCCTTGTGCAGGGGCCCAGGGAAACTACGCATAAGCGTCAGCCGACAAACGAGTTTTCATCCTGCCTCCAAAAGAAGACATTCGGACACTGCTTGGGTTATTTATTGTGAACCATGTTTACACTGCTGAAACTTTAGGGAAAGAGTTAGGGAAAGAACAAAATACATCATGTAAAAGATTTCTAATGAAACATTAGCATGACAAAGGACTCTTCGGCTGGCTTGATGGTAGAATGGCACCCCCTCCTCTTCCTCGAATCGTCCTCAGTAAACAGAGTGGGCCGAAACAAAGGGACATTTGGGCTGCGAGCACCGAAAAACTTGGAACTTGGACCAGACATTTCACAAGGACCAGTCGTGGTCATAGTAACTGTTTCTATAATCAGTCATATTTTATACAGGCCTATGTCCCACTTCCTTTTGTGATAGCCATAGGAAATTTACAATAAGACTTTACGTTCTGTAACTCGTATTAATTGTAAACTATATATTTGTCTTAATTCCTCTATCTCTTTAAGAAATGTTTCCCTTTTGATTCTTCGATCTCAACGTAATTTGTAGCTACCAGTAAATATCCAATGACCCTGAGAAGAAGGTCCCATGGCTGGACTAGCTTCCAGATTATTTCAATTTTGTGTTACTCTTGATTCATTTTAATCATAGTGCCTACAACTGGATACAAATTAAATTTCATTTTACAAATATAATAAAATAGGGGGAACTGTCAGGAAGCATTTAACAGGAGGCTTCCTGTGTGCTGTTTTAGATCTGTCAGGAATCCTCTGTTCCTTATTAATTCCTGAATATTCAGGAATTAAGAGGAGAGGCAAGCCTCTCCCAGGGCTGAGGGATCCAGGCATTTCCTTCGTTAGTTTTTCTATACGATGTCCTTCTTGTGACCCATATGGTAAAACTGATTATTTACAACTCTCTTTCTCTTTAATATGGATCGCCTATGTTTTGTAAGTCTGGAATTTTAATCTTTATCTTTGCTGAGAATAACTACAGAATATATGCCCACACCTTTGCTCCATCAGAGCTTTGGTCCCAAGTCTTGCTTTCTTTCTCTCTCTCTCTCTTTTTCAGGCTGATCCCCTGGAGCACAGAGGTCCTCTGGGTTCATTTTCCTTCCTGGGCTTCTAAGACCCTCTCGACAAGGCACTCTGCGCCTTCATCCCATCAAGAGGGTGCCTGAGGCCTTCATGAACAGAGCAAGCCCTGTGCCAGGGGCTTTATTGGCTTTCTGCGTAAACCAAGGAATATCAGCCTCTTTCTCTCTCCTTTACTTTCTTAACGGTTGACTCCGGACCACCAGGTTCCGGTCCATTAAAGGACCTCAACAGGAAAACAGTGGAAACAGTGGCAGACCTCAATTTTTCTGGGCTCCAAAATCACTGCAGATGGTGACTGCAGCCATGAAATTAAAAGACGCTCCTTGGAAGGAAAGTTATGACCAACCTAGACAGCATATTAAAAAGCAGAGACATTAATTTGCCAGCAAAGGTCCATCTAGTCAAGGCTATGGTTTTTCCAGCAGTCATGTAGGGATATGAGAGTTGGACTATAAAGAAAGCTGAGTGCCAAAGAAATGATGCTTTTGAACTGTGGTGTTGGAGAAGACTGTTGAGAGTCCCTTGGACTGCAAGGAGATCCAACCAGTCCATCCTAAAGGAGATCAATCCTGAGTGTTTATTGGAAGGTCTGATGTTGAAGCTAAAACTCCAATAATTTGGCCACCTGATATGAAGAGCTGACTCATTGGAAAAGACCCTGATGCTGGGAAAGATTGAAAACAGGAAGAGAAGGGGATGACAGAGGATGAAATGGTTGGATGGCATCACCGACGGAATGGACATGAGTTTGAGTTAACTAAGGGAGTTGGTGATGGACAGGAATGCCTGGCGTGCTGTGGTCCTTGGGGTCACAACAGTCAGACATAACTGAGCAACTGAACTGAACTGAAGCTTAGACTTTCAATAAGTCAAGGAATTTCTTTTGCCTTTAGTCTGATTAAAGTGGACTTTGAGCTACTTGCAAGGAAAAGATTCCTTCCAACTTTGTGACATGGGGTTTGTCTTTTAAATGAGGAAACTTCAGGGAAAAGCAAACGCTTTGTGTGTATATACATGTGAACTTTTTATTGCAGACCCTGTGTATCTGTAGCTAACTCTGTGCCTTGCACATAGTAGGGGACAATTATAGTAAGTGCTTAAAATAGGTTTGTTTAGTTTAACTGGCTAGTAAGTCAGGGAAGAGATTGTGCAAGAAGTGAAGTGAATCAGAGTAAATTCCTCTTCCTTTTCTTGGCCAAGCCAAGAATCCATTTGAATCCATCTGCTGTCATTTGTGCCAAGGGAAGTGGAATTAAGCAATATGGCTCTTGGGTCCAAGAGTCCAGTCTCTCAACTGGAGATGGTTGGTGTTTTCTGCTGAAACACTGAAAATAAGTCATAGTCTTTAGTTAGCATAAACACTGAGGAAATTCATTTGGTCTCTGTTTTCACGATGCCAGATATCTGGATAAAAATTAAAATGTGTGGTCAATATGCTCCTCATAATCTATGCACATGACATCACATGGATAAATATCCAGTTACTTAACCAGACTTCTCATTGTGTAGCCAGGGTGGTTTAGGTCATTGAACGTGATAGCAGGGAGAAGGGCTTTGTGGTACTGATATCAGTGCGTTATGACTTTGAGAGGAAGATAAGTAAAAACACAGGCAAATCACATGAGTGTTTCAGTTACATTTCAAGGCAGAAAGAGGACATAACCATAGAAACAGGGATGCTGCCTGTCTTCCTACTCTTTCCCTGTCTTTTCCTTCACAACTCTGTTCAACATACAATCTCTCTTATTTATTTATGTTAATTTTCTTTCTGTGTTCCAGAATGTAGGGCTCCAGAAAGGCAAGGATTTCTCTTTATTTTTGCTCACTGCTCTTTCTATAGTACCTAAAATAGATTCTGGCATATGATAAATGTTCAATAAATGTGTGATGAACAAATGAGATGTCCTTAAGGATAGCAATTTGCTAAGCAATTCATAAACCAAAAACTAAGATGGCTATGTGAAACAAACACTTTTTTTTCCCCTTAAATTAAATTAAAAGACCCAGTGACTTACTGAGTGCTGCCTGGTTCAACTGTAATCTTTGTGCCAATAAATAATTTGTTTAACCTTCTATCCCTTGGGTTCTCCATACAGAAAATGAGGATAACAGCACTAGTCCCCTATTTTTCAAAAAAATTTTAAGTGTCCTAAAAGAGGCAATAGCTGTAAAGGTGTTAGGTTAAAGATGCAATGAAGGAGCTTAACAAGGATGGGCTTTCATGAAATTAAACAATTATCCCAGTTGTCCACTGACTTGCTAAACTGGCAAAAGTCCATTTCTCAGCTTTTGTTCCTTTACATACTAGCACCACACATTAACAGTTTTGTATATTCTTGCTTCTTCCAAAGTATTGTTATTGCACATTTTAATTAACTAACCCTTTCCAAACAAAACTGCCTTTCATACATTGCAAATTTGTCTTCAAAGTCATAAACTTTTTAGTGATAAAAATAGGAAGCACTCACAGAATCCAATCTAACTGACACTTATTTAAAATTGTGAAGTGGCATTTCTCCAGGGTAATTACCCTTCCTCCCAATAGTTAATAGTTAAACAGCCTTTCTGTTATGGGAATTCACTTAATCCTCTTCCCATTTGTTCCTTCAGTTTAAATTCTGTTTTCCAGGGTCTCCCTAACAATCCTCAAAAAGAGACCCTGTACCTTTAATAGCAGAGACCTGGTGAGAGGTTTCTTTCCAAACTTGTTCCCTGGCTTCCAAGTGACGAAACCAGCTGTAATTTGAGAGCAGAACGATCCTCAGTATATCATTAGCCAAAGGAAAATCTCGGCATTCCCACCCAGCCCAGGAGTCGAAATCGTATAAGAGAGCAAGAGCCTTTCTCTCCAGCTATAGGCTCCATTTCCCAAGGAGCAAGAGGGACCTCGGAGAGCCAGAGTGGGGCAAAGGAGCAAGCCAGCATCCAGCCAGAACCCTGGAGGAGGGGTTCCCCATCGTGCCGGCATCCCGCCAGGAAACAGCCGGCTGAGTTCCAACCACCAGAGCGAGCTCAGGAGCTCAGAGCGAGGGTGCATCCTGGGCTGCTGGCTGCGGGGTCTGCTACTCAGGCTCTGCTGCGCAGCCACATGAAGCCAGCTGGGGAGGGGGGGTCAAGGTGCAGCGAGGCGACTGGGACTGAAGCTGACGCCGTTGCAGGGAGGCACTGACTCTCAAGGGGACCCCCCTCCCCTTCCTTGCGCTTGGGCGGAAAGTCTTCTCCAGGGATCCCCGGTCATCCTGAATATCCAGGATGGTGTTCCTGAAGCTTCTCTGGATGGGTTTTCTGTGCCACCTGTGTCAGGGCTATTTCGACGGTCCTCTCTACCCAGAGATGTCCAACGGGACCCTGCACCACTACTTTGTGCCGGACGGGGACTACGAGGAGAACGACGACCCCGAGAAGTGCCAACTGCTCTTCAGGGTGAGTGACCACCGACGCTGCTCCCAGGGGGAGGGGAGCTCGGCCAGCGCTCTGCTAAGCCTCACCCTGCGGGAGGAATTCACCGTGCTGGGCCGCCAGGTGGAGGACGCGGGGCGCGTGCTGGAGGGCATCAGTAAGAGCATCTCCTACGACCTCGACGGGGAGGAGAGCTATGGCAAGTACCTGCGGCGGGAGTCCCACCAGATCGGGGATGCCTACTCCAATTCGGACAAGTCCCTCACTGAGCTGGAAAGCAAGTTCAAGCAGGGCCAGGAGCAGGACAGCCGGCAAGAGAGCAGGCTCAACGAGGACTTCTTGGGGATGCTGGTCCACACCAGGTCTCTGCTGAAGGAAACGCTGGACATCTCCGTGGGGCTCAGGGACAAATATGAGCTGCTGGCACTCACCATCAGGAGCCATGGGACCCGACTAGGTCGGCTGAAGAACGATTATCTTAAAGTGTAGGTGAAGGTGCAAACTGCCCGGGAGAGGGCATCAAGTCAGTCCTCCTGGTGGAGGATGGGGGACTGAGACAGGGCTAACTTTCCCCTTATACTTATTATTTTTTATAACCTGATTTGCACTCGGAGGATGATCCTGAAAAAGGAAAAAAAGTGAGAGTCGAGTGGTTTTAGTTTTGTACACTATTTATGTGATTGTTACTGATTTGTCACCTGGAAAGGACAATTTAAAGTCATGCCTCCTGCCTTTCCTAGAAGGGCTTTATGAACTCTGCAGAGACACCTGTTTCAGCCACATCTAAAAGGACACAGTTTATGCAGTAAGGACTGATTAAAGTTCCCCATCCTGGAGATTAAGTGAAGATGCCCAGGGAGCTTGTGCACAGCTCCTTTCAGCCTTCTCTCCTGGGCTCTGAAAGCTGTCAACATTGCCTGTTTTTCAGATGAGGTCAGAGGTGCTACTCAGCATGCCTGCCAGAGGATGGAATTTGCTTGTTTCTTCTCCTTTTCCTTCTTATTTATTAACCATGGTCTCCAAGGTTTTGTTTTTCTTTGTCTTCTTTTTTCTTTTGGATTTTGGGGGTGTTTTTTAAGAGTATTGGCTAGAAATTATATGCAAATCATCTTTTGCAGGGAGATGTCTGCGGTGCCTCTGTGGGTATGTGTTTAAGTTAAAGGAGCCACATTTAAGAAGCCTAACCTTGGTGGTGGTCATGAACTCCTGTGATAAGCCGATTTGCCATGTCTCTCGTTGTGTGTGTGTGTCATCAGCAGGGCAGTCCATTACAAAGAAGTAGGTAGATCGTCTTGACACACCACCAAAAGCCTGTGATTTAGGTCACCAGTGTATTCTTTCTCATTTGGGGGTTTTGCTTCTGTTTGCTTATTGAAAACTTGTACTTCGAGTAGAGGGAATTCTAATTCTCATAACTCCTTAACTAAGTTTTATTATTCAGCCAATAAATATGTTCTCATATAATACTTGCTTATTTTCTAATTTATATTCATAACTTTCATATTGCAAAGAGGAGCCAATGCAAAAAGGAAAGAAAGGCTGGGATTTAAGCCAGTTTACTTAGAGTATATGATAAAGCAGGCAGAGGATCGCTGCATATTTAGCAGTCCTCCCTTCCCTGGCCACCCTTACCAACCTCAAAAGGAAACAAAAAAATCTAGACTGTGTCAAAACTTGATCTCTGCTGGTCTGCCTAAAACTCCAATTTTCTCTAATGTTTTTGCATAGAATTAACTGAAAAAAAGTTTATGGTGAGCCTCAGAGCTTATACGCACTTGGAATACAGAGGGAGAGCTCCATTCTAAGTTGTAGGAACTACAGTAATGTTTGATAATTTTGAAGACAGGTCTACATTATTTCATTAATCATTTTAAAAGTGGAAAGGCACTTTATTTCATATCATTCCCCAGCCAGTCTTCATCCTCACTTAAATATGTGCATATCTGCACACACACACAAACACACACATGTGGGCACACACACACACACACACACTAAGAAATAAGTATTCATAATCTCCTTTTCAACAGGGAGTCATTCTTTCTCTCCCATACATGGGGAATCCAGTTTTCTATTCCACTGAAGTGTCCAATATCCTCCTATGACAATCGGGGAAACAGATTCAGAAGGTGACCAATCCTCGGTTAGTTCCAACAGCTCCAAGTCTCCTAGATTTAAGTATGGGATTTTCCCACAGTGCTTTTTTCAAGGATGCTGAGAAATGAGATAGAGTGATCTGAGGCCCTTGGGTTTGCATAACTATTTCATTGTTTAAAATAAAAATGAACAAAATATGGAACAATACTTCATACAATCATTTATTATTTCTTTTCATCACCCAAGGCTCTGCTTTTAACCACCAAGGCTATGTGAGAAATAGGTAAATGATTTTTTAAGAGAGTTTCAGTCTTTATTCTATGGAAGATGAGAAAAAAAGATAACAGCAGAGGCAAAAGAGATTATATTCAGTACTCACATGATTGCAGTTTATGGTCACAACCATTGCTATCTCAAAACCTCATATCACTCACTTCAGGGTGATCACCTTTAATCCCCAGACGTATTAAATGTCATCTTCTCAATTTTCCCAGCTGTAATAGGAGGATGTTAGACTCATGACATGGATGGGAAACTGCTTTCCTCGTGATGCTAGTTTCAACCAATTGTTAATAGCTACATAGAATAATAGTACATTAAAAAGGATTTAAATAGCACAGTTGCAAAGATTGCTGTCCCCAGTTAGAGATGTCTTGCATGCGTGCAAGTAGGCGAGTAGTGACCCATCTGCTACAAATTTGAAAACCTCAAAATAGAAGATGGCTGATTCTTTCCAGTGCTGACATTCTATGATTCCTACAAAACCAGAATGAAATTGTTTAACATTGACTCATCCATTCAAGGCTAGACATATAGCCAGTAATCTCACAGAGTCTTATGTAAATGACCCCAGAGGTCAAATAGAAATTTCCAGGTGGGGAGAGTAAGCCATCCTGCACTACCAACACAGACTGGCATTACAGAGAATTTCCAAATTAGGATAGGGAGCCAGCCCCACACAAATCTTCCCTCTCTGCTTTCTTGTTATTCTTATTAAGACGTTATTATACAGTGACAGAATTTTTTTTTTTTAAGTAGTGGTGCCTTATTATTTAGATCATGACATATCTTAAAAATCTGAAGAAAACTGTGTACTTTCTTTCCCGAGGAATGTACTTATAAGAACATTCATACAGTGTAGGATAGTCTTTCTTTAATAAATATTTGTTGATCACTCAATATGTGTCAGGCACTAGTTAGGTTGTAGGTAATGCTGAGATATTACAAAGAGTTGAGACACCATGTAACTGAAAGCTTAAAAAACCTCTTAGAGTTTTATTTGGAGTAGGAGGAATTTATTATTATTATTATTAAACAAAATAGCCAGCTCTTTTGGAGAACTCATTTTAGCATTATTGGTTAGGGCGTCTGCTAAGAACTTTGCTTGGGTACTCCCTTAATTCTGACAACAAACTGTATGAGGAAAATGTTATATGAATGGAATTAATATATGCCAAGAGCTTAGAATAGTACCTGACACAGAGTGAATCCTCAGTAAATGTTAGTTGCTGCTATTACACTGTTTATTATTCTTATTATAACTGAAGCCCAGAAAGCCTAGGTAATTTTTCCAAAGTTAAAACTGTGATGTCTTATTTACTTCACTATGTTCTCACTTTTTAAGCAGATGATTATCTAGTAGAATATATGATCAAATAAAAGAGGAATATGGAGGGTAAGAGTCCACTGGGGCCACCATTTGTCTATTCCATATGGTGTCCTCTCTAAGTCAGTCAGCCTAGAGCCTAAGATAGTTCAGATGCCAAGTTCTGTCAGACAGAAGCTGACTCTGATAATGGAATTTCTCATTGATACCTTCTCTGAGGCATTGTTTAATACCACTCAACTTCACACTTCCAATATGACCTTGTGGACACTAGCTTATCCTGCTTTGAGGTGCTCCATAGATAGAGTCTGTCAATAAAGAATGCTAGGTTGTGTTAGTCTCTGCAATAACCAAAACCATACTCAGAGAAGCTGGCAGGTGTGGGTATGCTATGCATGGCCCATGGAGAGGCTGTCCTATAGTTTATGCACTTTCATTGCCTTTTAAACTCTCATTTACAGTTTTGCTAAGGAAACAGACTCAAAAGTTTCTGAGAGAAGCCTTGAAACTTCAATTATAAACTATTTTAACAAGTAATAAAAGTGTCCATGAAAACCACTAAAGATACAAAATGTCCCCAAAGGGTATGGTAGAATTTCCTTGGGATGTTTTTCAGGGGGTGGTTATTAAAATCTTCTTAATAAAGAAGAATACTTCAGTGTGAAATATGAATGCTGAATGTGCTTTATAAATGTTTTAATATAAAAGGAAAAATAACTGGAGACATAAAAAGTCTTGGTTAGGAACAGAATACAGAACAATCATTCACCAGTAGAGAGAAGGAGATTTTTCAAGTCATCTTAGTAATTTTGGAGTCAGGGTGGTCCTTAGGAGTACTATGTCCAGAGTCAGAATCCTCAAGGATATGTTATTCATCAGACATTGTCAAAATGCAACCATATGAAGTAACTAGGATAGAAATAGTATACTCAGCCTTCTGAGTCTGTGGGTTCTACACCCATGGATTCAACCAACCTCAGATTGAAAATATTCAAAAGGAAAAAAAAATTGCAAAAAGTTCCAAGAAGGAAAAAGCAGAAGTAATACACTGGCAACTATTTCCACAGCATTTACAGTGTATTAGAGATTATAAGTGATCCAGCAGGTGAATGTATGCTCAGTCATGTCCGACTCTTTGCAACCCCGTGGACTGTAGCCCGCCAGGCTCCTCTATCCATGGAATTTTCCAGGAAAGAATACTGAAGTGGGTTGCCACTTTCTACTCCAAGGGATCTTCCTGACCCAGGAATGAAACACACGTCTCTTGCATCTCCTTCCGGTAACACTACTGGTGAAGAATCCACCTGCCAATGCAGGAGACACAAGAGTCTCCTGCAGGTTCAGGAAGGGTCAGGAAGATCCCTAAGCCACTCCAGCATTCTTGCCAGGAAAATTCCAGGGACAGAGGAGGCTGGTAGGCTACAGGCCATAGGGCCGCAAAGAGTCAGACATGACTGAGCACTCGTACAGAGACACTATAAATAATTTAGAGATGATTTAAAGTATACGGGAGAATGTGCATAGGCTATATGCAAATAATAAGCCATTATAGATAAGGGACTTGAATATCCCTGGATCTGAGTATCCACAAGGGCCCTGGAAACCAGTCAACTGGAGATAAAGATGGACAACTTGTATACAGACATTTAAGGAAACTGACAGCTGAAAGAGAATTTGAGTATGGCACACAGGGCATTGGCATAGGAACAAGGTTCTTTGAAAGCTCAATGAAAGTCTAAACTAGAATAGTCTGGAAAATGTAAAACAGTGTAAATAAGATAAGAATTTTGTATAATCACACATTCAAGAGATATGCTATTTTTATTTAGTTTAATTTTATTTTATTTAACTTTGTTAATTTTATTTAATAATTTATGTTATTATTATTGTTGCTTTGCTTTTTAAATGACTTTTTATTTCTAGTTATATAGGCCATACCTGCTGCATTCTAATTGCAGGGCAAACAGCAAACACAAAGAAAACAGAATTGTTTACAATTCTCAAACTCCCCCTTCCATACACCCAATATTTGCATTTTGGTTTGCATTCTTTTAGTATTTTTCATATATATCTATGTATATTTTTGGAAAAAAATGATATCGTAATAATACATTACTTTGTGGACAATGTCTAGTTCAGGTGTTAAATATGCTCAATTGCATAAATGCTTTTAAAATGTTTCAGTTTGTCCACAGTACTTGGGAGGTAGAAGTTTTGGACTCACGTCTAGCCCCATCATGTGTTAGCTGTGCACCTTTGAAGAAGTCCCTTAAATGTTCTGAAATTCAGTCTCTTTGTTTGTAAAATGAAGACAATTGAACAGGCACAGCTCAAAGTGTTTTCCATACATTATTTTATATAACATTTCAGGTGGATGTTATAGTTTCTGAAATTTCTGGATAACGACACTCAGGCACCAAGAGGTTAAGGTCTTATAGCCAGACAGGAGTGGAGTCAAGATTCAAATGCAGGTAATCTGACTCCTCTGCTGCCGTCATAACCACTAATGAGGCTTTTCCTTTCTGGAGGCAGGAAACTGGACACATGACTTCTTAACTCTCAGCCTCTTCCAGGATCTATGACATGTGGTCTGTGAAATGAACATTTTTCTTATATGATTTCCTTAATTGAAAAAGGCAAACCCAATTTTCTCAAAGAACTTTTTTCTCTGCCTGATTTTACATTGGGCCAAGTATCTCCCTGGGGTTTCCCAGGTAGGTGGCTCATTGGTAAAGAATCCGCCTGCTATTGCAGGTGCTGTGGGTTCAATCCCTGGGAAGAGTTTGGAGAAGGGGAAGAACCCCTGAAGAAGGAAATGGCAACCTACTCCATTATTCTTGCCTGGGAAGTCCCTTGGACAGAGAAGCCTGGCAGACTACAGTCCATGGGGGTCACAAAAGAGTCAGACACGATTTAGTGACTAAACACCACCAAAATATCTCCTTACACTTGTGTCACTCTGTGATTCTCCACCTATGAACAACTAGCTTCTTGCTAAATAGGACGTTTTCCAAGCACTTTCACAAGTATCATCACATTCTCTCTTAACCCAAGTTACAGATGCTGAATTGCCCTGGACAAGTTATGGTGGCTCACCATTTGGAAATGGTAGCCCAGTATTCATAGCCAGAAATGTTATTCAGTCAGGGTGAATCCAGATATAAAAATTCCTGATCCAGGCACCACTTAGCCTACAGGACTGCCTTTCACTCATCTATTCATTCACTCAAAATACATTTATTGGTTGCCTACAATGTATTTGGTGCTATTGAGGATACAGCACTCAGATAAAATCTGTGCCCTTCTTGATCTTATATTTACATATGCAAATATAATAAATTCATTAAGACCTTTTTGTTGAGGGAAGAGATAAATAAACTAAATGCATATATATGTATAAATAAAATTAATACATATATATGCGATATATACATATAAGTGTTAAGCAGTGAACTGTAGTATTTTAGTCAAGATGACTAAGGAAGATCTGAGTAAGTAGAGGTTATCTGAACTGAGCCTTAGATTTTGAGTAGAAGGCCAAGAATGTAAATATTACAGGAAAGAATATTCCTACAAAATCCTTCAAGCAGAGATAATTTTATAAGTTTGAGAAGATGGAGGGGGAGAGAGGAAGCCAGTGGAATTATAACAGAGTAAATCAGAGGAAATTAAAAACTTTGGGTCAGAGATGAGAACTGAGGCTAGATAATATAAGAACTAAATGGTTATCTTAGGAAATTTGAGTATTATTATAATTTTAATGCACTGGAAGTCTAAGGAGAGGATATATCTAGGTATTAATTAATATAGGATATATACTATTGAAATATTAATAATATTTGGGTATAATTCATTTCAATTATCAAATTTCCATTTAAATAGTATTCAAATTTTAATTGTGCTTCTCTTGTGGCTCAGCTGCAAAAGAATCTGCATGCAATGCCTGAGACCTGGGTTTGATCCCTGAGTTGGAAAGATCCCCTGGAATAGGGAAAGGCTACCCATTCTAGTATTCTGGCCTGGAGAATCCCATGTACTGTATAGTCCATGGAGTTGCAAAGAGTTGGAACTTGGAAGTCTACGGGGAAGAATGAAATGATCTGATTGGAGATTATATACAGGGAAGTAAGAATGGAAGCAGGAAAGCCACTTGGTTGCTACGAGGTCATGCTGATGGGAGATGGCAAAAGCTTGGTCCAAGGTGGTTTTGGTAAAAATGACAGGAACTGACCTTGATCCTCCCAATATGTCTCATTATTGTTTTTGTCCCATAAAAATGTGTGTCATTATCTGCAAAATTCTTTTGCATTGATCCTATTTCTCGGCTCTTGACTCCATTTCTTCTCTCCCTCCCACTTTGGACTTGATTTTAGCACTGTCTTCCTCTGATTCTTTTCTCTTGAGGCTTTGGGATGACTTCAGAATTTTGCATTGCCTTGTATTTGATAAGGGCACAGAGTATCCTATTTTGACTTTAACAGCATTTACTTGGATGGCTTGTACATTTCACCATCTTCTTTTTTTTCTTTTCCACGAAAAACAAGACATTTTATATATCAATAGCTTGCTATTTACAGAGTGGAACCTGACAGCTATGATTAATGAGGTAAATCCTCCATGCTTTGGGGCTGGCAGTGATGGTTTGCATTTTCCTGTTGTGAAAAGTTTCCTCCTGCAGGAGTTAAGGAAATGTGTTTCCTCAACATCTTTTTTTTTTTTTTTTTTTTTAGCTTTGATCTTTGCCCAGCTCTAAATGCAGGTGCTCTGCACAACTTTCAAAATGCATGCTTTGCTGGCAGTCCCACTGAGTCAACCACTAACATTTTCCACATGATTCTACTACAGATGAAATTATAAAGGGCAGAAAACCTAGTGGGTTCGCTCTGCCCTGAGGTATATTTTTGCTCACCCTTCAAATGTCAGTTATCTGTTGCCCTGGTTTCCCCTCCCCTTGGCTTTAGCCTGCTGCTTCCTTTGCTCTCCACCTCTCTCTCTCCTTTTGTTATTAAGAGCATGGGAGGTAGAGGCAGAATTCTGATTCACATCATGACTCTGCAATTTAGTAGCTGTAGAACATAAGCAAAACATTTAACTTCTAGGAGCCTCACTTTCCTCTGCTGTACAGTAGGAATTGTGGCACGTAGTTTGCAGGGTTCTTGGATTTGATAAACCAATGTATGGAGAAGACTTACTATAATACTGAGCAAAAGTAAGTCTTGCCATGAGAAGCTCATGAAAGATCCCCCTTTAAAAGGGATACCTTTACAAATAGATTCATGTATAGCATTTTTCTAGATTCCACATATATGCATTAATATGCAATATTTACTTTTCTCTTTCTGACTTCACTCTGTATGACAGTCTTTAGGTCCATCCACATCTCTGTAAATGGTACAATTTCATTCTTTTTTATGGCCAAGTAATATTCCATTGTATACATGCACTGAACCTGAGTCTGAGTGAAAGTCACTCAGTTGTACAACTCTTTGCAATCCCATGGACTGGTTAGTCCATGAAATTCTCCAAGCCAGAATACTGGAATGGGTAGCTGTTCCCTTCTCCAGAGGATCTTTCCAACCCAGGGATTGAACTCAGGTCTCCCACGTTTCAGGAGGATTCTTTACCAGCTGAGCCACCAGGGAAGCCCAAGAACACTGGAGTGGGTAGCCTATCCCTTGTCCAGTGGATCTTTCCAACCCAGGAATTGAACCAGGGTCTCCTGCATTGCAGTTGGTTTCTTTACCAACTGAGCTATCAGGAAGTCCCCACATCTTCTTTATCCATTCATCTGTTGATGAATGAAGTGAGATATCGGGATTGGCATATATATACTATTATATGTAAAATAGATAAATAATGGCAAATGGCTACATAGTACAGTGAGCTCTGCTCTGTGGTATGGGGGAACTCAATGCTCTGTGGTGACCTAAATGGCAAGGCAGTACAAAACAGAGGGAGTATATGTATACGTATGGCTGATTAAAGTACTGTTGAAACATGACTTGGAGAATGTTGAGCATTACTTTGCTAGCATGTGAGTGCAGTTGTGCGATAGTTTGAACATTCTTTGGCATTGCCTTTCTTTGGGACTGGAATGAAAACTGATCTTTTCCAGTCCTGTGGCCACTGTTGAGTTTTCCAGATTTGCTGGCATATTGAGTGCAGCATTTTCACAGCATCATCTTTTAGGATGTTCAAGCTGGATTTAGAAAAGGCAGAGGAACCAGAGATCAAATTGCCAACATCTGCTGGATCATCAAAAAAGCAAGAGAGTTCCAGAAAAACATCTGCTTTATTGCCTATGCCAAAGCCTTTGACTGTGTGGATCACAACAAACTGTGGAAAATTCTGAAAGAGATGGGAATACCAGACCACCTGACCTGCCTCCTGAGAAATCTGTATTCAGGTCAGGAAGCAACAGTTAGAACTGGACATGGAACAACAGACTGGATACAAATCAGGAAAGGAGTATGGCAAGGCTGTATATTGTCACCCTGCTTATTTAATTTATATGCAGAGTACATCATGTGAAATGCCAGGCTGGATGAAGCACAAGCTGGAATCAAGATTGCTGGGAGAAATATCAATAACCTCAGATGCACAGATGACACCACCCTGATGGCAGAAAGTGAAGAAGAACTAAAGAGCCTCTTGATGAAAGTGAAAGAGGAGAGTGAAAAAGTTAGCTTAAAACTTAACATTCAGACAACTAAAATCATGGCATCTGGTCCCATCACTTCATGGCAAATAGATGGGGAAACAATGGAAACAATGAGAGGCTTTATTTAGGGGGGCTCCAGAACCACTGCAGATGGTGACTGCAGTCATCAAATTAAGAGACACTTGCTCCTTGGAAGAAATACTACGACCAACCTAGACAGCACATTAAAAAGCAGAAACATTACTTTGCCAGCAAAGGTCCATCTAGTCAAACCTATAGTTTTTCCAGTAGTCACGTATGGATGTGAAACTTGGACTATAAAGAAAGCTGGGTGCCGAAGAATCGATGTTTTTGAACTGTGGTGTTGGAGAAGACTCTTGAGAGTCCTTTGGACTTCAAGGAGATCCAACCAGTCAATCCTAAAGGAAATCAGTCCTGAATATCCATTGGAAGGACTGATGCTGAAGCTGAAACTCCAATACTTTGGCCACATGATTCGAAGAACTGACTCATTGGAAAAGATCCTGATGCTGGGAAAGATTGAAGGTGGGAGGAGAAGGTGATGACAGATGATGAGATGGTTGGATGACATCATCAGTGTGATGGACAGGAGTTTGAGTAGGCTCCAAGAGTTGGTGATGGACAGGGAAGCCTGGTGTGCTGCAGTCCATGGGGTCACAGAGAGTTGGACATGACTGAGCTACTGAACTGACCTGATAGCTGATTTACTTTGCTGTACAGCAGAAACTAACACAACATTGTAAAGCAACTTTACTCCAATAAATAAAAGGGACACCTTGTGTATTCTTAGGTTAAAATGAAAAAGATGTATTTCAAATGAGCCTTAGATGTTGTATGTGTGTGTCATATGCACTGACCTCCCCATTCTAGGCATCTCAGAAGCCATAGCCATGTTTGTTTCCACTCATATAAGAGAAACTCCTATGCACATATGTGTTTATTTCACAAACACTCCTCTTTTGGGCCAAGAGAATGAAAGGTACAACAGGAGATAACAGTTATTAAACTTGCTTACCCTTCTTTTCCAAATGTTAACAGTGCTTTTGCTTTCTGCCTTGAGTGTGGGGTGATGCACTTGAAAGAAACTCAGGGATTGCAATGCATGGGTAGCTACAGTAAGAGAGCTCTCAAAGCTTGGCAACAGGGCTACAAAGCGAGAGAGAATAAGAATATTAATTCCTAATATTTACTGAATGTGCATGCTAAGTCGCTCAGTTGTGTCCAACTCTTTGCAACCCCGTGGACTGTAGCCCACCAGGTTATGTGCATGGCATTTTCCAGGCAAAAATACTCAAGTAGTTTGCCATTTTCTCCTCCGGGGGATCTTCCTAATAGAGGGGTTGAACCCCCATTTCTTTTGTCTCCTGCCATGGCAGGTAGATTCTTTACCACTGAGCTACCTGAGAAGCCCATTTATTAAGCATTACCTACATATTTGGTCCTGGGTACCCTGAAAAGTCCAGTTTTCAGACATATAAGACTAAGGCCAGAACTCATTTGTGGTGATCTCACTATGGAAAGGATTAGGGTGACAGCATGCTCTTCTTTACGTAACCCCATGTTCTGGCTGTATGATTTCCTGAACTTGACTGCCTGGCAGTACTCTATAGTCTCCAAGTCATGAGCTTGCCAGGCCTGGTATATTGGATCCAAAGCTTGTGTCAGCTCAGACATATGCGGGCTTCACTAAGAGAACTTGGGGACATTTGCATGCAGCTTGACAGACCTCCTGAAGTATACATTTCTGCACCGAGTAATTCTCTACCTTGCCTGCTTCGCCCCTATGCACCCTCTACATGGACTGCAAAGGAAGAGGCACTGGCTCAGATGCGCAAGAACTCAGGAGAGGGTGTGGTAATCCTTGCAGCACACACTCAGAGAAGACTTGGATCTTCACCCTGTTCAGTATAAAAGCAGATAGTTTGGCCCAGTGAACACTAATCTGTGCATATACTTAGCAATAAATATAAGAAATAAATAAGCAGCATTTCATTTCTAATTAGAGGCATTGTGTTCACTTGGGAAACTTCGGAAATGGAACAATTTTTAACTGTTTGGCTCAAACAAAAACTCATTCAGGGTTAGAAATTGGCAAAGGCCATATTAATGATAAATACTTATCCCATAATCACATTTTCCATAGCTTCTCTAATTTCCAAGAGTTTTGCCATAAAAAGAATCACAGTGAAAAATCCGGACTGACAGTTCACAATAATGACATAATATTAACAGGATGTTTGGCTTTGGAGGGTTCTCCCACTTCCTCTGTAAAAATATGACCATTACCAAAACATGAAGCCACCACTTTGCTTACCGTTCACTATTTTTCAAAGGGCGTATTCACTCATTTTTCTGTTCATTCAACAAACATTTGTTGAATACCTACTATGTGCAATTGCTTTACTAGATTTAGAGCATAATAGTTTTAATAATAATGACAATAATAGAAATAAAACAATAAACAATATTTTTACCCTTATATACCTAGAGCACTATTTTGAGTGTATCACATTTATTTAACACAGGTAAACTTTGCAACAGTCCTTCACAAGTCTTGCCTGTAAACTGTTCAATGACCTTTCTAGAGTATCACCAGATGCCTACGCCAACACTTCTTCTTGCCTCCTCCCTGATCCACACTCTTGCCAGAGTCCTCTCTCTGGCTACCAGCCTCTACTGATCTGGCCCATCCTACCCTCTACAGGAGTGCTAACTGTGAAGGGATCAGGCAGTCTTTAAATCAAGAGTTCAGGAGTATTTGGAGACAGTTCTTCCTCAGTGATACAGGGAGCTACATAAAACAAACTTTAGATTTAAGTGAGAAAGAAATGTTAGAGAAGATTGGCAGAAGAAGACCTTGACTTCAGGCTCAAGCTTTCAGGACTGAGCCAGCCAACCTGATCATGAAACCCCAGATTTCAACATTATGTCAACCTCTGTCAGGCTAAAATAGTAATAAAACTGTAGTTGTATTTGCATCCCTATCATAGTTTTGGTCTGAGAGCTACATAATCTGAGACTATCAGAGATAGAAACAATCTTCACAAATGGAGAATCTGAAGTATAAACAAGTGAAGAAATTTATCCTGGGTCACATAAGCTCAAGGTATTAAGGCCAGAACATCACAGAATCATGACCCAGGGAGGCCGAGTTCATCCTGCTCACCTGGTCAGTCATCAGCTGCCTTAATCTGATAGCCCTGCCAAGTGATTATACAGCCCACACACTTGCACTGCTTGAATTATAGGGTGCTCCCTTGTCTCTGGAGGAATGCATTCAATTGTCAGAGAGTTCCAACTCTTAGAAAGTCCTTCTGTATTTTGAACTGAAATCTCTCCCCATGGGGTTTCTACCACTCAGAGACTTACAGCCCCATTTATCCCTTTTCTACTTCGAGTTAATCAAAGACCTGGCAGCTCCTTTGGTCAGGCTCCATAGACCCAATTCCTCCAACCCCTCCTTCTGTAACATGAGAACCAGGGTCTCCTCACTTTACCTTATTACCAGGAAGCAGCTATTCACAGTGGTTAAAATCATGGGCTTTGCAAACCAACAAACCTCTAGCTTGAATCTCAGTTCTGCACTCGCAACACAAATGTCTAAAGACAGATTACTTATCCTGACCATAACTCGGTTTCCTTTTACATGCATCAGTGATGATGATATTTCATTTATTCATGAATAACATGCATAAAATAACACACATAAAATCACAAGTACTGTATCTAGTACTTCATAGCAATTCAACAATTATATCTGAATGAATGAATGAACAAACCCTGGGTTGGATGTTTGCATAAATTCATCATGAATAAGGGAGCTGTATAGGAAAGTATTGCAAATTTGGAGAAGACCCTGTTGGGGAGAAGGTCAAAGGAAGAATGAAGAGAAGTCCAATGATTACCCCAAAGTGACCATGGCTAATGAGCTTTCCGTGCAAAGCATCTTCAGCTTATCTGTCACTAGTTCACCAACTATGTGATGAGCAGGGCACTTCATACTCATGGCTTTGCTCAAGAAGGGGACAAGAGTTCAAGTCTTTTTTAACTAATTCTGGACTTTCCCATAAAAGCGTGACCACATGTTAATTTGAAAGTTCTAACACTAAGATATTTGGGGGATGGAAGAAAAGGTACTTTCTATCTTATCCCTCCCCAGCCCCTCTCCACCTACAAAAACAGCTGACCAGACTTTCCTAACTCCTTTCCCAAAGTTTTATGTTTGGGCTGAGCTCAGCCCTGGAAGGTCTCACTCTCAAGAGAAGGACCTGAGAAAGCCATTAAAGGCAAATGAAAGCCCTGGAATTGAAATACACCGGGAAGATGGGAATTCAACTGGCTTTTTCTCCCATGTGATCCATCTCTTAATAACAGGAAGATGAAACCAAAGCAAACCATTTCAAAGATAATATCTTTTAAATCACACAAACTTCAATAGAGTGTTAAGGAGAGGCTCTTTAGGCACAGCCTGCTTTGCGTTGAGTCATGGCTTTTCCTTTATTACCAGGGCTGTATGTGGCAAATGATTAAATTCCTGGGCCTGTTTTCTTCTCTATAAATGGATACTATGGTCCTTATCTCCTAGGATATTGAAAAGGATCAAATAAGAGACTCCAGTTTGGTATATGGGATTTCCAAGTGGCTTAGTGGTAAAGAATCCACCTGCTAATGCAGGAGACATGAGTTTGATCCCTGGGTTAGGAAGATCCCTTGGAGTAGGTAGTGGCAACCCACTCCAGTATCCCTGCCTAGAGAATTCCATGGACAGAGGAGACTGGCAGGTTACCGTCCATGGGGTCACAAAAAGTCAGACACTGCTGGAGTATGAAAGCACCTCAGGGTTGGTATATGGTGTGGCATGTATGTTACACTATTGCATTAGGTGTAAAAGCACAAAGGGACTTCCAAGGTGGTGCTACTGGTAAAGAATCCACCTGCCAGTGTAGGAGGTACAGATTCCATTCCTGGGTTGGAAAGATCCCTGGAGGAGAGCATGGTAACCCACACCAGTGTTCTTATCTGGAGAATCTGCCTGCTAATGCAGGAGACATGGGTTTGATCCCTGGGTTAAAAAGATCCCTTGGAGTAGGAAGTGGCAACCCACTCCAGTATCCTTGCCTGGAGAATTCCATGGACAGAGGAGCCTGGCAGTCTGCAGTCCATAGGGTCTCAAAGAGTCAGACACAACTGAAGTGACTTAGCGTGTATGCACAAAAGAACAAAGAGCAAGCAGTCTTTGTCCCCTTAACACAATGGGATCGGAATGATTAACACCCACAGTCCACACTCATTCTCCTACCCTTACCTGTTTAGCCTCTTCTTTCCTCCTCTCTCCCTCCTGGCTCCTGGTAAAGAGGAAAAAAACTGCACTGACGCATGATCCACTCCATGTCCCAACAAAAAGATTATGAAGGAGGAAGAACCACATGCGCTGGGGGATAGAGCCTGACATGAAAGGAAGGGCATAGAGGCCAGGGATGCTGATCAGCATCCTCTAGTGCACAGGATGACCACCACTACAGAGTCCTCTGGCCCACAACGCTAGTAGTGCCAAGGTTGAGAAACCGTGGTCTACCAATGTAAGACATAAGGGGGCAGGAGGACAAGAGAGACATGGTAGTTAGACTGAGGATCTTGAATATCAAATTAAAATTCTTCCCAGACGTAACTGATATATTATAGAATTCAAAGCAAGAAGGAAAATACAAGTTTTTTTTAAAGATCTGTATTAGGAAGGTTTGTCTAATGTATTAGAGCACAGTGATACTTAGAGAGTTTCAGGATGCCTGATGTGAATTCACATATTTTATATAGTATCATGGTTACAATGCCCCAGAATCTGGCTGAAGACTGAAAGCATCTATCAACAGGCTAATTTTATCTCCTTGGCTGGACTGGACAAAAAGCCTGGACTTCTGGCCTTTCCATGGATGAGGGCTTCCTCTATACTCTGGCAAGACAATTAAAGGGAATGAGGGATGCTGATTTTTCTAAGTAATAGCTTGGTATGGTGTAGATGAAACATCTGGTTGATTGGCACTTTTATTTTTCACTTGGTGGTTTTGACATGGAGGACACATAATCATTGTTGGATGTTTACTAGTTATCATTGTAAACCTAACTGATGGCAGGGTAGAATCAACTTGTCCTAAAATAAAGAATTGTAGGTATGAGTCTTCAACCTGAAAGACCTTTACTTATAAGAAAGAGGAGCTCTAGAGTTGAAAACAGAGAAGGCAATGGCACCCCACTCCAGTACTCTTGCCTGGAAAATCCCATGGATGGAGGAGCCTGGTAGGCTGCAGTCCATGGGGTCACTTAAGAGTCCGGCACGACTGAGCGACTTCACTTTCGCTTTTCACTTTCATGCATTGGCGAAAGAAATGGCAACCCACTCCTGTATTCTTGCCTGGAGAATCCCAGGGATGGAGGAGCCTAGTGAGCTGCTGTCTATGAATGGGGTTGCACAGAGTTGGATATGACTGAAGCGACTTAGCAGGAGCAGCAGCAGCAGCAGCAGAGTTGAAAATGAAGAACTGATGCAGAATCTTCATTTATGTTGCCCTATGATTGCTCATATCCAAATATCCTCTTGAAGTTACCTTATACCCCTGGGAAGTTTGTGTAATCCAGCAAATCATTAGATCAAACATTAGATATCTGCCTGGAAAATGGGGCTCTTTTTTCTTCATACACAAGTTACTGTCTGCTCACAAACTCAAGTGAATGCATCCACTCATGGCAACCCACTCCAGTTTTCTTGCCTGGAGAATCCCATGTACAGGATAGCCTGGTGGGCTACAGTCCATGGGGTCACAAGGAGTCAGACATGAAGGGCGACTGATCGTGCACACTTTACTTCTTCCTTCATCAGAGGGTGGCATTTTACATTCCTCCCTTTGAATCTGGATGGCTGGGGAGCTTGCTTTGATCAACAGAAAGTGGTGCAAGTGACCCTGTGCTAGTTCTGGGTTCACAGTTTAAAAGGCCAAGAGCAGCTTCCAGCCTTGCACCCTGGAAGCCAGCAACTAAGGTTGGGTTAGACAGTTGCATGAAGGAGCCCACGTGGAGAGAGACCAGGAAAGGTGAGAGGCCATAAGGAACATGACAGGGCCATCTGAGCTCCCAACTGAATACAGTTGTGTGAATGATCTCATCACAGAATGTGGAACAGAAAAATCATTCAGCTTAACCCAGTCAACCCAAAGAATTGTGAAAATTTTAAACTGTCATTATTTTTAAGCCAGTAAGCATGGAGCTCACTTGTTACACAGCAATAGCTAACTTAAACACATCTTATCAAAGATAGGCCTCTACCACATTCTTTTTCTATCACATTTCCCTGTTGTATTTTCTATTTTCTTTATAGCTCTTATCACTAAAATTATTCCTTTTATCTTTTTTGTTGTCTGTCTCCCCCAGCAGGAGAAAACTGTGATAGCAGGGACCTTGTCTATGCTGTTTTCTGCTGTGGATTCTGTGCCTAAAACAATGCCTGACAGAGCAGAATGGTCAGTAAACACTGCAGATTAAGTCAATAGATAGACTGTTGCAACTATGATAGATAACAGAAGTAGATGTTGCTATAACAGTTTGTAATAAGACCTGGAGAGGGAAGTCAGGAATGAGAAGACTTATTTTGATAAAACCTTCATGTGGTTTGTCCAGAAGGAGAGTAGGGAGAGGGGCTATTTTCCTTCTAGTTACTGTTCAATTAATCATTATCTTATAAGTGACATTATCACTTTAAACTTCTCATGGCGGCAGGGCATAAAAACTTTTTCAAAATATTTTTAGAGCAACTTTCTGAGGATCCAGCTATTAAATAAATAAGTAATCTCCTGAATTATAAAAAAATTAATTTTACAAAACTGCTTTTCAAAAATATGTGGAATTTGCTCTACTACTCTGCTAGAATTCTAAATTAAAGGGAAAAATCTGCTTCCTCAATTTGAGGAAATAGTTCTTTCTAAAAGTGTGAAAGACTTTGAGGAGTGTTTTTTGTTTCCTAAGCACAGAGTCCATTTGGGAATCTTTATGGGAAAAACAAAAGAGATAGAGTTCTTAAGAATAGATTTAGTGGGGGAGAAACATGGAAAGATCCCTTTTCTCCTTCTTCTTGAAAAAAATGTTGCCTTGCTGGGAGAGAAGAAATCAGACGAGCTCTGGAGCTGCATGAACCAAAACTGAGAGTGCAGTAGACACAGTTTCAGGGCTGTGAGTGAGGTGGTGAAGGTAAACAGCCTTTCCTTCAAAGCCAAAACATGAAGATAAGGAAAATCAGAAAGAGAAAAAGAAAAAATGAAAACAGGAAACAATGGAGTCGGTGTCAATTTTACTATGCACGTAAAATGTATATAGAATGTGTGATAGAATTAAACAATTCTACTTTCTTCCTTATACACATTTTATAAATGTTAATTTTATACACACACATACATGCATGCCTGCGCTTAGTCACTCAGTTGTGTCTGACTCTGCAAACCCATGGGCTGTAGCCTGCCACGCTCCTCTATCCATGGGGATTCTCCAGGCAAGAATACTGGAAAGAGGTTGCCATGTCCTCCTCCAGGGGATCTCCCCAACCTAGGGATCAAACCCAGGTCTTCCTCTTTGCAAGCAGATTCTTTACCATCTGAGCTACTGGGAAGCTCATGAATACTGGAGTGGGTAGCCTATCCCTTCTCCAGAGGATCTTCCCAACCCTGGAATTGAACCAGGGTCTCCTGCATGGCAGGTGGATTCCTTACCAACTGAGCTACCAGGAAAGCCCACAGGCATATCTGTATCTATATCTACATTTATATGTATACATCTTGAGTTTCTATTTTTAAATTTTTCTGTAAATCACTGTTTGATCTTTGTTTAAAGGTTGGTTTGGAGGATATCCCTGGTAGTCCAGTGACTAAGAATCCACCTTGCAATGCAGGAAATGCAGGTTCCATCCCTGGCTGGGAAATTAGGTTCCCACAAACCAGAGGGTAACTAAAGCCCATGCACCACGACTGCTGAGCCCACACATGGTTTGTAGCCCATGTGCCACAGCTAGAGAGAAGCCCAAGCTGCAGCTAAGACCCAATGCAACAAAACACTCTGTTTCTTTTCCTTTCTGTTTTTCTTTTTCTTTCTTTAAAAAGAAAAAAAAAAGAAATAGAAATTTAGGACAATCTCTTCCTATTGCACATTCTTTCCCTGTAGAATTTATCAGAAAGTATCTTTGATCAGCAAAGCACTGGATGTGTTGTAGTCAGCTTTGGTGATTGGGATGTATAATGACACCAGTGTGTCTGCTTCCAGGATAAGAACACATCTGCCTGTGAGAATTGGATGTTTATACCATCTAATCAGAGCACTCCCTCCTCTGGCTTGTGTCTCTCTGCTTCTCTCTGCTGGGCAACATCTCTTGATACGTTCTTTTCTTAGATAAGGTAATGCCTTCAATCAGGTTTCAGTCCTGTCTTACCAGCCTGAAAGGCACTCTTTCTCCTTTATGTAGCTTTGTCTATCCCTGACAGATCAAACCTCAAGTGTTCATGTTATAGTTTAATCCTCATGTGGCCATATTATTTCATTTTCTGTGTGTTTTTTGAGGGCACTTCCTTGTTGCCCCATCTATCAGCAACAATAATGATCTAATCACCTCCAAATTTGATGGTCCCTTCCTGCTCCTCATTCTCTATGCAACATGAAAATGCCCGCCTTGCTTGCACTAGGAAGCTCCTAGTCATCCCTTTTCTAATTAGTACCCAGTTTCTTTCAGGGAAATCACCTTCCTCCATTGTTTTTGAAGTTGGTGGAAGGGTAATTCCTGGCTTGCAAGTGCCCACCTCTAATTCTAGACCAGACTCTGGCTCAGTTAGGATTGCACTGTGACCAAATCTCAACAAATCTGATGCTTTGGGGACTTTAAGGAGCAATCATTCTTATCACAGGGGAAGATAGAGTGGCAGTATCTACTGTATCACCAGCACACAGTATGTTATTTCCAGCTGGGGATATTTGCTAAATGGTTCAGCCATTCTGTGTTTTTAGACCTCTGGATTGATACATGTATTATATATGCATTTTATACAATATATATACACAGTATATAATGTTTAACATATTGTATTATCTTATACTATATTATATAACATATTAGATTATATTACCTCATTCCTGAGCATGGTCTCCTTGCTACCTTTTTATTGCATTTGAGGATATTTTTAATAAAAATTTTGAGTTTGAGATCTTGGCTAGGTAATCTTTAGCATTAGTAGTCAGGTTTCTCTGACATAACTCTATGGCCAGCTATGAGATTTATCAAAACCACAAACTTAAGCACATTGAATATTTCAACATTGTACTCAGTTGTTCATATTTAACTACGTCATTAGCTACGAGGCTTCCCCGGTGGCTCAGATGGTAAAGCACCTGTCGGCAATGCAGGAGACCTGAGTTCGATCCCTGGGTTGGGAAGATCCCCTGGAGAAGGAAATGCCAGCCCACTCCAGTAGTCTTGCCTGGAAAATCTCATGGATGGAAGAGACTGGTAGGTGACAGTCCATGGGGTAGCAAAGAGTTGGACACGACTGAGCAACTCCACTTTCTTTCTTTCTTTAGCTATGAGATAAACCAACATAATGCTTAATACATGGAACAAATCAACAGATTCTTCATAGAAGAAAATAATAAAAGACTAACACTTTACCCATGTTTTCTCAAAATTTTTAATCTAGATTCTAAAATGCGTAAACAAGGATCCATATAGTCAGAGCTGCTTTTGTAAACTTTTTATATTTTGCTGTATATCATACACAAGTGAATAGCTGGAAATAAGGGCAAATGTGCAATGATAAGTGTACTTTTAAGTTACTCATGGTTGTATGAATTTTGTTTATATGGCTATTTGCTTATGTTGTTGTTGTTTAGTCGCTAAATCATGTCTGACTCTTCACAATCCCATGGACCATAGCCTGCCAGGCTCCTCTGTCCAGGGGATTTCCTAGGCAAGAATACTGGAGTGGGTTGCCATTGCCTTCTCTATATTTGCTTATATGGGTGTTGTAAATGGCAAGATAATACTCTATGTTCTGTGACCCTCTGAACCCTTTCACTAAATCCTTTTGCTTAAAGTAAACAGAGGAATTTTTATTGCTGCTACCAAGGAGCTTTCAGTCTCCTCCTGCAAAATGAATACAGCAAAACAGTTTCTCTGCACATTCCCCAGAACACTGAGTTGTACATATTAGGTTCTCAATAAAGTTCGCATAATGGAACTATTGTATGTTCAACTGCTGTTGAATTGAACTGCATTGAATTGAATCAAGTCAAATCAAGTTGAAATGAATTGAATAGACCTTTTATCTGACCCACAGCAACTATAAAACTAGAATATTTGACCACCATTCAGAAAACTGTGCTCACAAGATTATATTCTGGAATCTTGACAGATAAGATTTCAGCAACTCTTTATTTAAACTCTTCTTAGATAAATTACGTGCTACACTGCATTGCTAGGATTTCTGGCAAGGATTTCCAAGTAAAATGTTATTCCAAAGAAACTGCCTGTGTTTGTAGGTGGTGTGTCATCGTGAAGTGGCTGTAACAGACTGCAGTGCAGGTCAGGGCTCTGGTTTTACTGCAGACTCTGACTCAATGGCAACACTGATTTGCAGAATAAGATGGAGGAATGTATGCAGAAAACATTCAGTATGCTAAATGTATGCTGAATTACAGATAATAGCACAGATTGGTTTTTGTTGTCCTGAAGCTCAGAAAAAAAAAAAAAAAAAGGTTTTCTCTCTCTGTTTCTGATTTTCTATAGTACCTCCCTTATCCTAGCATTAGATCAATGCTACTCGGCAGTTGTGCAAAAGTCTGTTAAATAAAAATGAGAGATTGAAGTTATGCTTGTGGAAAACACTTCTTTGTAAGACACTTATTGAATAAGCTACTTTTTAAAATAATAAGGATAGACTTTGATTTTTTTTTTTGAAGGCAGTCCATATTTATGTGGCTCAAAAGCTTACCAAAATGAAACTACATGCTAACTTAGTCAAGCAGTATTTTTACTTTTTCCTGAGAATGAACCTCAAGAGAGAGAGAACTATCATTGGAAACTACCAGATCGTTCTGACCTCAGACATCTGAATTTCATCAGTGAGTCCACAGAACTCACTAAACACCACCCCACACGTGTACTGGATACACATACACCACGCAGACCATACCATCTCAGCAGCTTTTCACTCTCAAACCAGTGTGTCCTTCCCCAACTTTGCAGAACACTCAAATGTATTCTTTCTTCGAAGTGACCCTTGAATATCCTGGATGAAATCTCAATGGAGGGAGATGAGACCCTCAGTGAACACATGATTCATCTTTCTTCACTGATTGTGATCCGGGAGAAAGGATTTGGTGGCAGTAATATATGGCCTGGTTCTGAAAAGTCAACCTGAAAGAACTTAAAAAGCTATGATTTAGAGCAAAGCAAATCAAATGATATCGACACTAAGAAAAACTTAAGAAACAAAAAGTTTAATCAACCTCACTAAAAATAAATAAAAATTAGCCATGGTGAAGACAGAATCTTTTCCTGCTCAGTTATGATGGGGAGACTTTGTCTACGGGAAGAAATAATGAGGCCCCTTCTAAATCATGCAAGATGTTAACCCAGGTAGAATGTCAAACTCAAATCCCTAAAGTACAAATGATGTAATAGAAAGACCTTTGCAAATTGGTTATCCATATGGCCAAAAATAAAATTGGATTTCTGCCTGCCCCACAAAAATCAATTCCAGATGGATTAGAGAACTAAATGTCAAAAGTAAAGATTTTAGTGGGAAATACAAGTGAATTTCTTTCTGACCTCAAGGAAGAGAGAATTTCTTAAAACATAAAATGTGTTGTTATAACTGAAAAAAATGGATGAATTTTACTATATTAAAATTAAGACCACTTGTTAATCAGGAGACATTAAAGAAAGTGAAAATGCATGTTGTGAACTGGAAAAAGATATTTTCAACATGTACAACCAATAAAAAGGAAATAAAAACATATAAAGAACTGTGGGAAATCATAAGGAAAGGGCAAACTGCACGCTAATAAGTAGTTTAAGGCATACGCATACATTTTGAGGCTAAGGAAACACATGTTGCCCTATACATACAGAGAAAGATTCAGTATCATCAAATACCTGGAAAATACAAATTACAATATAAAGATGCCATTTAGATCCATTTAATTGGCAAAATAATGATAAGAGTAATGATCTTTGACTAGTGCCAAATGTTGAGAATAATTTAGATAACAGGTTTGAGAGGTACATATTAACTCTTTAAGACCAATTCACTGTAGGCTTATCTCCCCAAAAAAGAGCTGGCTTCCTGCAAAGCTTCATAGAAACAAGCATTAGTCAAATACTCAAAGTGAAAGTGGAAGTGAAAGTCACTCAGTCATGTCTGACTCTTTGCAACCCCGTAGACTATACAGTCCATGGAGTTCTCCAGGCCGGAATACTGGAGTGGGTAGCCTTTCTCTTCTCCGGGGGATCTTCCCAACCCAAGGATTGAACCCAGGTCTCCCACATTGCAGGCAGATTATTTACCAGCTGAGTCACAAGGGAAGCCCAGTCAAATTCTTAGGGTGTCATCAATCCCATTTATGCCAGACTTAGAGCCCAACACTCTGAAGTGCCTGTGATAGACTCGTGCTTCTATAAACATGAATACTCATGCCAAGAGGCAAATTCTATCACTCATCATATCATCATACAGCTGCAACTGACAGGTTGGGACCCTTACCTCCTGACCCCTACAAGGGAAAGGCTAATGGTACCCTCTACTAACTATCAAGATAGGGCTGGACTAAAAGTTTTGCTAAATTACTTTGCCATTTTATTCTGGAATCTGATCACATTGGCAGAGGAGCTGGAACATCCTTAAACATACAGATTAAAAGGCCACAACCTAAGAACCAGAGTCTTCTCTGCTGGCCTGACGTTTGGTTATGCCAAATAAATGTAATCTATCCATAATGGGTGAGTAAAAGGTAGTTTTAAGCTATATTCTAGTTCTTATATTAAATAGTGAGTCCTCAAATGTTTCTGTTATTATTGGAAATAAATGAATAATTATAAATAAATAAACAACAAAACAAATGCAACCATTCATGAGCCAGTGATGAGAGTGCTTCATAGCTAAAGACTATGATTAATCTCATCCTGTACTCCCAGGTCCAAAATAGATAGGAAAAATGGTTTTATAGCTTTACCTACCTTTTCTAAATTCTTGTAAGAATTTGTAGTGGACCTAGTTTGTATCTATATTTTACACAAAGTGAGAGGATAAAATAGGATAAGTGAAGAGCCGAACACTAAGTATCTAATAAAAGGTAAGATTTAAGGCTTAAGGCTACCTGATTATATATTAGTTTGATTAAGCTGCAATGATACTAACCCCCAAACTTTCAGTGGCTTAACACAATAGAAGCCTCGCATTCACACGGGTGTCCTAGGAGCATCATTTGAGTCAGTGGGGTAACTCTCCTTTATATGGTCATCAGTGGTCTAAATTTCTTGTCTTGTGGATCTATTATAACCTTTTAAATCTTCATCATCGTGTACCAGAAAGAACACTGGAGAAGTCATGTAAGCCAGCTTTAGGAGGATAGTCATTATTCCTAATCAAACTGCATTAGCAAAAATGAAGTCACATGGGCACAGTTAACTATGAGGGGATGCTAGGAAATGTGGGAAGAGTGAATCTGGGGTGACAGCTGGTGACTTCCACCACAAGCTCCAGATCTCGTGCTCTTTCCAATCTTTCCAATGTAGTGTATTGCTTCCCTTGAAGACAAATGCCAAGGATCAAAAATCATTTTGAAAAATCACATGATAGCAGGCCGTGAGCCAGAAGTTCTGTGATGCTGGAGCACATGTGCTCCCTGGTATTCATTCTTCTTGTTGTTGTTGTTCAGTCACTAAGCTGTATCTGACTCTTTGCAACTCCATGGGCTGCAGCACACCAGGCTCCTCTGTCCTCCGCTATCTCTTGGAGTTTGCTTACATTCATATGCATTGAGTCAGTGATGCTATGTAACTCTCTCTGCTGCTTCCTTCTTTTTCCTTCAATCCTTGCCAGCAGCAAGATCTTTCCCAACAAATCGGCTCTTCATTTTCCTAGAGTATAAAAGAAACAAGTCCCAAGCAAAGCTGTGTGAGGTTCTTCCTCTTCATGCTTGAATCTGTGGATGCGTATTAAACAACTGCACTATACATAAAGCTAGCCATTCTTCAATTGGTAACTATAGGGAAGAAATGGCCCTGACTATTGTATGGCACTGGGTGTGTGTGCATTGGCATGAATAGAAGGAAATAATGAAAAATGAAAACAATCATAATGCTGTAGACCAGTATATGTTGGTCGTCATCCAAGACCATCTTTCCTGGGCTTTGCTTCATAAAATATAACATTATTTTTAATTTTGGCTAGCTAGCCCATTTGAGTCTAATATATTAAAGAATAATCAATATTATTTATAGGTCCTTCAAAATTGGGACTTGTAAAAAGAGAGAGTTTTTCAAACAAAATTAAAGGATCACATGTACACCCGTGGTGGATTCATGTCAATGTATGGCAAAACCAATACAGTATTGCAAAGTAAAATAAAGTAAAAATTAAAAAAAGAAATATAAATATGTCCACACACACACACACACACAAAAAGTTTCTGCAGTGTATGACTAATAGCAGATACTAGAAGACCATAGAGGATATTCTCTAAGTTGCTTCTATATGTAGTACCAATTCAATTAGCTATCTGCTTTCATGCTTTTATAAATAACAGTAGCCATTTAGTAAGCACATACAGTGTGCTAAGACCTTTATATAGTTTATATCATTTAACTACAATGATGCTATCAGGTTGTTACTATGATTCCCAATTTTCAGATGAAGACACTGAACTTGGCTTAGAATGTAGATTTCTCTGATTTCCAGTACACTTCTTCTTCCCCATCATGATCAGCAGGCAGAAGTCCAGCTCAGAGTCAATAATGTTATTTACAAGGTGTCAAAAAAATGGTGATTCCCTTGTTTTGATTAGAGCATTTCTTCTGGGAAGGCTATAGCTGGTGTTATACATGGTAAGTTTAAATGATATCCTTTCATCTTGCCTCTCAGAAAGGTTCCAACTAGCCATCCAATTCTGAACCACCTGGACACAGGGTGCCAGACAACTGAACTGAGAATAGAAGGGATTAAAATATTCTCTTGGTTTAGTCCTTTTGGAAACAATACTTTTCCCTAGGATACCACCAACTTAGAATTTTAAAACTGCACATTTTTATCCAAGACATGATCTTTCCAGGGCACTCAAATTATACCCTGCAGGTGGAACAATTTCCCTAGTAGCAATTCTGCTCTTGACTGGAAATGTCAGTTTCACACATACTAAATAATACAAAATGGAATGGACTTTTCCACCATTTCCTTAGAATTGACTCTCAAGAGCCTATGCAGATGGCAACATGACAAGTACCCCAAACTTTATTTTTTTATTTATTTTTTAATTATAGGAAAATTGCTTTATCGTGTTGTGTGAACAACTTCTCAACAGCTATCTATTTTGCACATGATGGTGCATATATGTCGATGCTTCTTTCTCCATTCATCCCACTCTCACATTCCCCCACTATGTTCACAGGTCTGTTCTCTACACCTGTGTCTCCAATTCTTCCCTGCAAATCGGTCCATCAGTTCCAGTTTTCTGGATTCCATATGCTGTGCTGTGCTTAGTCGCTCAGTCATGTCCGACCCTTTGAGGCCCCCTGGACTGTAGCCTGCCAGACTCCTCTGCTAAGCATTAATATATGGTATTTATTTTTCTTTCTGACTTACTTCACCTCTGTATAACAGGCTGTATGCACCTCACTAGAACTGACTCATATTCATTCCTTTTTATGGCTGAATTGTATATATGTATAAAATTGTACATATGTACCACATTTTCTTTAAAAAGAACAAAAAACAAAGGTGAGCCAAATTCTCTCCAAGGCTTATTTAGAAGCAGTAGATCTGGCTCTGCCAGATCCAAACCATGTCTCGGCTATCTGAGTCATCTTCCTCTATTCCCTGCCATCTCCATCCTAAATAAACAGACAAAGAGCTACAGGTATATGGGATTAGGGAGTCACTGACTCCCCAGCTCCAGCGTCTCATAAGGAAGAGAATGATGTCTCCTAACTTTACCCTGCAGCAAGTGAGGAGAGCACGTAGAGAACAATCTGAGAGCCTGACGGTTCCATAGCAACAGAAAACTGTCGTCTCATCCCCTGGTTGGACCTTTGCTTACGCAATGCACATACTAAACTGCAAGGCAAAGGGACTGAGGAGAGATGGCAACCAGGAGAAAGAGGTATCAGTGGTGAGATTTGGTAAAGGTGTGTGAAATTTTCCAGCTTAAGTGAACATGTCAAATGGTAATTGAACAGGAAATATCTTGCTGGTAACACACCCAAAAGGGTTGGGCATACAGTGAGATATCAAGAGCATCAAGAAGCTGTGAGATAAACCACCAGGAGCATAGGCTGAATGGGTTCCAAACAGTTAAGCTAGAAAGATTCTCATAATAAAAAGTTGGCAGTAAGGAAATCTCAAAGGAAATCTTTTGTGATCCCACAAGAGTCGGTATATGCATGTTTGCCTTACAGGGGTATCAGCAGCCAGTCAGTCTTAGCCAGTGACTCATTGACTCCCCTGAGATACGGAGAATTGCTGTGACCTGCTAAGGTACAGATGCTTGTACTATTCCATCTTTTTCCATAATAGAGAGAATAAGAAAGGGAAAATAGAGAATGAAGAGACACAACATGTGCTCCTGCTCTAAATCAAGCTGAAATCGGATGCAGAAGAGTAGAACGGAAGCAGTAAGTTGAATATGGCATTGAAGTTTCAAATTCAACTAGACTAGACTGGACTTCTTTGTACCTAAAATTTACTGGAAGCCTGGACAATTCATTTAAAATAGTTTGTATTATTATATTTCATTAAATTATTTGCAAATGGTCACTCCCTCCCCCTTGCCTGCCTCCATAGACTGGAAGAAAATGGCATGAACCCTGCATTCATGTTGGGCTCAACTATGGGACTTGCTTTGGCATATGGAATGTTGGCAAGAACACAAATAACATTTAGGTGGATTGGCTGGCTCTCTTGCACTTCTGCTTTTTACCACAAGAAGAACAAGTCTCAGGTCCAAAGAGGATGAAGAACAAGTCACTGGTCCAAAGAGGGTGGGAGACCCACGGAGAAGACGTGAACCAGGCTTATAAACTTCAGCCAAGCCCTGTCTAGAACAGCTGGAGCCCAACCAACTGGCAAAATGTGAGAAATAAAAGGATAGATAGCAGTTAATGTAGGCATTCCACCACATTGTTAGCTATTACATTGTTTACCTTCTTAAAATTTTAAATTCAGAGAGTGCTGCAGTCAATATCTCTTTGCATATATCATCGTGAATAAGAAAATTATTTCTGTATGCTAGAAAATGAAAGGAAAATTTCCAAGCCAAAGGCATTGCACATTAACACTTTGTTATATACTGCCTAAATTCCTGGAAAAACTGTTAAAACTGTTCATATTGTCACTATTTACATTCCCACCCACTGGACCTAGGAGGGTCTGTTTCTCCATTTCTTCCTAAAGACAGGATTTAATCTTGTCCAATTTTATCGAGTTGAGCAGTAAAAAACAGAATCTCATATTTCAGTATCAGTGGTTAAAAATAGTAAGACATTACTACATGTGCTCATAGGGAATGTTTACTACAATTCAAGTGAAAAAGCAAGTTGTAGAATTGTGAACGTAATATAATCTCATTTCTTGTGTACATGTATGAACTTGTACATGCCTCATGTACATATGTGTACATGTATATTAACTGTATGTGTAGGCATGCCTTTATATAAGTCAAATAAACATTAAAAATCTGGAAATATATTATCCAAACTGTTACCATGATTCTCTCTGGCACATTTCTTTGGGGACAAGAGAGTAAAGAGAGAACTTTAGTCATGTACTTTATTCACGTAAGTCCATATTATATAAAATTTTATGATATGTAAAATTTTATAAGAAAAGAAAGTGATACAAATAAAAGCACTTCCTTAAATATGAAACAAAGATCTTCATTACCAGAATTACATAGCCATAATCTCTATTAATGATTTCTTTTATTTCCAAACTCACTGAGAAATCCATAAATTGGTATATTCATGTGATATGTCACAATTATTCTGTGGCTGGTATTTATCATTAACGTTAATTTAGTAACATATCAAATATGGTAAGTTATAATAAAAAATATTTAAACATCATTGACTGATAAGGCAGACTTCCCTTATGGCTCCGCTGGTAAAGAATTCGCCTGCAACGTGGGAGACATGGGTCAATGCGGGAGACCTGGGTTCGATCCCTGGGTTGTGAAGATGCCTTGGAGAAGGGAAAGGCAACCCATTTCAGTATTCCGGCCTGGAGAATTCCATGGACTGTATAGGAATTAATAATAATAATCCTTTTAATAAGTACGGAAGTATGAAATATTTTTAAAATCTCATTCTATATCTATTCATGACTGGGCTCATGAAAATAACCAAGTAACACTAATGTACTATAAAATAAATGAATTCCAGCTTTCCATTTGCATTTCTGTCTCAAAGCTCTGTGTTTACCAATTTTTTTAAAGCCGTTAATGGGCCAACCCAACCCTATTAAGAAATCTGTTAAGAGTAAAACAAAGTTTCCATTAAGATATTTTTATATTGCTAGTTTATCTGTCTAAAAGCATCTCAAAATTAAAATTCACTCCTACATTTGTGAATCAAGTACACATGTCTGGATGAAGCATTTTTAGTGACTTTTGATACTCAAGATGACTTTCTCAGAAGTAGGAAAAAATGGAGTATTTTGAAAAATTGAAATTTGGCTAGACAAATAGTGAACCCACAAATCATTATTTCCCAAATGTTTTATATAAATGGTGTGTTAACTCTCTTTTCCCACTGCTCAAATCATGCAGTGAGTGAGAAGCCACCCTTTTTCTGCCAGAAACGCCATCAGAGTCTTGTGAGCTAATTGGAAAAATGATCATGAAAGAAAAACAAAGAATATTATAGAACCCTATAAAGCTGAGAACAAATAAAAAGTATTGTAAAAGTTGTAGCCACGCGTTCTGGGAAACAAACTCACTCAGAAGGACAATGCAGATAGTGGAATGCAGTTTATTACATCGGCAGGCCCAAGGCAGAGTCTCCTCTTAGCCAAGGACCCGGACCAATTTTTGTGAAAACCTTATTATATACCCTAAGTGTACGTGCCCAAACCCACCTCCCCAAATTCCCTGAAGCTAGACTGAACAAAGGAAAAGAAAGATACAATCAGAGTTAACCTGTGATTCATATGCCTTAAGCCTAGGTAGTTAACAGTGGACAATTATCAATAAGCCTGTGGTCATACCCCAATAAGCATAATAGAATTTATGATTCTATTCAGTTACACAGATAATTAGGGTATTCTTTTAGGCAACAGAGAGTCTAGGTACAGGCCCTGGGGCTCTTCCATCCAGGGGCCCTGGTTTTCCATTTGGTATGTCATTTCCATAGATACTGGGCATATAGCTCAAAATCCACAGTCCAGCCCAAGTTGGAGTCCTACTTTCAAGATGGAGCCTGTTCTGTCTGTTTCCTCCTTCATTCCCCCCTCTTGATGCTTTTAACTCATAGTATAAGCATCATTCATAGGGATATATTGCACCTTGACTCTCCAACTTCCAATTTGGGAGAATGACATCAACCTTTGGGTTACAAAGTTCATAATACATTGTAAAATAAAGGGTCCACAAAGCAGAACTATCAAGGCAACTATAACAATGGTAAATATTGTTTTCCACCCATCACCCTTCACCCAAGATAGTAGCGAAGTCCAAAAAGAAGATTATCATCAGACATAACTTTTACCTGACCTTTCATGTCATCTAGGATGGCTGATATATAGCCAGATAAATCAGGAATATATACACAACATTCAACTTTAATTATAGCACCGAAACTATGATTAGTCTCAAGATGATACCAGCAAGTCCTGGTAGCAGCAGTTGATTGTAGAGCTTCATCTCTTTTTCTTCTTTAAGATGATCTGGGTTTTACGGGGATCAGTGGGGTCCTGTTGTGTAGTCCGCTCGGCGTCCTCCGGGTCTGCGTGGTATGCTCTCTTCACCCTCATGTGGTGAAAAGCTTCTACCCATCCCAAGAACGTACATGCTACGACCAGCAGGTTATGGTAGTGTTGGTGAGGTTTCATTTCAGTGAAGTCCACTTCCAGGTGTTCAAAAGGCAGCATGCCTTTTACCTGATTCCCTGGAGGTTTCTGTGCCAAGAGGCAGCATTGACCTGTGAGCAGGCAGTGCAGTTCTGAGATTTTGTCCTGCATAGGGAAGAGAGGCAGGGAACCAAGAAATATTTTCAAATTAGCTCTTACAGTTTATCATGGCCTAGATGGGTCGCTTTGTGTGTTTGGCTTACCAGAGTGGGTGCCAGCTCCTCCAGTACCAATAATTTGCCACTTGGCAATTCCCACCATCCCTTTTCATTCTTGAAGGCCTCTTCTGCTTTGGCTAGTTGGTTTTGGGCTTCAGTGTATTTCAGAGAGTCTAGCAATGGCACCCCACTCCAGTACTCTTGCCTGGAAAATCCCATGGACAGAGGAGCCTAGTGGGTCTCTAGGAGTCGGACACGACTGAGTGACTTCGCTCTCACTTTTCACTTTCATGCATTGGAGAAGGAAATGGCAACCCACTCCAGTGTTCTTGCCTGGAGAATCCCAGGGATGGGGGAGCCTAGTGGGCTGCCATCTCTGGGGTCGCACAGAGTCGGACACAACTAAAGCAACTTAGCAGCAGCAGCAGTAGCGTTAGCTCAGGTAGCTCCCCCAATATGAGAGATTTAATAGGAGCTTCACTTGTCACCCACAAGCCCTGGCCTGCTTGTTTAGCAGTCTTATCTGCCAGTCTGTTCCCTGAGCCCAGGGGGTATCCTCTTTTTGACATCCTCAGCAGTGTATGACTGCAACCCTTTCTGGTTCCCAGGCAGCATCTAATAGGGTCTTAATTTCTTCCTTATTTTTAATATATTTTTCACTAGCTGTCAAAGGCCTCTCTCCTTATACAGAGCCCTGTAGTGTGGCAAAAGTATACCTGGAGTCTGTGTAAATGTTTGTCTTCTTACCTTTGGCAGCTGGAGGGCCTGGATTAGAGCATATAGTTCGGCCTGTTGAGCGGACCAGTATGATGGCAGAGAGCTAGCCTCAACAATGGTTTCTTCCTTGACTACTGCATATCCCCACAAACACTGTCCTTGTTTCACCAGGTTGGTGCCATAGGTGTACAGGACCAAATCTGGGTCCAGGATTGGATGGTCTCTCAAGTCAGGTCTGCTGGCCTATTTCCTTGCAATCATGTGAGCGCCCACCTTCTCCCACAAGAAAGAGAGTGGCCAGATTCAGAACCTGACAAGGCTCAGTAGTAACATGGGGGTTCTCACATAACAGTCCCTGGTATTGAGTAATCCGGGATGTTGACAGCCATTTATGGGGGTCCCCTCGAAGGAGAGTGTTGACCTCATGCAGGACTTTTACGAACAAATCTTGGCCCAAAGTCAGCTTGGTTGCCTTCTGGACCAGTAAGGCAACTGCAGCAACTGCCCGTAAGCATCCCAGCCATCCAGCGGCATCATTGCCCAGCTGATTAGAGATAAGTCACTGGTCTATCCCATGTCCCCATAGTCTGGGACTACACTCCCATAGCTACTTTGTCTTTTTCAGTCACATAAAGAGTAAACAGCTAAGCAAGGTCTGACAGGACCAAGGCAGGTGCTGATATAATTGTACCGGGTTTGAGTTCTATTACCAGTGGGACCTGTTTTGCTAACCTGGGGGGGAGGGTAGGGATAGTAAGGAGGGGGGTTGTCTTCGGCCCAGACCTCAGGGAATTGTTGAGTTAACTCTCTCTCTTGACTGTTTAATCCATCTGGTTTCCTTGCCGGGAGATAGTGCAACCTCCATTCATCTTGAGGGGTTACTGAGAGGAAGAGTAAATAGGCGGTTGAGCCCACTTGAACAGTGGGTCTTCCATGGGGAGGAAACGTCACTTGTGCTCCCAATTTAGACAGCAAGTCCTGACAAAGGTACTGGACATTCAGGGATGTACAAAAATTCATAAATACATCTGGATAAGAAAGGAAAGTGGGATTTTAGGAGTTAGTTTCAAGGGAACAAAAGACACTTAATATACTTCTCAAGTGCAAATTTGTCCACAATTGCACACATTGGACCAGGTTCTTTAAGACAGTTCAGTGTAGTATATATTTTCTTCCAGCCACACTCTAAATTCATCTTCCACAGTATATTTTCAGATTCTAAATCTGTTTTCCCACACAGATGTTTAAGTCTTTTGTTAAGGTATCCAAAGAGTCTGCAGAGTACTTCATTTGTTAAACAACAAATCAGAAAACAGAACTGTCCGTTACTTTGTCGAAGTATGCTGGCTTGCAGGAAAAGGTTTATGCAGGCATGCACTCACAAGACAATTGCAAGGCAAGTCCCCTTGGACCCCCTGGGTCTCCTAGAATTTAGCCAAAAAATAAGAAACATGTTCCATCTTTGAGATCACTTGCCTGGAGACTTCAAGAAACCTCCTAATTTCAAGGTAGATATGTAGTATTCAGATCCACATTACAGAGTTAATCTGGGAACCACTGGAAAATCTTAGAGAGGTATATTTATCAGTTTATGTCCTCATATCCACAGGTACCATTTACTTAGTCCCATTTTCAGCTGTGTGTTCACCTGAACCACCATCAGTGTGTTACACATCTTTCGAAATGCAAAACATTTAATTACAAACAGCCATTTGTAATATGCCTGTTTGACCTAATTGCACCCAAGGTTATAGACAGTCTTGTGTCTTGTGTTCAACAGGTGCTTGAAGGAATGCAATAGTTTGCATAGCTAAAACCAAATCTGTAATACATCACTGAATCTTGGGAGCAGGATACAAATTAAGAATCCCAGGAAGTAGGGTTGTCCTTGGAAAGAAATATTTCTGTAAAACTCTGTCTCCCAAGACTCCGCAGTTTTTCCCTCTTGTTTCTTTTACTCTAATCCAAGAGCAGATGCTGCTCCTTGCCTCTCATCTTCTGCCCTAAATGATTCCTACCCATCTGCTTAACCTCGCTCCTCGCATTCTCTAAATGATCAAGCGCATCTGCAGTGGCCTGTGGTTTCCTCAAGGGCACCACAATGACCCCTCTCTCAAACCATTTTGCTTTGCCCTTCTCCCTGCCTGAAATATTTTTTATGCTTTCTCCCATTCTTCTGTTCTCTCTGCTGGTAATGTTTTTCATCCTCCCCCAAAGGCTGGCTGTCTCATCATTCTTGTCTCAGATTGAGCATTTTCTGCGTAATTTTTTTTTAAATAAAAGCTTTCCCTGACCAGCACAACTAATATGTTTTCACACAAATTTCTCTCCACCCTATTTCCCTCTTTAGTAAATTTTTTACAGCACTTAGCACTAACTGAAATCATCTCACTAATTTATTTCCTTCTTGTCTGTGTTCCACAATAATAGCTCCCTGAGGAGCATCTCAAAGTGTTTATAGCAGGCTCTTAAACATGCTTCTTGAATAAGGGAGTAAATGATTATTGCAGTTGCTTTTAGTCTCTTCATTGCTACAAAGTGAGGGAAGGGAGCTCTGATTTTGAAATCAGAACTGCATTTGAATTCCAGCCTTGCTAATTACCTGCTGAATAAACTTGGGCAAGTTACCAACCTTCTTTCTCTGAGCTCCAATTTCCTTACCTATAAAGTAAGAATAATAGTATCTACCTCATTGGGTTTTGTGAAGATGGAACAAAATAGAACAGAAAACAATGATTAAAGTGTCTGCTCCATAAGAAACGCTCAGTAAACATTAGTGACAAAGTAGTGCTTCTCTCAAAGGACATTTGCATTTGCAAAGGTCTCAGGAAGAGGCCAAATCTTAATGAAGAGATGCTTGCCTTGCAATCAGTGGGATACAAGGAGTAGATTTTACTGGAGTAGATTCTTTTGGCCAAAAAGAGATCATATTAAGAAAGAAAGTTAACTAGCACCCTGAATATCATAGTTTGAAGACAACATTTCCAATGGAGAAGGCAAGACCTCTTTTAAAGGGTGAGCAAGAAAGGAGCTTAGATATTGGTGAGGAGAAAGTCCTACTCAGCAGCATCTCCTGGGTGGATTTATCTTAAGTATCGGCCCTGGAGACACAGAAAATGTCAGTCTCTCAGAGTTGATATCACCAAGGGATACTGCCTTGCAAGGTCCATACTGATGCATGTAAACTAGAAGCTGCTGCTGCTGCTAACTCACTTCAGTCATGTCCGACTCTGTGTGACCCCAGAGATGGCAGCCCACCAGGCTCCCCCATCCCTGGGATTCTCCAGGCAAGAACACTGGAGTGGGTTGCCATTTCCTTCTCCAGTGCATGAAAGTGAAAAGGGAAAGTGAAGTCGCTCAGTCATGCCTGACTCTTAGCGACTCCATGGACTGCAGCTCACCAGGCTCCTCCGTCCATGGGATTTTCCAGGCAAGAGTACTGGAGTGGGGTGCCATTGCCTTCTCCAAAACTAGAAGCTAATTTGTTGAATTAGAACAAGAACTCTTAACTTTGAAATGGCAACTATTCATATTAGCCTAAGCTGTCCATTTTCTCTTTCTATGAAAAAAAATGTGGAAGACAAATTTCAATATAAAAATGGCTTGATGGCCAAGGAGAACTATTTGTGGGTCTCAAATATTTTTTGATATATTCTATCTGACACTAAGACATCCATCTTCACTGCCAAATCCTTGTGTGGTCCTAGAGGGGTGTTGGCAGCTTTCTTCTTCTAATTCCTGTGTTTCAATATTTCCTCACCTTCCAACTGACCCTTTCCTTAGATATCTTGATATCATTTATCCTGCAACTAGGGGCTTCCCTGGTAGTTCAGATGGTAAAGAATCTGCCTACAATGCAGGACACCCAGGTTCGATCCCTGGGTCAGAAATAACCCCTGGAGAAGGGAATAGCAACCCAGTCCAATATTCTTGCCTGGAGAATTACATGGACAGAGGAGCCTGGTGGGTTACAGTCTATGGTGGCCACAAAGAGTCAGACACAACTGAGTGACTAACACACACACACACACACACACACACACACCCCACCTACGACTGCTTGGGTCTTACTAATTCAGACAGGAGAGAGCTGGAAGAACTGTTTCAGCCACTCAGTTCCATGCCATTTTCCTAGAATGAATTTCCTATAATTACATTCTCAAAACATTTTATTGTTAAGGACTTATCATGCCTTAGTATATTTTATGTTTACTATCTGCGTCTATGAGTTCACACATCCGAAAATTGTCAGTGACTGTAGGAGTAATAAAGATTTCCAGACATTCAGACAGTTCAAAAATATCTCCAGTTTCATCCTCCCAATAACATGAATAGATTGCAGTCATCTGCCGCCTTAAAGGGATGTGTGATGATTGACTTGCTTAACTAATGAAATGAGTGGGGGTGATTTGAGACACTTACAGATGGGAGTCTTTAACTTCCAGGCATAATTAGCAATGTTTACTCTGTCACAGCATCTGGTGATGTGTGAGGCAGTAGGGACTTCATCAGTCTAAATCCCCAAGTTCAGTTTTGATTCTCAAGTTCATTGAGCAGATCCCACTGCCCACAAAAAATGGACATGTCATATGTGTAAGAAATGCCCCTCAGTTGCTTTAAGCCATTTAGCTTTTGCAGTTATTTATTTATGCACCATAATTCAACCAATCCTCACTAATACTGAAATGAAAATCTCTAGAGTGGACATGTAGATGATCTCACCTTAATGATACCTGGTTTTTCTTTCCTTTGAAAATATTCCAGAGTCACCATCTATAAAATAAGATTTAAAATAAGAAGATGTCTAAGGTTCTTCCCAATTGCAATTGTACTTGTACATTTACTGATGATTTTCCTGAGCCCTGTCTTTAGGTTCATGGGCATATGGATCAATCTGCATTTCTGTTCAGCCATTTGTTCAGAAGAGTTTTCAATACTTTGTGATCTGATCCTAGGTTACCCTTTTTGGAGATCTTTTGGAGAAAGAACTGTGGGTTTTTGATAGTGCAAAGGAAGATTCTCAGACAAGAATTTTGCTATTAACAAGTGATTTCTTAGAGTTTTGAATGTATAGAAACAGAGCTCTCTCAACTTTTTCATAGAATTTGAGAGGTAAAACAATAAGTTATTCGTGACATTGTGAAAAGAAAACATGGCTTAAAAAAAGAAAATAAAGAAAAATTACACCTAAAAAAAAAAGAAATAAAACATAGCTAATGGTAAAAAAAATATTGAAGGGAAAACAAATGGCTCATTGAGCACACGGGAGCAAAACTGAAATATTTGGGGAGGAAGAAAACACATTCATGAAAAGTAAAATATCTGCTAATTGGAATGACTGAGAAAAAGCAACGCTTTAACTAAGTATATCAATAACCAGTCAATGGACTATGCTCACCAGTAACAACTCTCTCAGCAGAAATGATTACTAATCATTAAACTTTATTCAATTAGCCAAGCAAATGAGAGGGAGAATGCCACTGCTGAATCTTTTACACTTTCTTATTTTTTGTGTTCATCTTTAATTCCTCACTGAGGATAACATATACAATGACTAAATCTTAGCTATTAATTCAAAGTCCTTTCTCTTTTCACTACCCCAGTTTACAAAATACAGCTGAGAGCAAAGTAAAAGCATAAAACACGGACTTTCTTCCCTGAGGCTCAGATAACAGACTTGTAGCCAAATGGAATTTTACCAAACTTTCTAAAATGAGTAACATTGTGTGAGCACTGTTCCCTTGGGAACTGTATGAAAATGAGATGTCTTATCACAAAGGACTCTCCAAGAAAAATCCTCAAAGAAATGGGCAATTGTATTGATCTAGAGACAACTGTAGAAAATTACAAACACCTAAGAACAGCTTAAACTAAAAAACTTGAATTTTTCCAAGTATGATAATAAAAAGATATGAAAATTTATTGAAAGTCTATTACTCATTCTTTCAATACCATTTATTGATTGTATCTAAGGTGCCAAGAACCATGTTCAATGTTTTCACATGAATTGTGTCATTTGGTCAAGAATTCTATAAAGTACAGATGAATTTATAGATAAATGGCTTATCTAAAGTCATGTAACCAAAAAGCCTCTTATCCAGGAGATGTTTATTAAGGTTTTCTGCATGCCAGCACTATTTTATGCACTAGGGTGCATCATAAATGTTTGAGGGGGAGGGTCCAAGAATGGGAGTACAAACTGAGGATCCTATACCATATGGCTAAATATTTAAAATATAAATGTTACCAACACAAGTTTGTATGCCCGATGCACGGTGAGGCCAAAAAAGCCCAAAGTCAGAGTCTGGAGCAGAGAAAGTTTTATTGTAGGACCATTCAAGAAGACCAGGTGGTTTGTGCCTTATAAAATCCTAAACTTCTCAAAGGGTTTCAGCAAAGTGCTTTTAAAGGCAAGGTGAGAACGGAGGCACAGTTTGTTGTTGCAAACTTCTTGGTGTCACAATCCTTTGTTCTTGCAGCTGTTCATGTAGGTCAGGTCTGATGTTCCTATACAACTCCAACAAAACAAATGCTGTTTTCTGTTCTGCAACTTTTTTCTCTATATGAATGGACACTTAATTATCGTAAACCCAAGAGTAGTCTATTTGGTATATTTCAGGTTATAAGCAACATTCTTTTACAAAAGGTGCAAAACCAGCATGACTAAGCTCAGGCCACAAAGCACAAGGGTTAAAGTCAAAGGAACACATCTAATATGAAATCAGATTTCTTCTTTCCTATTACATAAATAATATTGTGATCGATCCAGCTGTTAACAGCTCAGGAGAGCCAATTGTATGCATTTCTTTCCAAATTCACTTTCAGTAATGTTGCATTGGCAATTTGAATTTGGCCATGATTGGATCATCTAAGTTCAGTTCAGTTCAGTTGCTCAGTCGTGTCCAACTCTTTGTGACCCCATGAACCACAGCATGCCAGGCCTCCCTGTCCATCAACAAATGCTGGAATACACCCAAACCCATGTCCATTGAGTCGGTGTTGCCATCCAACTACCTCATCCTCTGTCGTCCCCTTCTCCTCCTGCCCTTAATCTTTCCCAGCATCCGGGTCTTTTCCAATGAGTGAGTTCTTCACATCAGGGGGCCAAAGTATTGGAGTTTCAGCTTTGGCATCAGTCCTTCCAGTGAATATTCAGGATTGATTTTCTTTTGGATGGACAGGTTGGATCTTCTTGCTGTCCAAGGGATTCTCAAGAGTCTTCTCCAACACGACAGTTCAAAAGCATCAATTCTTCAGCTCTCAGCTTTCTGAGTCCAACTCAGAAAGTCCAACTCTCACATCCATACATGACCACTGAAAAAACCATAGCCTTGACTAGACAGACCTTGGTTGGCAAAGTAATGTCTCTGCTTTTTAATATGCTATATAAGTTGGTCATAACTTTCTTTCCAAGGAGTAAGCACCTTTTAATTTCATGGCTGCTGTCACTATCTGCAGCGATTTGGGAGCCCCCAAAAATAAAGTCTGACACTGTTTCCACTGTTTCCCTATCAATTTCCCATGAAGTGATGGGACCGGATGCCATGATCTTCGTTTTCTGAATGTTGAGCTTTAAGCCAACTTTTTCACTCTCCTCTTTCACTTTCATCAAGAGGCTTTTTAGTTCCTCTTCACTTTCTGCCATAAGGGTGGTGTCATCTGCATATCTGAGGTGTTTGATATTTCTCCCGGCAATCTTGATTCCAGCTTGTGCCTCCTCCAGCCTAGCGTTTCTCATGATGTACTCTGCATAGAAGTTACATAAGCAGGGTGACAATATACAGCCTTGACGTACTCTTTTTCCTATTTGGAACCAGTCTGTTGTTCCATGTCTAGTTCTAACTGTTGCTTCCTAACCTGAATACAGGTTTCTTAAGAGGCAGGTCAGGTGGTCTGGTATTCCCATCTCTTTCAGAATTTTCTACAGTTTATTGTGATCCACACAGTCAAAGGCTTTGGCATAGTCAATAAAGCAGAAACAGATATTTTTCTGGAACACTCTTGCATTTTTGATGATCCAGCAGATGTTGGCAATTTGATCTCTGGTTCCTCTGCCTTTTCTAAATCCAGCTTGAACATCTGGAAGTTCACGGTTCACATCTTGCTGAAGCCTGGCTTGGAGAATTTTGAACATTACTTTACTAGCATGTGAGACAAGTGCAATTGTACAGTAGTTTGAGCATTCTTTGGCATTGTCTTTCTTTGGGATTGGAATGAAAACTGACATTTTCCAGTCCTGTAGCCACTGCTGAGTTTTCCAAATTTGCTCACATATTGAGTGCAGCACTTTCACAGCGTCATCTTTCAGGATTTGAAACAGCTCAACTGGAATTCCATCACCTCCACTAGCTTTGTCCGTAGTGATGCTTCCTAAGGCCCACTTGACTTCACATTCCAGGATGTCTGGCTCTAGGTGAGTGATCACACCATCGTGATTATCTGGGTCATGAAGATCTTTTTTATACAGTTCTTCTGCATATTCTTGCCACCTTTTTTTTAATATCTTCTGCTTCTGTTAGTTCCCTACCATTTCTGTCCCTTTTTGAGCCCATCTTTGCTTGAAATGTTCCATTAGTATCTCTAATTTTCTTGAAGAGATCTCTAGTCTTTCCCATTCTATTGTTTTCCTCTATTTCTTTGCATTGATCGCCGAGGAAGGCTTTCTTATCTCTCCTTGCTGTTCTTTGGAAATCTGCATTCAAATGCTTATATCTTTCCTTTTCTCCTTTGCTTTTTGCTTCCCTTCTTTTCACAGCTATTTGTAAGGCCTCCCCAGACAGCCATTTTGCTTTTTTGCTTTTCTTTTCCTTGGGGATGGTCTTGATTCCTATCTCCTGTACAGTGTGACATACCTCCATCCATAGTTCATCAGGCACCCTATCAGATCTAGTCCCTTAAATCTATTTCTCACTCTCACTGTATAGTCATAAGGGATACGATTTAGGTCATACCTGAATGTTCTAGTGGTTTTCTCCACTTTCTTCAATTTCAGTCTGAATTTGGCGATAAGGAGTTCATGATCCAAGCCACAGTCAGCTCCTGGTCTTGTTTTTGCTGACTGTATAGAGCTTCTCTATCTTTGGCTGCAAAGAATATAATCAATCTGATTTCGGTGTTGACCATCTGGTAATGCCCATGTGTAGAGTCTTCTCTTGTGTTGTTGGAAGAGGGTGTTTGCTATGACCAGTACATTCTCTTGGCAGAACTCTATTAGCCTTTGCCCTGCTTCAAACAGTACTCCAAGGCCAAAGTTGCCTGTTACTCCAGGTGTTTGACTTCCTACTTTTGCATTCCAGTCCCCTATAATGAAAAGGACATCTTTTGGGGGTGTTAGTTCTAGAAGGTCTTGTAGGTCTTCATAGAATTTTTCAACTTCAGCTCCTTCAGCATTATTGGTTGGGGCATAGACTTGGATTACTGTGATATTGAATGGTTTGCCTTGGAAACAAACAGAGATCATGCTGTCGATTTTGAGATTGCATCCAAGTACTGCATTTCAGACTCTTTTGTTGACTATGATGGCTACTCCATTTCTTCTGAGGGGTTCCTGCCCACAGTAGTAGATATAATGGTCATCTGAGTTGAATTCACCCCTTCCAGTCCATTTCAGTTTGCTGATTCCTAGAATGTTGACATTCACTCTTGCCATCCCCTGTTTGACCGCTTCCAATTTGCCTTGATTTATGGACCTAACATTCCAGGTTCCTATGCAATATTGCTCTTTACAGCACCGAACCTTGCTTCTATCACCAGTCCCATCCATAACTGGATTTTGTTTTGCTTTGGCTCCGTCTCTTCATTCTTTCTGGAGTTATTTCTCCCCTGATCTCCAGTAGCACATTGGGCACCTACCAACCTGGGAAGTTCATCTCTCAGTGTCCTATCTTTTTGCCTTTTCATACTGTTCATGGGATTCTCAAGGCAAGAATACTGAAATGGTTTGCCATTCCCTTCTCCAGTGGACCACATTCTGTCAGACCTGTCCACCATGGCCCATCCGTCTTGGGTGGCCCCACACGGCATGGCTGTTTCATTGAGTTAGACAAGGCTGTGATCCATGTGATCAGATTGGCTAGTTTTCTGTGATTGTGGTTTCAGTCTGTCTGCCCTCTAATGCCCTCTCTCAGTGCCTACCATCTTACATGGGTTCCTCTTACCTTGGACGTGGGGTATCTCTTCACAGCTGCTCCAGCCAAGCGCAGCTGCTGCTCTTTACCTGGGGTGTGGGGGAGCTCCATTCGGCCGCTGCCCCTGACCTTGGACGTAGGGTAGCTCCTCTCGGCCGCACTAAGCACCGCTGTCGTGGCCACCACACTTCTGCGAGCATCTACACCACGGTGAATAGAAAACACTATAGATTGGGTCATTGCAATTGTTGTTGTTTCCAGAGAGCCTCTTGTCAAACTTTGTCCAGCTCACCACTGCTTATGACAACCTAACAGCTTAATAAATTATGTTCTATTCCCCAACCTTGAATAATAACCTTTAAAATAAGCTAGGAGGCCAAGTTTGAATTTAAAATTCCCAAATTCCTTTTCTTCTGCACCATATCTTGACTGGGAAGGGAGAGCCAGTCTTGGACTCTAGCCTCCAGTATGCAGCTTGAGCCCATGGCTCGATCCATTTCTCAATCATCTCAAGTTTCATCCTTCTCTGGGAGGAAGATCATGTGGACACACTCCAGAAAACACATGTAAGCTTCTCTATACACCACAGACAGATGTATAGCTGCCTAGGACCAACACTCAGGCCTAGGGTTTTATACCAAGGGAATTGTACAACCTCAGTGGCCTTGGGGTAGAGAAGAGAACAGTTATAGATCCTAGTAGCAGACACAAGTCTTTGCAGATCTTAAATGTCAGGTTCTGGGATCATATGGCATCATTTAGAATGGAGATGGCACAGGCTCTGGGTGGATCTCCTGCTGCTGCTGCTGCTGCTGCTAAGTCGCTTCAGTCATGTCCGACTCTGTGCGACCCCATAGACGGCAGCCCACCAGGCTTCCCCGTCCCTGGGATTCTCCAGACAAGAACACTGGAGTGGGTTGCCATTTCCTTCTCCAATGCATGAAAGTGAAAAGTGAAAATGAAGTCGCTCAGTCATGTCTAACTCTAGCGACCCCATGGACTGCAGCCTACCAGGCTCCTCAGTCCATGGAATTTTCCAGGCAAAAGTACTGGAGTGGGATGCCTACTTCCATATTAAATCACCTATGGGGAGTGGTACAAATGGAATGGGGCCAGAATTGTTGCTCAGTCAGTCAGTCATGTCTGACTCTTTGCGACAGCATGGACTGCAGCATGCCAGACTTCCCTGTCCTTCACCATCTCCTGGACCTTGCTCAAACTCATGTCCATTGAGTTGGTGATGCCATCCAGCTATTTCATCCTCTGCTGACCCTGTCTCCTCCTGCCTTCTATCTTTTCCAGCATCAGCATCTTTACCAATGAGTTGGCTCTTCACATCAGGTGGCTAAAGTATTGGAACGTCAACTTTAGCATCAGTCCTTCCAATGAATATTCAGGGGTGATTCCCTCAGGATTGACTGATTGATCTCCTTACTGTGTAAGGGACTCTCAAGAGTCTTCTCCAACACCACGGTTCAAAAGCATCAGTTCTTTGGTGCTCACCCTTCTTTATGGTCTAACCCTCACTTCCATACATGACTACTGGAAAAACCATAGCTTTGACTAGACAGACATTTGTTGGCAAAGTAATGCCTCTGCTTTTTAGTATGCTACCTAGGTTTGTCAGAGCTTCTTTTCCAAGGAGCAAGCATCTTTTAATTTCATGGCTATAGTCACTGTCCACAGTGATTTTGGAGCCCAAGAAAATAAAGTCTGTTACCATTTCCATTTTTTCCCCATCTATTTGCCATGAAGTGATGGAACTGGACACCATGATCTTCATTTTTTTTTTAATGTTGAGTTTTAAACCAGGTTTTTCACTCTGCTCTTTCACTTTCATCAAGAGGCTGTTTAGTTACTCTTCACTTTCTGCCATAAGGGTGGTGTCATCTGTATATTTGAGGTTATTGATATTTCTCCTGGCAATCTTAATTCCAGCTTGTGCTTCATCCAGCCTGGAATCTCTCATGATGTACTCTGCATATAAGTTAAATAAACAGGGTGAGAATATATGGCCTTGATGTACTCCTTTTGCAATTTGGAACCAGTCCATTGTTCCATGTCCAGTTCTAACTGCTGTTTCTTGACCTTAATACAGATTTCTCAGAAGGCAGGTCAAGTGATCTGGTATTCCCATCTCTTTAAGAATTTTCCACCGTTTGTTGTGACCCACACAGTCATAAGCTTTAGCATAGTCAATGAAACAGAAGTAGATGCTTTTCTGGAATTCTCTTGCTTTTTCTATGATCCAGTGGATGTTGGCAATTTGAGCTCTGGTTCCTCTGCCTTTTCTGAATCCAGCTTGAACATCTGGAATTTGTTGGTTTACATACTGTTGAAGCCTAGCTTAGAGGATTTGGGGCATTACCTTGCTAACATGGGAAAGGGCACAGTATAGAAGCCTTTACTGTTTGTTCTAAGACTGATACTAAATATAGAATTCCCAAAGCCCTGGTGGAACTTGTGTTTCACAAGAGAATATATAATAGTTTAAATATCAAATATTTAAAGCAAATTATTTTCAAGATCAAATTGGTTATATTATCACCACTCTCTAAGATTAATAGTGATATTTACCATCATAAGATTAAGAATGACTTATTTATTTGGAAATTACTTAGTTCTTGGAGAATAAGTGATTAAAAATTCAGAGCTGAGTTATTGATTTCCGCTTGCAAAATGATTACCAATATTTATTTTTCATCACAGCATTTGTTATGACGGCTGAGGACAGACTCAGAACAGCTTCCTACTCCATAAGAATGTTCCTTCTACTTACCTGACTGAGTCCTTTTGTAGATTCTGGCTGGGCTTGCTCCTTGTTCACGGGTGTCTCGATCCTAGATAATGAAAGCACTTTTGTTATTTACCTGAGAATTAGAAACTTGTGGACACACAGAGCTGGTTGTTCAATGTTTACCAGCATACCACTGGGTTATACATATGTGTAGTAAATCACTGTGGACTAAAAATAAAATATTGTTAACAGCAATTACTTTTGGGAAAAAGAATTCAAAAGAAGGAGAAGGAAGGCTTTTTTTATTATATTTCCATATTTTTCTAAGTAATATGAAGGCAATGCGATTATGAGCCATTTTGGTTTTCTTCTTTATAGAGAAGTATGTATATAACATTTTTAATATCATTATATTTTGTTTTTTATACCTTTATGAAATGACTAGAATTTAAATAAAAAGAATCAACTGTGTAGGAAGTATCCTGTACAGATCCTGATATTTTTTTCCTTAAACAAAATTGGAAATGATATAAGCAGCAGAATCTTCCCACAGGTACTAGATTTCACTGAAGCTAAATGGTCCTGCCACTTAACAAAATTTTCTTAAGCCCAAGTCACCCCCCCACCTCCAGCATCACCAGATGCTAAAAATGAGACGAGCGTGTTGCCACAAAAATCTCCAGCCTCCAAAGGCTTCCTCCTTTGGAAACACCACCCATCTTCATATCTTTGAGTTAGATCTTGCTCAATCTCATCAAATCCAACAACATCATAGAAGTCTTTCATGTAACCCAGATCATCCTCCGTTAGTGCAAGCTCACTGAAAGGAAAGAATCATTCATTATATTTCTGTTTAGAATAAAAACTGAGTTTCAATGTGTTTTTAATGTCTAACTCATTGACTTAAGTTCAATTATCTGTACTTAACAGGGAATTAACTTTTAAAATAAAATAAACTTTTCTTCAGTCTAAAGCTTAAAAAACACATGGGCAAAATGAAAACATTTCTGGCTCTGGTACTGACGTCACCTCTTGCAAGTTTTGTGACCTTCGGTAGTTCATGAACCTCTTCAGCCTCATTTTTTCCATCTGAAACCCATAATACTAGTACTGTTTCCTGGAGAGTACACTGAGAGACCAAATACAAAAGCCAATTAAGGCTATGAAGGGTTAACACTGACAGGAGAGAGCCCTCAGGGAACAACTGGTATTTATTTCACTCTTAAAGAGGCTTCTCACAGTCAAGAGTAGAATTTGTTACTCTGTTATTTGTTTTCAATGTAGGAATTAATTCTTTATGTGCAGGTTTTTAAACTTTAAGCATTAACATGTTTGTTTACTATTGTTTTCTTTCTTTTTACTCTTCTATTAGAACCCATGTTCATGCAGCGTATTTTTTTAAACTACGTTCTGAGAGCTAAAACGGAATTCACGTAATTTATTCCAACAACTGTCAACTAAAGCACAAAGTGTGAAATAAAATTTAGTGGAGTGTATTTCTATTATGTCCTCTAAATGTTTATTTTTTATATAAATTTATTTATTTTAATTGGAGGATAATTACTTTACAATATTGTATTGGTTTTGCCATACATTGAAATGAATCCACCATGGGTGTACACGTGTTCTGCATCCTAACCCCCCCTCCCACCTCCCTCCCCATATCATCCCTCTGTGTCATCTCAGTGCACCAGCCCCGAGCATCCTGTAACATGCATCGAACCTGGACTGGCAATTCATTTCACATATGATAATATACATGTTTCAATGCCATTCTCCCAAGTCATCCCACCTTTGCCCTCTCCCACAGAGTCCAAAAGACTATTCTATACATCTGTGTCTCTTTTGCTGTCTCACATACAGGGTTATTGTTACCATCTTTCTAAATTCTATATATATGCATTAGTATGCTGTATTAGTGTTTTTCTTTCTGGCTTACTTCACTCTGTATAATCAGCTCCAGTTTCATCCACCTCATCAGAACTGATTCAAATGTATTCTTTTTAATGGCTGAATAATACTCCATTGTGTATATGTACCACAGCTTTCTTATCCATTCATCTGCTGTTGGATATTTAGGTTGCTTCCATGTCCTAGCTATTATAAACAGTGCTGCGATGAACATTGGGGTACACGTGTCTCTTTCAATTCTGGTTTCCTCCGTGTGTATGCCCAGCAGTGGGACTGCTGAGTCATATGGCAGTTCTATTTCCAGTTTTTTAAGGAATTTCCACACTATTCTCCATAGCGGCTGTACCAGTTTGCATTCCCACCAACAGTGTAACAGGGTTCCCTTTTCTCCACACCCTCTCCAGCATTTATTGTTTGTAGACTTTTGGATAGCAGCCATTCTGACTGGCATGAAATGGTACCTCATTGTGGTATTGATTTGCATTTCTCTGATAATAAGTGGCGTTGAGCATCTTTTCATGTGTTTGTTAGCCATTCATATGTCTTCTTTGGATAAATCTCTGTTTAGTTCTTTGGCCCATTTTTTGATTGGGTCATTTATTTTTCTGGAATTGAGCTGCAGGAGTTGCTTGTATATTTTTGAGATTAATTCTTTGTCAGTTGCTTCATTTGCTATTATTTTCTCCCATTCTAAAGGCTGTCTTTTCACTATGCTTATAGTTTCCTTTGTTGTGCAGAAGCTTTTTATTTTAATTAGGTCCCATTTGTTAATTTTGCTTTTATTTCCAATATTCTGGGAGGTGAGTCATAGAGGATCCTGCTGTGATTTATGTTGGAGAGTGTTTGCCTACGTTTTCCTCTAGGAGTTTTATAGTTTCTGGTCTTACCTTTAGATCTTTAATCCATTTTGAGTTTATTTTTGTGTATGGTGTTAGAAAGTGTTCTAGTTTCATTCTTTTACAAGTAGTTGACCAGTTTTCCCAGCACCACTTGTTAAAGAGATTGTCTTTAATCCAGTGTTTATTTTTGCCTCCTTTGTCAAAGATAAGGTGTCCATAGGTGTGTGGATTTATCTCTGGGCTTTCTATTTTGTTCCATTGATCTATATTTCTGTCTTTGTGCCAGTACCATACTGTCTTGATGACTGTGGCTTTGTAGTAGAGCCTGAAGTCAGGCAGATTGATTCCTCTAGTTCCATTCCTCTTTCTCAAGATTGCTTTGGCTATTCGAGGTTTTTTGTATTTCCATACAAATTGTGAAATTAATGTTCTAGCTCTCTGAAAAATACCGTTGGTAGCTTGATAGGGATTGCATTGAATCTATAAATTGCTTTGGGTAGTATACTCATTTTCACTATATTGATTCTTCAGATCCATGAGCATGGTATATTTCTTCATCTATTAGTGTCCTCTTTGATTTCTTTCACCAGTGTTTTCTAGTTTTCTGTATATAGGTCTTTTGTTTCTTTAGGTAGATATATTCCTAAGTATTTTATTCTTTTCATTGCAATGGTGAATGGAATTGTTTCCTTAATTTCTCTATTTTCTCATTATTAGTGTATAGGAATGCAAGGGATTTCTGTGTGTTGATTTTATATCCTGCAACTTTACTATATTCATTGATTAGCTCTAGTAATTTTCTGGTGGAGTCTTTAGGGTTTTCTATGTAGAGGATCATGTCATCTGCAAACAGTGAGAGTTTTACTTCTTCTTTTCCAATTTGGATTCCTTTTATTTCTTTTTCTGCTCTGATTGCTGATTACTGTGGCCAAAATTTCCAAAACTATGTTGAATAATAGTGGTGAGAGTGGGCACCCTTGTCTTGTTCCTGACTTTAGGGGAAATGCTTTCTGTTTTTCACCATTGAGGATAATGTTTGCTGTGGGTTTGTCATATATAGCTTTTATTATGTTGAGGTATGTTCCTTCTATTCCTGCTTTCTGAAGGGTTTTTATCATAAATGGATGTTGAATTTTGTCAAAGGCCTTCTCTGAATCTATTGAGATAATCATATGGCTTTTATTTTTCAATTTGTTAATGTGGTGAATTACATTAATTGATTTGTGGATATTGAAGAATCCTTGCATCCCTGGGATAAAGACCACTTGGTCATGATCTTTTTAATGTGTTGTTGGATTCCCTTTGCTAGAATTTTGTTAAGAATTTTTGCATCTATGTTCATCAGTGATATTGGCCTGTAGTTTTCTTTTTTTGTGGCATCTTTGTCAGGTTTTAGTATTAGGGTGATGGTGGCCTCATAGAATGAGTTTGGAAGTTTACCTTCCTCTGCAATTTTCTGAAAGAGTTTGAGTAGAATAGGTGTTAGCTCTTCTCTAAATTTTTGGTAGAATTCAGCTGTGAAGCCATCTGGTGCTGGGCTCTTTTTTGCTGGAAGATTTCTGATTACAGTTTGAATTTCCATGCTTGTGATGGGTCTGTTAAGATTTTTCTATTTCATCCTGGTTCAGTTTTGGAAAGTTGTACCTTTCTAAAAATTTGTCCATTTCTTTCAAGTTGTCCATTTTATTGGCATATAATTGCTGATAGTAGTCTCTTATGATCCTTTGTATTTCTGTGTTGTCTGTGGAGATCTCTCTATTTTCATTTCTAATTTTATCAATTTGATTTTTCTCCCTTTGTTTCTTGATGAGTCTGGCTAATAGTTTGTCGATTTTATTTATCCTCTCAAAGAACCAGCTTTTGGCTTTGTTGATTTTTGCTATGGTCTCTTTTGTTTCTTTTGCATTTATTTCTGCCCTAATTTTTAAGATTTCTTTCCTTCTGCCAGCCCTAGGGTTCTTCATTTCTTCCTTTTCCAGTTGCTTTAGGTGTAGAGTTAGGTTATTTATTTGACTTTTTGCTTGTTTCTTGAGGTATGCCTGTATTGCTATGAACCTTCCCTTTAGCACTGCTTTTACAGAGTCCTACAGGTTTTGGGTTGTTGTGTGTTAATTTTCATTCATTTATGCATATTTTTATTTCTTTTTTTATTTCTTCTGTGATTTGTTGGTTAATCAGCAGCATGTTGTTCAGCCTCCATATGTTGGATTTTTAATAGTTTTTCTCCTGTAATTGAAATCTAATCTTACTGCATTGTGGTCAGAAAATATGCCTGGAATGGTTTCAATTTTTCTGAATTTACCAAGGCTACATTTATGGCCCAGGATATGATCTATCCTGGAGAAGGTTCCATGTGCACTTGAGAAAAAGGTGAAATTCATTTTTGGGGGGTGAAATGTCCTATAGATATCAATTAGGTCTAACTGATCTATTGTATCACTTAAAGTTTGTGTTTCCTTTTTAATTTTCTGTTTAGTTGATCTGTCCATAGGTGTGAGTGGAGTATTAAAGTCTCCTACTATTACTGTGTTATTGTTAATTTCCCCTTTCATAGTTGTTAGCATTTGTCTTACATATTGCAATGCTCCTATGTTGCATGCATATGTATTTATAATTGTTATATCTTCTTCTTGGATTGATCCTTTGATCATTTTGTAGTGTCCTTCTTTGTCTCTTCACAGCCTTTGTTTTAAAGTTTATTTTATCTGATATGAGTATTGCTACTCCTGCTTTCTTTTGGTCTCTATTTGTGTGGAATATCTTTTTCCAGCCCTTCAGTTTCAGTAAGTATGTGTCCCTTGTTTTGAGGTGGGTCTCTTGTAGACAACATATATAGGGGTCTTATTTTTGTATCCATTCAGCCAGTCTTTGCCTTTTGTTTGGGGCATTCAACCCATTTACATTTAAGGTAATTATTGATAAGTATGATCCCATTGCCATTTACTTTATTGTTTTGGGTTTGAGTTTATACACCCTTTCTGTGTTTGCTGTCTAGAGAAGATCCTTTAGCATTTGTTGGAGAGCTGGTTTGGTGGTGCTGAATTCTTTCAGCTTTTACTTGTCTGTAAAGCTTTTGATTTCTCCTCATATTTGAATGAGATCCTTGCTGGGTACAGTAATCTGGGCTGTAGGCTATTTTTTTTTTTTTTTTCATCACTTTAAGTATGTCCTGCCATTCCCTCCTGGCCTGAACAGTTTCTATTGAAAGATCCACTGTTATCTTTATGGGAATCCCCTTGGGTGTTATTTGTTGTTTTTCCCTTGCTGCTTTTAATATTTATTCTTTGTCTTTGATCTTTGTTAATTTGATTAATATGTGTTTTGGGGTGTTTTGCCTTGGGTTTATCCTATTTGGGACTCTCTGGGTTTCTTGGACTTGGGTGATTATTTCCTTCCCCATTTTAGAGAAGTTTTCAACTATTATCTCCTCAAGTATTTTCTCATAGTCTTTCTTTTTGACTTCTTCTTCTGGGACTCTTATGATCCGAATGTTGGGATGTTTAACATTGTCCCAGAGGTCTCTGAGATTGTCCTCATTTCTTTTAATTTGTTTTCCTTTTTTCCTCTCTGTTTCATTTATTTCTACCATTCTATCTTCTACCTCACTTATCCTATCTTCTGCCTCTGTTTTTCTACTGTTGGTTCCCTCCAGAGTGTTTTTTATCTCATTTATTGCATTATTCATTATATATTGACTCTTTTTTATTTCTCTTAGGTCCTTGTTCAACCTTCCTTGGATCTTCTCAATCCTTGTCTCCAGGCTATTTATCTGTAACTCCATTTTGTTTTCCAGATTTTGGATCATTTTCACTATCATTATTCAGAATTCCTTATCAGATAGATTCCCTATCTCTTCCTCTTTTGTTTGGTTTGGTGGGCATTTATCCTGTTCCTTTACCTGCTGGGTATTTCTCTGCATCTTCATCTTGTTTATATTGCTGTGTTTGGGGTGGCCTTTCTGTATTCTGGCAGTTTGTGGAGTTCTCTTTATTTTGGAGGTTCCTCACTGTGTTTGGGGTTGGACAGGTGGCTTGTCAAGGTTTCCTGGTTAGGGAAGCTTGTGTTGGTGTTCTGGTGGGTGGAGCTGGATTTCTTGTCTCTGGAGTGCAATGAACTGTCCAGTAATGAGTTATGAGATGTCAATGGGTTTGGAGTGACTTTGGGCAGCCTGTATATTGAAGCTCAGGGCTATGTTCCTGTGTTGCTGGAGAATTTGCATGATATGTCTTGCTCTGGAATTTGTTGGCCCTTGAGTGGTGCTTGGTTTCAGTGTAGGTATGGAGGTGTTTGATGAGCTCCTGTTGATTAATATTCCCCAGAGTCAGGAGTTCTCTGGTGTTCTCAGGATTTGACTTAAGCCTCCTGCCTCTGGTTTTTAGTCTTATTCTTACAGTAGCCTCAAGACTTCTTCCATCTGTCACTTCCAAGGTGGTTCCCTCTGTTTTAGCTTCTTCTGTTTGCTGATCTCTTCAGTGTCTAATTTCCGCCCTGACACAAGGGGGCAATGGTGGACACATTTTTAGGCTTACTTGTTCAGTCGTGCTGTGGGGAGGAAGGAACACTGCAAACAAATAACACTGGCGTGTGCTCACAGTGTCTCAGCCACATTGGATTTGCCCCTACTCACGGCATGTGTGCTTTCCCTGTCTACACTGCTTAGGCTCTAGGTTGCTCTGCCAGGAACTGTCTGAGGCCAGCCCTGGGTTGTATGCACTTCCCAGGTCTAAGCTGCACAGATTCAGGTACTTGGGTACTCCAAAAAGGCACAGACTTGGTTGGGCCTGCGTTTTGTGCCCTTCCCAAGTCTGAGCAGCTCAGGTGACCAGGCGTTTGGCGAGCACAGTCACTGTGACTTATCACCTCCCCTGTCCCTCCCACTCGGTTTTCTGGGTGTACAACTGGCGCACCTTCTCAGGCGGATGTTGACAGTTCCAGAATTCCAAGAAGTCTTGGTTAGCAAGGAAGCCTGCTTGCAGTTTGGTACATGATGCCTCTCTGGGGCTGCGATTGCCTCCTTCCAGCTTTGGCTGCCCTTGACTGCCTGTCTCCAGCAAGGCATGACCCAGTCTGCAGCTGGCTAGCTCTAGTCAGTCCTTTGTTCTATAAGAGGGCCTGGTGGTGTCTTCAGTTCAGTTCAGTTCAGTCGTTCAGTCATGTCCAACTCCTTTAGACCCCATGAATTACAGCACGCAAGGCCTCGCTGTCCATCACCAACTCCTGGAGTTCACTCAAACTCATGTCCATTGAGTTGGTGATGCCATCTAGCCATCTCATCCTCTGTCCTCCCCTTCTCCTCCTGCCCCCAATCCCTCCTAACATCAGGATCTTTTCAAATGAGTCAACTCTTCACAGGAGGTGGCCAAAGTATTGGAGTTTCAGCTTCAGCATCATTCCTTCCAATGAACACCCAGGACTGATCTCCTTCAGAATGGACTGGTTGGATCTCCTTGTAGTCCAAGGGACTCTCAAGAGTCTTCTCCAACACCACAGTTCAAAAGCATCAATTCTTTGGCACTCAGATTTCTTCACAGTCCAACTCTCACATCCATACATGACCACTGAAAAAACCATAGCCTTGACTAGACAGACCTTTGTTGGCAAAGTAATATCTCTGCTTTTCAATATGCTATCTAGGTTGGTCATAACTTTCCTTCCAAGGAGTAAGTGTCTTTTAATTTCATGGCTGAAGTCACTATCTGCAGTGATTTTGGTGCCCCCAGAAGTAAAGTCTGACACTGTTTCCACTGTTTCCCCATCTATTTGCCATGAAATGATAGGACCAGATACCATGATGTTAGTTTTCTGAATGTTGAGCTTTAAGCCAACTTTTTCACTCTCCTCTTTCACTTTCATCAAGAGGCTTTTTAGTTCCTCTTCACTTTCTGCCATAAAGGTGATCATCTGCACATCTGAGGTAATTGATATTTCTCCCGGCAATCTTGATTCCAGCTTGTGCTTCTTCCAGCCCAGCATTTCTCATGATGTACTCTGCATAGAAGTTACATAAGCAGGGTGACAATATACAGCCTTGATGTACTCCTTTTCCTATTTGGAACCAGTCTGTTGTTCCATGTCCAGTTCTAACTGCTGCTTCCTTACCTGCATACAAGTTTCTCAAGAGGCAGGTCAGGTGGTCTGGTATTCCCATCTCTTGAAGAATTTTCCACAGTTTATTGTGATCCACACAGTCAAAGGCTTTGGCATAGTCAATAAAGCAGAAATAGATGTTTTTCTGAAACTCTCTTTCTTTCATGTAGCTATAGTCAGTCCTTTGTTCTGTGAGCAGGCCTGGCCATGTCTTAGGTTAGGGCTTTTCGAGGGGTAGCTATCCCACAGTCTGGTTTGCTATCTCAAGTTAGTTCCCTAAGATTACCCTTGAGGCATTCAGGCCTGGTCCTTACTCTAAGCAATGCAGCCCATGCCTCTCTGCGCAGCCCCTGCTTGCTAGTGGCAGATGCGGGCATCTGTGCTGCTTCTTCGGTGGGGAGTTACCGCTGGGCACATAATCTGTGGGTTTTAATTATTTATTTTTCCTCCCAATTATGTTGCGCTCTGAGGTTCCAAGGCTCACCACAGACTTACCAGTGAGAGTATTTCTTGGTGTTTGGAAACTTCTCTCTTTTTTAAGACTCCCTTCCCAGGATGGATCTCCATCCCTACCTCTTTTGTCTCTCTTTTTATCTTTTATATTTTTTTCCTACCTCCTTTTGAAGATAATGGGCTGCTTTTCTGGGTGCCTGATGTCCTCTGCCAGCATTCAGAAGTTGTTTTGTAGAATTTACTCAGCGTTCAAATGTTCTTTTGATGAATTTGTGTGGGAGAAAGTGGTCTCCCCGCCCTATTCCTCTGCCGTCTTAGGACCACCTCCTAAATGTTTAAAGTATAATTAACTAATTGCTTCTGGCATGCTTATCGCCTCAGTCACCGTGGGTTTAAAGTGCTGGCAACATTGATGAGTGCCCCCCACATCCACACACCTACTCCCATACATGGGAAACAAAACCTGCCTTATTTTCACTGGATGCTAGATGTCAGTCATTTGATCTGGAGACCTTGGAGAGTAAAGGAAGGGACCACAAATGACATGGTTTAAACTTTACTGTGAAAGAGTCCACAGAGCATCATTAATGGAAGGGACTCTGCAGTTCTGGAAGGAAGAGTTGTCCCAAGCAAAAAACCAATGAGGAGACCACAGACAGTGGCTCTGCATTCTCTCTCCCTCTCTGTGTCTCTAGTTAGCTCTGTATATCCTGCCTCTCTGAGTCTCTCAGGTGTGGATGTCCTTTGGGCAAGAATCAACAAGTTGTGGGCTGAGGCTGTTTGGGTGCCTTCCTGGGAAGGGTGGTGTTTGCTGGGAGGAGGGCAGAGGGCATGTGTCTCTTTCCTGGACTTTACTTGCCACCTGCAGACTTGCTTTTAATGGAATCTGGCCCCTGTTAAGAACTAGAACTTGAGACTTGCCCACTAGCCTTCCCTTTGCACTGTTCAGACCTATCTGAATGCCCAGCAGCCAGGCTCTGGGTCCCTGGCAGGCTGCCTACCCTGGCCTTTCCTTTTTGTTGCCCTAAGGGCTGTGTGTTGAGAGTCAAGTCACTGGGCAACCAGGTGCCTTCAGAAAAGCCCCACACTCTCTGGCCACTGCAGTTCACATCAGCCAAAGCTGCAGAGGAAGGAGGGCATCAGGCTCAGGGAGACCCATTCCAACCTTCCTACCAGCCCCCCAAAACTAGTCAGGCTCCCTCCAAAGAGACTCATAAGGAAGATTCCTTGGACACAGAGATACCATCTCCTCTCTGCTCAGGTGAGGAGATGGTAGCCCCTCCCTATTAAACATACATCTCAAAAATTTTTTCTCCAAGTGAGTGTTGCAACAATAAAGCTGTTGCATGAACAGGTGGGACAAGAGTAAAGGAGCTCCTGCACTTGCTGCTGCCAGCTCTGGGGCAGAAGATAAAACGGATGAGAACCTGAGAACTGCCCTCCATGTATCAGAAAGATTCTAACAAAGGCAATGTAAGTTGCACTGAGTCCTGGGGTTTCGAGGCTTCGGGAACTAGTAGGAGTTAAAGGATTTTCTCTTTCTAACTGCTTCTCCTCTGGGCCATAAAACCTCTTTAGTTTTTTTTTTTTTTTTCCACCTCCAATCTCCCCTCAGGAGTTGCTACACCTTCAGATTGGGACATCCATCCTTCCTCATTTGCAAGCCTCAGCTATGTCTGGGGGCAGGGCAGCAGTGGGAGCTGCCAGGAGCAGAAAGAAAGGCTTACAAGTCAGAGCACTACAGGGACACTGGAGGCAGATCCAACTGGGTGGTGACAGGCACTGAAGGTTCCCCGTGCAAAGGACATTGAATAGTAAAGCCTACGTTTTCCTGCCTTGGTAAGTTTTGCATGGTTTGGGGCCTAATGCACATCTGAAAACAGGTATGGTTGAGTTCAACTTTTTCTTATTTGGAAGAGCTTGTGGATCCAGGTCTATGGATTAGGGGGAGGGGGAGGGGGTATCCAATTGGAAATCCAGTCACATGAGTCTCACAGCCATGTAGGCTGAGATGAGGATGGTCCATCAGGCATTTGCAATAGTCTTGATTTTGGAATTCAGTGGGTTTGATTGCTTCTTGGCAGCTTCCCTTCCCAATTATGTTTGGCTTAGTCTAGTAGTCAAATTACTTTGCAGTCCCTAAGCAGATCCAGAAAGCATTCAGAGGAGACAGAGGGGATACTGTCTAAAAAGTAGACTGGGTGATGGGGGGGAGGGAGGGTTCTGGCTGGAATCTGAAAATGTTCACTGACCAATCCACAGTCCAGCCCAAAGGAAATGACTGCATATTATATGATGGCCCTTTGTTAAGCTCCCAAACTGAATGTAACCTGGTTTTTTAGAATACTGGTCAATTAAGGCTATTGTATCCCTCTTCAATTATTTTCTTCCTGAATATAGCTCAAGGGGAAGTATGATGGAAATTTTGAAATGCTTTTCTTTGCAAACAAAGGATTTCTCATAATGAATACATATTCTGATTCAAAGATTTAGAGACTTTCTTAAAATCTAGATCCAGTACCGTATAGACCAGTACTCTGCTTTACCTTGATAAACAAATGCATTGATAATTTGTTTCAATCTGAATGTAATAATGCCACCAGACTGAAGCTAGATTTTTCCTTTTTCTAGTTTAGGAAGAAAGTATTTGCATAAAAGGTGATACTTTAAACAAGTGAGCAGGCAGAAGGGTAAACATACTCAAGAGAACGGACCGGTTTTACTAAGGGTTTTATAGAATCCATTATTCCCCTGAGAGTACACTCATGTATTATTAAGTAACTCAGCCACTTATTAAATCAAGTTAGCAAAAAAAGCAATAATTTCTAAAAGTTCAAACTACTTAGGTAGCAAAAGTAATGAGTAGAGTATGTATATACTCAAACTATATTAAGGTTCATGTACTACAAATGTGGTCTGGTCAACCTCTACCTCACCAAGTGGAAATGAATTGAGTTTTATGACTTAAAGGTTGATATATAAAAGAATAATAATAGTTTAAGCCTTTATGGTGTAATGTCTGGAAAACTTCTTCCCGTCCTCTCCTTTCAATGATGAAATGTTGGATGGTGAGGTCAACAAACAACCAACAATCTTGAGAGTTAGCTGCTATTTTAAAAGTACGTTTTTGCTAAATTGAAGTTATTGCCTGGAAAATTATTTGACCACAGATTCTCCATGAGGTAGTCAAGTGTAGTGGCCATGATTTCTGTTTCCTCTGCCTTCAAGTCAGTTTCTTTACCTCTTAAATCTCCAATCATCTGTAAAAGGGAATGATGGCAGGGATCTCACAATGTTTTCCAGAGGATTACATAAGGTTTATTCAATTGAAAGCATCGGTAGAGCAGCTACCACATAAAAAGTGCTGAATACATGGTTTAGTACATACATCTCATATACTTACCCATGCAATTTGCTTGTTTCTTGCATTTTGATTTTTTTTTTTTTTTTTTTTGGATCCTAAACCTAAAAACAGGAGGTCAAACACAGAAAATCCTGTTCTATCACAGCAGGCCTGAGGAAGAGGAAAAAGACATTATCAGATTCTGACATTTGATAACATGAGTCCTCTCTATCTAGTCTTCCATTACACAAAAACAGTTGAAAAATGACAGTTTTTATTTTGAAGAGTGAGTAATCTAGTAGATCAATCAGCCTTCTCTGGTGTATATTATTAACCTCCATCAATTTTAATTTTATATATAGTAACTATGCAGTGTATTTGTTAATTTCTTGAGAATCCTTTCTAAAACCTATTATTCAAATTAGTTGCAATTAGCATTTGACGAGTTTTTGCTCTCCCTCGGATTAGAACTAGAAGGTGTTCACTTTTATATGTGTACAGTAGATTGGCCAATCCAGGTTTGGGGCAACCTCTCCCACCAGGCAGCAGTGCGTGCTTGGACAAATTACACCCAGCATTTCTGAGCTTCCATTTTCCTTGCTATCAGATGAAGACACTCAACCCAATGATAGCATAGATTTTTCTTTCAGACTTCAGTTCTAAGTTTATTTTATTCCCAAGACCAACACATAAAATAACTTTCAGAGCTATTCTTTTGATTTTCCAAGCAGCTGGGAAATTTTGAGTTTGTAAAACTTTAAAGAAGGTAAAAACTACACCCATGACTGAAGTAAGATAATCTCTAAAACAATTTATTGAGCAAAACAGGAGTCCCAAACAAAGGTCCATAACTCTGAAGGGGGAAATTATGGTGAGTTAGCAAGGAAAATGACAGTGCATACAGAAACATCAAGTAATGGGATGAAATGAAAAGAAATCTATCCCATTAGATAATAAGCCCCCCGACATCAATCTGAAGTCTGTTTCTCAGGACGTGAATATGACTTCCCCCCACCAAATTCAAGTGATATTTCATGAATTAAATCATAATTGTGAATAATAAGTAGCAAAATAGGTATAAAATAAACATTTTCATTTTATAGGACCATTTTAATTCAGCAAAAATGTCTCACTGAGAAATATACATATTTATAAATATAAATATATTTATATTTTTATATATTTATATATATATTTATAAATAAATAAATATATATATTTAGAGAGAGAGAGGAGAGCTTGCCATGGCACTGAGCTCTAAGGTCCCTAGAAGGAGAGCGTGAGTTCTTAGTCGTTCAGTCGTGTCTGACTCTTTGCAACCTCAGGGACAGTAGCCTGCCTGTATCCTCTGTCCATGGAATTTTCCAGGCAAGAATACTAGAATGGGTTGCCATTTCCTTCTCTAGGTTATCCTCCTGACCCAGGGATCCAACCTGGGTCTCCCTCATTGTGGGCAGATTCTTTACCATCTGAGCCTCCAGAGAAGCCTATATATATACATATAACTATGAGCATCAAATGTTTTGGCTTTTATTTTTTCTTCAGAGAAACACAACAGCTTATCAAATAACTAAATGGTCATTATGCTTCAACACAGCTCAGGGTTTTCTTTTTAATATTTATTTATTTATTTATTTATTAATTGAAGGATAATTGCTTTACAGAATTGTGTTGGTTTCTGCCAAACATTAACATGAATCAGCCATAAGAACACAGCTCAGTTTTAACAAGTCAAATTGAAAGTAGATTTTAACAAGCCACACACACATACAAGCCTATACATTACAGGAGAAAATTTGTTTTCAGGTAAAATGTCCATTGATTTTTTTTTTTTTCTGTTTTCCATTTCATCCCATTTATCCCAATAAAGCTTTAAATAAATCAAGAAAAGTTAAAGAGGGAAACTCTTCTCCCATCCCTTCCCTCCTTTTGTTTGGATTACCATTCACATTTGTCATAAAGTTCGGAAAGGGATTGTGAAGCATAGAAATAACCTGTCAAATTCCTTCATAGATACCCAAACAATTTAATTTTAGCAACACCCAGGTCTTTCCAGTTCTGCCACTCTCTCACAGCTGCCTCAGGCAGCCTCCATCAGCCACCCTCTTGATGTGGCCTCCTCTCTCAGGATAACCTTCCCAGAACATCCATTTGACCAAGAGGAGTGGGGTGGGGAAGAGTCTGTACAGGTCTGTATTCAGTTGCTCAGTTGTGTCCAACTCTTTGCAACATGCTGGACTGTAGGCCACCAGGCTCCTCTGCCCATGGAATTTTACAGGCAAGAATACTGGAGTGGGTTGTCATTTCCTCCTCCAGGAGATCTTTCCAACCCAGGGGTCGAACCTGAGTCTCTTGTGTCTCCTGCATTGGCAGGCAGATTCTTTACCGCTAGTGCCGACTGTCAAACCCTGTGCCCCTAATACTTGAAAATGCACTTTCCCTCTCCAGTTCAAACTTGCTAGGTAGAAAAAGGAAAAAAAAAAAAAAGATAAAGAAAAAAAGGGGGAGAGAAAGCAAAAATGTCAAGTTAGAATGGAACAAGTGTTTGTTGGTACAGCCATATCTGTAGGTGTGATCACTTCAATAGTTAGCGGGACTTGGCACAGAGCCATGGGTGAGTACAGAACAGTGTTTATTATGGGAGAAGATGCACCCTTCAAACAATGTGTCTATTAAGAATTAATATGTGAAATTTCAAGTTTGATGAACATCCTTTCAAACAAAACATTTTCAAGCTCATTGGTGGTGGTTGAGTTGCTCAGTCGTGTCCAACTCTTTGCAATCCCATGGATAACAGCCTGCCAGGCTCCTCTGTCCATGAGATTCTCCAGGCAAAGATACTGGAGTGGGTTGCTATTTCCTCCCCCAGGGGATCTTCCCAACTCAGGAATCAAACCCAGGTCTCCTGCATTGCAGGCAGATTCTTTACCAAATGAACTACAGGGAAGCCCTTCAAGCTTATTAATCAGCACTTTCTTGACAATGAGTTAAGTTTCAAATATATACCACTACACATGAAAGTTTGATGATTAAAAATTACTAAGAAGGATTTTTCCCTTAACTTTCTTACTTCTTAGGAGATCTTAAGATGACATCACCTGTATTCTGGTATTTCCCAGCCTCTTTCTCCTGCTGCTTACCTGGATAATTGCTGTAGATATTTCACTAGACAGTGATGATTCCAGTTAATCTGGGATAATATAACCAGATCCTTAAATCATACTGGAAACTTAAGGAGAAAAAGAATAAATGTAGTCAATTTTTCTCTAGCTCAGAGGTTGGCAAATGTATATATATATATATATATATATTTTTTTTTTTTAAGGGAAGATAGTATATTTTCAGCTTTATATACTTTCCCTGTTTCATGTTTGTGTTTTATTTTTTCATACCTTTAGAGAATATAAAAAGTATTCTTTCCTCATGGACTGTATAAAAACATCTGACCCACAGGCAGCTGCCTGTCCTTGATCAATTTATGTAAGTTATGATTTTACTACAGTAAGTACAATCTTACTTAAATACAGAAAAGAGTCTTCTTTCTCCTCCTCACGTGTCAAGCTGAAGTTTTCATTCCAATATTAAATGTCTTCTATGTGCCTGCTGCACTAGAGGATACAAAGATCACTTGGAAGTTCCAGACTTGAAAATAAAGAAGATAATTGTGAAAGTAAAAAAAATAATAACAAGGAAGGCTGGGCATAAGTGACATTGATAGTTGTCTGAGAGGCCTCAGGATGGCCTGTTTAAAGAAGATATCTATATGAGCAAGTCTTAAAGGTTGTGAGCAACACTGCTGAATGTATGTTGATTCCATCTTATTTTCCATCTTCACTAATTACACATTGATTTCTGCAGAGCAAGCATGTAACTAGTAAAGTTATATTTCCCATCTTCCCTTGTAGCTAAAGTTAGATTGTGATATAATTCTGGCCAATGAAATATATCTGGAAGTTGCTAGATGGGGAAGAGTTGAAAATAAGGTAGACTTAAGTGCCACGTGATGTTTTTCCTTTTTCCTCCCTGGAATGTAGACGTGGTATTGGTGATGGAGCAGTCATTTTGAAACGTGATGCAACAAGCAGAAGAATAAAATCTCTGAGAGCCTGGGTTCCCCATGATTCTGTGAAATCACATTACCAGTAATGGACAGTCATGTTGGGACTTCTTTTTATACAAGAAAAACAAGCTCTTTACTTATTTAAGCTTCTATTTGCCAGATCACCAGGATACAGATAGCCTGGCTCATGAAAAGAAAAGTTTGTGAAAAGTCATCTGTTGAGGTCCTTTAATGGACCGGAACCTGGTGGTCCAGAGTCAAAGATAAAACAGTAAAAGAAAGAGAGAAAGAAGCTGATATTCCTTGGTTTACACAGAAAACCAATAAAGCCCTTTGATACAGGCCTTGCATCGCTCACGAAGGCACCTGGCGCCATTTCGAGGGGGGTGAAGGCACAGTGCGCCTTCTCAGGAGGGTCTTAGAAGCCTGGGCAGGAGAACGAACATAACGGGTCTCTGCACTCCAAAGAATTAGCCTGAGAGAGAGAGAGAAAGCAAGACTCGGGGACCAAAGCTCTAATGGAGCAAAGGTGTTTTAATCAACATGGTGTGGGCATTTATACTGTCTTGCTGCTGCTGCTGCTAAGTCGCATCAGTCGTGTCCGACTCTGTACCACCCCACAGACAGCAGCCCACCAGGCTCCTCTGTCCCTGGGATTCTCCAGGCAAGAACACTGGAGTGGGTTGCCATTTCCTTCTCCAATGCATGAAAGTGAAAAGTGAAAGTGAAGTCACTCATTTGTGTCTGACTCTTAGCAACCCCAGGGACTGCAGCCTACCAGGCTCCTCCGTCCATGGGGTTCTCCAGGCAAGAGTACTGGAGTGGGTTGCCATTGAGGTAGTTATTCTCAGCAAGGATAAAGATTAAAATTCCAGACGTACAAAACATAGGTGATCCATATTAAAGAGAGAGAGCTGTAAACAATCACTTTTACCATATGGTTCATAAGAAGGAAGAGGGTACTTATCACTGTATTGAAAAACTAAAGAAGGAAATGCCTGGATTCCTCAGCCCAGGGAGAGGCTTGCCTCTCCTCTTAATTCCTGAATATTCAGGAATTAATAAGGAACAGAGGATTCCTGACAGATCTAAAACGGCACACAGGAAGCCTCCTGTTAAATGCTTCCTGACGGTCATCCCTAGCAATGGGGGCAGAATGAGTCTAGGAACTGAGATTTGAAAGTTCCTGATTTGGCTGGATCCAGCGAATTTGGGCATCAGTTAAAATAACACAGGTGTGACAGTTGCACTTTCAATTTGTGGGGTATTTTTCTCCCTTAAAAAAAAACTCCAGAGCTTTTATGCAAGCTTAAAAGTGACTCTGTCGTTGGTTCTGAACTTATTTTTTTTAAGCGCTATGAGAAAACAAGGAATTCTTTCTGTCTGGATCATGACAGAGCCTTTATCTTGTTTACTTTTAGTTACTGTGTTTCTGTTTACAGCTCATGAAATACTCTCATCAGAACAAAGGTCCCAGCACTGATAAGTGAAACCACAAACCCAAGCAAATAGCAGAAGCCAGAGTCCATTTGAATTGTTAGAAGTCAAGTTCAGGCCTGACCCTCCTGAGAGTCCTTTTAACACTGATTTGTCATAGCAGGTAGCTGACAAGGTTTACCCCCAAGGACCAGAAACATGGGCTGCGTCATCGAAAAGGCAGAAGTGCTGGATGGAGCTCACTTGATGCGAATCATCTGGCAGGATGGTACAGACTCTATCTACCCAGCTGTGTGGCTCCGGGACAACTGTCAGTGTCCCGACTGCTACCTTGATTCGGCAAAAGCACGGAAACTTCTTATCGAAGCTCTTGATGTGTACGTTGGGATCAAAGATTTGATGTTTGACAGGAAAAAGGTAACTATCTCCAAATTATCTCTCCCTGCTCTCTCAACTTAAATAAAAGGTCTAGACTCAAATAATTCAAATAATGAATTATATTGTATTTAATGTATGTATATATTAAATATCAGAGTCAGGAATGTGCTCAATTAGTCATGTCTTGGCAACCCCATGGACTATAGCCCACCAGGCTTCTCTGTCCATGGAATTTTCCAGGCAATGGCAATCCACCTCAATACTATTGCCTGGAAAATCCCATGGACAGAGGAGCCTGGTAGGCTACAGTCCATGAGGTTGCAAAGGGTCAGAAATGACTGAGCGACTTCACTACTACTCCTACTCTTCCAGGGTATCTTCCCAACCCAGGGATCAAATCTGCATCTCTTGTGTCTCCTGCATTGGCAGTCAGATTCTTTAACACTGAGCCATGTATAAAAAAACAAGATTGCATAGTGCTTGGTGCCAAGTCAGCATGCTCACTAAGTGAAAGCTTCTGCTATTATTATTACCATTTTTATTACTACTGCTATTATCTTTAATAAAATATACAAAGTTGCTCATTATTCCTTCAGTGAGTGGCAGCCTTGAACGTACAATCAAACTATTTCTCTAATATAAGGAGTGCTCCTTACCTCAGTTTACTCATCTAGAAATGAAAGATACTAACAAGATTTGTTCCTAGAGATGATGTGAAGATTGAATAAGATAATATGGGTAAAATGTTAGCATGTGGCTGGCATACAGTGAGCACTCAAAAACCTGCATTGATTAATATTTTTAGTCAAATTCGTGAGTAGACGTAAAAGACTTTGTATGGGATTCCTGACAGTTCAGCTCTCAGAACCACAAAGCAGACATAGCCCTAGCCTGTTTCTCTTCCAAATTTGCTAGGATGGTTATCAGAAAAGGAAGTGTGACCAGTAAGGTCATCCACCCCCACCTGTCTTCATCTTGAATCAAGGACTTTACTGCCAGAGTTCACTGCTTGCTAGCTGTGGGATTTTAACCATGTTATTTCCTCTTACTTGCCTCACCTGAAAATGTGAATATTAGTTATAGCTTCTCCCACAAGTTGTATGAGGACTAAGTGAGTTATGTTTATAGTGTTCCAGAGTATGCACTCAAAATGGTGCTATTCCTCCTATTATTATCTACCTCATTATCATCATTACTATTACTGATATTATTGGCAGGAATCTTAATTGATCTCTGACCTCAAGTCATCACAGAAAGTTCAGGGACCATGGGTTTTAAGACTATAAAACAAGAACTTCAGATCTAGCCGGGTTTTGTATCTTGTGTATTTAAGGGGCTTCAGACCTCAGCTATATCTCCTTGGCTTTCAGTTTCTTCCTTTGCCAAAAGTTTATTCTATGCTTTTGAGTATGTAAGTTAAAAAACAGAAGGAGAAAAAGCAAGAGCTAATTTGATTCTCTGATAGCCTTAAATAACTTTCAGAAACAGCAATAACAGCGAACCAAAGTACATAGAAGCACAATATATGTTTATGTGATATTTGCTTTCTGTGTTATAAGGTTCATATCATGTGGCCAAATGACCATCACAGTGAATATGGAGCTGATTGGCTGAAGAAAAGATGCTTTTCACAGCAGGCCAGAGAAAGACTCCAGAAAGAATTGTTTTTGCCAGGTAACCTTGCTTCGGTTTTCAGATTTTAACCTTTAAACCTCATATGGTAAAAAATTTGCTCAGAAGCAAATTAAAGCCCTTGTACCCTGGTTAAAATATTATTGTAATTTATGTGGAATGTTTAATGATTTACCACACAGATCATGCAAGTAGAGATGGAAAGAAACATAGAGCAGCTCTAGACATTCTAGAACTTGGAATTTTCCACCTCAAAAGAGAAGAAATTTAGCAAATTTGTATCCTTGTCATCTAACATGAAAACGTTCACTCCACAGACACTCCGTAAGTGTCCCTGCAAAGAAGCAGGATGAATCAAAGGCACACTTGTTCCTTAACAGTTTTATCTGAGGCCAGAAAAACACAAGATCAACAAGGCAGATATTTCTAAACTGGCATCCACACATAAAATTACGTGATCCGTGAACCCCATGAAATAGTATACCCAGCACAAAATGTGCATGTGAGTGTGTGTGTCAGGCTTGTGCCCAGCAAATTGTTTGGGGAGAGTTTATATGCATCTCAAGGGAATCTGTGACCACAGAAATATTCAGAAAATCTCCACTAGACAGATTCAGTCAAAAGGAAGACTTCATTCTTTAAAAAAAAAAAAAGCCTTCCTTTCAGTCTTTTTTCTTTTTTATTGAAATGTAGTTGATTTACAATATGTGTTAATTTCTGCTGTACAGCAAAGTGATTCAGTTATACATATAAATACACTTTTATTATATTCTTTTCCATTATTGTTTATCACAGGATGTTGATATAGTTCCCTGTGCTGTACAGTAGGCCCTTTTGCTTATCCATTCTACATATAATAGTTTGAATTTGTTAACCACAAACGCCTACTCCATCTTTCCTCCAGTCCCCTCTCCCTTTTAGCAACTATGAATCTGTTCTCTATGAAGAAGGTTTTAATCTTGACCTGAAATACAAAATAAGTACTTAAAAAGATAGAAAGTTATTTTTTAAATACGACTTTTCAGAGATATACAATAATACAACTCAATCAGAAGTGCTGGGGAGAAGTGGGAAGTAGTAATACTTTGTGCATGCTCAGGCATGCCCATCTCTTTGCAATCCCATGGGCCGTAGCCCACCAGGCTCCTCTGTCCCTGTGATTATCCCAGCAAGAATACTGGAGTGGGTTGCCATTTCTTGCTCCAGGGGATCTTCTTGAGCCAGGGATTGAACCCGTGTCTCCTGAGGCTCCTGCATTGGCAGGTGGATTCTTTACCACTGAGTCACCTGGGAAGCCATTACAACTTTATTTTGAAGATTTGTGTCATAAGATGATGTGGTCAAAGGCAATTTTGAGAACATGCTGATTCTTATGTATTTACTAGAATCTTGACTTGCACAAATACACTAACAAGGTAAGCTTCCTTGAACATTCTTTTCCACTGTTAACCAGATATATTGGACCACTGTCCCTTTGAGCAACTGATCGGCCTTATTGGATTTTGCAACGCATCTCTTCTTGGGATTCTGTGTCATATACCACGACACAGATTTTTACCTTACTGCTTTCAAATCTGAAATTCTCAAACTTGTATGGTGACTCTGCATGGTTTTCAGTGCTAGACTTACAACAGTGTCTTAGGTATGGAGATATTACTAATTTGCCCACTAGAACCCTACAGCTTCACCTTGACCCATGGTTATCGATAGGGTGTGATGTGGTCCCCTTCCTGTTCAAGGATAGGTCTCCATCCCTTAATCTTACCCTTCTGACAACTGACAAAGTTTTGCTCTAGTGCTTTCTGTCTAAACCATCAGAAACCCATTTTCCTCTTTATCTAGTCAAGCTAACTGGTGGAATCCAGATGGATATCCAAGGAAAGATGCTTTTCCTGCCTTCCCCCAGTGAGTTCACGGCTAGATTCTTCAAAGAGTCTCCAATTACATAACTGAATGGAAACTGTCTGGGTCAAATAGCAATATCACAAGTGTATTATTTTTTTATTATTTATTTAAGATTTCTTCTGGTACTCAAAATATTTTTCCTTAACTCTGCCTTAATTTTGTAATCCCATTGGATTTTACTTTCATTTCCTTCAAGTTCTTTTGGTGATCTCAGGGAATAAAAGCCAACTTCCTATTATTACAGCTTAAGCTTTTAAGCATTGTAAAAGTACACGGCCACCCCCTCCATTAATATTTCTTGACAAGCGCAGTTTTATAGCTTGCATTTCTCAGTACTGTCAGGCAGTAGCAGGACGGAAATGATACTACTTTCAGTTCAACAGTGGAAAAAACAGGTCACACGGACAGGCTGCAATCAGAAATAATATAAAGAGAACTGGCTGTTATTTAGACAATGGAAACTATTTTAATGGTTTAAAACAAGATCAGATTTTTAAAATATATTCTCAAGCTGTGTGGTTGGTAGGTAAAAGAAGAAATTAATGGATCATTTTGGAAATATTGCTTCTGTGTCTTTTTGCCTGTAGAATTTGGCACCTTATTTCCCTGCCATTGCATATTTTCAAACATTCATACTCAGAACAAGTAAACAGACTCAGTTACATTTGCAAAAGAGCTTTGCTTTCAGTCCTCAGTGGCACTGTTTCATCTGTTGCTCTTTCCTTAGAGTGAAGAAAGATTTTTAAAATCTGGTGTCAAGATGCAGATTACTTTTCCTTGATTTTCCCTTGGCATTAGATGTTGCACTCAGAAATGGAAAGACCATCCACCAGAAAAAGCTCTTGTCATGGGACAGTCACAGCTGGGAAACATGGATAATAATCATTCTCGCATACATTTCTATTCAATTGCACCTATCTTGTGCTGAAAACTGTAAGGAAATACCAAGTTTTAAAAAGACGTATTGCAGGACAGCAATAAAGTCTTTGGCCACCCGATGCGAAGAGCTGACTCATTAGAAAAGACCCTGATGCTGGGAAACACTGAAGGCAGGAAGACAAGGTAATGACAGAGGATGAGACGGTTGGATGGCATCACCAACTCAATGGACATGAGTTTGAGTAATCTCTGGGAAATGATGACGGACTGGGAAGCCTGTGGTGCTGCAGTCCATGGGGTCACAAAAGAGTTGAACACAACTGAGAAACTGAACAACAGTAGAGATGCAGACGATAGAGAATGGACTTGTGGACTCAGTGGGGAAGTAAAGAGTGGGATGAACTGCAATAGCATTGACATATATACACTGCTGCTGCTGCTGCTAAGTGGCTTCAGTCGTGACCGACTCTGTGCAACCCCATAGACGACAGCCCACCAGGCTCCCCCGTCCCTGGGATTCTCCAGGCAAGAACACTGGAGTGGGTTGCCATTTCCTTCTCCAATGCATGAAAGTGAAAAGTGAAAGGGAAGTCGTAAAATAGATAGCTAGTGGGAAGCTGCTGTATAGCCCAGGGAGCTCAACTAGGTGCTCTGTGATGACCTAGAGGGTTGGAAGGGAGGCCCAAGAGGGAGAGGGTATATATATATATATATATATATATATATATATATACTTATAGCTGATTCACATTGTTGTACAGGAGAAACTAGTTCAATATTATAAAGCAATTATATTCCAATTAAAATTTTTTTAGAAAAACATGGATTCTGCCCTAGAGGATTTATCCCACCTAGGAGGGAACATCAGCCATGGAAACAAATAAGTATAGTACATTATTTTTAGTACATGAAGACGTGCATAGAAGATTTATTAGAATGCAGAAAGACTCTGAAGAGATGAGAAAATGTGACTCAAATAAGACCTAATACTTGAACTGGGTTTTGAAGAATCCATTTGTTAGACAAAGATAGAAAGTAAGTAAATTATCAACAGAGAAAAGAGCAAAGAAGTATAATAGAGCAGGGTAGGTTTAGGAAACCGCAATTAGTTTAATATGGATAAAGTTACAATTGTTAGGCAACTAAGAAGGAAGTGGCTTAAGTGCCCTAGTAAGAGGCTCAATCCTAAACCCTAAGGCAAGGAAATTTGCTTAGCACCAAGGTCAAGTATTTTTCCTTCTGTTAGTTTTTCAGGCTGATTCTCTTCTTATAGGGCCAGAGAAATGATTGTTTATAAATTTAAGAAGATGGCTTTATCTATTTTTGGGGGGGGATGCATTTTACATTTTCATTTTTTAGGATGCATTTACATTTGCATTTAGGATGATTTTTACCAAAAACATATAATTTCTCAAGTGCCTGTGAGATTGTGAATGTCTCCTTAGCCTCCTTTTGTTCTTAATGCATTTTACCCTTCCCTCTGCAGTGTACCCCTTTGGTTTTTGGTTTGTATTAATCTTATTAAAGAGGGTGAAGAGATCAGATCTGTGATGTAAAAAAATCTTGGTCATGGTCATCTGGGCTGGATGGATTGTGGGGAATGCTCAGGAGCAGGGTAACCACAGCATGATCTAGAAATCATCCTGTAAGAAATATTAAGAACTTAAACTAAGGAAGTAGCAGAGAGCACAGGGATAGTATTTGTACTTAAGAAAAATAGATATTAACCTGGAGGACAGGAGGTTCTGGCCCTCTAAACTTTACCCATTTAAAACCAAGCCTAGCATGTGTGAATGTTTCCAAATAGATGGACATAACTGAAGATTTTAATAAAACATTGGAAATATGAAGAATTTTTCTGAAATTGCTTTTTAGCTTTCATGAGAAATTGGCATAATTATACAGTCATTTTTGGTGACTAACTTTAAGATGCAAAATTCCCAAAATAAAACTGATAGGACTAAAATAGAAAAGAATCAATGCACAATGTGATCTTTTGTATATGAACCTAAATATCTGTTCTTTTTATTAACATGTGGTGGCAGAATGAATGCTTGGTTTCCTAGCTATCTCCTTGAATTGGTACTGAAATGTTTGTGTATTACTCTCTGACATCAGTAATATTTGTTATCGCAAATTGAGATTTAAAAGGTGCTAACTTGAAGAAAATCTTTATTCCATAGAAGCAATCTGCTCAGTTTTGTCAGCAATCCAGAAACTAAGTACACAGTATAGTCAGAAAAGAATATTTCCTTTCATTTCCATAGGTCCCTCTTCTATCAGAGCAAGCCTTCACCTATATACTTCATCAGATTACAACCCTTCAGTCAATAGCTGTGACTCCCTTCTTTGTTTCAAAAGGAATATGCCACAGAAGGAACTGAAAACTCTCAAGTAGCTATAAGGGCTCTCTAAGATCTCAGTGGTGATTTTGCATATGGTTAAAAAAAATAAAACCACAGAGCTCCCCTTTCTAATAGAGGGCCATATGCATCCTTGAAGATGAAGATTTTCATTACAGTGCAAAGAATAGAGTTGGTTTGATACACAGCCTATTTTTATAGAAATTTGCCCAAAAAGCAAAAGTTATTATCTTTTTAAAAAATAAGCAAGTAATGTACACAACAAATATGCCCAATTCCCACATAATAGTTCACCCATATCCCTAAATGTTGCCCCATCCTTCATCCATTCTTAAACCCCAGGGGTGGGAATTAGCAGGGCAAGTCGGGGATGGAGTGAAGGTATCTGTTTCACTTATTACTTGGTGATTATAAAAAGGACTGGTAGGCTTTTCTTCCCAAGCTATTTTAGAATGTTCCAACTGTATGAACTACCAGTCAGAATGGCTTCAGAAGAGCTCTGTTAAAACAGATGCATCAGAGCAATCAAGCCACTATATCACATTGCCAAATATATTGCCTTCCCAAGAAAGACCTAGGAAAAGTCACTCAGGCCCACACTCTGATACACAGAGTGGGAGAATGGCCCAAAGTCTTCATATGTTTAAAAAGAAAGTCTCTATTTTGCCTGCGATATGTGAAATGAACCTATCAAGTTTCAGAGAAATGTGTTTGGGGCTTTGATGAAATGAACACAAGTATCTTAAATGCTTGTAAGTTTACAAATGCATATTTCGCTGCCCTTTTTCTCTGTGCCTTAGTGATTTCTTTCAATATGTCCTGTTCTTTTCTGAATCACATATCATTTGTTATCACACTCAGTTTCTGCATTGCACTTGATAAACGAGGGCATAATATCTGAAGGGTCTAACATCCTTGTGGACCATAAGTCAGTGAGTCCAAGATGGGAGATTCACAGTCTGAGAAGCACCCTGCAGTGCTGTGTAGCCAACAGAAGCCCCCAGGCTGGAGGTTGTTTCCACAGGCGTCTGCCTAGTTTGGGGTTCTACTTGTAAACTCTAGGTCAGATCTTTTTTCTTTTATGTTTTTTTCATCTCCATTCATACTTCCAGCTAGAAAACATATAATCATATACTCGGAGATATGTATTAAAGTATTAAAGATAAAGTCTGTTTTGAAGCTGGACACATTACAGAAATACAGGGTGGGGGAAGTCCTGTGCACTACATCTATTACTTTTTTAAAATTGTTAGGTAAGAAACATTAATTATATATTTTTTAATCATTTTTATTATTTAACAACTTTATAAATTAAACTATCATATCATCATCCAATGTTAGTGTAAAATAGGACTTTGAAAAGCTCGTGTCTTCAAAAAGTTGATATCTTTAAAAGCCTTGAAAAAGTTTGAGGATATTTTTAAGAATCTAAAGTAAATCTATTTTGAGGAAGAATTATTATAGTCTATTCCCTTTTCATAATTTTTCAGTATACCTACCACATCAAAAGTTAAGGAAAATATACTAATTTCTTTATTCTTGGAAAAGTAATTATCTAGAGTTACACTAAAGTAAATTTATTTCTTTTATTTCCCTTCTCTTTCAAATAGGGAAAAAGTAAAGTGGGCTTTCTCCAATGAGTGAAAAGTTTCCATTTCTCACAAATAAGACTTACTTTTTCTTGCAGCATGGGAATAAGTTTTGTAACATTGGCAATTGGATGGCAAATTTAGAATTTATAAATTAAGAAAATTCCAAAGTGTGGCAATTTCAAGAAGTAAAGTTGGATTGCTTTGTATGCTGGCTTCACTTTTACCAAACCTACCTATAGGCACATAAGTTATAAATTTAATGTCATTTCTGTTAGTGCGTACACATTAGGAGATTCACCAACTGAAAAGAAAAAAAATGGACAACTGATTCTGATTAAAAAACTATCACTTCTCACTTCTGGTTCTACTTTGTTCTTCAAGATGGCAGAACATAGTGCAACAAACATAGTTTGGAGTAGTAGATATCGTCATCATACTTAAATTTCTTAGATTCCAGTTCCGAACTTTCAATATGTCCATGGAAAAAAATTAGTTTCAATTTCTTCTTTAATTTTTCTATCCCCATAAGGAAAAAAAAGATTTTTGAAAAGACTTCTGATGTTGCTGTTCACCCATTCTGTTGATTTGCCTACTTTCTAGCTGAGCAAATTAGATAAATAGTTTTTAGTCTATTTCCATTCAATGATTTCTCTAACTTTAACCTTTTGCTCAGAATTCTGTATTTTTCCCAATCTGTAACTTTGCTTTGAATCAAAAGAACAGTATAACACTGATTTAAAAGTACTCTAGAACCTAAGTCTTGCTAGATCTGTGACCTTGAGCAATTTTCTTAACCTTTCTTGTTCCCAAATCTTTATCTGCACAATGGAGATGGGACCTGCTTACAGCCTTGAATAGCACCACACTGAGTGAAAAACGATGTCTCACTTTACATATGACCTCACTTCATCTTCAGAAGGTTCCCTTGAAAGCAGTTGTAAATATTGATAACTATAGAGAACAGCCTTGAGAGGCTTCTTGACCTTCTTAAATAGTATATCAGTTTACAGGAAAAGAAAAAAAAAAAAAAAGTACAATCCTATTTTTTTTCCATCAGCTATCAAGCTTCCATGTTCATTGCCTGTTTGCCCAGAGAAGACTGACATTCAAAAGGCTATAGGTGAAAAAGATGGTATAAGTTGTCCGTCAAAGCCTTTTGTTATCTCATACTTGAGTTACTGGAATAACATGGCCTCTGTCTTCACCCCCAGCTTGCACAACCCTGCAGGGTTATCCTCCGGATGCCCATAATTATCTTACCTCCCCCAGCCCTGGTGATTCTCCGCAGCACAATGCAGTTCAAAGTCTTCCCTGGGACTTTCTAATTCATCGCGCAATCTAGATCCCCATCCACAAGCATGTGGAATCTTACTTTTGTCCAAATTCTGCTTGTTTCCCCAATCACTTACTCTATTCTTCTGCCTGGCTGAACTTTACCTCTCCATCCTGCAAGATCCAGCTCACATCCAGTGGACCCTTTTACCAACAGTTCCACCCTAGATTTATAATTATCCCTGGGACAAACTGGCTCAGTGATAACGAACCCACCTGCCAATGCAGAAGATGTGGGTTCATTCCTCGGGTTGGGAAGATCCCCTGAAGAAAGAAATGCCAACCTACTCCACTGTTCTTGCCTGGAGAATCCCAAAGACAGAGGAGCCTGGTGGGCTACCATCCTAGGGGTCACAGAAGAGTCAGATAAGACTTAGCCGCTAAACAACAACAACAAAGTCAAACTACAAAATATGGACCAGAAAGCAAGCAAGTCCAGAAAATGGACATAAATTCACTGGTAACACTAAAATGCAAGGCTGTGGTATAACAATGGAAGCTATACATTTTTCCAAAAGAATTTTGTTAGAATTTGTTAGGAGAGGAAGTAGAAGAGGGTGGTATGCCAGGAACATGCTTCCCCTGTAAAACAGCACAGTGTTACAAAAGGAGAATAGCTTTGGAATCAGCAAAGGGGCTTTGACTTTCTGCTCTGTGAACCTGATGTGTCATAAATTATCTGACTCTCACTTTTTCCAAATGTAAAAGAGGCAATGCCTCTCAGCTGTGGGATGTGAAGAATAAGTGGGAAAAAGTAAGTGCTGTGCTTAGCTCAGTGCCTGGCACACTGTGGCTACTCAAATCCTTTTAGGTCCTTTCCCTCCCCTTATCCTTCTACATAAAGAGCCATGGACATAGCAGAGGTGTAATAAAGGACATCTGAGCAAAGATAAAAGGAGAGAGAGACCGCATCATGATCATGCCTTATGCATGAGTTCCCCTTGCTGCTGCTGCTGCTGCTAAGTTGCTTCAGTCGTGTCTGACTCTGTGCAACCCCATAGACAGCAGCCCACCAGGCTCCCCTGTCCCTGGGATTTTCCAGGCAAGAACACTGGAGTGGGTTGCCATTTCCTTCTCCGATGCATGAAAGTGAAAAGTGAAAGTGAATTTGCTCCGTCATGTCCGACTCTTAGAGATCCCATGGACTGCAGCCTACCAGGCTCCTCCATCCATGGGATTTTCCAGGCAAGAGTACTGGAGTGGGGTGCCATTGAGTTCCCCTTACGTGAAGAATAATCATATTATAATCCTGATTAAACCCTTGAGAGTGACTCAGAAGTGAATTATTGCCATGAAAAGATTTTACTCATTCAGACATTGATTTTAAGTCTGGGCTAAATTTTTTCTACCTGACAGATAGTTTTCTTTAAATAAAACTAAGGAAGGCAGTGAAAGACTGGTCAACTTTGACCCTAATTCCAATCAGGTCTGTAAAAATGTTTGCTGAAGCTAGGATGATCAGCAAACTTGGGGAAAAGTGATGTGTTAACTACTGGTTAGTTAAGTATCATCAGAGATGAAGACACCAACACTCAGCAGATATATTTCATGTACAAACCTCAATACTTGGATGAAAAAAAAATTCCAGACCTAAATTAGATACAGTCTCATGACCATATGAAAACAGATAATAAAGAAGATAGGGGGAAGGTATCTGAAGAGAACCATGTATTCATAAAGGAGGAAGCAGAGTGTCTAAGCTCTAACTTCAAAAGGGCATGTTGGAAGTGTCTGGGCTTCCCCAGTGGCACCAGTGGTAAAGAACCTGCCTGCCAATGCAGAAGACATAAAAGATGTGGGTTCAATCCCTGGGTCAGGAAGATGCCCTGGAACAGAAAATGGGAACCCACTCCAGAATTCATGCCTGGAAAATTCCATGGACAGAGAAGCCTGGTGGATTACAGTCCATGGGGTTGCAAAGGGTTGGACATGACTGAGCACACATGCACACAGGAACAGAAGTATCTAGCCCAAAATAAATTGATCAATCATAATCATGATGGACAAACAAAACGGGGATTTATAAAGTGATTTACTTGGAGAAATAAGAAAAAAGGAGGAAAATCAGAGGAAAGGTGAATTCTCTGATGGGAGTAGATGGTCTTAGATAATCCTGCTTCACAAACAGTCTTTCCTGACAGATGGCAACTCCATCTGTCAGGCAGGGGGGTCAACCACTACTATTTGATATAGTTTTGTAAGTCCTAGGCACAGTGTCAGAGAAGAAAAAGAAATAAAAGAAATCCAGATTGGAAAAGAAGAAGAAAAATTCTCACTGTTGGCAGATGACATGATCCTCTACCTAGAAAACCCTAAAGACACCACCAGAAATTTACTAGAGCTAATCAATGAACATAGTAAAGTTGTAGGATATGAAATTAATGCACAGAAACCTCTTGCATTCCTATATGCTAACAGTGAGAAAACAGAAAGATAAATTAAGGAAAAATCTCATTCACCATTGCAATGAAAAGAATAAAATACTCAGGAATAAATTTACCTAAAGAAACAAAAGACCTATATATATATATAAAACTATAAAACATCAATGAAAGAAAGATGGCACAAACAGATGGAGAAATATACCATGTTTGTGGATTGGAAGAATCAATATAGTGAAAATGAGTATACTACCCAAAGTAATCTATAGTGAAAGTGAAGTTGCTCAGTCGTGTCCAACCCTTAGAGACCCCATGGACTGCAGCCTACCAGGCTCCTGCATCCATGGGATTCTCCAGGCAAGAGTACTGGAGTGGGTTGCCATTGCCTTCTCCATAATTCAGTGCAATTCCTATCAAACTACCAATGGTATTTTTCACAGAACTAGAACAAATAGTTTCATAATTTGTATGGAAACACACAAAAAAAGAAACCTCAAATAGCCAAAGAAATCTTCAGAAAGAAGAATGGAACTGGAGGAATCAATCTGCCTGACTTCAGAATATACTACAAAGCACCAATCATCAAGACAGTATGGTACCAGCACAAGGACAGAAATATAGATCAATGGAACAAAATAGAAAGCCCAGAGATAAATCCACACACCTATGGACATCTTATCTTTGACAATTGAGGCAAAAATATAGAATGGAGAAAACACAATTTCTTTAACAAGTGGTGCTGGGAAAACTGGTCAACCACCTGTAAAAGAATGAAACAAGAACACTTTATAACACCATACACAAAAATAAACTCAAAATGGATTAAAGATCTAAATGTAAGACCAGAAACTATAAAACTCTTAGAGGAAAACAGAGGCAGAACACTCTCTGATGTAAATCACTGCAAGATCCTCTTATTAATGGAAATTAAAAACAAAAATAAACAAATGGGACCCAATTAAACTTAAAAGCTTTTGCACAAGGAAGAAACCTATAAGCCAGGTGAAAAGGCAGCCTTCAAAATGTGAGAAAATAATGGCAAATGAAACAACTGACAATGAATCAATCTCCAAAATATACAGGCAGCTCATGTAGCTTAATACCAGAAAAATAAATGACCCAATCAAAAAGTGAGTCAAAGAACTAAACAGACATTTCTCCAAAGAAGAGATACAAATGGCTAACAAACACATGAAAAGATGCTCAACATCACTCATTATCAGAGAAATGCAAATCAAAACTGCAATGAGGTACCATCTTACACCAGTCAGGATGGCGGCCATCAAAGAGTCTACAAACAATAAATGCTGGAGAGGGTGTGGAGAAAAGGAACCCTCTTACGCTATTGGTGTAAAGGTAAACTAGTACACTGTTCTATGGAGAACAGTGTGGAGACTCCTTAAAAACTGTAAATAGAACTGCCGTATGACGTAGCAATCCCACTGCTGGGCATACACACTGAGGAAACCAGAATTAAAAGAGTCACACGTACCCCAGTGTTCATTGCAGCACTGTTTACAATAGCCAGGGCATGGAAGCAACCTGGATGTCCATCGGCTGATGAATGGATAAGAACGTTGTGGTACATATACACAATGCAGTATTACCAGCTGCAAAACAGAATGCATTTGAGTCAGTTCTAATGAGGTGGATAAAACTGGAGCCTATTATACAGAGTAAGTAACTCCTTGAAAGAGAAACACCAATACAGTATATCAACGCAAATATGTGGAATTTAGAAAGATGGTAATGACAACCCTATATGCAAGAGAGCAAAAGAGACACAGATGTAAAGAACAGACTTTTGGACTATGTGGGAGAAGGTGAGGGTGGGATGATTTGAGAGAATAGCATTAAAATATGTATATTACCATATGTAAAACAGATGACCAGTGCAAGTTCAATGAACAAAGCAGTGCATTCAAAGTCAGTGCTCTGCTCTGGGGCAGCCCAGAGGGATGGGGTAGGGAGGGGGGCGGGAGGGGCGTTCAGAAGGGGGGGATCTATGTACACCCATGGCTGATTCATGTTGATGTATGGCAAAAATCACCACAATATTGTAAAGTAATTAGCTTCCAATTAAAATAAATTAATAAAAATCTAGACTTTTCACTATCTCTTATACCACGCACCCAAGGTGCCAAGAAAATCTCCTAGCTCTATTGCCAAAACAAACCAGAATCCATCAACATCTCACTATCTCCTACACCAACGCTCTGTCTGAATTACCAACATATATATGCTCTTTCTCCCTTCTTTCCCCCTACTCCTTTGCCAACCTTCCTTCTTCATATTTTGAAGCATTGTTAGGCACTAAGCTCAATGCTTAATATGTATTGCTATGTTTAATCCTAGCAACAACTTTACAAAGGCAACATTATTAAAACCTTTTTACACATGAGGAAAATGAGGTTGATAAAACTAAGCAGTCCAAAACAAAAGAGCTGAAGAAGTGATGGAGCCAAGATTTTACTGAAGAGCATCTGCTTTATTAAATTCCTTTGTCATCCTCCTCCTCTTCTATGTGCTTCTAGCAATTTGTGCCAGCTTCTCTTTCCATGCTGGGCTTCCCTGGTGGCTCAACGGTAAAGAATCCACCTACAATGCAGAGACGCAATTTCAATCCCTGGGTGAGAAAGATCCCCTGGAGGAGAGCATGGCAACCCACTCCAGTATTCTTGACTGGAGAATCCCACGGACAAAGGAGCCTGATGGGCTACAGTCCATAAGGTCGCAAAGAGTCAGACACGACTAACGCAACTAAGTACTCACACATGCTCTTTCTGTGCCATTGCCATTATTGCACCCAAGGGTCAATGTCTGTGTATTTGACTGTCTGCCCCACTAGAAAATTGGAATCAAGAGAAAAAACTAATATTAATAACAGGTACCATTTTTCGAGTATCTTCCATGCATTATAAAATTGTACCAGGAACTGTTCTCCGTGCTGGGGATACAGTGATGAACAAAACAGAAAAAGATTCTGTCCTTAAGGAATTTGCATTTTGGTAGAGAATGAGATCACAAAATTTACAAACTTATTTATACTACATCAAGAGACCATAAGGACACAGATACAGTCAGGGTGTTCGATGTGGTGATGGGGGTGAATGGAAGTCTCTTCTGAGTCCTTCTAATTTTTACTGAAACAGGAAGCAAAGCTGTCAGCTAAGCATGAGTAGAAGGAGGAAGTGTGGGAACACTGAGGATAGAGAACATGATAAACAGTCAGCTAGGGGAGTATGGGATAGAGTTAACTATAGATTAAGAAGTATGCAATAAAATCCGTCATCATGGCATGTTTTCGTTCAGCCACATTCCGCTGCTCTGGTTCAAGCGCAGTTAGGTGCACGATGTCAAGTTCTTTCAAGACAGCATCTCATTTAAATTTCCCCACAACTCAGCAGATTATTTCCACCCTGTATTTTCAGTAAAGAAATTGAACTGAGAGAATATATCACTTTCTGAAAGTCACGCAGACAGAAAGTGTCAGAATTCCGACTCGAATCCAGATCTGTCACCCTCAAACCTTTGACACAAAGTCCCTATCAAACTGGACCTGCATCTCATTTGTACTTAAGTAGCTTAGTACATTCTCAGTGAACTAGCTTCGGAAATGAGGACTTGGCTGAGGGGCAATTCTTACATGTTTTGGCTGACTGAAAAGTTTTAAGCTGAGTCAACAAACTTGAGACTGCCAAAACAAGGTTAATTAGATTTAGGCTGTATGAATAAAAATGTAGTAGCGATCCCACTGTGTAGGTATAGCCAGAGGACACCTGTAGTAGTGTATCTGATCTGAGACACCCAGGCTGTTATAGAGTATCAGCAAACTTGAAACCATCAACAAGAGGAGAGCAGAGAGGATGGTAGGGAGCCATATGGGGCTTGGGAGCCATAAAACGTGAAAAATATGGGTGAGAAAGGGGCTATTTATTTAGCCTTGGAAAGAAAAACTCCGTTCAGTAACTGTCTTTATACCTTCTCCAAGACTGCCATATTCTGTGTGATTCTGGAGCACTGAGTTAGCGCCTCAAAGAAGGTGACAGAGGTAGACGTGACTCTGTGTAAGGAAGAAGATTGTGTCATTTGGAGCCGACTAGAACCAGAGTAGGTTGCTCCATAGGGAGATGTGTGCTGTGCAATGAAAAGCCGTCAAGAGGGTGTTCTACAACCTTTTCAAGGACGTCAAAGGGGGATACTTAAAATAATGACAGAGGGTAAAATTGAATTTTCGGTTTGCACTGCCAACTCAAAGGAAGTCTGAGATAATAATCTTCCTTCTTGACATCCTTCAGTGCTTGTTATCCTTCAACGAGTTTTTTCTGAATATCCGGAGTTCAGTTCTTCGTGTAGTGTCCCAGCTCTGACTTACCATCAGCTGTGTGATGTTGCTTCACTTACCTAAGATACTGATTGATGCCTGTCTCATCTATAAAATGGGAACCGTACTAGAACCTCTATTATGGGGTTGTTTAAGGATTACATGCGTCACTCCATGTAAAGTGCTTAGAAAGTGCCTAGTAAGTGTGTTAGCTTCTGTTTTTGTAAATGTTTTTTACACTGTCCTTTAGTGCTTTTTCATAATTTCCTGTGTTTTTGTTTTCTCCAACTGTATGGTCACTCTTGTCATAGGGTTGCTGCTGCTGCTGCTGCTAAGTCGCTTCAGTCGTGTCTGACTCTGTGCAACCCCATAGACGGCAGCCCACCAGGCTCCCCCGTCCCTGGGATTCTCCAGGCAAGAACACTGGAGTGGGTTGCCATTTCCTTCTCCAATGCATGAAAGTGAAAAGTGAAAATGAAGTCGCTCAGTTGTGTCCAACTCCTAGCAACCCCATGGACTGCAGCCTACAAGGCCCCTCTGTCCATGGGATTTTCCAGGCAAGAGTACTGGAGTGGGGTGCCATTGCCTTCTCCGGTCATAGGGCTGAACATATATAATATACCAGGTACCTAATAGTCCAAAACAAAAATGAATTTCCCTTCTTTCAAGCAACTTATAAACTTGTTTGTACATTCTTCAGGAGACTTTTCAAGTTTGGTGAGATTATCACCTACAAGAAAGGTTTTATGGATTTCTCTGTCTTTTAAAATGCTAAAGGGTGCTCAGATACTGTCTTCTTTTGGGTTGCTTCCAATTTCCATTCATCATTAGGAAATAAGCAAATATTTTATTTAGGATACAGAACATAGTAGTTTCCTGAAAATCTATTGAATGCCAGCCCTGCACTGTATACCAGGAGGAGAAAAAGTTAGGGGCAACAGCCAGGAGGAAATAAAGATAAATGACAGGATCCCTATAGTTTGCAAGGACCTTGCACTCTAGTGAGAGACATAGAGATGAGGACCCACCTAACCCACCCTTGCTTACTTTTATACTTCATCTGTGACACCCACATCTGTCTAGTGCGTCCTAGCCTCAGTGACTTTGAGTTCCTCCAATAAGCTAAGAGATCACCCCTCTTCCTATTGTCTTTCCTATTTGGACACTTTCTCTGCCCTTTGCATGACTGACTTCTCTCACCCCTCAGGATGCAGCTTAAATAGCATCTTTTCAGTTAGACCTTTCTTATTCTGCCATGTCTAAATAGGGTCTCCATCCCACTTCCAATGGTTTTTATTTTGTTATGCTCATAGCACTTGCTACAATGTTTAGTTTTATGTATTTATTTCTTTGCTTCCTTATTTATTCACCTTTTCCCTCCCAAGGGCAGCGATCACATCTATTTTTATTCACTAACATGTTCTCTTTCACATAGCCAAGGCTTTCAACAAACACGTACAGAGTAAATGAAAGATCCTTTCAGCACAGTGTGGTGAGCACTGGGACTGAGGTGTGTATGGTGCTAGGCACCACAGAAGACAGCCATCCTAGCCCAGTCTTGCAGATCCCAAAGGAGGGCATCACAGAGGCTGTCACAGCCACGTCAGTGCTCCTCAGCGCTCTTCTCATACATGCCAACATCTTCCTATCCCAAGCCTGCCATGCTCCTGGAGGGTCCTCTCGCCTAAGGGAGCCTGCTTGGCCAACACACAGGGAAGGCCAGGAGACCCAGGAATGAATCCCCAGAAACAGCTCTCAACCAGTAAGTGGTGGGTGTTGGTAGCCTGTGCATCTCAGCTTCCTTGGCTCTGGGTAGGATAACTCTGAATCTGAAGTATAGTCTACAGCATTGCCATGAGGTCCAGCAGTGCTGAGTCCTGGCTGCAAAACCTTAACTTGTTCACCTGAAACTATCACAATGTTATTTGGCTATACTCCAATATAAAATAAAAAGTTTTTAAAACAACCCATCCAGAGGTCTGCTTCCCTTTCTTACTTCCCCACCTCCTATTGGTGCCTCCTTAGTAAATTGTTGTTTATTTGCTCAGTCATGTCTGACTGTTTGCAACCCCAGGGATTGAAGAACGCCAGGCTTCTCTATCCTTCACCATCTCCCAGAGGTTGCTCAAACTCATGTCCATTGAGTTCATGATGCCATCCAACCATCTCATCCTCTGTTGCCCCTTTTCCTCTAGCCCTCAATTTTTCCCAGCATCAGGGTCTTTTCTAATGAGTCAGCTCTTTGCATCAAGTGGCCAAAGTATGGGAGCTTCAGCATCAGTCCTTCCAATGAATATTCAAGACTGATTTCCTTTAGGATTGACTGGTTTGATCTCCTTGCTGTCCAAGAGACTCTCAAGAATCTTCTCCAACACCACAGTTCAAAAGCATCAGTTCTTAGGCACTTCATGGTCCAACTCTCACCTTAGTAAGTTGCTTGCATTCAAATCCTCATCTTAGGGTCAGCTTCTGGAAGATTTCAATCTAAAAGGGGACAAATGACCAAGATCTTGAAAGGCAGGTTGAGTCACTAGACAAGAGACAAGGATGCCCTTTCCAAAAAGGGCAGCAAGTCCTTGGTGCAGAAAAGAGAATTAAAGCCCTATTTCCACTCAGGGGCCTTTCCCCTCCTGGGGGTCAGATTTGGTTTATGGTTGAAGCCCTGCAAGATATCTACAGGAAAAGATAGTAAGCCATCAGCCGATCCTTAGCACATGAGATGAGCTGTTTCAGACAGTTGTTTCAGACACAGTTCTGTACAGGTGAACAGAAGGTCCTAAATTCATAAAATAACACACTGTAACCCTGCACACTGCATTCATGAATCTTCAACTGAAGAGCTTCTTTGTGTCTTTTTCTTTTTTGAAAAACAAGTCAGGATTCAGGAATGTGAGGTTTAACCCTGAAAAGCAAGCCTTATACAAATGGTTCCTTGAAAGCCAGCATGTAGCCTGTGCATAAATTTTATGATGTGTGAAGCACATGTTCAAGGAAGTATTTATTAGTAAGGCCATAATTTAAATTAGAAAGGGTGGTTCATGCCTTAAATATTCCGTCATTTTCCACACTGTTTATGTATCCAGACCCAAGTGTGAAATTTAAGTTTGCTTTCCATGTATTCACCTGACAAATGATTTCTTCTAGGCCAATGTGTTTTCATATGGTCCCCGGTGGTGAGGTTTTGTGGTTGGGGGAGATTGGGAAAATGCTTCTAAATTACCTTTTCAGCGTCAGAGTTTCTGTTCAGATATCATCGGACCTACACATAGATCATAGAATGATCTTATTGGTTGGATTTATTAAGATGAAGTTTATTTCTCCTGGAAAACTAGAGTATTTTATATTGAGGATGTTATGATGAATTTGGAAACTGGTTAGTCACAATGCTGTCCCTGAAAATTACACTTGCCATTACCAAGTCTATCATTGGCTCATATCAGGAGACAGATTCTATGATGGGCTGTGGCCCTTGGTCACTGATTTTTGCAAAGCGGCTGCCTAGGCCCACCAAAATAGAAGCTATAGTTGGAAACTATAAACTTTGTAGAACTTGAAATGTACTGTGACCAACCACTGATAGTAAAATCCTATGAATGTGAAATTATTTATAGTACAGATTGATGCTTATATTAACAGCCTTGCTTTATCTTTAGTCTTTATGTGAACATGGTTAACTTTCCACATGTAAAGAGTAACATATTTATTGAAAGAATATAATTCATTTTCTATGAGTTAGATAAGAATATTGTATATTGTGTGTGTATGTCCATGTGTGTTTGACAGCATGTGTGTGTTACTCTATAACAGGAAAATGACTCATGTAGAAACAAAAATTCATTATAATATGCTATAAATATATTTCAATGTATATAGTGTGTACCCTAAGCAGTCCTTCTTGAGTCCACAAAGTTTTCAAAATACAAAAGTTTTTTAAACATTTACATCTCGTGAAAGTGTTTTTTCCATCTCTATTTATTACATTTCCTTGCTACACAGTCACCAAAACTCTCTGGAAAGTGATAATGGCCTTAAGTAAAACCACTGGCATGGATCACTGACTTATATTGGCATAAATTTTTTAAAAAGAAGCTAGCTGATTTTTAAGCCTTGGTTCATTTCAGAAAAGCAGTGAATAGCAATGCTGTTGTAGAGTTGTGCCATGAAACCTAGTTGTAAAGTTTTTTCTGCATTGAAACTCCTGACTGGGAGCCAAGATTTATCTTTAAACACCATGCTTGAACATGTCCAGACGAAGTGTTTCTAATTGTAACTTGCCCTGCTTTACTTTTCATCCAAAAAGTAGATTTTCCATGTAAAGGATAGAGTAAGCTGTGAACATTCAGACATAGGGCTTAAAAATACATGTGACAACAGTATTTCAAGGCATCAAATGTTTATTTTCTGTGTAGTTGCTAAAATTACAGACTTTGGAATTAGTCACCTGAATTTGCTTAACTAGTCTGCAAATCGTTAGCTGCGAGACTCAGCTCTCTGTTCCCTTCTCTGTAGGATGGGAACACTAAAACCATCATAGCATTCCTATAAACCTTATGATGTATATTTATTATGGACTTTCAAAAAATAATGCATGGAGAGCACCTTGGACTGCAGCTAACTCTAGAAAGTATTCTGCAAATATCAATTGTTATATTATGTATTTTCTTAGTTTGCAATGCACTATTGACTATCCCAGACTCCTTGCATAAACTCATTGCATAGTTAACATATGACCTTCAAGGCAAATATTAGCATGGTTATTTTATAAATTAAGAGATGGAAGATCAGAGAAAAGAAAAAGAAACAAGCTGGTAAGAGGCAATATGATGACTCAAGCTCAAGTCTCTTTCGCTCCATGTCCTTTATTCTACTCATGTGCTATTTCATATAGTATCAGTTACATGTGGCTATTTAAATTAAAGTTTGTGTATGTGTGCTCAGTTGTGTCTGACTCTTTGCTAGTCCATGGACTATAGCCCACCAGTCTCCTCTGTCCATAGAATTTTCCAGGCAAGAATACTGGAGTGGGTTGAGATTTCCTACTCTAGGAGATCTTCCCAACCCAGGCACCAGACCCGTGTCCTTTGTGCCTCCTGCATTGGCAGGCAGATGCTTTACCACTGTGCCACCTAGGAAGCCCAAATCAAAGTTTAAGTCAGTTTAAATTAAATAAAGATAAAATCTCAGTCCCTCAGTTCCACTATCCATATGCCAGGTCTCAATATCCACATATTGTTAGCAGCTACAGTACTGGATGGTACAGATAGAAAATAGTTCCAGCATCTCAGAAAGTTCTGCTTGACAATGCTGCAGTCTGGACCTTACTATCTCTCCAGGCTGGTTTTCTCTCAATAGGACATGAGATTTTTCTTTTAAATATTATAACAAGGCTCATCAATAAATTACTTAACCCTTTGTAATAAAGACATCACACATTGCTGTAGATGACCATGTAGACCACAGCTAATCCATCTAGCAGTCTATACAGGAATGAAAAATTTGCTCTTAGCCAGATTATTACAGTGCTCAAGATCTGAGAACCCCTCAGCCATAGTTTAGATGATCTTTCTATCCAATAATAAGGACCCATAGTGATGGGATACCCTAAAGCCAATATGAAAATCTCATCTACCTCTAATACTCTATGGACTTACAGTTTTCATTTGGAGCTCAATAAGCTTAAAGTTGTTTTCAATATTTTTTAAGATTCTAGATGTAGTACACTTAGGCGTAAGGTTTGGAAAGAGGAGATAGTGATTTATCATTTTTGTCTTTAACACTGATATTTTGCCCGGGAAATTTTTCCCTTTATGGGAAGCCAAATGACTTTTCTATCTAGGTAGCCAATAAGCAGTACTTATGACATGTATCACCTTCTTTTCACAGACCTTTATGATGGGTATCAAATATTACAATCTGGAGACTGTAAATGCAAAGGGCAAATAGGAGTGGCAAAGCAAAAAACCATAAAATCCAATACTCAAAAGTCAAGCAGATCTCCTCTTTGAATAGAAGCTCTTTCATATAAATCCAACTCTTGTTAGAGAGCAGAGTGGTACAGCTCAAGCATGCTGGGCCCATAAAAACCAGCTCTGTTTGATTTTAGCAGAAATACCTGAGGCATAAGGGACAGACATGGGGAACTTCACGTGTTTAAAAGAATCACTGGCATCATAGAAGGAACATTAATAAGGGATCAGAAGATCTGTTATCTCCACAGTATTTTGAATGTACTTCAACTATAAGTTCAGTCGCTCAGTCGTGTCCGACTCTTTGAGACCCCATGAATCGCAGCACGCCAGGCCTCCCTGTCCATCACCAACTCCCGGAGTTCACTCAGACTCGCGTCTATTGAGTCAGTGATGCCATCCAGCCATCTCATCCTCTGTCGTCCCTTTCTCCTCCTGCCCCCAATCCTTCCCAGCATCAGAGTCTTCAACTATAGCATCCAACAAATTGTGTTATTTTGTTTGGTTTGTCACCTATGAGTCTGTCTAATCCATACTGTTGCAGGTGGCTTATCTTCACTATTTTACTGCTTTTATTTATTTTTTATCAATTTTTATTAAATTTGCTTTACAACATATTGTGTTTTAATGGTCAGCGTCCACGTCCAAGTCTTCCATAAGCCACAAGTTCCTAAAGACTTCCTGCCTATCACAATGTATCTCAATATAGTACAATATTAGGCTTATTGAGGGCTTCCCTGGTGGCTAAGTCAGTAAAGAATCCGCCCACAATGCAGGAGACCCAGGTTCAATCCCTGGGTCAGGAAGATCCCTTTGAGAAGGAAATGGCAACCTACTCTAGTATTCTTGCTATAAGAAATCCCATGGACAGAAGAGCTTGGTGGGCTACAGTCCATGGGGTCGCAGGGTCAAATACAACTTAGCAACTAAACCACTACCACCAAACACCACCATCAGGCTTATTGAAAAAACAAACCAACAAAAAATTATTGGGTAGCTAATCGAATCAAGAAAGACCAATAATGTGTTTTACACCCTCCACCCACCAAAAAAATTATGATTATATTTCGAGTCATTCTAATCTCGTTATTACCACTTTAGCCAGCCTGCTCTGGAAAAACAACACGGCCCATCTTTTCCTCCCCATGGACAGCTTTTGCTGACTCCCATGAACAAGTTGGCCACAGAGAAAGCTTCTTATCAGTTGAAATAAGAGAAAGGAAGTGCAGTTCCTACCATGGCAAACACCGCCCCCCTTTCCCCAACCCCCAGGGATAGGCATGGGCTGTTCTAACACATCATTCTCATTTTCTATCTATTTGGAATTGAGTAATTTAACTTGGCTGTTAAAAATGCACAGTATTTCAAGGCTATTTCTAAGCAATGTCCAAACAGAGAAGCCCTAAGGACATATGTATCAAGAACATCCACAGGCTAAACATTCTCTTGACAAAGTGCTATGATGAATACCAGTCATGGGTCTTGCACAGTGGCAGGCAGAAAGCCTGAGTACACTGGCCCGGCTCCAAGGAAGAAAAGCTGGTAATTTGGGTATTTCTAATATGATTGAACTTTAGTCTGTTCCATGATAGATCAAAGGTCAGCTTCAATAAACTAGTTCCTTCTCTGAAGTTCTCATTGTATGTTAAAAACAGTGTTTTTAACACTGGTTTCTCCATTTTCATAATTCACAGAGTGTCAATACTGGGGCTCAGAGTTCCAGCTGCCTACTCTGGATTTTGAAGATGTTTTAAAAGATGATGAGCACGCATACAGGTGGCTCTCCAGCCTCAAGAAGGTCGGCATCGTGCGACTCACAGGAGCAGCTGACAAACGAGGAGAAGTTTTAAAACTCGGGAAAAGGATTGGTTTCCTTTATCTCACATTTTATGGGTGAGTTACCAAATAGTTGATATTCTGCCATGACAGAGAGAGTTGGATATATTTCTCAGGCAGGGGACTCTTTTGATTGATGATATAAAAATGTCTACACTGTTTTGAACAGGAAGTAAAATGAGAATCTAAAAAGTGGGATTTCTCTGAGCATGACTGGAATGACATCAGACACCAAAGATAGGGTAGTTAAAGATGGAGGATTCTTTTGCTAAGGCCACCACAACAGAATATCACAGATTGGGTGGCTTAAACAGCTGAAGTTTATTTCCTCCCAGTTCTGAAGGCTGAAGTCCAAGATCAAGGTCTTGGCAGCTATGGGCTTCCCAGGTGATGCAATGGTAAAAAGTCTACCTCCAGTGCAGGAGATGCAGGAGATTTGGGTTTGATCCCTGGGTTGGGAAGATCCCCTGGAGAAGGAAATGGCAACCCACTCCAGTATTCTTGCCTGGGAAATCCCATGGACAGAGGAGCCTGGCGGGCTACACTCCACAGGGTCACAAAGAGTGAGACACAGCTGAGTGGCTGAGCACACACGCACACTGGCAGGTGTGGTTCCTGGTGAGCGCTGTCCTCCTGACTTGCGGTGGGCCGCTTTCTCACTGTATCTTCATATGGCCTTTCCTCTGGGTGTCTGTTCTCTTGGTATCTCTTCCTTTATAAGGACATTCGTCCTATTGGACTAGGGCTCCACCTTTGAGATTTCATTTAACCTGGAGTTCCCTGTCAGTCCAGTGATTAGGACTCCATGCTCTCACTTTAGAGGGCCTGACTCAATCCCTGGTCAAAATATATATATATATATATTTCTTTTCACCTTAATCACCTCCTTAAAGGCTCTTACTCCAAATACAGTCACATTGAAGGTTAGCACATCATCATATGAATTTGAGGAGGACACTATTCAGTCCATAACACGTGAGCTAGAAGACTATTTCTACAACGTTTTAGGGAGAGGGTGGGATGATTTGGGAGAATGGGAATTCTAACAGGTATACTATCATGTAAGAATTGAATCGCCAGTCCATGTCTGACGTAGGGTGCAGCATGCTTGGGACTGGTGCATGGGGATGACCCAGAGAGATGTTGCGGGGAGGGAGGTGGGAGGGGGGTTCATGTTTGGGAACGCATGTAAGAATTAAAGATTTTAAAATTTAAAAAAAAAAAAAATATTCAGCTTTACAAAAGTGGAAGTTGATTAAGTTTTACCTCACAAAAGTTGGTGCAAAATTAAGCTGGGCCCTGAGGAAGTGAAACCAGCCAGCAGATGTGTTAGATAAAACTAAGGAGCAGAAAATTAAGTCTATACACTTTAGCAAGTAACAGGAAATATTATAATTGATTTTAACTTTGGAACAAAAGGCCGTTTGCATAAGAATTGCCTGGAAGGTAACATTAATTATGGATGATAAAACACTAACAACGGGAAACACTTATCTGGAAATGGGGGCATTCATTAGGGTAAGCCTGTCATTTGAGATGAATACACTTACTCCTGGGCTCAGAGTAGAGGGCACTAAAAGCGAAAAGGACCTTCAAAAGGCAAAGGCCACAGGCTGGTAGCACACAGGTGTGTTTGGTTTGGCCCACATAACGTTGAAAGAAAATGAAGTTAGTCATCTCCCATCAAAAACTGGGAGAGTTTACATTAAATATGGGTCTGACTTTTCTTGAAAAATCAAATATAGCAACAACTGAGCTTAACCCCTTGCTTGCCAACAACCTGTATATATATATACACAAGGCTGAATCCTGAAGCGAGCGCATTCTCACACTCCAGTTTTACACATTCTGTCCCCACTCCTGCCTCAGACCTGCAAGGCCCTGCCAGTCTTTGACTTTGCCCTAGGTCAGCTAATTGAGAGCAAGACCTCATCTGCAGGTAATCAGAAGTTCAAAAATCTCCAATCAGACTTCTCTGGTGGTATGGGATGAGAATCTGCCTGCCAACGTAGGGGACACGTTTTTTAATCCCTGGCCCAGGAAGATCCCACACGCCATGGAGTAACTTAGCCCATGTGCCACAACTACTGAGCCTGCACTCTAGAACCCGGGAACTGAAACTGTGGAGCCATGTGCCTCATATGCTGAAGCTTGTGTGCCCTAGGGCCCGTGCTCCACAACAGGAGAAGAAACTGCTGTGAGAAACTCACGCATCACAACAAAGAGTAGCCTCCACTCACTGTAACTACAGAAAAACACGTGAACAGCAGTGAAAACCCAGAGCAGCCAAAAATAAAACAAATTTAAAAGTTTAAAAAGTATTCAGTCCCCAGTGATTTGAACATGTTTATTCATGGCAGAGGACTATCATGTTTAAGCTTGAATTACCTAGCCTCCATTCCCACCCCAGGAAGTTACTTTTACTATCAGCAAATTTGTTGTACAAAATTTTTATCTGCTCTACATCTGCAAGAATTGAAGCTGCCTTTAGAGATAACTAACTAGGCATTGGGAAAGACTCTGATGCTGGGAGGGATTGGGGGCAGGAGGAGAAGGGGACGACAGAGGATGAGATGGCTGGATGGCATCACCGACTCGATGGACATGAGTTTGGGTGAACTCTGGGAGTTGGTGATGGACAGGGAGGCCTGGTGTGCTGCGATTTATGGGGTCGCAAACAGTCGGACATGACTGAGCGACTGAACTGAACTGAACCAGGCCTGACTCTGCTTCGCTTCTGAGATCAGATGAGATCGGGTGCATTCAGATGGTAGAGTCTGCCTGCAGTGTGAAAGACCTAAGTTCTATCCCTGGGTTGGGAAGATCCCCTAGAGAAGGAAATATTCTTGCCTGGAATTGCAGTCCAGTATTCTTACCTGGAAAATCCCATGGATGGCAGAGCCTGGCAGGCTACAGTCCATTGGGTCGCAAAGAGTCAGACACAACAGAGTGACTTCACTTTAGAGATAACAGCAGTTAAAACAGACAAAGGAGAAAGAGTCTTGAAATTATTAACAGCTTCGACTGTATTATTTGTTCTTTATTTTTCACAACTTTTTGAAATAGATGTTATCTCTGAGTTCTTTTTGGAAGCTGGGGCCCAGAGAATTAAACTATACCCCCAAGGTCCTACAGATAGTAAGCAAGGAGCCAAAGCTAGAATCTGGGTCTGTTCAAGCCCTGGGCTTCCTAATCTACCTCACTAGCAATAACAATATGAAGGAAGAACATGGAATAGATGCTTTCAGGCACTGGAGGTAAACAGACCACTTCAAAACCCATCTTTTCTATGTTGTTTTACTTCATTTTTACTGGCTGACACCAGACTTTTGCATTGATGCCAACACATTTCATAATTTCATTACAGTGGCCAAATTTGGGGGCTCTGTTACGCTTGCCTAACTCCCTCCCCCATCCATCACACTAAAGGTCAGATTCTTGGTCCTGATTTACGGCTTGGGTTTTGTTTTGTTTGTCAAAGTCTTAATAACTCAGCCACTGATCTCATATTGAGCAATTTACTGGAATAAATACTAAAGGTTTGTTGTCCAAACAAATCAGACTTCCTACTACTATTCCACTTCCTTTGTCCGAGATCTTTGCATCTGAACCAAATTGTGTGTGTGCAAGGTCGTGTCCGACTCCACACAAGTCCCCTGTGGACTGTAGACTGCCAGGCTTCTCTGTCCATGGAATTCTCCAGGCAAGAATATTGAAGTGGGTTGCTGTGCCCTCCTCCAGGGGATATTCCCAACCTAGGGATCGAACCTGCATCTATTATATCCCCTGCATTGGCAGGCAGGTTTTTTACCAGTAGCGCCACCTGGGACACCCTGACCAAATAGGTTGCCGACTAAATGTCACCTTCAGCAGATTTCTTCCCTAAGTCTCTCCAACTATACCACGCTTCAGGACATGCCTTTCTTTCTACTTTACTTCTTCTTCCACTAATGATAACCAAAATCTCTTTTTTGTTGTTGTTTTTTTTATTTTTGGTAATTTCTAATCCCCAACTTCAAGAACTTACAGAAAACAGTTCTGCTGTTGCTGCTATTGTTGTAGCTTAGATTTTGTTATTTGCTTTGGGAGGGGGGTTGTCAACAGAATGAGAAAACTAATGTTTTCCCCAAAGTTATTTGCCTTTTCTATATTGAAGTTAGGGTAACATGAGATTTTTAAAAAGAAGAGATATTTAGGACAATGTTTCTCAACCTAGGCTGCACAGTGGAATAGCCAATTTAAAAAAAAACAAACATCTGAGTCCCATCTCCAGAGATTTTTTTTTTTTAAACAAGACTTGATTTGGCCTGGGTAGCAGGAATTTTAAAACTCAGCAGGTGATACTCATTTGCATCAAAGGTCTTAAGCCTCTGGTTGAGAGGAAGGGTAGTTCAAGAGAAGGCAGGTCTCAGTTGATATAGAGCTTGGGTTCTTTACAACCTCTGAGTTCTCACAATTATGTAACTAAACAGAACTTGTCATGTTCCTCTTGGTACTGTGCTAATGCCTGGACATGACTTAACTTTATAACATAATCAGTAGCTGCCTTATACAGGGTCTCTGCCTTTCATATCTTTCTCTACTGGCCTTACTCTTGTTTGAAAAATAACTGGTTGGTGAGCGAATGGAAAGAATGAATGAAGGCAATAAATAATGGAGACGAGGCACTGCTGAAAGTATGAGAGGGACAGAGAAAGGAAAACAGGGAAAGTTAAAGGGAAACTTTGCTTTCCAGGTAGATTTTTAAAAGGAGCCTCGTTTCTACTCTTACTCACATGCCAAAAACAATAATAGCTTGCTACTTCACACTTGCTTGCCTTGGGAAACTAATACCCACCTAGTACTTTTCCTTTCAAATAGGGTTACTAGTTCAGAAAATTTGAATTGCATGGGTCTAAACTGAGAATTATAGTATCTGATTTGGGGTTCTGACTGTCATCTCTATTCTTATATGATTGGCTGGATAAATAAAAACAGTAGATTCCAGAACTTTGTGTAGTCTTAGTATATAGCAGGCAAGGAATAAATATTTAATGAATAAATTCTCACTAGGTTTAAAAGGACTGTAAAGCAGTAGATGAATGCAATAATTATTAGAGGATTTCATAATTATAAAATCATGTTCACCTGAATCAAAATGGCACCAGCTTTGAGGGTAAAGCTTACATCATGTTCCACGTCTGTATTTTCTCAGATACTTGTCATTTTTTTAACTGTGCATCACCTAGACAATATTTTTTCATGCAACCGTGTGAAATGCTCAGTAACCTTACTTCCTTAATGATGAAATCTTTCCTGGGAGAAACGAATAAGATTTGGTAAAGATTTGTCAGTTTTGTCAAATATATATACAAGTGGAGCAGTATGTAAAAAGATAACATTTTCAGGAGGATTTAAACCTTTGACTTGGGGCAACATAGTTTTTACAAAGTTAAGGTCAGAAACCTCATCCCATGTCCCTGACCCCCACCCCAAAGGAATAAAAATAGCTTTCTGGATCTTTTCTTTATTGAAGAAATTACATGACTTTTATGATATAATTTAACCCAGTGGGAAATAGTCATTGTAAATTATATTCCACTGCCACTGTCAAGTTAGAATAAAGCATTCAAGGAAGCATCCCATAGAGTAAATCTGAAAATAAGTATAATCAATGAATGTCTTGGTTGGTGGTATTGTCCTACACATCCATGAGGCAATTGAATATTTTGCCACGTGCAAAACACCACACCAGCATTTTGTTCTGAGCCAGATTTGGGTTTCTACTTATGCAAAATTATCTTTGATGATTCTTGTATGTGGTGCTGGTGGTTTAGTCTCTCAGTCGTGCCCGACTCTTGCGATCTCATGGACTGACTGTAGCCTTGCCAGCCTCCTCTGTCCATGGGATCCCCAGGCAAGAATACTGGAGTGGGTTGACATTTCCTTCTCCAGTTCTTGTATGTGGATGAATGTAAATAGTTGAGTTGACTTCATCTAGATAATGCAGAACAATAAGTGAAACTCACTCAGTCGTGTCTGACTCTTTGTGACCCCATGGACTATAGAGTCCTTATAATTCTCCAGGCCAGAGTACCGGAGTGGTAGCCTTTCCCTTCTCCAGGGGATCTTCTGAACCCAGGTCTCCCACATTGCAGGCGAATTCTTTACCAGCTGTGCCACAAGGGAAGCGCATAGAACAATATGTACCCCATAAAACCAAGGAACTATCAAGGAGTCCTCGACTTTTGGCATTACAAATGAGGGAACAAGACAGGCAATATATGCCAACAGTAGTTAAAAGGTAGCACAGAGCTAAAGAATGGTGCTCTCCTGGTCTTCTGAAAGCATGGTAATGATGGGGTGATATTCAGCTATTAATACACCAGCTGGAGAGAAGGAAGCCAGGGCTCCTCAAAGTTGCACAGGCTACCAGTGTATAAATAGGTGTGATATTAATACATACGTACTTAATTACACTGTATAATTCCGTACAGCTCCTTCCCCCCACCACAAGCTAACTCAACATATATGCAAACCATTATATCCACCAAAGAAGCTGGCAATGGAACAGCTACAGCCATAGTTCTTTTCTCACTTTGCTAGGATTGCTTTTTCCCCTTCATGCTTCACCTTTCTCTGGCATGCACATCCCTCACTTTTCCATCTCCCTGCCTTCATCCTGTCTACAAACAGCCTGTTCCAAGTCCTCCTCTATTTAGGGCTCCTTTTCGGTCTTCCGTGCCCTTCTTGCTTGGCCTGCTCATCTTTCTCTTCCTCTGTTATAATCACCACTCACGCTACATCTGCCCTTCCTCTAGCAGCCTCTGCGACTCTAGGGGAGAGAACCCTTTTCCCAGCCTCAGCTCTACCAGCCCCTCACTCTCAATCCGGGGCATTAGAAGAAAACAAAATACTAACAAGTACTTTACTCCACTTGCTAGGAGCCAGTTTTGCATTCTGAATGGCTTCTCTAGAAAAGAAAGTTGAAAAGTCTCCTCTCTCCCATATATTCATAGCATCTAGTTAGGCATTTTTCTGTTTCCTGTAAGAGATTCCATTTTTATGGATAATGCATATAGTGTGGAAAAAAGTGAACTCTTCTATTGTAAGATATCACTACTGTTTGTTGGACTGTGGTAATATTTGCTGATCATTGTCTTTTGAAACTGTAAAATATATGACAGCACTGAGAAGTTCAGATGGTCTTCCCTAAAAAGGCAAAAACATAACCTGAGAGTTCCTTCTCTAATTAGTTGGACAACTAATGTGTGTGTGTGTGACAGAGATGGAATAGGGGAGGAGGATTCAACATCGTATTTTTTAAAGTGTTTACCATTAGCCTCATATATTAACTAGTTATCTTGCTGTTACTACTAACCAGGACAACCTTGGACAATAAGGTTTATCTCATTGCCATTGCTACTGTCATATTGTACTTCTTGCAGGTAGGAATGGTGGCCTGATCAGGCCACCACCTTTCTTTAGAACTAGCTTGGTGCCTCACACACATTTATCTCTCAGGAAATGTTAATGAAAGGGAATATAAGCTATGATGTTAAGGAATTCCATTTGATTGAGACACCAAAAATTCTTTTTAGCCTTATCGACATTTATCAGTCCTCAGTTAGAAAATTAGCCTCATGAACAACTCACTAGAAAGTCAAGCAGAAGAGAACACAAATTTCAACCTTAGCTAGCAAGATTCCTTTCCAGATCAGAGCCCAGAAGTTCAGTTCTTTCTTCTTTCCAAGAATGTTTCATTTTCTAGCACAAACAAGATGCAATAACACATGCAACAAGGATTAGACTAATAAGAATAAAAATACATTTTTTTCTGGAACAGTAACATCAGGAGTAAAATAAAGATGGTAAGAAAGAAATTTAAAAAAAAAGAAATTGATGGATTATGGTGGTAGCCAAATTTTATCTTGTGGAGACAAGCATGAAGGTGATATAAATATTGAATAAAACTTATAAGGTCACAAACTGTAGTGGAAAAATATAAATATTTTGAAACACTTCATTTCAAAAAGTTCAGGAAAGAATTAAGGACTAAACACCCCAGACCATCTGTATTGCCTTACTGCCCCGAGAGCTGCCCACAGGACCAATAAGGAAACAGAGCTGAATCATGGCTTCACCACTGCCTATTTGTAGGTGAGAAGTTGGTCTAAACTTCTCATGTAATTTCCCAGAGTTCTATCATTCTCTTCTAGTGAGGACTTGTTTCTCTTTTCTAAGGGAGTGTTTTAATACCTATCAGGCTCTTCGAGGCCTTTGGATGAAAAGTTGCTGGAAAAAATATAAAATGCTACTATTACTGCTGATATCTGCATCTGCATGCGTGCCTTGCATGTAGGCTTCATCAGATGAATCAAAAAATATCAAACAGCAAATGTTTCCGTTGGGCTGTTTGTCAAATACACCAGCCAGGCCAGTTAAGAATTAGCAATACTGAAATGGCCTCTGGGGAAAACAAGTATATCTCCCATCCAGCATCCACTGGATTTCTGCTACCATTTCTGTAAGCCAGCCCAGCAGCATTTCACACATTAACTTGTTTTAGAGATTGAGGATGTATGAGTGAAAATATGATTATTCTTTGGCATTTGGCCCCTTAGAAATTACTTCTACCATTAGTACTCCCTCCAAATCTGACTTTGAAACAGCTACTTGCTTGATGTACATGTTACTAGAAAACATTTCTAAAGTGTGGGGACTGAGCAGGGAAAGGAAAAACAAGTTTACCCATTTTGCTGAAGTTTCTAGCCAAGCAATTGCTTCAGAAAACCACACAGCCCTTCTTGAATAAAAACGGCTTCTGAGTTAGAAAAGACCAACCTAGAAGCAATTCAGACTTGAGAAGAAAACAAAGAAAACTTGTCTGTGTTCTGAATTGAGTTGTAACTTCGTCTTACTTTGTGAAAACTTTGCACTGAGATTTCTTAGTTGTTTTAAATTTAGCACAGTATTTGAGGATGGGAGGGAGGGTATTCAAAATGTGTACTCTTCTGAGTATTAGGGTTTCCTAAGCAGGATAGTATGCTAAGTTGTTTCAGCCATTGTGAATCCCAGTCTATGTTATCAGCCAAGAGCCAGTCCCTGGAGTTCCTTCTGTAATATTAGGTTTTGCAGTATGCCAACAAAACCACTTGAGTATGAGGTCATCTCATGAATGAAAGGAAAAATAATTTCTCTGTCTCATGCTCCTCTAGAAATCACTTGAGGAAATTTATAAGCTACCCTAATAAAGCAGTTGTTTCTTCACAAGCCCTCCCATCCCCGTTACCTCCTTGGTAATACTCTATGATGTCAAGAACAGCAGCTGCTGTTACTGGGATGCGAGAAAATAATTTTCCATTAAGCACTTTTTATGTTCTAAATATTGAACTCCATGCTTTACATCATAATCTTGAATCTTGACAATTCTGATAATTATCATTATCCCCATTTTAAAGGTAAGGAAACTGAAGCAGAACAATCAGTTGCTAACTCAGGTTTACTTGACTCAGCAGTCTGCAATCTTGCCTGTACACCGTGTTGCTATGGGTGGTTTGTTGTTATTAACATTTTCTCATAGTTCCTAGTGCCATAATAATCATTGACTATCAAATGTGGCTTCTACTCATATTGCAAGTCAGAGGCAGGAAAGTAATTTGACAGGCCTATGTGGAAAGTCCTCAAACTAAACCATAATGACAGCATCAGAATATTCATTCCTTCCCTTCTTCTGTATTAAGCTCAAATTATAGCCAACTGTTTATGCAAAGGGAAAATGACAATTGACAAAGAATCAGATAACTTGTTACAAGAAAAGATGAAGTTTATATTTTAATCTTTCATATTATTAATTAAACTATCATCCAGTTCTTGCTCTGGTGAAATAAATTAAGCAGTTTTCCATGCCCCCAACACCCCAAAAAACCATTAAATATGCTTAACGTGGAATTCTCATAGGTTTTTTTTTTTTGCAATGGATTGCATTCTAGGTTTTTCATAATGAAGGCCTTTTGAACTTTGAAGCAAGTTGCTGTAAATGTTTATGTTTTTAAAGGTAGTTGTCGTCTTCCTATCATTTATGTGTGCTCAGTCCTCAGTCATGTCCGATTCTTCATGACCCCATGGACTGCAGCCTGCCAGGCTCCTCTGTCCATGGGCTTTTTTTCAGGCAAGAATACGGGAGTGGGTTGCCATTTCCTCCTCCAGGGGATCTTCCCGACCCAGGAATCAAACCCTCATCTCATTCATTGGCAGGCAGATTCTTTACCACTAAGCCACCTGGGAAGCCCATCTTCAACTTGATTGTTGAGAGTATTATTAATCTTTAAAAATAGATTATAAAAAAATACTTCTCATGATAGAATATAATATGGATAGAGAAAAATCACATAAAACAAATGTATAGTTTAATGAATTACTAAGGCTGCTGCTGCGGCTGCTGCTGCTGCTGCTGCTGCTAAGTCGCTTCAGTCGTGTCCGACTCTGTGCAACCCCATAGACGGCAGCCCGCCAGGCTCCCCCATCCCTGGGATTCTCCAGGCGAGAATACTGGAGTGGGTTGCCATTTCCTTCTCCAATGCATGAAAGTAAAAAGTGAAAGTGAAGTCGCTCAGTCATGTCCGACTCTAAGCGACCCCATGGACTGCAGCCTACCAGGCTCCTCTGTCCATGGGATTTTCCACGCAAGAGTACTGGAGTGGGTTGCCATTGCCTTCTCCGCTTAAATAACATCCAGGTCGAGACAGCCACTCTACAACCCACCCACAAGTCCTAACCAATCACAAACCTCCCTTTTCTTCCCCCATGTAATAGCTCCCTTGAATTTTAAGGTATTCACTACCATATTCACTTACATATTTTTCTGGTTTAAAGTATGATCACCCCAGTGTGACTCTCTTATCACGAAAGTTTGGTTTCCCAACTTTTTAGTTTTCTGATACTTTTTTCCTTACCTAACAACTGATTCCTTTTGTAAATATAAGTTTGTTCATCAGCACCAGTGCTACATCAATGTATTTCTATTCACTTTAGTTGCCTGAAACCAATTCTCTTGTAAATTTCTCTGGAAGAACTCATGGGAACAATATTCTCTGAATTCTTGCATGTTGAAAGTAGCTTAAGAACTTTATACTTGAAAATCAGCTTGGCTAAATATAAAATTCTTGGCTTGTAGCATCTCTAGTATGTCCATATGATTTTATTAGTAATTTCTTTTCCTTATAAGTAATTTGTTATTTCTACCTAGATCCCCTCAGAAGATTTTTTTTTTCAAGATTACTGATTTTACAGACTATGTCTTGGTGTGGGTTGCTCTGAGGCAACTTTTTCAGAGTGTTTGACGATCTTTCAATGCAAAGTGTCAAATATAACTTTTTTAATTTTAAGAATTTTTTAAATTGTAATTTTTAGAAATTGCTGTTTTGGGTTTCTTCTTTTGAGGACATCTATTATGTATATATTAAATCTTCTTTGTCTATCCTCTTAATTTGTTACTTTCTCTCCAGTACTTCTTATCTCTTCCCTCTTTTTGACATTTAAATTCTTCTCCTCTAGCTATCTAAAGGCATTATTTGTTGTACTTATTTGATCTTGCATTTCTTCTAATTTAACCTTCCTTTTTTAAAATTTTTTTAATTTTTTTTTCTTTTCTGTGTATATCACCCCATTTTTAGTTTCTAATTCTTATGTAAGTTATTCTTTCATGTAGTGTATCAGAGTTTTCTGGATTCATTAGAAGTAACTATATGTAGAAAACAAATTAGAAATAGGGATAATTATAATATTTTATGCTCATTGTTTGGGGTCATATCCTTCTGGTACATATTGTCTGTGGGTGTGCTATTTTGATTTATTCTTGCCCTTTAAAAAATAAATATGAAACTAAAACTTAATCATTTCTATGTTGCTCATTTTTATAAAAAATTTGTTTTCTTAACTGTTAAAAGGGTATATGATTCAGAAACATTTTGTAATTTATGGTTTTATGTCAGATATCACAGTGATGTCTGATAATCTTCTTTTTCTCCTTCTCCCAGTCCTTCTCCTTTGCTTTCATCCAGATCTTTTTCCTTTGTCCCTGTAATAGTCAGTTTAGGAAGGCAGCTTTTTTCTTTTTCTAGGAAGGGAGCTTTGTCATGGAAGAGAGTTTGGTAAGTTTTTAGAGTTTATGGGGCCCACACTATTCCAACTCCTTACCATAGACCTCTTGTATTCAGCCATACTGAAATGTGAAAAACCTCTGCCAGACTTAATTGTCATTCTCAAATTGCCCCACTGCACTTGCCAGTGAATATGTTTGTGATTTGGGAATTTTCCAGATCCATCAGATATCTAGAACCTTCTTTCTGCTTCCTCCTATACAATTACTGATACCATGTATTATGGCTTTGGAGGGTCCATCTCTATACCCTAATAGAATGAGATTTTTTTGTAAGACTTTGCAGGGCTATAAGAGAATCAGAAATGTGAAGGGAAACCAAGAACAGCCATGGAGCAAATCCTCTTGGTCCAGCCCACTTGACATCCTCTCTCTCATCCTCTGATAGACCGTATTCTCTCCCTCCACTGGGCCTTCTCATAAGCTATTTTTTTCTGGCTGTGATGACCCTTATCAGTTCAGTTCAGTTCAGTTGCTCAGTCATGTCCGACTCTGCAACCCCATAGACTGCAGCATGCCAGGCCTCCCTATCCATCACCAACTCTCAGAGTTTACTCAAACTCATCTCCATTGAGTCAGTGATGCCATCCAACCATCTCATCCTCTGTCATCCCCTTCTCCTCTCGCCTTCAGTCTTTCCCAGCATCAGGGTCTTTTCAAATGAGTCAGCTCTTCACATCAGGTGGCCAAAGTATTGGAGTTTCAGCTTCAACATCAGTCCTTCCCGTGAACATTCAGGACTGATTTACTTTAGGATGGACTGGTTGGATCTCCTTGCAGTCCAAGGGACTCTCAAGCGTCTTCTCCAACACCACAGTTCAAAAGCATCAATTCTTTGGTGCTCAGATTTCTTTAGAGTCCAACTCTCACATCCATACATGACCACTGGAAAAAGTATAGCCTTGATGAGATGGGCTTTTGTTGGCCAAGTAATGTCTCTGCTTTTTACTATGCTGTCTATGTTGGTCATAACTTTCCTTCCAAGGAGTATACATCTTTCAATTTCATGGCTGCAATCACCATCTGCAGTGATTTTGGAGCTCCAAAAAATAAAGTCTAACATTGTTTCCACTGTTTCTCCATCTATTTGCCATGAAGTAATGGGGCCGGATGCCATGATCTTAGTTTTCTGAATATTGAGCTTTAAGCCAACATTTTCACTTTCCTCTTTCACTTTCATCAAGAGGCTCTTTAGCTCCTCTTCACTTTCTGCCATAAAGGTGGTGTCATCTGCATATCTGAGGTTATTGATATTTCTCCCGGCAATCTTGATTCCAGCTTGTGCTTCTTCCAGCCCAGCATTTCTCATGATGTACTCTGCATAGAAGTTACATAAGCAGGGTGACAATATACAGCCTTGACATACTCCTTTTCCTATTTGGAACCAGTCTGTTGTTCCATGTCTAGTTCTAACTGTTGCTTCCTGACCTGCATATAGGTTTCTCAAGAGGCTGGTCAGGTGGTCTGGTATGCTCATCTCTTTCAGAATTTTCCACAGTTTATTGTGATCCACACAGTCAAAGGCTTTGGTACAGTCAATAAAGCAGAAATAGATGTTTTCCTGGAACTCTCTTGCTTTTTCAATGATCCAGCAGATGTTGGCAGTTTGATCTCTGGTTCCTCTGCCTTTTCCAAAACCAGCTTGAACATCAGGAATTTCATGGTTCACATATTGCTGAAGCCTGGCTTGGAGAATTTTGAGCATTACTTTACTAGTGTGTGAGATGAGTGCAATTGTGCGGTAGTTTGAGCATTCTTTGGCATTGCCTTTCTTAGGGATTGGAATGAAAACTGACCTTTTCCAGTCCTGTGGCCCCTGATGAGTTTTCCAGATTTGCCGGCATATTGAGTGCAGCACTTTCACAGCATCATCTTTCAGGATTTGAAATAGCTTAACTGGAATTCCATCACCTCCACTAGCTTTGTTCATAGATGACCCTTATGCTTCTAGGTAAATCCTACCCAATCTTCATGTCTCTACTTGATGGTCATTTCTTTACTTTCATAACATCTTGTAAGTTAACTTTGGAAGATAAATCACACTAACTTGTCTTCCCCATAGACTATCAGTTTCATGAGGTGCAAGTACCATGTCTATTCAATTCTACATCCTCAGTTCCTGGCCACTAGTATGTGCCTAATAAATAGTACTGGAAACATAAATAACTAGAGGTCTAAAGAGTGACTGCATCCAGGAAGTCACATGTGGAAATTTCACAAATACAGTTAGAAATAATAGGCAGTAGGATATTCCTTTGGATGGTTAACTATACACCATTTTAGTTTATTTTAGTTAGAAGAGCATTTTCCATGTTAAAATTTAAAAACAAAAACAATACATAACCATTATATTTTTGACCCAATGGGATACATAATGATGTTTCAAAAAGGGCATTCTTTCTTAATCTGACCAGAAGAACTTGCAGTATCAGAGGTTGTGGCTGCTAGGGACAATAAATCTAGGTGGCAGGTTTAGAACATCCTTTCATATAAGTACTACTTCAAAAAAGAAAAAGATTACAAATGAATTCAGCTAGATTTTCCAAGTATGAGCCACTAACCAAAAGAGTATAAATTCATCACCAAGGGTATAAAGAAAAAAAATCTATCAAAAGCAAAATGTCAGCATTCCATACATATTGAAGGATTCAAATTCATCACAAAATACTATTAATATTATTAAATACCATAGTATCTATGAATGGTCATTTAAATTAGGGTAAATCTAGTAAATTAGCACTCAAACCAATTCCATGAAATACTGTCTTAAAATCATGATTTTAGTGTACAAAAGCTTTTAACAAACTCTTGAATAGATGAAAAATATAAGGGAAAGTTCTAATTATTAATAAATGTTTAGAATGACATGAATAGCTCAGTGAAAATACATAGGTTTATTTAATGTAGCCTTGGGCAAAAACTTACCCAGTGGCTCAGATGGTAAAGTATCTGTCTACAATGTGGGAGACCTGGGTTCCATCCCTGGTTCGGGAAGATCCCCTGGAGAAGGAAATGGCAATCCACTCCAGTACTATTGCCTGGAAAATCCCATGGACAGAGGAGCTTGGTAAGCTACAGTCCATGGGGTCGCAAAGAGTCAGACAAGACTGAGCAACTTCACTTTCACTTTGGCAAAAACAGTATTATTCGTTCAGTGACAATTACCTGCCCCAGGGCAATGCCAAGCAAGTCTGTACCACTGGATCTAGATGCTACACTGAGCCTGCTTCCCCAGCTTTAGAACAATCTGGTCCTCCACTTCTGTTACATCATAACTCCTGATAATCTGCTTTAGTTGTTGCCTTGCTTAGATCCAAAGAATGTCACTAATGAGAGGTGCATTTGTAAGTACACCCTAATCTCACTAAGGCCCGCGAGTGGGCTTTTAAAAAATGCTTTTTACATAGGCCAATGGATCATGTTTGCATTTATTTCTGCTGTGTTTTATTGGAGATTTGGATTTGAAAAGGATAAGTGAAAGCTTAGAGTCATAGACAATCAGCAGCAGCCTTCCTGGCGTGATTCATTTCTATAAGGAGGTTGAAAGGTAGATCAAATGACATTTCTAAGATTTTTCCAGACTTATGCTATAACTATTAAGAGAATGTTTTATGCTTGGAACTGGCAAACTCCTTTCCTGGGATTTATCATTATGTGTGAGTGTAGACTTTTAGGCTATGCATCCCATACCGTGCCTAAGACACTTAAGGGCTAAAAAATGTTTATTATCCCCTGCCAGTTAGCTCAGAGGGCTGGAGAAGTGCTCTGAAGAGGCCAAGTCACAAGCCTCATCTCTGTGGAAGCCAGTTAGTGTCAAAGAAAAGATCTGTTCCCTGGCTGAAGTTCACACCTTGAATCTCAGCCAGCTCTGGCCACAGAAAAACTCAGTTCCTCTACCCTTGATCATAGGAGCAATCAAGAAAGAGAATGTAGATGGATCAATGCAAAACCATCATCACTCTAGGGGAGAAAATCTAAATAAAGTCATTTCCTCCTGACAGTGTCAACAGCATCATCTTCTTAGACGACCTTATGTCTTCTAAAACTTGATACAATTACTTTTTTTGTATCCTTAAATCCCTTACTGCATGTTGGTTATTCTTGGAGTGCTCATGTTGACAATAGCCTGAATCTGTATTATATATGGGCCATGGAATGACATAAACTTCATAGAGAACATGTATTTCTTGGCTATAGTCATGACGATATAATGGATTGCCTGACTCATACTTGAAATGAGCAGCAGCAGGCTATATATACCCTTTTCTCCTTTCACTAGGTCTCTTTCCAGTTCATGGCCACATGTAGATGACTCTTTAATCTTTAATGAAAGATATGCCAGGCTTTCCACCCTAAATTTAAATGAGAAAAAAAAAAAAGACCAAAATAGCTAATTTCATCCTCAATCTCAGAGAATGGGGAAGAAGCCCAACCTTTTCATTTCACATTTCCTTGCCTCCAATACCTCTCTCAGAAATTCACATTCTCCTTCCTTTATTTAATTCAGGCCTCTATGAAAAATTTCAGCTCTTTCTAGAGTACTTCCCAAAGCATCATTTCTACCATGACGTTCTTCTGGCCCCATTCTTTGTCTCCTTAACTTGCTTTATTTTCTTTACAGCACTTATCTCTACCTGATATTAGATTTGGTAATTACTTGTTTGTCCTTTTTGTTCCCAACTGTATTTCTAATGCCAAAACAATACCTGGTATCGAATAGATTTGCTCAATATATACTTATTGAAAATGATTTGATGACTATAAACATAATGGCTTCCCTGGTAGCTCTGCTGGTAAAGAACCCACCTGCAATGCAGGAGACCTGGGTTCAGTCCCTGGGTTGGGAAGATCCCCTGGAAAAGGGAATAGTTACTCACTCCAGTATTCTGGCCTGGAGAATTCCATGGACAGTATAGTCCATGGGGTCGCAAAGAGTCGTACAAGATTAATCAATTTCACTCACTCACTCATGAACATAATATAATAGGTGGACATTGTAACAACAATAAAATGGCATGTGTATATAGTGACCAACTTTGGTTTATTTTGAGACACAGCTTCCTTCCAATTACCCATTGTTTCCATCTTCCAAGGAAAAGTTGCTCAACATCATTAGCCATAAGGATATTACAAAGCAAAACCACGAGCTACCACTTCACACCCTAAGATAGTTATAATAATCTAACCAAAAAAAAAAAAAAAAAAACAAGTACAGTAAGGATGTGGAGACACTGGAACCATCACATATTGCTGGTGACAATGTAAAATGGTTCAGCTGCTGTGGAAAACAATTCGGTGGTAGAACTGTACAAAAAAGATCTTCACGACCCAGATAATCACAATAGTGTGATCACTCACCTAGAGCCAGACGTCCTGGAATGTGAAGTCAAGTGGGCCTTAGAAAGCATCACTACAAACAAAGCTAGTGGAGATGATGGAATTTCCAGTTGAGCTATTTCAAATCCTGAAAGATGATGCTGTGAAAGTGCTGCACTCAGTATGCCAGAAAATTTGGAAAACTCAACAGTGGCCACAGAACTGGAAAAGGTCAGTTTTCATTTCAACCCAAAAGAAAGGCAATGCCAAAGAATGCTCAAACTACCGCACAATTGCACTCATATTACATGCCAGTAAAGTAATGCTCAAAATTCTCCAAGCCAGGCTTCAGAAGAAAATAAACCATTAACTTGCAGATGTTCAAGCTGGTTTTAGAAAAGGCAGAGGAACCACAGATTAAATTGCCAACATCTGCTGGATCATGGAAAAAGCAAGAGAGTTCCAGGAAAATATCTATTTCTGCTTTACTGACTATGCCAAAGCCTTTGACTGTGTGGATCACAATAAACTGTGGAAAATTCTGAAGAGATGAGCATACCAGACCACCTGACCAGCCTCTTGAGAAACCTGTATGCAGGTCAGGAAGCAATATTTAGAACTGGACATGGAACAACAGACTGGTTCCAAATAGGAAAAGGAGTATGTCAAGGCTGTATATTGTCACCCTGCTTATGTAACTTCTATGCAGAGTACATCATGAGAAACGCCAGGTGCAGGAAGCACAAGCTGGAATCAAGATTGCCAGGAAATATATCAATAACCTCAGATATGCAGATGACACTATCCTTATGGCAGAAAGTGAAGAGGAACTAAAGAGCCTCTTGATGAAAGTAAAGGAAGAGAGTGAAAAAGTTGGCTTAAAGCTCAACATTCAAAAAACAAAGATCATGGCATCCAGTCCCATCACTTCATGGAAAATAGGTGGGGAAACACTGGAAATAGTGTTAGACTTTATTTTTGGACTCCAAAATCACAGCAGATGGTGATTGCAGCCATGAAATTGAAAGACGTTTACTCCTTGGAAGGAAAGTTATGACCAACCTAGATAGCATATTCAAAAGCAGAGACATTACTTTGCCAACAAAGGTCCATCTAGTCAAGGCTATGGTTTTTCCAGTGGTCATGTATGAACGTGAGAGTTGGACTGTAAAGAAAGCTGAGCACTGAAAAATTGATGCTTTTGAACTGTGGTGTTGGAGAAGACTCTTGAGAGTCCCTTGGACTGCAAGGAGATCTAATCAGTCCATCCTAAAGGAGATCAGTCCTGGGTATTCATTAGAAGCATTGATGTTGAAGCTGACACTCCAATACTTTGGCCACCTGATGTGAAGAGTTGACTCACTTGAAAAGACCCTGATTCTGAGAAGGATTGGGGACAGGAGAAGGGGACGACAGAGGATGAGATGGCTGGATGGCATCACCAACTCGATGGACATGAGTTTGGGTAAATTCCAGGAGCTGGTGATGGACAGGGAGGCCTGGCGTGCTGTGGTTCATGGGGTGGCAAAGAGTTGAACACGACTGAGTGACTGAACTGAACTAAACAGAAACTTAAAGATAGAAGTATGATATAACCCCATAATTCTACTCCTTCATATCACCCCTCCACAAATTGAGAATAGTTATTCAAATAAACACATGTACATGAAAATCCACATATTCATACCAGGACTATTCACAGTAACCAAAGAGTAGAAACACCACAAATGTCAATCAAATAATGAATGAATAAACACATTGTGATATAACCATACAACAGAACATTATTCAAGCATAAAAAAGAATGAAGTGCTGTTACCTGCTACAACATAGATGAATCTCAAAAATATTATGTTAAGTGAAAGAAGCCAGGCACATGGGTCACATGTATGATTCTATTTCTATTAAATATACAAAAGTACTTAAATCCATAGAGATAGAAAGCAGGTGGGCATTTGCCAGAGACTAAGAGGACAAAGTGGAAAGAAACTGCCTAATGGGTGGTAGGTTTTAGTTTGGAGTGATGGAATTGTTTTGAAACTATATAAACAGAGGCATTTGTTACCAGCATTGTCAATGTTCTAATGCCACTGAATGTCAATGAAGTTTTCATTTTAAAATGGCCATTTCATATTCTGTAAGTTTTGCCTCAATAATTCATTTTATAAATGCATTAAGCTATTAAAAAATGTAACCTACAACCCCATATGTGTGTGTGCATGTCCAGTCACTCAGTCATGTCCAGCTCTTTGTGACCCCATGGACTATAGCCCACCAGGCTCCTCTGTCCTTGGAATTTTCCAGACAAGAGTACTGGAGAGGGTTGTCATTTCCTCCTCCAGGGGCTCTTCCCGACCCAAGGATCAAACCTGTGTCTCCTGTGTCTCGTGCATTTGGCAGGAGGATTCTTTACCACTGAGCCACGTGGGAAGCCCACAGTCTCATAGACACCTCTTTATAAACTCTGTACTCTTATTTTGGAGAGAAGTGAAGTGAGAAGCTGATTCTGAGAAGGCTACTTTGGACAAAGAAAGGTCAGACTCTTTTCCTGGCTCATAGTCATTATGGTAATTATTTCATAAGATGAAGTTTCCATTTCTCCTGGGTCTCAAGTTCATTCTAACACATTTCCTCTGGCTTAGTGACAGACTGTTTAAACATATGTTTCTTGTATTTTACAGACATACTTGGCAAGTGCAAGACAAAATCGATGCAAACAATGTGGCTTACACAACTGGGAAGCTAAGCTTTCACACTGATTATCCAGCCCTCCATCATCCACCTGGGGTAAGGTGAGCCTCAACACGTTTTCCACAAGGCAGGCCAAGGACCAGAATTCTCCTGTATTTTGAGCCTAAAAAATTGTATGTTTCACTAGCTAATTTGTCTTAATGTAGATTTCTCCAAACACAATCCAAACTCACAGAAATCTCTGCACCTAAATCTTGAACAGCCTCACATTCACAAGGGATAGAAGATTTCCATGTATTTTTTTTTTAACACTTCATTTCTCCCTGGAAATAACTACTGGCACTTACTGCTTTGCCAAGACATTTTACCAAAGCAGTATATCTTGAGGTCTTTTTGAACATTTAACATTCCTTGGAGAGTTGAAAGAGAAAATAAAACCAGGAAACACAATGTAGAGTTTTTCCCACAAAGTCACATGGCCACCATTCCTATCAGTTAACTATTGCGGTAAACAACAATAACAACAACAAATGAACAAATGAAACCACTCCATAACTTCCCAGCTTAAAAGCACAGCCACTGACTTATGGTTTTACAATTTTGGCTATATTCAGCTATGTAGTTCTGCTGCTGCTGAGTCTGCAAGGGACTGGTTGACCTAGGTGGTGGCTGAGATGACTTGTCCCTGCCTGCCCCATCTGATCTATCATCTCCCCACACTCCAACACCCCCACCCATGCCCCAGCTGGCCCAGGCTTATGCCTGCTACATAGCAGGTAGCAGGGTCTCCAGAGAGCATGCTGAAACATACAAGGCCTTTTGAGACCCAGGCTAGCAATCAGCACAGTGTTATCTCTGCCATGTTTTCATACTTTTTTGGTCAAAGGTTTTAGCCCAGACTCAAGGGGTGAGGAAGTAGAGGCCACCTTTTGTGGGAGAAGCTGCAAATACTTACCACAAAGGGGTGTGAATGCAAGAAGCAGAATAACTTTGGTTGTTTTGGGGAACCGTCTACTCTACCATCTATCTGATTCTTCATCAAGGAGGGAGATGTTCACCATGGAGCACAAATCCTCCAGATTTTCTGGAAGCCTCCTCATCTACTACCTTGTTACAACATTACCATTTTACTAAACAGCTGCATTTTCACAAAAGCATTATTTTGCTAAACCAAGAAATAAATGGTCAGAAAACTATCTTTGAAAAGAGATTTTGTTCCTATTTTTAGAGCTAAATGCAACTAAATGAAATAACCCCACAGAAATTTGTATCTTCAAACATAAATGAAAGTGGAAATTTGGGGTAATTCTCTAGCTAACGAAGGTGAAATGGGGGAAAATCAAAATCCATCTGTGTTTTTCATCATATTAACTGGACACACTTCTCCATGCCTTTGTTACCCATTGTCGTCATCAGTATTAACTAAGCTAGTCTAGTATTTTACTTCACCTGTTTCAAATTACTTTGTTGATTGTAAAATACCACATGATTTCTTTGAGCTAAATGCAACAGTGAAATGACCCTCAATAGTCACCTTTTCAGGAAGGGGTTGAGAGGAAGACACACAATGTGATTTGTTTTAAATGTGGCCCAGAAATTTTCTAAAACCCTGGGGGTTAAAAGCCAAACTAATCATCTCAGTTCATTTGCCAAAGACAAGTTGGAGAAGTCAAAGGGAATAAAGTTCTGAAAATAACTAGACTAGAAAACTAGATTCTATTTGAAATTTTAAATTACCTGATTTTTTATGAATTTATGTTTTGTTTCAGGGTTAAAATTGAAAGCCTACAGAAAAGTGATCAAATGACTTCATAAACATTCCTGAAGTATAAAGTTTGACATTTTCATAGTATTTTATATTACACTTTCTGTATTTTATATTCTTTCAAAGCATTTTTACTTCTATTGCTTTATTTGATGCCTCTTAGCATTCCTTCAAGGTAAATAGAAGCAATCATGTCTTTTTATGTTAAATGAAGGTGCCCAGCATGGTTAAATACTTTTCAAGTTAATAGGGAACTTGAACTTGAAACAGGGCCTCCATCAAAATTTTTTAACACATCATTGGGATCATGAGTTGGACTTTCTAATTACCATAATTTCTGTAACATGCTGACTATTTATAGACATTGTCATACATTACAAACACATGAAATACAGGAATTGAACCTTTTACTTCCATGTTATTTCAAAACTTAGCCCAGTACCTTAGATGTAATAGAGACTTATTAAATATGCTAAAAAGAAGTTTAAAATGCTACAAAGTTGTATCAGTCTCTACCAGCAAGTGAAAGGTCCAAATCTAAATAAACTGATAAATTTTTAAATAAAAAAATGATTCCTGAAATGTCTGCTGCTGCTGCTGCTAAGTCACTTCAGTCGTGTCCGACTCTGTGCGACCCCATAGACAGCAGCCAACCAGGCTCCCCTGTCCCTGGGATTCTCCAGGCAAGAACACTGGAGTGGGTTGCCATTTCCTTCTCCAATGCATGAAAGTGAAAAGTGAAAGTGAAGTCACTCAGTTGGGTCCTGAAATGTCTAGATTCTAGTAAAATAATAATTGAAATTCAGGTACCTGCTTGTGCTATTAAGTTTCCACTTTGGAATTATTCAAAGGTTTTTGAACCTAAGTTTGGGTTCTTTTATAGCAAATAAAATAAACCAATATTCTTTTCAGTACAGATGAAATGATCTGGATAATGAGTTACCTGTTGAGAGTTCAGTTTGATCAATTTCAATCACATGGGGCAGGATAAGGAGACATATCTTTAATGAAACACAGATGTCGTTTCATTCACTGTCTCTGGGCCAAAAGTCATGTGCTGCCATAAAGCAACATTTAAAAAGAAAATATTTTTGGTTCCGAATGACTTACATGACATCAAATTCGGTTTTATACACGCCAGGCATATCTTTACCTTTTGAATGTGCAAGGAAAGTATTTTCTGGGTCCATCATCTTTTTTCTTTCATAGGATTGCATTAAAATGTACATATACAAAAGAAGATTATCAGTTGGCCTAGCCATATGTAAAAGACATCAGCTGACCTTTGTTTTAAAGGTTTATGTTTGAAATATTCTGTGACTTCATTATGGCAGAGTCTAAAAAGGATTTGAAGAACACAGATTCTACCACAGACCAAGTTATGTTATTGTTTCGTCTTCTTGGAGTTTGAGAGACTTGAGGTTGATATTTCCATTTCATCTTCTTTTTAATCATGCTGCTTCACCCCTCATTGCCTTGGCAATGAGTCAATTTTCTACAAGAACTTGGCCAGTTTATGCACATATTTTCAAGCTCAAAAAGAAGACATCAATTTAAGGATGAGCAATTATTCATTTAGGTCAGTTCTCTCATAATAGCAGAAAATGAGGTGTCATCAATCTAAAAATGGAAGTTTAAGTTTACAAAACACAACGCACATACCACACAATACTGAATTAGCAACAGTGCTATAAAGGGACTTCTCCCTTCACAGGAAAGGAACTTGCTGTCTGAGGATTTAAAGCACAAAGGCCAAGATTTGAACACTACTTTTGCCATATATTAGCAGAGTTCTTACCAGCTGGCCAGTTTTTACACCTGAGTCCTAGTTTCTTCCTCTACAGAATGGAGATGAAATTATCAAATTCTAAGGACTGTGGTTTAAAAGACGCTTACTCCTTGGAAGAAAAGTTATGACCAACCTAGAGAGCATATTCAAAAGCAGAGACATTACTTTGCCGACTAAGGTCTGTCTAGTCAAGGCTATGGTTTTTCCTGTGGTCATGTATGAACGTGAGAGTTGGACTGTGAAGAAGGCTGAGTGCCGAAGAATAGATGGTTTTGAACTGTGGTGTTAGAGAAGACTCTTGAGAGTCCCTTGGACTGCAAGGAGATCCAACCAGTCCATTCTGAAGGAGATCAGCCCTGGGATTTCTTTGGAAGGAATGATGCTAAAGCTGAAACTCCACTACTTTGGCCACCTCATGCGAAGAGTTGACTCATTGGAAAAGAGTCTGATGCTGGGAGGGATTGAGGGCAGGAGGAGAAGGGGATGACAGAGGATGAGATGGCTGGATGGCATCACCGACTCGATGGACGTGAGTCTGAGTGAACTCCTGGGAGATTGGTGATGGACCAGGGAGGCCTGGCGTGCTGTGATTCATGGGATCGCAAAGAGTCGGACACGACTGAGCGACTGAACTGAACTGAAGGACTGTTGTAGGGAACAAATAAATATGCACTTTGTTGTTCAGTCACTCCCGGTGTGACTCTTTGGGACCCCAGGGACTGCAACATGCCAGGCTTCCCTGGCTGTCACTGTCTCCCAGAGTTTGCTCAAACTCATGTCCATTGAGTCAATGTTGCCATCCAACCATCTCATCCTCTGTCTCCTCCTTTTCCCCCAGCCCAACACCATAATTTAAGACCACATGTGTATTATATTTTAAATAGAACTTTTGTATGGTTTTGGAAGGAGGCAGGATTTCTCACAGCCACACACTGGCTGACACATTTCTCACTGACACATTTGGTTTGTCTGAACACACAGTCATTGTATATCTGTTACGGATGAGGCACTCTGTAGGAGTCAAAGGAGAGTGGAGAATATTGTTTCTGCCCTCCAGGAGCTCACAGTTTACAAAGAGATGAACCAGAGGAGATTCTGTTCTAAAACAGCAGAATCAGCACCAGGGCAAGAGCTTCCTAAACAAACACAGATACCAAATGCTGCCCGATCTTGCAGAATGGGGGCTGTTCAGGGAAGAAGTGAACTAGTTTCTGAAGTTCTGAGATCAGTCAGGCACAGATTAGGGGCAGGCATTCCAGGCAGAGGGAGTGGCTTGCTGGCAGAGGGAGAGTAAAAAAGATAGAATATTCTTTTTTGGGGAAAAAAAACCTGTAAACATTCATCATGTTCTATAATAATCTACATGGGGAAAGAATCTGAAAAAGAATGTATATATGTATATGTGTAACTGAGTCAGTTAGCTGTACACCTGAAATTAACACAACATTGTAAAATCAACTATACTCCAATATAAAATAAAAATTTAATTTAAAAAGTTAAAATTTTAGAAAAGGATTTTTATTTTAGGTCTGCACTATCCAATACAGTAGACACTAGTCATCCAGGATTAAGTTGTAATTTAAACAAATTAAGATTAAATAAAGTTTAAAGTTAAGTTTCTCAGAAAAACTAACCACATTTCATGTGCACAACACACATACAGGACTAGGGATGACTACATTGGGCTCGTGGAAGAATATTTCCATCATCACAGAAAGTTCTAACGGGCAGCACTTGCCCTCTCAATCTTCAGAGTTAGCCAAGCTAAATGATATTTTCCCACTTATACTGGTATCCCCCTAGTCTGTATATTTGATCATATTTGCCTCTTCCTTTGTATAAAAATTGTCAGACATTGGTTTTTATTTTTATTTCATGAAGAAGGAAGTTTTCACAGCTGAAGAGTGTTGGTTTCTTTATGCATAAAATCACAGCCTAAATTTAGGTATTCAAAATCACCCACCCATGCTGACTTACTAAAAGGAATCACATAACCAAGGAAAATAACTCCATTCAAAAGAATATTGTTTAAAATATTTAAACATTTAGCTTTCCAAAATGAAATCATGCATTTTTCTCTAAATCTTAGTAAAAGTAACTAACACTTACATCCTTTTGGTTTCTCATTCCCACTATTTTGGGGGCTTATTCATCCTCATAGCCTCATCCTACCTCATTCCTTTATCATTATAGTTGAACTACCTCCCTTGTGACTTGGGCTTCCCTTGTGGCTCAACTGGTAAAGTATCCGCCTGCAATGCAGGAGACCTGGGTTTGATCCCTGGGTTGGGAAGATTCCCCTGGAGAAGGGAAAGGCTACCCACTCTGGTATTCTGGCCTGGGAGAATTCCATGGACTGTATAGTCCATGGAGTCGCAAAGAGTTGGACACGACTGAGTGACTTTCACTTTCACTGCATTAGATTCTCAAGTAGTTACTCTCTCACAAGTTTCTCCCTTAAAAAATTGTATCCCTTATTAACACCACTGGACTAATAATTTTCAACTCAGTCTTGACTACACTATTTCCATATTCAAAAGCCTTTAACAATTCCTCTCTGTGCACAAGAAAGTCGAATCTTTCATCTGACGTTCAAGACTTCCCCTGATTAGATCCCAAATTACCTTTCCAAGTGGATTACTATTTCCAGTTGTAACCCTCTGCTGAAGCCAGACATTTTGAGACCCAGTGAAGTGTGTGGTTTTGCACACCCATCAACACTGCCAAGTGATTTGCTCTCACTGTTCTAGTCTATGTATCAAAAATCTCATCCCTTCAACTTTACCCAAATTAAATTCCACTTCTTCTGTGAAGCCAACAGAAGTGCTCACTCCCTACTGCTCTTAGGATCTGTGCCTTTTGTTTACAAACAGTATTTGATTGCATCCTTGTCTTAAACTGTAACACTATTTGAACAGTAAACTTTTGATTTCAAGCAACTTTTTCCCCAACCTCTTTCTCTGTTGACACAAGTGATAGATATGAAAGTATATTACCTTTATGAATCTTTCTTTAAAGCTGTCAAAAATGTAGGTGCATACCACTTTAAAACATGGTTCTCTGTTTCTGTTTCTAGGTTCAGCTTCTGCACTGCATAAAGCAAACCGTCACTGGGGGTGAGTCAGAAATTGTAGATGGATTCAATGTGTGCCAAAAGCTCAAGGAAAAAAATCCTCGAGCATTCCAGATTCTGTCCTCCACCTTCGTGGACTTCACAGACATTGGAGTGGATTACTGTGATTTCTCAGTACAATCCAAACACAAAATTATAGAGTAAGTACTGTTTCTAAGTTTCTCATCTCAATAAAACAGTTGACAGCAAAAGCTTCATTAACCTAAAGCTTAAACAGAAAAATCCAATACACTTCTGAGCTTTACTTTATATTAACTGTTTAGCCCAGTTCTCGAATGAAAGAGCAAAAAAAGAACCCTGTCACCATTAAAAAAAAAAATAAAAAACAAATATGAAACTCCATGAAATCTCTGTTCTTAATCAATATAAGTAACTAAGACTTCATGTATTCTTCATTTTTAAACTATAAATTCCGCATAGTTATAATCAGTGTGATCGTGATTGTACTAATCAGGACCCTTTCAGAAGTGAAAGACTATAACTCAAACTTTGATAGTCTAGCAGTTGAAAAGTATCATCTGATATTGACCTTTTATTTTTTCCTTCACCTTTTAGCCAACACATCCAAAAATGAAGTGTTGGCTTCATTTTTTAAAAAAATTAGTAGAAACTCCAAATTTTCATTGTCCTTTCAGCTGGTAATGACAGCACACAGAAAATACTTATTTTCCAATAGCTACAGCAAAGATGTAGACTCGCTGCCCAGTAAATATATCCTGGAAGAATCACCATGGCTAGGAAGTCAGAGAATTCTGATTGGCTGTCCCTGGATCGCACGTTCATCTCCAAAGAAAGGTCAGCCTCAACTGAACCACAAGGGTGGAGAAAGAAACAATAACATCTCCCCAGATTGATGCCAAAAAAATCATATGTTCCCTACACAGAACTTTTTATGTTCTTTTTTTGTTTAGCATTATTTCATAAGAGAGTATTTACAAAGGCCACGCATGTATCCTTTTATTTGAGAATTATCCTACATTGTTTTTCTAGGACATGTTTGATTTAATCTGACCTTAATGAGTTTTGAGGTGTTTCGATTTTACAGTTAAGTTTGTATTCTTCTTTTAGGAGAAATAACCAAATAATATGAAATAAACTCATTTAATAAATAATCAAATCCCCAATATACTAACTCAGCTTTCTTAAATACACACATGATCATCATTTATTCATTCAACAAATATTTATTGAGGCCATTCACTCTTGTTGGTGCATGGGATACATTGGTAAACAAAGCATTTTCCTGTCCTCATGAAGCTTACTTACTAATGGGGGAGCGGAGAATTAGAAATTTTTAAAATAAATGGGGAAATTGAAACGAGTGTTAAGATATTTTAAGTGCTTAAGAAACAAGGAAAAGTCAGGCAGGTTAGGGGAGGCTAAGAGCCAAAGGCTTAGGGAGGATGAAATTTGCATCGTTAAACAGAGTTTCAGTTGAACTCAATACTTTGGCCACCTGCTGCGAAAAGCTGACTCATTTGAAAAGACCCTGATGCTGGGAAAGATTGAGGGCAGGAGGAGAAGGGGATGACAGAGGATGAGATGGTTGGATGGCATCACCGACACAATGGACATGTGTTTGGGTAAACTCAGGGAGTTGATGGACAGGGAAGCCTGGTGTGCTGTGGTCCATGGGGTCACAAAGAGTTAGACATGACTGAGCAGCTGAACTGAACTGAAATAGTGTTTCAAGGACAAGCTTTACTGAGTAGGTGATATTTGAGCAAAACTTAAGAGTAAGGGAGTTTGTCCAGAAGATAAGCAGTTTCCAGAAACAGCTAGAGCAAAGATTCTAGGATGACCCTAAGAAGATGCTTGGTGTGGTCAAGGAACCACAAGAAGCCACTCTGTGGGCAGAGTGTTAAGAGAGGAGGCCAGACGGTTTTCAGTTCATATAAAGCTGTGTTAACCATCATAAGGACACTGGCTTTCACTCTTAGTGAAAGATGTTGACCAAAAGAGAGACATCTATATTGATATAAAGTTATTTACATTTTTAGTGGATCACCCTGGCTGCTGTGCTCAACATAGTGTAGGAGAACAAGGGCAGGAATAAGAAGCCCAGCTAAGGAGCGCCTATGGGACTGCAGGTCAGAGCCGAGGGTACCTCGAACAAGAGTGGTCCTTGTAGTGACAGCAGCAGTGTGGAGAAGAGTCCTCTTTGGGATATATTTTTGCATATTTAATCAGCATATTTCCCTGAAATATTGGATGAAAGATCTGAAAGGAAGACAGACTTAAAAAAATAACTCCCAGTCCAAAGTAACATTATCTAAGAGGTCAGTCATCGAGAATGGAAAAGGAAGGAATAACTCTCAAGATTCCTAGGTTTAACATGATAGTTTTAAATATTTAAAAGACCATTACAAATTATCGTTTTGTTGTGACACAATATGATTACAGAGTCTGCAAGGCTAGTGAATAGAGGCAAAAAAAAAAAAAAAAAAAAAAAAAACTTGGCTATTGAGTGAGGTTAACCAAATAGCCATCATCTGAATCATAATTTGGCTGTGTTATTTTTTTTATAGTGAAATTCCAGAATTTGGTCATTATCAAGGTCTCAGAAATATCCCTAGAGAATATCAAGTTTTAACGTTAATTCACTTAAAATGTGTTTTTAACAACAGGAGATGAAACAGAGTTTTCAGTTAATCAAGGGTTTCAGTACCCTGATTGGGTTAATTTTCCAAGTGGTTAAATCTTTTCACTCTTTTGAGTTGCTTATTTCCTATTTAATACAAAAAGATCTTGGAGGCTGCTGAGAAAGTTAAGTATCATGCAGTACAATAAAAAATAAAGAAAGAAACTAGGACAAAAATAATAATGGTGATTAAAAAAATAATAATATTGGTCGATTAAGCTATGGCAGTGCAACCTAGTGGTTACAAATCCAGTCACATGAACACAACTCCTTCTCTTGTTATCTGTGTGCTGTTGGTCAAATGACTTATGTTTGCTAAGCCACGAAAAGGAATAATTGTTAGTAAAAAGAAAAAGAAGGAGTAATATGAATACCTGTGCTGGGCTGTGCTTAGTCACTCAGTGCTGTCTGACTCTTTGAGACCCAATGAACTGTAGCCTGCTAGGCTTGTCTGTCTATGGGGATTCTCCAGGCAAGATACTGGAGTGGGTTGCCATGCCCTCCTCCAGGGCATCTTCCCAACCCAGGGATTGAACCCAGGTCTCCCACATTGCAGGTGGATTCATTACCACCTGAGCCACCAGGGAAGCCCAAGAATACTGGAGTGGGTAGTCTATCCTTCTTCAGGGAAACTTCCTGACCCAGGAATCAAACCAGGGTCTCCTGCACTGCAAGGGGATTCTTTTCCAGCTAAGCTACCTGGGGAGCCAGAGGTAATACCTACCACATAACAATTGCAGTGGGAATTACAGGGGAAAATATACAGACACTGCTGTCACAATGCCACACTCAGAAAGAGCAGAATAAATTTTAGCTAGCTATCATTTTCATAATCCAACCTATTTACTGGTGATAGATTTTAATTTCAGCTCTGAGTTTCTAATGACCAAAGCAAGACAAGAAAATAATGAACTTGCAAGATGCTCTTAAGGTATAAAATTTTCTTACATAAAACGTGATGTGGTAGGCAAGATCATAGTAATAGTCTCACAACACATTCACATCATATCTCTCTCAATGAGAAATAATATTTTAACTAATGAAGAGAATCTATAGCACCACCCTTGAATTATAGGAGATGATTCCCCAGTCTTCACTGGGCTCTTTTATGGGCATCACTGATGAGGTTTTGCATTTGCTAGTTTGCAGTCAAGACATTGTTGATTTATGTTTAAACGCTTGTCCTGCATGCATAGCTAGTATATAGATGGCTATTCCCCATCTTTGGGGTTTTCACCCTTTCTCAGCATATAAAAAGATGTCCTCTTCATTAAAGGGGACTGAAATGCAAAAGTAGGAAGTCAAGAGCTACCTGGACTAACAGGCAAATTTGGCCTTGGAGTACAAACGAAGTAGGTCAAAGGCTAAGAGAGTTTTGCCAAGAGAACGCACTGGTCATAGCAAACACCTTCTTCCAACAACACAAGAGAAGACTCTACACATGGACATAACCAGATGGTCAATACCAAAATCAGATTGATCATATTCTTTGCAGCCAAAGATGGAGAAGCTCTATATAGTCAGCAAAAATAAGACCGGGAGCTGACTGTGGCTCAGATCGTGAACTCCTTATTGCCAAATTCAGACTTAAATTGAAGAAAGTAGGGAAAACCACTAGACCATTCGGGTATGACCTAAATCAAATCCCTTATGATTATACAGTGGAAGTGAGAAATGGATTCAAGGGATTAGATCTGATAGACAGAGTGCCTGACGAACTATGGAATGGATGGAGATTCAGGACATTGTACAGGGGGCAAGGATCAAGACAATTCCCAAGAAAAAGAAATGCACAAAGGCAAAATAGTCGTCTGAGGAGGCCTTACAAATAGCTGAGATAAGAAGAGAAGCTAAAGGCAAAGGAGAAAAGAAAGATATACCCATTTGAATGCAGAGTTCCAAAGAATAGCAAGGAGAGATAAGAAAGCCTTCCTCAGTGATCAATGCAAAGAAATAGAGGCAAACAACAGAATGGGAAAGACTAGAGATCTCTTCAAGAAAATTAGAGATACCAAGGGAACATTTCATGCAAAGAAGGGCACAATAAAGGGCAGAAATGGATGGACCTAACAGAAGCAGAAGATATTAAAAAGAAGTGGCAAGAATACACAGAACTATACAAAAAAGATCTTCATGATCCAGATAACCACAAAGGTGTGATCACTCACCTAGACCCAGACATCCTGGAACAAAAGGAAAGTGCAACTTAGGAAGCATCATTATGAACAAAGCTAGTGGAGATGATGGAATTTCAGTTGAGCTATATCAAATCCTAAAAGATGATGCTATGAAAGTGCTGCACTCAATATACCAGCAAATTTGGAAAACTCAGCAGTGGCCACAGGACCAGAAAATGTCAGTTCTCATCCCAGTCCCAAAGAAAGGTAATGCCAAAGAATGTTCAAACTACCACACAATTGCACTCATCTCACACATTAGCAAAGTAATGCTCAAAATTCTCCAAGCCAGGCTTCAACAGTATGTGAACCATAAACTTCCAGATGTTCAAGCTAGATTTAGAAAAGGCAGAGGATCCAGAGATCAAATTGCCAACATCTGCTGGATCATCAAAAAAGCAAGAGTTCCAGAAACACATCTACTTTTGCTATACTGACTATGCCAAAACCTTTGACTGTGTGGATCACAACCAACTGTGGAAAATAAGAAAGAGATGGGCATACCAGACCACCTGACCTGCCTTTTGAGAAACCTGTATGCAGGTCAAAAAACAACAATTGGAACTGGACATTGAACAGCAGACTGGTTTCAATCAGGAAAGGAGTACATCAAGGCTGTATATTGTCACCCTGCTTATTTAACTTATATGCAGTGTACATCATGAGAAACGCTGGGCGGAAGGAAGCACAAGCTGGAATCAAGATTGCCGGGAGAAATATCAATAATCTCAGATATGCAGATGACACCAACCTTATGGCAGAAAGTGAAGAGGAACTAAAAAGCCTCTTGATAAAAGTGAAAGAGGAGAGTGAAAAAGTTGGCTTAAAACTCAACATTCAGAAAACTAAGATCATGGCATCCAGTCTCATCGCTTTATGGCAAATAGGCGGGGAAACAATGGAAACAGTGAGAGACTTTACTTCTGGGGCTCCAAAATCACTGTAGATGGTGACTGCAGCCATGAAATTAAAAGATGCCTGCTCCTTAGAAGAAAAGCTATGACCAACCTAGACAGTATGTTAAAAAGCAGAGACATTACTTTACCAGCAAAGGTTCGTCTAGTCATGGCTCTGGTTTTTCCAGTAGTCACGCATGGATATGAGAATTGGACTATAAAGAAATCTGAGCACCAAAGAATTGATGGTTTTGAACTGTGGTGTTGCAGAAGGCTCTTGAGAGTCCCTTGGACTGCAAGGAGATCCAACCAGTCCATCCTAAAGGAAATCAGTCCTGAGTATTCACTGGAAGGACTGATGTTGAAGCTGAAACTCCAATATTTTGCCACTTGATGCAAAGAACCGACTCATTGGAAAAGCCCTGATGCTGGGAAGGATTGAAGGCAGGAGGAGAAGGGGATGACAGAGGATGAGATGGTTGGATGGCAACACCGATGCAATGGACATGAGTTTGAGTAGGCTCTGGGAGTTGGTGATGGACAGGGAGGCCTGGCGTGCTGCAGTCCATGGGGTCTCAAAGAGCTGGACATGAATGAGTGACTGAACTGAACTGAACAGCATATAATCCTGCATCAAGACTTTCTTTCCATCCTCTTTTTACGTACAGCGTATCCTGCTTGCTAAGGTCCAATTTTGCATTTTATGTTGATCCATCCTCATGATGCCAAGCACACATCTCCTCTAACATTCTTTCATCCTCAGAATAACATCTCTGCATCTCACAACTAAATTTACTTTCGATTTCCCCTCAGGTCATTTCTTAGAATGTTAAAAACAAATTTGTGACTTATTTTCTCATATAGAAAGTCAACACCAGGTTAAAAGAAACAGAGACTGTACTACACAGGGAGAGAGAGAGGAATTATTTTTGCCCACATGTATGAACTCTTAGGGGCTTACTCAGGTGGCGCTGCTAGTAAAGAATCCACCTGCCAATGCAGGCAACACAGGAGATGTGAGTTCGATCCCTGTGTCGCCAAGATCCCCTGAAGGAGGAAATGGTGACCCACTCCAGCACTTTTGGAGGAAGAATCCCAGGGACAGAGGAGCCTGGCAAGCTATAATCCATGGGGTCGCAAAGAGTCAGACACAACTGAGCGTGTGAGCAAAAGATGAACTCTTAGAAATGAAAGCTTAATACAATGTACCATGAAATACACAATTCTGATTTCATTGAGCATCCCATGGTACATTGTGTTAGTGGAAAAAGAAACAAATCAGCAGAGTGGCTGGGATGGAAGAGTCCCAAGGGAAGTTTCAAAGATGTAACATCCTAGTCAGTGACACGAAGGATGACGCAAAGGCTGTCAGTGTTGTGTGCTTAGCTGCTCAGTCATGTCTGATTCTTTGTGACCTCCTCTGTCCACGAGGATTCTCCAGGCAAGAACACTGGAGTGGGTTGCCATGCCCTCTTCCAGGGGATGTTCCCAACCCAGGGATCAAACCTGGGTCTCCCATATTGCAGGCAGATTCTTTGCCATCTGAGCCACCAGGGAAGTCCGTCATTGTTATATGCACAGAAAATAATGCAAGGAGAGAGGAAGAGATGTGTGTCAGGAGGAGTTAGGCTAGAATCTTAAAGATAAAGTGAAAAGGGAAAGTGTCCCCAGAAACTGTGAAAGGAGTCTGAAACCAGCAGTATGAACACATCAATCAAAATGTCTCAAGCTCTACACTTTGTGTCACTCAAACCTGAAGATCCACTGTCTCTTCTGCTGACTGACCTCTTCCTTCATTCTTTGTTCATGAAGCTACAAACTGCAGGCTACAGAGCATCCTTTATCTATGTGGTAAAGTTGGGGCAGCAGGGAAGAGCACTCCACTGCCTATTCAGTCATATTTGCATTTTTTTCAGTTCAGTTCAGCTTAGTTCAGTCACTCAGTCGTGTCCGACTCTTTGAGACCCCATGAACCGCAGCACCCCAGGCCTCCCTGTCCATCACCATCTCCTGAGTTCACTAAGACTTATGTCCATTGAATCCGTGATGCCATCCAGCCATCTCATCCTCGGTCGTCCCCTTCTCCTCCTGCCCCCAATCCCTCCCAGCATCAGTCTTTTCCAATGAATCAATTCTTCGCATGAGGTGGCCGGAGTACTGGAGCTTCAGCTTTAGCATCATTCCTTCCAAAGAAATCCCAGGGCTGATCTCCTTCAGAATGGACTGGTTGGATCTCCTTGCAGTCCAAGGGACTCTCAAGAGTCTTCTCCAACACCAGAGTTCAAAAGCATCAATTCTTCGGCGCTCAGCCTTCTTCACAGTCCAACTCTCACATCCATACATGACCACAGGAGAAACCATAGCCTTGACTAGATGGACCTTAGTCGGCAGAGACATTACTTTATGTCTCTGCTTTTGAATATACTATCTAGGTTGGTCATAACTTTTCTTCCAAGGAGTAAGCATCTTTTAATTCCATGGCTGCAGTCACCATCTGCAGTGATTTTGGAGCCCCCCAAAATAAAGTCTGACACTGTCTCTACTGTTTCCCCATCTATTTCCCATGAAGTGATGGGACCAGATGCCGTGATCTTCATTTTCGGAATGTTGAGCTTTAAGCCAACTTTTTCACTCTCCTCCTTCACTTTCATCAAGAGGCTTTTTAGCTCCTCTTCACTTTCTGCCATAAGGGTGGTGTCATCTGCATATCTGAGGTTATTGATATTTCTCCCAGCAATCTTGATTCCAGCTTGTGTTTCTTCCAGTCCAGTATTTTTATCAATATATATAAATTCAAGTTCTAAGAGCCTTTTTTGAAAACCTGTTTCTTTCTTTCACTTTCTTTCCTTATATGGGTTCAACAGGTAGTTTTCAGTCACTACTCAATTAGAAAAGAGTTGCTGTTAATGACTATTTCTAAGAGTTTATCATTCAGTTCAGTTCAGTTGCTCAGTCATGTCCGATTCTTTGTGACCCGATGGACTGCAGCACACCAGGCCTCCCTGTCCCTCACCAATTCCTGGAGCTTGCTCATACTCATGTCCATTGAATCGGTGGTGCCATCCAACCATCTCATCCTCTGTCGTCCCCTTCTCCTCCTGCCTTCAATCTTTCCCAGCATCAGGGTCTTACTAAATGAGTCATTTCTTCGCATCAGGTGACCAAAGTACTGGAGCTTCAGCTTCAACATCAGTTCTCCCAATGAATATTCAGGACTGATTTCCTTTAGGATTGACTAGTTTGATCTCCTTGCTGTCCAAGGGACTCTCAAGAGTCTTCTCCAGCACCACAGCACCACAGTTCAAAAGCATCAATTCTTTGGTACTCAGCTTTCTTTATGGTCCAACTCTCACATCCATACATGACTACTGGAAAAAGACTACATAGCTACTACATAAGTATACATATTATACTTGCCATTGGCTCACAGGATTGACTATTAATCTGAGATACAAAGTGTGGGGACCAGGTAGCCATACTTCGTATACCACTGGTTCTCTCTGTGTGAGGAGCCAGCCGAGTGTAATCTAGATCCCAAATCAGTGTCACTAAGCCCTGGAACATGTACCAGAGTCTGTTCCATTTGACCCATCAGTCAGCTATTGGTTCACATTACCACCTCCTAAGCTGACCAAGGAGTAATTCTTGACACTTCATCACCATCCTTGACCACTTTCACTTTTTCTCTATCTGTTCTCTTTCTACCTAAAGAAAAGATAAAGTTGGTTGCTATTTTAGAACTGGCTAAATGTCCATCTTCCTAATAAGCTAAAAAAGTTTTTTCTTCCTTGTCTCTGTGTCTAAACAATGCTCATACCTTGCTAATTATAACCAACACACTTAAATTTAGAAATGTTATTTCTTACATTAAAAACAGTATTATGTTATATTGTCATGATCATGATTTACATTCTAAGAAATACTATAGAGATCACAATATTAGAATCTCTCAAGGTACTCAAAAGACCTTGGTACTCTCCAAAGGTACTAAAAAATATACAAAGTTACATATGCAACAAATATATATTAACTGCCTATTATGCCCAGGCTCCATGTAAGTGCTGGGAATGCAACATTAAGTGAAATACAGTATCAGTCTTCTTGAAGCCTATACACTAAGACAGTTAACATAGATGGAAAGATCCAAAGAATGTACTTCCAGCTAGACTCTACTTTCTCTGTGCCTTGGTTTCCCCATCTATAAATTAGGGATTGAATTAAAACAGATTATTTCAAGCTTTTAAAAAAAACAAGTCTTTCTTCCCAATAATGCTCCAATAAAATCATACTTAAAACCCCAATAGATAAAACATGTAAGTTGACTGATCTATGAATTATAACATAGAAATATTTTAATATGTAAAAGCTACTCTTTTTCAAAGAATGAATGAATTTTCCTAACAGAATTTTTAACTTAAATTTCTCAGAAACATTTATTTTGAAGTAATTTGAATCATTCTGGCACTTTGGTGGTAAGATTTCCAAAAACACTTGCTAAATGAATAAATGAAAAACCAATGAATACTTTGTATCACAGATAACCTTAATATTTTCTGTACATATGTTTGGATTCTTTAATATTGTATTTCAGAAACATCATCCAAGATGAAATGACCCTTACAAATGTAAATAGATACTTCATGACCTCTATATTTTAACTTCTTCTCTTTGAAAAACAGATTAGATGATAAAGATCAAGTGGTTCGTATCAACTTCAATAATGCAACTAGAGACACGATATTTGATGTACCTGTCGAGAGAGTTCAGCCTTTCTATGCTGCTCTGAAGGAGTTTGTTGACCTCATGAACTGTAAAGATTTCAAGTTCACTTTCAAGATGAATCCAGGTCAGTGAACACACCTCCTCAAACAACTGAAAGAATGGGTTTTCTTCCATCTTAAGCATTGAGCACAGTATCTAGAGCAGTTTTTCTCAGATGAGGCATGTGGAACAATTTACAACAGAGTCTTGGTGTATAGCCAGCTTGCTTAAATAGCAGACTTCTGGCTCTAAATTGACTTTAAAATACTCATTCTTAAATAAGCTCCTAGATAATCCTTAAACACATCAAAATTTAATAACCTCTAACCTAACGAATAAATATTGAAAGACAAGCTACAGGCCAAATAAAATCTCATATCTGATATGAAGACTGATGACATATTTTCTATTCTGGTAGCCAATCAATACAAACTGAAGCTTATACTTAATTCTTCTAACTTGGTAAACAGATAAAATTATCCCCATGACTCTCACTCTAAAGTTCATGAGTCATGTTTACTCACTGCACTTATCTGATCTGGCAGGCATATTGCTACCTGAAACAAAGTCGTACTGAAATATTGCAGCCACTTGGATAAAGAAGCAGAAAGCATTGTGGGTTCTCTGGATCATCTCTACTTAATAAAGTGACATGAAACTCAAGGATTTCGATATCTAAAATAAAAGGCCTAATTTCTCCCTCCTGTTGACTGGGCCAAGTAGAAGATACTTTTCTCTTGTGCTTTTTTGTTTGTTTGTTTGTTTAAATTGATCTTTGGATCTAGTAAAGTACTACTAGAATCTTCATAAATTCACTGTTATGCAGTCAACACCACGTGGATTTTTAAGAGCAGTAATATGTAAAATGGAAATGCAATGGGAGAAAAATACCCAAAAAAACAGGAGTTAGAATTCAAACTTCACCATTTAATGGCAGAAACCTTCTGACAAGTGCTTCAACTTCTCAGAGCTTCAGTTTTCTATGTATGAAAAGATGAGATAATACTCTTCCTTCAAGATTTTTATGAGGCTTAGAAATAACATACATAAATACTAAGAACATGAAAGACAAACCAAGAATGTTACTATCCTTATAATTATCTGAGGCTGTTAAACTAGAATTAAGCATTTCTTAGGTCAGAAAGAGAAAGACAAATGTCATATGATATCACTTGCATGCAGAATCCAAAATATGGCACAAATGAACCTGTGTATGAAACAGAAAGAGACTCTCTGACAGAGAGAACAACTTGTGGTTGCCAAGGTCGGGGGAGATGGGGTGGGATTTGGAGGTTAGCAGATGCAAACTATTGTATATAGAATATATAAACAAAAAGGTCCTACTCTATAGCACAGGGAATTTTTCTATATCCTGTAATAAACCATAATGGAAAAAAATATAAAGACGAATGTATGTATATGTATATGTGTAACTGAATCGCTTTTCTGTATAGCAGAAATTAACATAACATTGTAAATCAACTATATTTCAATTTAAAGAAAATACTTCTGAGCAGGAGGTAAGTAACAATCAGGAAGAACAATTCAGAAGTTTTGCATGGAGATAATAGTTTAAGTAAGAATTATAAAAGTGTCTACAGGGGCCTGACAGTCTATGTATTTGAGATGTCAAAAGGCTTAAAGCAATCAGCATCTAGTGATCTGATTTGCACGAAAAAGTGAATATGTAATTTTATGTAAAGAAGTAAACATATTGTTTCTTGATGTGAACCACATGGCAGGGCTATTTTTGCATTTCACATTTTCTAGTTCAGCAAATCATTTACACATAAGATTATATTCAGACTGTAAAAAATCTTTTGTCTAGGTGATGTGATTACCTTTGATAACTGGCGCTTACTTCACGGCCGACGAAGCTACGAAGCCGGAACTGAGATAACCCGCCATCTAGAAGGCGCTTATGCTGATTGGGATGTGGTCATGTCAAGGCTACGTATCTTAAGGCAGAGTGTCCAGAGTAGAGACTGACTCTCCTGTTGCTAACTTCAGGAAGATTCCAATGAGTGTATTTTTAAGATATGACAAGGTTATTTGTCTTCACAGACCATGAGCCATATCAGTTATGTATTAATCTCTTTAACACTGAACATGTCATCTTTCTCACAAGAGTTCTCTTTTCTTTCTAATCATATACAATGCCAACTTTTTAGATGTTGTAGCCATGTTCCCTCTTTTTCAAATAAAGCATCTCTTCTGTTCAGATGCATGTATAATCTAATTTCTTTTGCCCATCTGTGAGAGTCTCCAGAATGCCTTCAAATCATTTTGTGCTAAACCAAATTCTCTCTTCAAATAAGGCTTCTTTTGAATAAAGCTTTGTTTCAAATAAAGTTTGTGTTTCAAATAAAACTTGTCTCAAAACATGTTTCTACTCTGTTGCCTATAGGGTTTTGTTTTTCATGACTGCATATAACTGTCTTTAGCATGCTTGGGAATTGCTGGTTTCCCAAGCATAGCATATTGGGATCATGTTTTCAAAGATCTCTTTATTTACTTTTATTACCGAATTCTATGACCCAAATTTCCAGCCCTCACCAACCTGGTGAGCTAAGCTTTTCTTATAATACCTAAATTATGACATCAAACCCAAGAATATGTCAGATTAAAAGAAAATATAGTCCCCTGCCCTTACAAAGTTTCTCTTGCCCCAAATAAATACTCCTAAGGATTGCCAGGATAGCATACCCCTCTCTGTTATCTGTTCCCTTCACTTCTTGCCTTCAGCTAAGAACTAGTAAAAGTAGAACCAAGGTGCAACACTCATAAATGAGCTTGACATCTGCTCACCTGTGGACAGCTTTATCTGCTGGTCTTGGCTTCCTCTATGGCCGCTGCCTTGTCCCCAGTATTGGGACACAGGTGTCACCACCAGCCATAAAACCTGTTGTGTCTGTTGAGTGTGCCTACTGTGCCCAGTCCTTATCCATATCTCCTGAAAAACGGAGTCTTGGCATTTCCATTTGCTAAAATCCTGGTCGTATATAGATTTCTAGTCTATACACTTGGGGCCCTAATCAGGCCTCTTACTCTGAAAGTCTTAATCATCGCCACTGAACTGAATGAAAATATTACTTCCATCCATGAGTTTCACACTCACACTGTGCCGATGGCACTGAGAATCTGGATGAAGAGTGCCTGAGGCCCATGTCACCACACCCCTCTGTTTTCTGAACTCTGGTATTAAGTTCACGTCACCAGCCCAGTGTCCTCTTTCCTTTGTAACGCTGGCCCTTTCTGGGGTGTTCATTGCCCTTTCCCAATCATCTGGTCTTAATGGAGCTACTATTGTACCACATATGTTTGATTTTTCCAAACTCCAAATGGAGTGGGCCGGGTTCTCAATGCCATCTCTTCTAAGAAGCTCCTAGAATGAAAATAGGTAAGTTCAATAGGGGCATGGCTCAAATTGAAGGGGCAGCTAATACCTAAAAACAAATGCTTAATCAATACCTAAAAACCAATACATTTCTTGAGTAACCCTAGGTCCACCCACTTACCTAAACGCCAGGCACGGGCAACACTAAGGTGACTTGTCAAGCTTTTATTCATTTGATAGATACTTAATCACATACCAGGTATATGTCAGGCACACTGCTAGACTAAAGACATAGAAGGACTTGCGATGTACCTACTTATGGTCTGATAGGGGAACAGATAAGGATGTAGATGATGATGTGTTATATTAACAGAATGGTTCATAGGAAGGCATCCCAAGATTGGAGAGGTTAATGAAAGCTTCAGTCTGAGTTTAATGAGGGTTAGCAGTAGTTTTCCTGACAAAGACAGGAAAATTATTTTCCAGCTCAAAAGGTAGAAGAGGCACAGAGAATTGTGAGTGATCACAGTGCGTGTGCTGATTTACAAGTAAAAAAGAGCAGAGCATAGGAATGGTGTAAATCCTGGGTTTGGATGCCTAGGTTCAAAGAGTAATAATAATCAGTTAACTAGGTGTCTTTGAACAAACAACTTCTTCCCTTAAGCCTCAGATTTCTATATATAAATGAGACTAAGAATAGTTATCTCGTTAAATTTATATGTGGATTAAGTAAACGTTCATGGAGAGCAGAATTTTCTCAAAATTCTCAGATGATTAGAGTCATGTTTGTGTGTGTGCCTGTAATACTACTTCCCAGTCTCATTCTGTGAAAGCTACGATTCGATAGATCTGGGCTAAGAACCAAGAACTGTATGTTTAGCAAAGATCCCAGGTGATAAGGCATCATCAGAGAAGTTTAGAAAATATAAATGTAAAGCATTCAGCATGGTTCCTAAGTGAGGGTAAGTACTCAGTAAACAGTAACTGTTGTTAGTTATAATAACAGAGGTTGTAGAGGGAGAGAATAGACAAGGATGAGACAACATATGTGATGCCAGAGACGGAGATAAGGACCAGGTCATGAAACATCAAAATGAATGTTGCAACAAAGAGTTGACGTTTTATCTTGAAAGCAATAAGGAGCCACTTAAAGTTTTGTTTTGTTTTGTTTTGTTTTTTCAACAATAGAGTTCCTTGGTCAGATATTCATTTTTAAAGATCCATCTGGCTACACTGTAGAGGAAATTGTAAATGAGCAAGGCTAGAAGTTATAAATCTACTTATGAGGTTATAAATCTGCTTACTGTAGGAAGCTGGATGAGAGATTAAGAAGGACTGAATTAGAATGCTGGGAGAGGAAATGGAGAGATACTTAGGAAGCTAAATCTAGAGAATTTGATGCTTCTCTGCAAGTAAAGAATGAAGGAGATGTTCATTCTCCCTTCCGGGTTTCTAGTTAAGAAAAATGAGTTAACTGTGATTCCATGCTTAAGGAGAGAAGCCACAAAAGCAGAAGCAAGTTTGTGGGCAAGACAATGAACACAGTTTTGAACAGACTGAACTTGGATTGCCCTTGAGCTGATCTACTTGGCCATTGGCTCTATGGATACATACAGCTCAGGACAGAGACCTGGATTGGAGATATGCATTTGGAAAGTATCTGAAAGTGGATGAAATTATTACTTGCTTTCCTGGAGACCTTTAGTGATTGTGACCAAAATTACAAGCTTCATGGTATGATGATAAACAAATGATATTGGCCTAGTTTGTGGAATTAGTTACACCTTGAACATAAAGAATCAGTAGTGGCTTATATTAAAAATCAGCTAGACCATGTACATATTGTATTTTATCACTAGAAGATGGCATTCCAAACCAGCATCCTACAGACTGGCTGTTTCCTTCTCTGTTGAAAAATTATTTCTGCCCTGGAAAGAAGGGACAGAGGATTGGATGCTGTTGCAACAATTTCTGAAGTGTTATATAGGACATGACATATTATGGGCTATAGCAGCTGGTGCCGACGGAAGATGACTAGATTTCCTGGATATAATAGTCTAAAGATTTGACTTTCCTCCAAACTCATAATAGATCTGATGTAACTTGGATTAGGATTTACCCCCATTTGGCAGTGTGGACTCTTACGGTCTGTTCTATTTTTCTGATTTGACTTGTAGAATATTAGTGTCTTGGCTGGTTAATCGGAATAACTCCACAGGTCACCAGAATGACATGTCACAAGATATCTTTGTTGGTCTTTATTTCTCCCCCTAACGGACCATTAAAAGGTGAATAAATGAGTTTTGTTAGTGGGAATTTATGCAAAAACAGGAAATCCATGGAAAAGCTGATGGACACTGAGGGTAATTTCTCTGTCCAGGAATTTAAATTAAGGAAGAGGAGAGACTTTATGAATAAAAATACCCTTTTGTGTTGTTAAATATAATTTTGAGAATAGATTTGAACCAAAAGTTCTTGCAACGAAAGTTTGATTCATTTGGATGTAATGGCTTATAACATACCTCTGTGTCTCTGTATGTATTTCCTCACTGTCTGGACCACTCTTCCCTACCAGCTTCTATGCTTGCAAAATTTATCTTCTTCCTTCAAAATTTAGTATAAGTTTTACCTCTCTTGTGACTCCTTCCCTGGCTTTCCCAGTCAGGGTTAAAAACTCTTTCCCCTGGCTCCCATTGAGTTTTACATAAATGTTTGTTTTGTTGTTCCTCAGTCACTAAGTCATATCCAACTCTTTGCAGCTCCATGGACTGCAGAACGCCAGGCTTCCCTGTCCTTCACTGTCTCCCAGAGTTTGCTCAAACTCATGTCCATTGAGTGGTGATGCCACCCAACCATCTCATCTTCTGTCATCCCCTTCTCCTCCTGCCTTCAATCTTTCCAATGAGTTTGCTCTTCCCATCGGATGGCCAAAGTATTGGAGCTTCAGCATCAGTCCTTACAATGAATATTCAGGGTTTGCTTCCTTTAGAATGGACTGATTTGATCTCCTTGCAGTCCAAGAGATTCTTAAGAGTCTTCTTCAACACTACAGTTCAAAAGCATCAATTCTGTGGCACTAAGCCTTCTTTATGGTTCAACACTCACATCCGTACATAACTACTGAAAAACCCACAGCTCTGACTATACAGAACTTGTCAGCAAAGTGAAATGAAAACTGACCTTTTCCAGTCCTGTGGCCACTGCTCAGTTTTCCAAATTTGCTGGCATATTGAGTGCAGCACTTTCACAGCATCATCTTTCAGGATTTGAAACAGCTCACTGGAATTCCATCACCTCACTAGCTTTGTTCGTAGTGATGCTTTCTAAGGCCCACTTGACTTCACATTCCAGGATGTCTGGCTCTAGGTGAGTGATCGTATCATCGTGATTATCTGGGTCATGAAGATCTTTTTTGTATAGTTCTTCTGTGTATTGTTGCCACCTCTTCTTAATATCCTCTGCTTCTGTTAGGTCCATACCATTTTTGTCCTTTATTGAGCTCATCTTTGCATGAAATATTCCCTTGGTATCTCTAATTTTCTTGAAGAGATCTCTAGTCTTTCCCATTCTGTTGTTTGCCTCTATTTCTTTGCATTGATTGCTGAGGAAGGCTTTCTTATCTCTCCTTGCTATTCTCTGGAACTCTGCATTCAGATGCTTATATTTTGCCTTTCTCCTTTGCTTTTTGCTTCTCTTCTTTTTACAGCTATTTGTAAGGCCTCCCTAGACAGCCATTTTGCTTTTTTGCATTTCTTTTCCATGGGTATGGTCTTGATCCCTGTCTCCTGTACAATGTCACAAACCTCTGTCTTTAGTTCATTAGGCACTCTATCAGATCTAGTTCCTTAAATCTATTTCTCACTTCCACTGTATAATCATAAGGGATTTGATTTAGGTCATACCTGAATGGTCTAGTGTTTTTCCCCACTTTCTTCAATTTAAATCTGAATTTAGCAATAAAGAGTTCATGATCTGAGCCACAGTCAGCTCCCAGTCTTGCTTTTGCTGGCTATATAGAGGTTCTCCATCTTTGGCTGCAAAGAATATAACCAATCTGATTTCAGTGTTGACCATCTGGTGATGTCTATGTGTAGCCTTCTCTTGTGTTGTTGGAAGAGAGTGTTTGCTATGACCAGTGTGTTCTCTTGGCCAAACTCTCTTAGCCTTTGACCTGCTTCATCCCATACTCCAAGGCCAAATTTGCCTGTTACTCCATGTAGCCTCTTGATGAAAGTGAAAGAGGAGAGTGAAAAAGTTGGCTTAAATCTCAACATTCAGAAAACTAAGATCATGGCATCTGGTCCCATCACTTCATGGCAAATAGATGAGGAAACAGTGGAAAGAGTGACAGACTTTAATTTTGGGGGGCTCAAAAATCACTGCAGATGGTGACTGCAGCCATGAAATTAAAAGATGCTTGCTCCTTGGAAGGAAAGTTATGACCAACCAAGATAGCATATTCAAAAGCAGAGACATTACTTTGCCAACAAAGTTCTGTCTAGCCAAGTCTGTGGTTTTTCCAGTGATCATGTATGGATGTGAGAGTTGAACTGTGAAGAAGGCTGAGCACTGAAGAATGGATGCTTTTGAACTGTGGTGTTGGAGAAGACTCTTGAGAATACATTGTACTGCAAGGAGATCCAACCAGTCCATTCTGAAGGAGATCAGTCCTGGGTGTTCATTGGAAGGACTAATGCTGAAGCTGAAACTCCAATACTTTGGCTACCTCATGAGAAGAGTTGACTCATTGGAAAAGACCCTGATGCTGGGAGGGACTGGGGACAGGAGGAGAAGGGGATGACAGAGGATGAGATGGCTGGATGGCATCACCAACTCGATGGGCATGAGTTTGAGTGAACTCCAGGAGTTGGTGATGGACAGGGAGGCCTGGCGTGCTGCAGTTCATGGGGTTGCAAAGAGTCGGACACGACTGAGCAACTGAAATGAACTGCAGTCCTTGTCCACAGTGATTTTTGAGCCCAAGAAATTTAAATTTGACACTGTTTCTATTGTTTCCCCATCTATTTGCCATGAAATGATGTGATTGGATGCCATGAACTTAAGTTTTTTGAATGTTGAGCTATAAGCCAGTTTTTTCACTCTCCAAAAGGCAAAAAGACAAAACATGTCCACTGGAGAAGGGAATGGCAAACCACTTCAGTATTCTTGCCTTGAGAACCCCATGAACAGTATAGATGTTTGTATATTCATCTATTTATTCTAGTAATATTCACGAGTACCTACTACATACAAGACACTATTCAGGGCACTGGTAATACAGTGGTGAACAAGACAGACACAAGGGTCTTCATAGAGCTAATTGTCTAATGGTAATACCAGGCATTGATCAAGTAATCACAGAAGTAAATGACTACAAATTGTGATAAATGTTCTATATGAAAGGTCTAAGAAGCCACAAAAGCATGAAGTAAGAGAACAGAACTAATATGAGGGGCGTGGTGTTCAGCCTTCCCTGAGGAATTGACTTTTGAGCTGTTTGATGAAGAATGATATACAATAATAGTTTTGACTTCAATCAACAGAAACTCCTAACCTACCAATAAAGACATTTTTTATCTCACAAAAGTTTAAGTCCCAGAATGAGGCAGGCTCCCCACATCACATTTCCTCTGTCTGATTCCTCTGTAGCTCTCTTGCTTCTGCCTTACTTCATGTGTGTGCATCAGCCTCAAGCTGTAAAATGGCTACAAGAGTTCCAGGCATCACATTCAGACACGACTATGTGGAAGGGAACAAAAATTCTGACATTTCCTGCATCTGTTTCTTGGAAGCAAAGAAACCATTCCTAGAACCCATCCTCCAAGCTTTCTCTCATGTCTTCTCAATCACAACTCTGTCACATAAACTGTCTTAAACTAACTTTTGACAAAAGAAAATGGAATTTCCATGTTTAACTTCAATGAGTCAGGATCTGCCCTCTGGCTGGGAAGTAGTCTCCATCACTGGTGCACACGTTGTGTGGAGAAGAGCAAATAACTAAAACATCATGACGAAGATGAAATTAGTTGACATGTTGGCAACCATCAGCATCTTCTCTGGTCTCTCTAGAGAGAGACTTATCTAGGTGAAGGGGAAAAGCAGGCAAGGAGAGCATACCAGGCACAGCAAAAAGAGTAATGGCTCTGACATGGAAAGTAAGGCAGCACCTTTGAAGAAAGAGATGAAGGCCATGAGTCTAGAAGCTGAGTAGCCAACCAACAGTGTCCAATAAATTACAAACTCTATAGACAGAGATATTTTCATCTGCGTATCCCCAGTATATCAGTATCTGTGAAATAAATGAGTGAAGCTAGGGCATATGAGTACTTTCCACTTTACAACTTTGATGAAACTACATCACTTCCCCAGAATCTCAGTCATCTAGAAAAACCTCAGTTTTTATGCTGGGCAAGACCTCATGTATTTTCTGTCTTGCACTTGTATAACACATGTTATCTATGCGTTTATCCAATTTTAGCATCAAAAGCTTTTTCATTTCCTTCCAGGATCAGTCCATTAACCAGCAGAGAACTTCTAGTTTCCAGACCAGCATGTAAGGAACTTCAAAGTCCTTGCTCCATCCTAACAAGTAAAAGCTGAACAAACTGAAAAACCAATAACACTCCCTAGATCTGTCAAACAAATGAGGTCACAGGGCAAACTACTGCCCCAAAACTCTAGAGACAAACAAGCAAATACAGTGAATCACAACTTATCAGAGCAGAAACTTCCACAGGGCCAGTGCCAGGGAAGGAAAACCTATTTTATAATCGACAAGTACATTGGTCTTTATACATTCAGAAAACTAAGATCATGACATCTGGTCACATCACTTCATGGGAAATAATGGAGAAACAATGAGAGACTTTATTTGGAGGGGCTCCAACTCTTTGCAAACCCATGGACTACAGCAAGCCAGGCTTCCATATTCATCACCAACTCCTAGAGCTTACTCAAACTGATGTCCATCAAGTCAGTGATGCTATCCAAGCATCTCATCTTCTATCGTCCCCTTCTCCTCCTGCCTTCAATCTTTCCCAGCATCAGGGTCTTTTCCAATGAGTCAGTTCTTCGCATCAGGTGGTCAAAGTATTGGAGTTTCAGCTTCAGCATCAGTCTTTCCAATGAATATTCAGGACTGACTTCCTTTAGGATGGACTGGTTGGATCTCCTTGCAGTCCAAAGGACTCTCAAGAGTCTTCTCCAATACCAGTTCAAAAGCATCAATTCTTTGGTGCTCAGCTTTCTTTATAGTCTAACTCTCACATCCATACATGACCACAGGAAAAACCATAGCCTTGACTAGACGGACCTTAGTCAGCAAAGTAATGTTTCTGCTTTTGAATATGCTATCTAGGTTGGTCATAACTTTTCTTCCAAGGAGTAAACGTCTTTTAATTTCATGGCTGCAATCACCATCTGCAGTGATTTTGGAGCCCCCCCAAAATAAAGTCTGACATTGTTTCCATTGTTTCCCCATCTATCTGCCATGAAGTAATGGGACCAAATGCCATGATCTTAGTTTTCTGAATGTTGAGCTTTAATCCAACTTTTTCACTCTCCTCTTTCACTTTCATCAAGCGACTGTAGTTCCTCTTCACTTTCTGTCACAAGGGTGGTGTCATCTGCATATCTGAGGTTATTGATATTTCTCCTGGTAATCTTGATTCCAATTCATGCTTCATCCAGCCTGGCATCTCGCATGAAGTAGTCTGCATATTAGTTAAATAACCAGGGTGAAAATATTCAGCCTTGACGTACTCCTTTCCCGATCTGGAACCAGTCTGCTGTCCCATGTCCTGTTCTAACTGTTCCTTCTTGACCTACATACATATTTTTCAATAGTCAGTTCAGGTGGTCTGGTATTCCCACCTCATGAAGAATTTTCCACAGTTGGTTGTGATCCACACAGTCAAAGGCTTTGGCATAGTCAATAAAAGAGATGTTTTTCTGGAACTCTCTTGCTTTTTTGATGATCCAACAGATGTTGGCAATTTGATCTCTGGATCCTCTGCCTTTTCTATATCCAGCTTGAACATCTGGAAGTTCATGGTTCGCCCAGCTTGGAGAATTTTAAGCATTATTTTGCTAGCATGTGAGATGAGTGCAATTGTGTGGTAGTTTGAACATTGTTTGTCATTGCCTTTCTTTGGGATTAGAATGAAAACTGACCTTTTCCAGTCCTGTGGCCACTGCTCAGTTTTCCAATTTGCTGGCATATTGAGCACAGCACTTTCACAGCATCATCTTTCAGGATTTGAAAGAGCTCAACTGGAATTCCATCACCTCTACTAGCTTTGTTCGTAGTGATGCTTTCTAAGGCCCACTTAACTTCACATTCCAGGATATCTGGCTCTAGGTGAGTGATCACACCATCGTGATTATCTGGGTCATGAAGATCTTTTTTGTACAGTTCTTCTATGTATTCTTGCCACCTCTTCTTAATATCTTCTGCTTCTGTTAGGTTGTACACCTTAAACTTACACAATGTTACATGTCACTTACATCTTAATAAAGTTGAAAAAATGATACACAAAGCATTCTGTGAATAGATTTGGAAGTTTATACCTGCTAAAACTACTATTTTTTATAATTTCAATCTAGTTTTAATGAGTTGAAAAAATAAACAGATGGAGCTAGCAAATGCTATTAAGGAAAATATTTCTTGCTTAAATGCTGTATACTTAATATAAACATTTAATTAAATATTTGAGTAGCATTAAATGCATATTTTGTCTTATAATCACTGAAGAATGATTTTTCAGAACTGTCTTCTCAAGTGTAAACATTTTTTTCCTCTCAGAAATAATGAAATAACCATTTGCTGATACTCCAGTAAGTACTTAGATTTATAAAGCAAAAAATGCTCTTAAATAGCATTTAATTAACTGCTTCCCCAAGTATGGTAACAATAATATTAAAGTAGATTTGATTATTTTAGAGCTTCTGGGATAGACTTTTTAATTTTTGTTATATATTTTATACTCATGACTTTTTAATTATAGTGATAATTGGGCTTCTGTTTATGATAATGATGTAAAGTTTCCTTTTCCTAATTAAACTTAATAACCATTAGAAGAAAGCTATTTCTAATAGCATATGTGACACTCTTTTCAAGGTGATACTTCACTGACTGAAGTCAGGAAAATTCTGATCGTCTTATTAACAAGCAAATAGAATGCAAGAGGAGAAATCACTTTCCATGATCATACAAAGTGAGTGACACACCCAGAGTTCAAACATGAATTTTGGTTTCCCATTCAGGTCTCTTAAGATACTAATTTCATATAGAATTAGGTTGGCTCCTTGCTGCTTCTGGTTATCCTACCAATGGCTTTACTCTCCTTTTTCTGTGAAGTTATCCCAGAATTGATTCAGAGACAAAAGTGAAAGAATGCAAAGGTCATTTGAGGGTCTAATAGACATGAGTGCTAACATTCTCAAATCATGGAGCATGTAAAGGTCACTGGGAAGCTTGTTTAGAATGCTGACTCCCAATACACGCCCATTTGGATTCAGTGGGCCCAGGTCTTGGAGTGTTGATATTTGACAAACATCCCAGGGAACTGGTGGTAGGCGGTCCATGGATCCTAGTTTAAGCAACAGTGTTTGGATCACGTGGTCCAGAAGAAGTGTTGCAATCTTACTAAAGAGGCATCTGGGACTTTTGATAGTCAGACAGCATCTGCACTTGTTTCACTCTCCTCACTCAATGATTTCTTTTATTTTCCTCTGGTACACCAGAAGCAGAAAAGTATCACAGAGAGAGTCTCCTCGCCCTATCTATATTAGCAGAGGTCAGCAACTACTACTGTCTGTCAGTCCCAAGAAGCCTCAGCCTCTTGTCTACCATACATTGTCCTTATACGCTGAACATTTCCTTGGAAACATTTACCACAGCTGTAATACAAGGGTTTTCTCCATAACTAATTATTCAGTTTTTTTCCCTGGAAATTGTTACACTCATAAAACACAGTATACAGGGGACCCAGGTGACACAAGCAAAGTATCACTTTGGGATACAAACTTTTTTCTTTTGAAAATAATCCAACTTTCACACTCAGTAGATAGAAGAGAGGAAAAATTTCCTTTCCTTGTATTTTTTGGAGAAAGTGGCATTTCCAAAAGTCATCCTGTGATGTGGCTGAAGGATACTGGCTATAAAAGTCACTGAAATCAATATAATGAGAAAACATTTACAACGAGTGCAAAAGGGGTGTTTTTGGCTTATTTATATATGATGTAAGTAGTGGCACTGAGCTAAGCTTTGCATTTCCTGGAAAGCATACAGAAAATATCACTGTCGATGATGCTTGATGAGCTCAAATATTGCTATGGTTTTTCTCCAAGAAATACTAATGTGCTGATCCAGCTGCTTAGTGTTGACTGTATATTTTAAAAACATAAATCACAAGATTTCTCTTTGAATACATTTATGCAAAATTACAGATCTTACCACCCAAGTTTTTCTAGGTTAAGTCAATATAGAGAAACTTATTTCTTGAAAAGGAATTAGATGTGAGGAAGTACAGAAGATGAAATTCGTATAGATATGTGGTTTTACTTTAAGACATAAATCAAGCATTTCCTTTTTAATATGCTTGGGCAAATTTGCAGCCCTAGTTGTTTACAGAGTTAAGACATACATAGAGACTTAATTCTTGGACCACTGATGGGTCAAGGCCAGATGGGAAACAGGAGGTAATGAATATAAATATGCACATGCAAAGAAACCCTATTTAGTGGTTTCTGTTTATCTCCCATACAATTAGCTTTCAAATTTTAGGGAGTGTCTTTGAAATGTGGGGTTCAATCAGCATTAAAATGAAACCTTGTGAAAGTTGGCATTTAATGTTTCTTGGAAAGTTCTGCACTCTTTCTTGGATACAACTAAAGCATTGGTGACGTATCCTCTTTAACAGAAGCAAGGGAATAACTGATCTCAAGTTTGAAGAAGCCTTCCTGTGACATCATCACCAAGATGATCCCCACTGGAATTATCTGCTGAAGAAACCGAACCAGAGTCCAACTGGCAAACCTCTTAAATAAGACAATCTAAGATACCACCTTCTTTTCCTTAGCAGCAACCATTAATAACATAGCCTTTTAAATTAACTTTGAAAAACAATGTAGTATTTAAAAAGAAAGACAGAAAAAGGTACAATTTGTCTATCAATGAGTCAACCAAACCAGATGACCCGGGCTCATCAAAAGCTAATTATTATTGCTGAATTTTGTTTGTTTGTTTGTTTGTTTGTTTAATATAAATTTATTTATTTTAATTGGAGGTTAATTACAATATTACATTGGTTTTGTCATAAATCAACATGAATTTTATTTTTAATATTTTGTCATATAAAAATATTATTCAGCAAGTATTTCTAAATTAAAATAGGGAGCCACAGTCAACATTAGTGACTCTGGATATGAGACTCATCTTTGATGATAAGACTGTCTGGAGAATAAATTCAGCTAAGTCACAAATAAGAAAAGAGCTTAACAACAAAGCTACTTTACTTATTACATCATTGGTACTGAAATAGCGAACCAGACCAGTGAAATGACCAGAGAGATTATGGGAAGATAGTCATGGAATGCATGAAAAAAAAAAAAAATCAAAAAAAAAATGAAACCTACTATGTGAAAGAAGTTATTGTATGATAAAATGACAGCTCAATTCTGAAATAAAAGGATGAATATCTTAAGTGATGATTAAAACAACTGACTATTTTTCTGGAAAAATAAAAATAGAGACCTCCCTATCCTAATCTTACACCATCCACAAACATAAATTACAGGTGGACAGACGGATACACGACCTTCATTTTTTAAAAAGAATAAAATATTTAAAATAAACCTAAGAAATGGCACGTACAATCTGCATTGAAAACCCAGATGGTATAAAGCAAAAATGATAGCCACTTGACTACATTGAAAAGTTTTTGCAAGTTTTTTGTCTGAATAGAAAACCAGCAAGGGTTGGTGCTGCCTCCCTGCCAAGTGTTAAACCTGATAAAACCATAGACATAAAAAGGAAATATGGATTCCCAGACTCATCAAGAAAATGTGAGAAACCCTGCAGAGCATGATAACTGTCTTGGCTGGGTTGTAGAAGATGCAGATCAGTGCAGCCTGGGGCCAAAGATGGTCTGAAAAGCAGTGAGAAGAAAAACTGGAGAAAATCTTTCAAGTTCTCTTCTTGTTCTCAGGCTTGTTACTTTGAGAAAATCATGGCCTGTCCCTTCAACACCCAAATCTGCAGCAATAACAGAGCCACAGGCAAACTTTAAATGGGGTCTGGGTTTCAATAGTAATATTAGATCAATGTTATTTGATTCTAATAGATGCCTCATAGTTCTACGGGAGAGGGTTCTTGAAGCATTTAAGAGTAAGAAGGCATTTTATCTTCAAATTATCCTCCAATGTTTGAGAAATGATAATACAATATTAAAAATTAAATACATATAGGAAAATGAAAGGTAAATATAGTGAAATGTTAACTTTTGGAGTATCTGAGTTAAGATGACATAGGTATTCTTTTTACTATACTTGTAACTGTTCAGTAAGTTTGAAAGAAAGGAAAGAAGGAAGGAATCTTTTGAACTGAAGATTATCTACTGCTAATCTTTTACATTCATATAATTCATATTCCCAGATAATATCTCACTGGATACTCATAATGGCTCTATGTGTAGCTAAAGGAAAGAAGGAAGGAATCTGGAATGTAGATAATACTTGCCTTGCAGATTTAAACAACATATATAAAATGCTGGGCTTTTCTGAGAGCTCAGTTGATAAAGAATCCACCAGCAATGTGGGAGACCTGGGTTCAATCCCTGGGTCAGGAAGATTCCTGGAGAAGGGAAAAGCTACCACTCCACTATTCTGGCCTGGAGAATCCCACGGGCTCGCAAAGAGTCAGACTCGACTGAGTGACTTTCACTTTTACGTAAAGTGCTTAGTGGTTTGACTAGAATCTAGAAGATTCTCATTGCTGTTATACAGCCTGAAGCTCTCATAATGTACCTATGCAGCGGCTCTAATGAACTTTTGAATAAGTTTCTGACATATTTTTACTTTTCTTTAACTTACAAGGAGATTGTAACATGCAAGTATATTTGAGTTCCAAAGTTTAAGACCATAAAAGTGTGTACTCACCTTTCCCCCAAGTGTTTTAATGAAAAGATGTGAAGCTAAAATTAATGCTCCCATTTTACAGATAGGATTTAACAACGGGAACCAAAAAACCCTTAAATGATTATATACAATAAATGGTGGGAGCAATCCTGTGTTTCATGACTTTAGCATGTTTTCTTCTACCATGTGGGCCAAAGCCTTTGTTTGTGTTTTTCCATAACATCTGAAGGAAAAACCTGAACGAATTCACTGGCCAACCCAATACTTAGAATCAGTGTTACTACATTGCTCACTTAACACAAACAAATTCGTTCCTCTCAGATGAGTAAAATATTGCCAAAACAAGACTGGCAGTACCAACTAGAGAAGACCATTTAAAAGGAAACTAGACTATATGGGTATAAATAAATCTAGAAATAAACATGAAAGATTTAGATAGCTTTAAAAGACCTGAATACTGTAGACATGCCATGGTGCTAGATGTAAAAGTTTAATATTATAAAAATGTCAGTTTTGTTCCAATCAATAAATTCATAATAAAATGAAATTAGAGCCATAATTCCAACTGGATCATTTATAAACTGTGACAAGTCAATTCTAAAATTCATGTACAGATACAACATTAAAGAATAGTCAAGAACACTGAAAACAGACTAAGGGAAGGAAAGGGGGCTTCTTTCCCATCAGATGTCAAAGTAAACTGCGTCGCAGTAATGAAAACCACAGTACCGGCACAAGAATAGAAGACGCTTTCACGGTGTAAGAGATCAGAAACATACCCATAATTTCACTTTTGATAAAAGTGGCATTTCATATCAATGGGGAAAAGATGGTCTTTTGGTAAACAGCATTTAAAAACTACTGTCCATCCATTCTGAAAGAATTAAATTTAGATATCTTCACCCTCTCCATCTCATTTTATATACAAAATCAATTCCAGGTTGATTATAGAGTCAAGATAAATATACAAAATATGAACATATAATAAGAACTACAGGAGAATATTTCATAACCATGGAGGGGTAAAGACCTTCCTGGACAAGACACAAAAACCTGGAAGATAAAGGAAAGATTCAGTTCAGTTCAATCACTCATTCGTGTCCAACTCTTTGTGAACCCATGGACTGCAGCACGCCCGGCTTCCCTGTTCATCACCAACTCCCGGAGCTTACTCAGACTCATGTCCTTCGAGTCAATGATGCCATCAATCTCATCCTCTCTCATTCCCTTCTCCTCCCACCTTCAATCTTTCCCAGATTCAGAGTCTTTTCCAATGAGTCGGTTCTTCATATCAGGTGGCCAAAGTATTAAGAGTTTCAGCTTCAGCGTCAGTCCTTCCAATGAATATACAGGACTGATTTCCTTTAGCATGGACTGGTTGGATCTCCTTGCAGTCCAAGGGACTCTCAAGAATCTTCAGCATTACAGTTCATAAGCATCAAATAAATCTTCGGCGCTCAGCTTTCTTTATAGTTCAACTCTCACATCCATACATGACTAGTGGAAAAACAATAGCTTTGACTAGAGAACTTTTGTTGGCAAAGTAATGTCTCTGCTTTTTAATATGCTGTCTAGGTTGGTCATAGGTTTTCTTCCAAGGAGCAAGTGTCTTTTAATTCCATTGCTGCAGTCACCATCTGCAGTAATTTTGGAACCCCCAAAATAGTCTCTCATTGTTTCCATTGTTTCCCCATCTATCTGCCATGAAGTGATGGGACAAAATGGCATGATCTTAGTTTTCTGAATATTGAGCTTTTAGCCAACTTTTTCACTGTTCTCTTTCACTTTCATTAAGAGGCTCTTTAGTTCTGCTTCACTTTCTGCCATAAGGAGGGTATCATCTGCATATCTGAGGTGATTGATATTTCTGCAGGCAATCTTGATTCCAGTTTGTGCTTCATTTAGCCTGGCATCTCGCATAATGTTCTTTGTGTATTAGTCAAATAACCAGGGTGACAATATTCAGCCTTAACATACTCCTTTCCCAATTTGGAACCAGTCTGTTGTTCCATGTCCTGTTTTAACTGTTCTTTCTTGACCTACATTCAGATTCCTCAAGAGTCAGGTTAGGTGGTCTGGTATTCCCACCTCTTGAAGAATTTTCCACGGTTGGTTGTGATCCACAGTCAAAGGCTTTGGCATAGTCAATAAAACAGCTGTCTTTCTGGAACTCTCTTGCTTTTTCGATGATCCAGCAGATGTTGGCGATTTGATCTCTGGATCCTCTGCCTTTTCTAAGTCCAGCTTAAACATCTGAACTTCATGGTTCATGTACTGTTGAAGCCTGGCTTGGAGAATTTTGAGCATTACTTTACTAGTGTGTGTGATGAGTGCAACTGTGCAGTAGTTTGAACATTCTTTGGCATTGCCTTTCTTTGGGATTGAAATGAAAACTGACCTTTTCCAGTCCTGTGGCCACTGCTCAGTTTTCCAGATTTGCTGGCATATTGAGTGCAGCACTTTCACAGCATCATCTTTTAGAATTTAAAATAGCTCAACTGGAATTCCATCACCTCCACTAGCTTTGTTCATAGTGATGCTTCCTAAGGCCCACTTGACTTCACAGTCCAGGAGGTCTGCCTCTAAGTGAGTGATCACACCATCATGATTCTCTGGGTCATGAAGATCTTTTTTATATAGTTATTGGACCTCTGAAAATTTTTAAAATTCTATATAAGAAACACTGTCATACACAAAGACATGGCAGACTGATAGAAAATATTTACAAAATATTTAACAAATGATATAGGGAAAGTGTAACAAAGTTCAAGTCATTTTTTAAAAACAATAAATAAATTGTAAAAAAAAGACACAAACAAGCAGCTCAGCATATGCATACAAAGATTCTCTATCTCACTAGTAGTTGGGAAACTGGAAATTAGAACAACAATATTGTGTCTGTCAGACTGGCAGAATTCTTTTGTGAATAGTGACATCAAATGATGAGTCAGAAGTGAGGAAATGGATATTCTTACCCAAAGGAGTCAGAAAAACAAGGCTGTTGAGATGGGAGAGGACAAGCAGAAGTTCTAGATGAGGAAAGATGGATAAAAACCACCACGCTTCCTTTCCTGAAGCAAGGCCAAAATGAAATAGGGAGGAAGCCTCAACTCTAAATCAAAGCCAGATTTGTATTATTACTTGCAATTTAGCATGGTAATTAGTGCACTATTATATTTTGTGATTTGAAGTGACTAGAGAAGGGACAAGACCTAAATGTGTTCTCCTCCAGTACAGGGGAAGAACTATCTCCTCAGATAAGGCTCAGAAGGGCCACTGGGAATAAAATAACATTGCTCTATAATCAGATCTATGAGCTCTGCTTAGCAACGATTGTATGCATATATATAAACAATATATGTATTATGTGTGTATATGTGTGTGAATATATACACAGACTAAAAAGATACACCTAAATTGTTGCCAGAGGTTTCCTCTGGAGAAGGAAGTGGAAAAGTGAGAATTCTCATAATTGGCATCTTTTTCAATGGTGGTTCTTAAGCAATTATTCCTAAATAGCAGTAGCTTAATTCTGTGGCAAAATGAATTGAAGGAAGGATGGAAGAATGATTCTGAGACTAAAAAAAACAAAACTTATTCAGAAAACAAAGATTTTGTCCTTCAGTTCAGTTCAGTTCAGTCGCTCAGTCGTGTCTGACTCTTTGCAACCCCATGAATCGCAGCACGCCAGGCCTCCCTGTCCAACACCAACTCCCAGAGTTCACTCAGACTCACATCCATCAAGTCAGTGATGCTATCCAACCACCTCATTCTCTGTCGTCCCCTTCTCCTCCTGCCCCTAATCCCTCCTAGCATCAGAGTCTTTTCCAATGAGTCAACTCTTTGCATGAGGTGGCCAAAGTACTGGAGTTTCAGCTTTAGCATCATTCCTTCCAAAGAAATCCCAGGGCTGATCTCCTTCAGAATGGACTGGTTGCATCTCCTTGCAGTCCAAGGGACTAAGAGTCTTCTCCAACACCGCAGTTCAAAAGCATCAATTCTTCGGCGCTCAGCCTTCTTCACAGTCCAACTCTCACATCCATACATGACCACAGGAAAAACCATAGCCTTGACTAGACGGACCTTAGTCGGCAAAGTAATGTGTCTGCTTTTGAATATGCTATCTAGGTTGGTCATAACTTTTCTTCCAAGGAGTAAGCGTCTTTTAATTTCATGGCTGCAGTCACCATCTGCAGTGATTTTGGAGCCCAAAAAAATAAAGTCTGACATTGTTTCCACTGTTTCCCCATCTATTTCCCATGAAGTGATGGGACCAGATGCCATGATCTTCGTTTTCTGAATGTTGAGCTTTAAGCCAACTTTTTCACTCTCTTCTTTCACTTTTATCAAGAGGCTTTTTAGCTCCTCTTCACTTTCTGCCATAAGGGTGGTATCATCTGCATATCTGAGGTTATTGATATTTCTCCTGGCAATCTTGATTCCAGCTTGTGTTTCTTCCAGCCCAGCATTTCTCATGATGCACTCTGCATATAAGCTAAATAAGCAGGGTGACAATATACAGCCTTGACGCACTCCTTTTCCTATTTTTAACCAGTCTGTTGTTCCATGTTCTAACTGTTGCTTCCTGACCTGCATACAGATTCCTCAAGAGGCAGGTCAGGTGGTCTGGGATTCCCATCCCTTTCAGAATTTTCCACAGTTTATTGTGATTCAGTCAGTCCTAATTCATGCCCTTGTCATTTCTCACCTGAACTACTGGCTTCAGTCAGAGCTTGACTCAGTTCTCTACACTGGTTTCTTATTAGCTGTGTGATCTTGGGCAAGTTACTCAGGTTTTTTGAACCTAAATTTCCTCACTTATGAAACAAGGTTAAGATTGTAACATTTAACTCTAGAGGTTATTGTAAGATTAGACATTATGCAAAAAACAAGTGAAATTATGTTTGAAAACTAGCCCAGCATTTCAATCTTTATGACTGATACAGCTATTTAAAAAACTGAATACTTATAATAGTACAAATACATAATACTTATATTAATATACTATACTTAATGCTTAGTATATGGTAGCTATTGATACTATATGAAATTCCTAACTAATATCCTTTTCTCTAACCTTATCACCCACTAGTTCCATTGTGACAAAATCACCTTCCCAAAATAACAGTTAAGTCCCAACTCCCTATTTTTAAATAATCTGATGGGTTTTTTATTACATCTAAATGAAGTCCCAAATCTTGAATGAACAACAAAGCCACATTTGCAACTTCTTAGCCTACACTTATGAATCCTATACTCTCCCTGTAACAATTTCATCTCCCAAATATGTGCTTGAGTCTGTCCTTTCTACTTATCCTCTAAGGCTCAGCTTGGACATATCTTCTCCAGTAACTTCTCCCAGTTCTTTTCCTTTGTGGGAGATGGTCCTTCTCCATTGCTCTTTTGTATAACCCTCTGTTAAAATCTATTTCTTTGCATTATATTTACCTCATATATGTAATCTTCCTTACTTGGTGGGGCTACACAAAGTGAGAGAAACTAACAAAACCTGAGTACCTCTAATGTGAAAAGCACTGCCTAGCATTCCACATTATATTTTTTTGATTATTCCTTGACAGGCAAAGAAATAAATGCTAAATATCTTGCCCAACTGCATGACTAAGGTGGAGAACCACTATAGAAACTCAGTCTTTCTACTCTAAAGTCTATATTTCAGAGCCTAAACTTTGTGCCTCTTGGTGTTCCCAGAACCTGCTATGTGATTTAATATATAAAGGTCCGTCTAGTCAAGGCTATGGCTTTTCCAGTGGTCATGTATGGATGTGAGAGTTGGACTGTGAAGAAAGCTGAGCGCCAAAGAATTGATGCTTTTGAACTGTGGTGTTGGAGAAGACTCTTCAGAGTCCCTTGGACTGCAAGGAGATCCAACCAGTCCATTCTGAAGGAGATCAGCCCTGGGATTTCTTTGGAGGGAATGATGCTGCAGCTGAAACTCCAGTACTTTGGCCACCTCATGTGAAGAGTTGACTCATTGGAAAAGACCATGATGCTGGGAGGTATTGGGGGCAGAAGGAGAAGGGGATGACAGAGGATGAGATGGCTGGATGGCATCACTGACTTGATGGAGGCAAGTCTGAGTGAACTCTGGGAGCTGGTGATGGACAGGTGATGGTGTGCTGCAATTCATCGGGTCACAAAGAGTCGGACATGACTGAGCGACTGAACTGAACTGAACTGAACTGAGGGGAAAAAAAATTGTTAATGTAGTCAAAATGGAGGGAAGAGCCATTTCTTGTGATGGAAAAAGTCCCTAACAAAATAATTCTCCAACAGATGACCATAAGCACTGGGAAAAAGATAGGAGGAAAACAGGAAAGCTACCTGAGGTGTCTGCAGCATAAACAAAACAGAAAAATTGAGAAGGGATATAAAAATTTGGGATAAGGGACCAGAGTAGGATGAGTTTTTCCATTTTTACTCCTTTGGGCTGTCACAAGCTACAGTCATGACATGATGCAGAATGACTAACCCCCTGATAGGAAGCCCTCCGCCTGCTCATTTGAGGACCTGAGAAAGTGAGGAGCAACTTTAGATGGGAGAAATCTAAAGAGTGTGTGAGTTTCATCCTGCCCAACTCTTTGTGACCCTTTGGACTGTAGCCTGCCAGGCTCCTCTGTCCATGGGACTTTTCAGGCAAGAATATTCGAGTAGAATACCATTTTCCTCCTCCAGGGGATCTTCCTAGACAAGTCACAGTCATCAGAAAGTGAGGAGCAACTTCAGATGGGAGAAATCTAAAGAGTGTGTGAGTTTCGTCCTGCCCAACTCTTTGTGATCCTTTGGACTGTAGCCTGCCAGGCTCCTCTGTCCATGGAATTTTTCAGACAAGAGTATTGAGTAGGTTGCCATTTTCCTCCTCCAGGGGATCTTCCTGACCCAGGGATCAAACCCACATCTCATGTGCCTCCTGTGTCTCCTGCATTGCAGGCTGATTCTTTACTCATGAATTATGGGTAAGAACTCCAAATCATATATGCTGCTGCTGCTGCTGCTGCTGCTGCTGGATACACTCAAATAACTCATCTGAAACTAACAGAACTAAGTTGAGATTTTAACTTCCACCAGTTATACAGACTTTCCAGCCTGAGTTTAACTAAACTAGTTGCATACTAGAACAAAAATTATCAACATTTTTTGGAGGTCTAAAACGGTGTGCTGAGTCCTGACATGTGAATCCATAATGTGCAGATACAACCCAAAGTTACTCAAAATATGAGGAATCAGGAAATTATGAGCCATTCTGAAAGCAAAAGATAAACACCAAAGTCAACCCAGGTTGGAGTGAAGGGCAATCAGATGAAGCAACCAAAAATTTACAAACTTCCAATTATAAGATAAATAAATACTCGGGACCTAATGTACAACAAAATATATACAATTAACACTGCCATACATTATATATGAAAGTCGTTAAGAAAGTAAATCCTAGGAGTTCTCATCACAAGAAAAATTTTTTTTCTATTTTTTTAACACCTACATAAGATGATGAGTGTTCACTAAATTTATTGCAGTAATCATTTAAGAGAAAAATATAATACACAAAGAGAAATAAAAATGCAAATAACCATGAATGTCTTATCAAAAATTATGGGGACCAAAAAACAGTAGAACAATATTTTTAAATTGCTGAAATAAAACTGAAAATCTAGAATTCTATGTCCAATGAATATATTCAAGGATGAAAGTGAAAACAACCACTTTTTTTTATAAAATTAACTAAGAGAATTGATTGCTGGAAAATCTACACTAAAAGAAGTACTATTAAAACAATAACTTCTTCAGACTAAACAGATTTGATTGCACAGGAATACACGGTTCTTTTAGAATGAGCAAAAAAACATCCAATAGCAAAAAGAAAATGAGTAAACTAAAATCCAAGTTTTCTTTCTTAAAGTTTTTAAAATACAAATAAATATTTAAAGCAAATATTGTCATGATACTTAATTTCACATGTCAACTTAATGGAGCTATAAGATATGAGGTAACTGGTAAGAGTATTTCTGGGTGAGTCTATGAAGGTGTTTCTGAAAGAAGACTTTTAGAGTAGTGGAAGTTTTCTGAATGATACTATAGTGGGTGATACATATTATGTTTGTCAAAACACACAGAATGTACAACACCAAGTTCAGTTCAGTGGTTCAGTTATGTCCAACACTTTAGAACCCCATGGACTGCAGCACACCAGGCTCCCCTGACTATCACCAACTCCCAGAACTTGCTCACACTCATGTCCATCAAGTCAGTGATGCCATCCAACCATTTCATCCTCTGCCATCCCCTTCATCTCCTGCCTTCAATCAGGGGCTTTTCCAATGAGTCAGTTCTTCATATCAGGTGGCCAAATTATTCAGCTTCAGCATCAGTCCTTCCAATGAATGCTCAGGACTGATTTCCTTTAGGATTGATTGGTTTGATCTCCTTGCAGTCCAAGAGACTCTCATGAGTCTTCTCCAAAACCACAGTCAAAAGCATCAATTCTTCAGCACTCAGGTTTCTTTATGGTCCAATTCTCATATCCATACACGACTACTGGAAAACCATAGCTTTGAGTAGATGGACGTTTATCGGCAAATAATGTTTCTGCTTTTCAATATGTTGTCTAGGTTGGTCATAGCTTTTCTTCCAAGGAGAAAGCAACTTTTAATTTCATGGCTGCAGTCACCATCTGCAGTGATTTTTGAGCCCAAGAAAATAAAGTCTGACACTCTATATATTGTTTCCCCATCTATTTGCCATGAAGTGATGGGACCAGATGCCATGATAGAGTGAACTGTAATGTAAACTACAGACTTTGGGTGACAATAATGAGTCTATGTTGGTTCATCAGTGATCACAGATGCACGCTTTGGCTGTTCGTGTGTAAGCACTGGAGTGTACAGAAATGAGCTGTCCTTTCCACTCCATTGTGCTGTGAACTTGGAACTCTATAAAATGTCTACTAATTTAAAAAACAATAAATAGGCATAAACTCTCTCTCAAAGCACATTTACATGTTCTATACATCTGTCTTCTTTTGGCTGTGGGACTAATGGAAAGACAAAAAACAGCAGGTTCTAGCATTGTTAAATTCTCAGGATTTTGCTTTTTAATATTTCATTTAAAGAGGCCCTAACTTTGATCCAACCACTTAAATGAAAAAGAATCTGGACTGAATCAGAAGCTAAATTTTATTTGGAAAAGTTTTGAACAGTTTCCGTCGCCAGATTCTTTATAAATGCATCCCTTAAGTACTCCCTGATTTTTTATTTTGGAAATTCTAAGCAGAGAAGTGTGTGTAGGCTACTGTATGGTCATCAGTGCTCATCAGGGAAGAATGAAGATGAGGATGAAGAGGACGACAGAATGGGGAAAGAAGGGCAGGAGAAAAAGGAGGAAAATGTAGTTTTAAGTATTCTTTTGGCAAGTTTACCTTCTGCTTCTATAACTAGTTATAATTTGATAGCCTAAAAATAATCATTTTACCATTGTCACATCCTATCTTTATGGAAGAGGACTTTTTCATGATATTTGGGTTTAGAAAAAACATAGGCCAAATTTCAATTTTGCCAATACCTTTTCTGTGTTGTCTTGTCAGGAAATCTCTGTAGAATCACAGCAAATGAAACCAGCATGTGTTATATTTAATAGGGCTTATAAAACTTATTTTGAAGGAAAAAAATTAAGAAAACATAACTCTTAACAGAATCAGAATGGAAAGGTTTTTTTTTTTTTTCTTTTTTATTTTATCTTAAATGCTACCTAAGAACTATCTGGACTTAATACAGAGGAGAAAGAGATTAGAGTAGAGGGCTCCAAATTTAATAAAATCTACCAAAAAAAAGTGAGAAGTGCTGGCAGGCTAGCAAAAAGAGACTTAGTCAATAGTTATGTACCCATGGAGTGCAAGAAGATCCAACCAGTCGATCCTAAATGAAATCAGTCCTGAGTATTCATTGGAAGGACTGATGTTGAAGCTGAAACTCCCAATACTTTGGCCACCTGACGCGAAGAACTGGCTCATTGGAAAAGACCCTGATGCTGGGAAAGATTGAAGGCAGGAGGTTTGACCAATGAAGTTCAGCTGCCCAGTCTAGCATCCAGTACCCCTAAGGACTGAAAATGTTTTTTTTCAATAAATGTGTTTGGTACTAAGAAGTTTACACCCACCCCTCAGTGCCCTTCTTACTAAGTAGCCAGAGGACTAAGCTTCTGAGAATTCACAGAAAATGGAGCCGCAAGCTGGCTCTAAAGCAGCTAGCTCCATCACTCATCATTTAATGAAGATACCAGGCAGTGTCTGCCTTCAGCTCCCACCAAACTAATGGTGAGGACCAGAAGTCGGAAAACACACATCTTCAGTATCGGTGGTTCTCCAGGACGCTGTGCCACCTGCTGAAATGACGTGGGATGAACACTCTGATAGTAAGGTAAATAAAAGCCCCTCAAAGGTGCCATGTGTTAATCCCCTGAGTCTGTGAATGTGTTACCTTGCTTGGCAAAGAGGACTTTGCAGATGTGATTAAATGAAAGATTTTGAGATGGGGAGATTATCCTGGATGATCCAAGTGGGCCCTATCTAATCATTAAAGGTCTTTGTAAGAAAGGCCAGAATGTTAAAGTAGAGAGCAGAGGTAGGAGAGAGAAAAAGGAAGGGGATGAAAGGTCTGGAGGGAGGTTTGAAGATGGAGAATGGAGCCAGGCACCAAGAAATACAGGAAGTCCCTAGAAGCTAGAAAAAGCAAGGAAGTTATTCTCTCCCAGTACCTCCAGAAGAAACTCACCGCCACCCGCCCAACACCTTGACTTTAGCCCATGGCTCATTTCAGACTTCTGACCTCTAGACCTGTAAAAGTCCACGGAATTCTCCAGGCCAGAATATTGGAGTGGGTAGCCATTCCCTTCTCCAGGGGATCCTCCCTACCCAGGAATCGAACTGTGATCTCCTTCATTTTAGGCAGATTCTTTACCAGCTGAGCTACCAGGGAAGCCCCATAAAGTAACAAATTTGTTTTGCTTTAAACCACCAAGCCTATGGTAATGTGTGACAGCAGTAATAGGGAGGAATTTGGTCCCTCACTCCAGAGCTGGTACAACTCTGAAGAAGCCTGCAGGCCCTTTGTGTCTTACTGTTAATGCCCAGACCCACCCCGCCAGCTCTGTGCTTGTGGCCTCCACTACAGAGGTAGCCATGCAGGCATCCAAGCACCAGCAAGAGAGGCTGAGTGAAGCTGGGCCCTGCCCATGATCTTGCTTGTCTCTACATCTTTCTTCCCCCACTGGAAGTGTCTCCATCTGCTCCAGCAAACCCAGCCCAGCCCTAGCTCTGCAGGACTGACCTCACCTCTGTATCAGCCTTGACTCATCCCAAGCCAGCAGGGCTTTCTGTGTCCTTAATGGGAAACCCCTGTTCTGGGACCCATCTCAACTGTGCAGCTCAGCAAACCTGCTTGTGTCAATTTCTAAATTTCAGGTACAAGGAAGAGGGTAATTTAGGAAGGTGCTGAGAGTAGGATCTTTAATTGGATAGGCCTAGTAACCTAATGGCGTGGCTGAGAAAGGTTCCCTATGCCTCCACCTCTCCACCCTCATCATTGGAATTATACCTCTTTCTTTGCCGTAGGCCTTAGTTCACACATTTGTAGAAGGGTGATTGGACTAGATGGTTTTTCTTAGGAACCACACGTACATGCTCAGTCACTCAGTCAAGTCCGACTCTGCAGCCCCATGAACTGTAGGAAACATCTACTAACCACATCCTAATCTGTGACCTATATGGTTAATTAGGAACCCTTAGGAAAGGGTTTGCTTTATAGATTTAAGCTGCATTCTGGCATTCAGCTTGCAGCCCTGGGGGCCCTCTGCCCAAGAGTTCTTTCCACGGAGTTCTCAAGGCCCCTGGAATTTACTGGTCTGACTTAGCCAGTAAGGCCAAGATTATTTTCACATGGCAGGGTTAGACAAAGAACTCTGTCCTGCCAAGCCCACATCCAATCTTAAATCGATTTCATTTTTATCAACCTAAATCTATCCTTACTTCCATCTCTGCTCAGCTTGATTTATTCTTTGAATCTTTTATTCCTTTCATTTTAACTCTTTACTGTACTTTCACTGTCCTTGATCTATTTTTTTTTTAATTATTACTTATTACTGCTTTATCTTGGTTCTTTTTAGGACCCTATCATTATTCAGTTTTGTTTTATCCTATCTGTTTTCATTGTAAATTGCATTCTTTTTTATTTCCTAGTCAATTTATTTTGTGTTTTACCCTTTCTGGTTATCTAAGTGATATAACTGGGGCTTCCCTGGTGGCTCAGGTGGTGAAGAACCCACTCCAGTATTCAAGCGTGGAAAATGCTACGGACAGAGGAGCCTGGCTGGCTATAGCCTATGGGGTCTCAAAGAGCTGAACACGGCTTAGCAACTAAGGGCACACACAAAAGTGGTATACTTGAAAAACATAAGACTAACATCTGCAGTAATAGCCCAGAGTCCAGGCAAGAAAAGTAGAATATCTTTTCTCCTCTGGGAGAAATCTGTTGGTGGGTGATTTCTGAGATATTACTAGCTTCCTGCTCTCAAGGAGAAAGATTAAAATAAAGTAAAATACAGAGTCTCTCTAAGAACTAGGAACTTAAATCCCCTTCCTATGGAGATTCAATGTCCACAAGTGGTTAGAATTAAGGGGACTGTGAGATGAGAAGCTTTGGCCTTTCCCTGTGGATAATGTTAGGGAGCTCAGAGTCAGCCAAGGACACTTCTGAGCCTAATGACCACAGACACCTTCTTGGGGAAAGTGAGTCTGATTACTTTTTAATACTTATTGATTATTCAACAAATTGGTCTCATCACATTATTGGATCTATAAAATAGATTAATTTTTAAACTATATTTAAGTTCATTTCAAAAACAGCATTCACCTGTGTACCTTAAACAATTGTTTGCTTCTTTAAACTGATAACATGAACCTTAAAAAACTGAACAGGATATTCTTGGAATATGCATGTGGGCCTGATCCTGGTGACATGAAATATGCTACTGAACATTTTGTTTTACATGATTTTACTTTGAATTTTTTCAGAAAAATGTCTGAAAACTTCAAAGTAGTATTTTAAGGTTAATAAATTGATAATGGCTTTAACTGACTCTTCCAGTAGGTCATTATATATTTAATTTAAAAATACTTTTCTACAAGTTCTGAGGTTCCTTGAAAACTCAGAGCAAAATCTGCCAAATAGAGGACATTACACTTTATTTTTTATTAAATTTATAAAAATTCATCTCAGATGTGCCCCAGGATAATTCATTTTTGCTTCTGTATTTGATAAATATTTTATTATAAGGCTGCTGCTGCTGCTAAGTTGCTTCAGTAGTGTCCGACTCTGTGCAGCCCCATAGATGGCAGCCCACTAGGCTTCTCTGTCCCTGGGATTCTCCAGGCAAGAACACTGGAGTGGGTTGCCATTTCCTTCTCCAGTGCCTGAAAGTGAAAAGTGAAAGTGAAGTTGCTCAGTCATGTCTGACCCTCAGCGACCCCATGGACTGCAGCCTTCCAGGCTCCTCCGTCCATGGGATTTTCCAGGCAAGAGTGGAGTGGGGTGCCATTGCCTTCTCCATATTATAAGGCAACAGTTATCAAAAAACTTGTCTGATTCTTTTGACTGTATCTGGAGAAGGAAATGGCAACCCACTCCAGTACTCTTGCCTGGAGAATCCCATGGAGGGAGGAGCCTGGTAGAGCCTGGTTTGAATGTATCACCAAATTTAGATCCTACAGAATTATAGGTCTTCTTGTTTTAAGTCCATTCTGGAACAGAATATAAATATACCCAATTAAATTTAGAAGCTCCATCAAAGATTCCTCCCAAAGTCCAGATATTCCCAAGCACCATTCAGTTTCTCCTGTGGTTTTGGCTTTTATTTGGACAGTTAGTCCTTGACAGACTCTGATTTCTCATTTCTGTCTTCCCAGCACCAGGGCTGTAAGATTGCCAGCATCTCTGCTTCTTCCCTCATGTATGTGCACACTAAGTCGCTTCAGTCGTGTCCGACTCTTTGCAATGCTATGGACTGTAGCCTGTCAGGCTGCTCTATCCATGGGATTCTCCAGGCAAGAATATTGGAGTGGGTTGCCATGCCCTCCTCCAAGGGATCTTCCCCACCCAGGGATTGAACCCAAGTCTCTTAATGTCTCCTGTGTTGGCAAGCGGGTACTTTACCATTAGCACCACCTGGGAAGACCCTCTCACCTCACACCCACCCCCTTAGGTGCACATTTCTCTCACCTTCTCTACCTCTCTACCTGGCTACTTGGAAATCAGGGAAGACCTCCAGGGCCAAGACTTAGAATGCTAAATTAGGGGAATCCTTAACCATGGGATTCCCTGCTCTCTATCATCTTGACTCCTTGAGTCCTAACTGCCTTAGTAACAATCTGATCCCTTGCAACAGAGTTTTAAAACATTGTCCGTGCTTTCTAATATTTTTCTGTAGGAAGTTTGGTTTGTTGTAAGTGAACCCAACATAGTCTCGGAGAAACATACCTAGACCTAGGATGAACACATGCATTTTTTATAGTGTATTTTTTTTTCAAATTGGAGTTTTTATTTTGATGGTTTCTAGCTTGTTTAAGACAATTTCATGTATTTATTTATGACCATGCCGTATAAGCACCTCAGTTCCCTGACCAGGGATCAAACCTGCACTCCCTGCATTTTAATCTTAACCACTGGACCACCAGGGAAGTTCCCAAAGCATGCAGTTTTGATCAACAGAGATTGAAGATAAGGGAAGTGCTGAAACACAGATGTGGAGACAGGAAAGCACTCAGCCTTATGCCTAGAGGAAAACAGGTTCTACTCCTGCTTAGGTATATGGGTCGGAGCGCGAAGATGTCTAGAGCCCCAGGACAACACAAGTCTTGTCCAAGAAACAGTGAGACTTTTTTAAACAGAAAAGCAAGATTCTCGAAAAAAAGAAGTATCTTTTCAATGTCAGCTGGCACTTTGCTAGGAGCTGTCCCTCAACTAGTTCTCACAACAAGTCCGATTATCATTCTCCTACACAATGAGAAACATGAAATCTAAAATGATAAAACCACTTGCCTAGATCACACAGCTAGGAAGCAGTATAATGGGAGTGAGGTCTAACACTCTCCCCATGACCTCATAACTGCTCATCTTTAGGAAGGCAACAAGAATTTCACGTTCTAAAAACAAGAAGGTCTGATCGTGCCCTCTTTATCCTATAAGTATTACCGAATACCAAACATGGGTCAGGGGTTGAGGAAGAGAAAAAGATGGTGATCTGATACAGAACTCATGGAAACTCCAACATGTTGGGGCATGCAGGGAGCCACAAGCATTTCTAGAATATCAAGTCCTCAGTGAGACTAAATTCAGAGGCAGACTCAGCAGACAGATGGAAAAGCCAGAAAACAAACCCCTGTCACAGGTTCTTTGTCCTCCAGGAGTTTGCAGCTCCTACATAGCAGAGCAATCATTTGTTTCCTTATCACATGGTGGGGGTAGAGGAGGAGGGAAGGTATCTAAAGAAGAAAAAAAAAAAACACAAAAAACAAATCAACCCTAAGGGTTTACAGAGATAGACCTCTGTACAGAGATATAGGACCCACAGAGCCAAAAATGTTTACTATCAGATCTTTACAAAAGCTTTGGATGGCAGCTCAGGTAGGGTATGCATCTTCCCCATGGCTTCAGGTCCTCTTGTCAGGCTTTTCTGGCTCCAGATTCTGACTGGTGATTCTAGCCCCGGGGCTCAGGTATCACCTTCTTTCTTTATCCTTCCAAGCCTGGAGGCAGTAATGACTTCTTGCTATTGCTCATCTCTGGGGTGCCTTACTGTCCTCTTAGGCTTCGTAGCTCTTTCATCACTTGTGTAACCAATGAGTCCTATCTGGCTCTTTTGTGATCCCATGGGCTGTAACCTGCCAGGATCCTCTCTCCATAGGATTTCCCAGGCAAGAATACTGGAGTGGGTTGCCATTTCCATCTCCAGGGGATCTTCTAGACCCAGAGATTGAAGCTGCATCTCCTGCATTGCAAGAAGATTCTTATACCTCTGAGCCACAAGGAAAGTCCATATAACCAATTACCTGCGTTGAGTTTCCTATGTTTTAAATACTCAGAGTGGCTTAAGTTATTCTGGTAGATCCTGCTGGAATTATCTCTCTTCTAGTTGGCTGGGATGTAGGACACTGTCACCCTCTTCCCAGTCTTGGACAGCTGGTGAGGCAAGCATACAACTGACAACCTTGTCCCTTGCTGCTGACTTGCAGGAAGTGATGAAATAAAGGGAAACTTAGGTCCTCCCTGGTGGTCCAGTGGCTAAGGGCCCATACTCCCAATGCAGCAGGCCTGGGCTGGATCCCTGGTCAGGGAACTAGATCGCACATGCTGGAACTAAGACCCAGTACAGCCAAATAGGTAAATAAATAATTTTTTTTAAAAAATGGGGGAGACTAAACAGTAGCATGGACCTTACCTGAGTATTGAGGACATTGTAAAGAAATGTCTTCAGCCCTCAATAGTCTTTCAGCCATTGTGACAGTGGTCAGCCCAGCAAGGAGGAATTCAGAAGCCACTCAGTATAATATTTCCCAAGACTAATATTAGTGTAACCAAATTCTCCATCAGGCTAAGCGAGAAAACAAATCATTCTTTGTCAAGCGCAAAGTTGTCACTTTCTAACACACAAAAGGGAAATAGACAGACCCTGTGAACTGTCAGTTCACTCATAAATCTCAAGTGTGAAGCTTTTTGTTGGCAAAAAAGTCAAATATTTGTGAATTTATAGTTCATTAAATCGATCTGTAGTATGTTTAAATTCATGGAGTTTTATTTGCAGAATGAATGCACACTTGCTTCTAGTAACCTTGCAATAAAAATTAAGTCTGTCCTGAGTTCCTTAGCTATGGTGTAATCAGTATCAGTCAGAAAAAACTCACCTACCTTCAGATTTATCTGAATTTATTTACTGCCTTGCTTGCACTCAAAAATCCCATATTGAGAGAATTACCTGTGTTTGTAAGGTTCCCTTTCAAAGAACAAAAGCACTTCAAAGGCAGCACTTACAGCTAATAAAATGGAGAATAAAAGACAAAACTGGCCATTTTGACATTCAAAGGAAAGAAACACAGAAAAAAGTAAACATTTCTATGGTTGTCTAAGAGTGATGAACCTTGTGGCACCAAGCAACCCATATTGGGAGCAATTTCTGAGTAAGAAAAGAGAGATGTACTAAAACAGATTGAGAGGAACATAACAAAACAAGATCACAGGGCCCTTTGGGTCGACGGGGGCTTCACAGGATGCCCTCAACTCAAGTTTTCATCTAGAAGAGGAAGCTTGCAGACTGCAGTGCCTGGGCCTTATAGTGTGTTCTTTAGGCAGGACCTCCATCTAGTGGTTTGACCTGAAAATTATTCCCCAGCCTTAATCACACACACACACACACACACACACACACACACACACACACACACACAAATTCTCTTGTACAAACTTTGAAAATAGAAAAATAGATTTTCCTCTTGTTGCCTGACAGGGTTCCCCATGAACCCACCAAACCCTGTCCCTCAGTCTCTAAGGACTGAACTTTTCTTAACCTCTGGATTTTGTCATACACTATCCGTTTGTGGCAATTTCATCCAGTTTACCTCTGGGCACACACAAGGAAAGTGATTTCTTATGACCAAGAGGAACAAAGCTGTATGAGTGTGTATTGCGTGTGTAGTCTATAGAGTGTGTATATGCACTGGGTTGGGGTGTTCTGAGGAAGAGCTTGGTTGTGGAAGAGTGGCCCATGGCAATTGATAAAGATGGAGATACAGGATATAAATCAGTAAGAACAACTAAAGAACGAACGAATGGATAATGACATAAGAGCAGATGCACAAGTGTGCAGAGGTGGGACAGCATGGAGCCTCACCGATGGGGAAGCAGAGTGTGGCCGAGATGAGACCAAAATCAGCTGGGACATCGGTGGCTCATAGTCCTGAGCAAGTGACCTCGAGTTGCCGGATCTCCCTGCTCCTGCCAGTATTCTTGCCTGGAGAATCCTATGGACAGAGGGGCCTGCCAGGCTATGATACAGTCCATGGAGTCGAAAGAGTCAGACACGACATAGCAACTAAACCACCACCATTGTTATCTTTTGGAGATTTCCCCCTTGTGGCTCAGACGATAAAGAATCTACCTGCAATGTGGGAGACCCGGCTTTGATCCCTGGGTTGGGAAGATCCCCTGGAGAAGGGAATGGCAACCCACTCCAGTAGAATTCCATGGAGAGGAGCCTGGCGAGCTACAATCCATGAGGCTGCAAACAGTTGGACACGACTGAACAACTAAGACACTATATACACTGTCAACGGTCCTTACACACCTGCTCCTACCTGTGTGTCTGTGATCACGTCCTCGGCTGAGCTTCTGACAGTCTCTATCAGTACATTTTGGAGATGTTTTGGCCACTTACCTCTTGCAGTTCTAAGTGCTGTGAATCTTCTTCTCCCATGTGTATATAATTTGTACACAATTTGATGGTTTAAGGATGCCGCCCCCCCCCCCAAAAAAAACATCCCAGATCTCTAGGTTCACTATTCTGTAAATAATAGGTCTGTGACAGTGCTTAGCACTGGTGTAGTTTTCCCTGTTCTTCAGTATTTCCTTACTTTCTTTCATCCTTCAATGTTTTCCAGCATCTTCTTCATGTATTCTCTCATAACATTCAACACCGCTGAGTCTGTTTTCTCCATCACTGAATCTACCTGCGTTTTCCATTATTCATTTGTGTTTTTTCTTTCTATTTATGTGCTTCTTTTGTCTGACATTCCTCCTTTCAGCCACACTAAGAGCAGTGTTTTTAAAGGAAATCTACGTGCTCATCAAGGGAGAATCAGGAAACACGACATGAGAAAGTAGATGAATGATAGTGGGTGGGAAGAAGTCATGAAGGTGTGAAAACAGGGAAAGAGATGCAAAGATACCAGAGTTTAAACACCCATCAGCTTTAGGGCAGTGACTTTCAGCTTTTGTGAGGTTATTGCACATTTTTAAATGTTAGAAATGTTGGCAGCTTAGCTGAGGTGAATATGTGAAATAATTTTTTTTCAAAAGTATGACCAAAACAATGTCACTCCACAGACTCTTAAAATGTGATTTTGGCACTCCACCCAAAGAAAGGTGGGTCTATGTCCCCTGCCCTTGAATTTGAGTGGTGTGTGACTCAGAGCCAATTGGATGCCGTGATGGTAAAACCAAAGCTAGTTCGGAAAAGGTGAGCATCCTTCTGCCTCATCCACTGAAATGCCTGCAACAGGGGCCTTCATCATTGTGTAAGCAGCCCAACTATTCTGAGGCCACCATTTCATGAGGAAGTCAAACTAGTTCTTGTGAAGAGACCACCTGGAAAAGCCCCAGAACTTACAGAGAAGGAAAGATACAAGGGAGAGAGCCGCCCGAGAGGTTCAGACCCCAGCTTTCAGACCCCTAATGTTTAAGCTGCAGTTGCCAAATGACTGAAACCAAAGAAAAGGCTTCAGAACCATCCAGAAATATCCAGTGTAGCCTTTCTGCCAAGTCATTGGCCTACAGAAACCAAGAGAGGTAGTGAGCATCATTTTAAGCCACTAAGCTCTGGAGTAATTTACTACACAGCAGCAGGAGTTGGAACAGAAGGAAAAACAGTACCGAACAAGTCAGGAAGCATTAGAATGCAGTCTCTACTACACAACCACCCTGTCTCATGTCTACAAAAACATGCTCAATGTCTTCCACAGATTCCCCTCAGCATGTTCCCTTTTGGAGATGCTTAAGCTCCAGTAAAAACTCTTTCTTGGACACTGGCCTGATATTATGATCTTATACCCTTCCCTACAGGGCCTCCCTGACCAACTAAGTTAGTGTTTCATTTAACAGTCATTAACGTAGCCAGCAGAAGTATTTGGATCAACATCCAGTGGCTCACTAGCCCCCTTGGTTTCTAACACCATTATTCAATTAAAGAAGCAGGGCTTCTCGGTGGAATAGCCAATTCCAGAGCTGGGGCAGGGGAAATATAAAGTGAGTCTGGAGGAACATGCAGTGCCAGATGATAAACAAGAGCTCAAAATAAAAACGAAACAAACAACAACAACAAAAGGGTGGGGGGGGGGAGAAGCATGTCAAAATTTACAAGTTTGGGATTATCAGATACACACTACCATACACACTACTATCAGATATATTCAGCAAAGATCTCCTGTATAGCACAGGGAACTATACTCTATATATTATAATAACCTATAAGGGCAAGAGAGTTCCAGAAAAGGCAAGAGAGGTCCAGAAAAACATCTATTTCTGCTTTATTGACTATGCCAAAGCCTTTGACTGTGTGGATCACAATAAACTGTGGAAAATTCTGAAAGAGATGGGAATACCAGACCACCTGACCTGCCTCTTGAGAAATCTGTATGCAAGTCAGGAAGCAATAGTTAGAACTGGACATGGAACAACAGACTGGTTCCAAATAGGAAAAGGAGTATGTCAAGGCTGTATATTGTCACCCTGCTTATTTAACTTATATGCAGAGTATATCATGAGAAATGCTGGGCTGGAAGAAGCACAAGCTGGAATCAAGATTGCCAGGAAAAATATCAATAACCTCAGATATGCAGATGACACCACCCTTATGGCAGAAAGTGAAGAGGAACTAAAAAGCCTCTTGATGAAAGTGAAAGAGGACAGTGAAAAAGTTGGCTTAAAGCTCAACATTCAGAAAACGAAGATCACGGCATCTGGTCCCATCACTTCATAGCAAATAGATGGGGAAACAGCGGAAACAGTGTCAGACTTTATTTTGGGGGGCTCCAAAATCACTGCAGATAGTGACTGCAGGCATGAAATTAAAAGACACTTACTCCATGGAAGAAAAGTTATGACCAACCTAGATAGCATATTCAAAAGCAGACACATTACTTTGCCAACTAAGGTCCGTCTAGTCAAGGCTATGGTTTTTCCTGTGGTCATGTATGGATGTGAGAGTTGGACTGTGAAGAAGGCTGAGCACCAAAGAATTGATGCTTTTGAACTGTGGTGTTGGAGAAGACTCTTGCGAGTCCCTTGGACTGCAAGGAGATCCAACCAGTCCATTCTGAAGGAGATCAGCCCTGGAATTTCTTTGGAAGGATGATGCTAAAGCTGAAACTCCA